>NC_136410.1:151678233-152356566 GCF_051521515.1 Lactuca serriola | reverse complement strand
GTCAAAACTATGAGTTTGGCAACAAAATCAATTTTATGTTTGAATAAACTAAAACAATTATATCCACCAAGGATTTTATTTCAAAGCTAGCAAAATTTAAAACAACCATAGAAAAGGAAAGTGATAATAACCTTTGAAGTCTTTGGTTCCTTTTGCCAACTAAGAAGTTCATGAAGATGGCAAATGTAACATCCCGATGTCATGGTAATTTCAATTTCAACCCCATGTTTGGATATTATTGCAATTTAGTCTTTGGGTTTGAAAGGATTGCAAATTGACCCATAGTGGCAATATGGTAATTTCATCTAGAAGTAGTACACTGAGCGTTTGCTATGTACGCTAGGCATAGTAGGGCACGCCTTAGTATGATGTGCATACACCTTGTACACGGGGCATATGTGAAGAAAGTGCAAACCCTAAATTTTAGGGTTTGGTCCACATATAAACCCCATTATAACCTCATGTCTTATTTCTTCTTCAACCTCCCTATGTGAAAAACGACCCCAAGCAAACCCTAAGTGAGAAGAGTGCATTTTGAGCCCATTGGATTGTTTTGGAGGTGTTCTTAAAGAAGAATAAGGTGGTGAGAAGAGCTTGGAGCTTGGAAGCATCTTGGATCTGAGATTTCCTTCTGGTTAGCAACCTAACCTCCAATAGGTATAAAGTTCGCATCTTGATCACTCCATCTTGTAGATCTAGACATTTCTTCCTTTAAGACACTTTTTGTCACAAATATGGTGATTCTTGAGCATGGCATGTTCTTGACCTAACAAGTCGTCCTTTCAGACGTTATGAGGGGTCTTGAGTCATAAAAATGTGGTCTTGAGGGTTAGTTTCACTCCATGCATGCTATAGAAGGTCTTAATGCATTAAGATGTTATGATTTTGTGTTTTAAGCACTTAATGGCCATGCAAAGTCATAAAGTTGGAAACTTTATGACTATTGAGGATATTTTAGTCTTGGATATGATTTTGGATATGTAGATCGGGAGTATTAAGCTCTTAATGGAGAAAGGATTGAATTGGCGCGTACGTTGGGCGTACGAAGGGGTACATCGCACGTACGTGGTCAACGCCCCGTATACTGGTCAACCACCGAGTACGCCCCGTGTACAGAAGAGTACGCCCATCATACTTAGCCGAGTCGACTCGGTTGGTTTGGCTTGGCTATGTGTTGACTTTGACTTTGACTTTGACCAAGTGTGACAACCGTCAATTTCCGGTCAAGTCAAAGTCAACAAGTCAAACCGGACGACTTAATTAACCCTTGGGTACTAGGGTTTACATTAGGTAATTACTATACAACTCGCTATGCTAATAAGAAATCATCAACTGAAAAGTTCGTATATCTAGATTTAATTAACCTAAAACTGCGTTAAGTAATGAACCAAACCGATAAAACAATGTTGCATACTCATCAGGAGTGTGTAAGATCCTTAAACATGGCTTAACGGGGTTTACGGACCTTACGTTGCGAAACCGGACACTCACAAATGTCACATACGAAACCTCTCTCAATTGTTTTCACTCTATCTCTCTCTATTTAGAATCTCTTCCAAATCTCTCCAAGAATGTTAAATCTCTCCCAAATCTCTCTCTATATGAGAAATCTCTCCAAGACTGTGAAATCTCTCCAAGAATGTGAAATCTCTCCCAAATCTCTCTCTGTATGAGAAATCTCTCCAAGTATGGGAAATCTCTCCCAAATCTCTCTCAAAAGTTCCTTAAAATTTTTATAGTCATTCGGGCCATCCCGACCCTTAACCGGGTCAAAAACAGGTTGAAACGGGGTAAAAACGAGCAAAATAGGCTTAAGGACCCGAAATCTACTCTCTAGGGGCGAACCCTCTTAGAACCGAAGGTCCCTATAGGGGCCGAACTACGAAAGACCGAAGCCATAGGAACCGAAGCTATGAGGACCGAACTGCCGTAGACCCGAAACCAGGAGGACCGAAACCGAAAGGTCCCTTCAGACAGGACCTGCTAAGAGCCGAAACTTCCGAGCCGAACCCGAAGGTCCTCTCGGAACCGAACCTCACATGGACCTTCACTTCCTTCGCTTTCACCTCTCACACCAGACTTCGCCTTCGGGCCCAACTGCATTAGGACCGAACCTCGGCCTAGGACCGAGAGGTCTCGCAGGAAACCTTTTTCCACCCGGTTTTTGACTGGTTTTGCGTTCTAAGCCCGATTTTAATTATTTTAGCGCGGGATTTTCACCCAAAACTTTATTTTAACATATAAGGCCCCATATTTATTAATTAATCATGTTTTTGGGGATAAATCTTATCCAAGAAGAGTGGGTGAAGTACAAGAGGTGGAGTGTTGATCTTTCTTTGTTTTATGACACAAGCAACCACCCATACCCACTCCATGAACAACCCACACCCCTCCCCACCATCCCTAGTCATGTCAATGTCCTTTCTCATCATTTCCATCCATTTCCCATGTTCTTAGAGCTGGAACATCTATCCTCTCTCCTCATTCTCACTCATTTCTCTCATTTCCACCCAAAGAGCAAACACTTTTCTCTCAACTTCTCCCTTTCAATTTCGATTTTTCCAAGGCTTTTTCCAAGACTTTTCTTCTTCATTTGGTAAGTATCATCATCTTTCATATGATTATTACACTTCTTCACTCAAATCTTGAGTTCCTTACACAAATATCGTCATATTTGTTGTTAGATCTTCGAAGTCTTCAAGCATCATTTAAGTGTTCTTGAGTAGAACACTCCTTTACTTCATCATCCATCTACTGAAATCACTCAAGGTGAGTTCATACACCTATATTTTCATGTTTTCTTATGTTTTAAGGGGGGGGGGGAATACAAGTTAAAACACCAAGAACACAACTAAACATTTCCAGCAGCTTTCATCAGAAAAGTTTAACTCCATTCACGGACTGTTTTGGCTAACTTAAGCATTTTAGTTTTCAAAACTATATTAGGTGCAAGTATTTCAGGTTTATACCTTTAAAATGACTACTTGCACACCTCCATACGATGTTTCTACAATTTATGGTAATTTTTACAAAACTGTCTATCATTTCAAGAGCAAATCCGGAACAGTCTGTGATTATGGACTTTTTCACACAAGTTGGAGGTCATTAAAAATCATAATAAAATTTATGAACAAACTAGCCTCATTTCCCGAACTCTCAAAATTTACGGATTCTGATTTGGACCTTTGATGATTTTTCTATAAATTTTCTAACAACAGCAATAGAAATGTTAACACTAGGAAAATGTTATCGACTTCTTTTGCACCTTGTAACTTGTTGAGCAAGGTGTGTATCGTTATGTGAATATATATTTTTATGTTACATGTCATTTCGTCTTGGTGTATTGGCATACATCAGAAAACAAATGGATTTTTACCTTCATAAGTATGGTAATTAATTAGTTGTTATATTGCATGTTATTTCACTTTAGTAAAAGGTATATATATATACATATCGGTAAACAAAAGGGTTTTTACCTTCACAAATACAGTAGTTAACCATAGTAAACAAAGTTATAACTATTACATTTAAAAGTTTTGATAAACTATAATAGCTATGGTTTATGTTTCCATTAACACAACAAACACATTTCGGAAGGTTTTATTCCCACAGAAAAAGGTTTTACACTCACGCACACCACACGTAAACTTGTTAACTTAAATTGTGAGGCATTCTTCTCAGTACTCCTAGAGTACGGGTTAAAATTCCTGGTAGTTATAACTAGAGTTTCTTGTAGGGAGAACGTGATAGTTATGTATAGATCTATATTGGGTTTGACAAACCACACCTGAGCTGCATGCAACAGCTAGACCGGTAGGTCTGGGGTGACAAGTGTCATTATCTTTTTCGACGCCTGAGAAACGTCGTGGCAGGCTCATTCAGTCATAGTATGGTTATAGCGACTCACATAGGGAGTTAACAACACATAAAGTTTACGGGGATTTTTATAAATCAAAAGGGGTTTTATGTCGATTTAAAATCACTTTTTATATCAATAAGTACGGATATTATTGTACACTTTCGGTCTTGGTATTTAAGACTACACGTCATTCATTACGGGATTTTCCTCAAATCTTAAAGGGTTTTATGCCGATTTAAAACCACTTTTATATCTTTAAGTATGACAAATACTTGTTTATTCTTGGTCTTGGGATTTAAGACCACATAACTTTTATAAGGAAAATATTGGATTCTTCTTGGTAACACACAACACATTATAAAGAACGGTTTCCAAACTCTTTATCTAAACAGCTTATGAACCCACCAACTTAATTGTTGACACTTTTTCAAAACTACTTGTATTCTCAGGAAATCAACGAAACCATGTAACCACAAGCTTTTGAGGATGGAACGCTACGGCGTTGAACAACTATTTTTATATCATGTCGTGATCAATCATTGAAATATGTAATACTTGAAACCATGTAATTCTTTTCTGATTATATTTATGATTGGTTGTATTTACTTTGAGCACTATTATACTCGTTGTTGTGATATTATACATGAAGTCCGCCACCTCCGGACGTTTCCGACATCCTTGGCTTGGGGGTGTGACACCAAGGTTGACTAAGTTTGACTTAAGGGTATTTTGGATTGTGTCTGAGAATTAGCCATTCAGATGGATATGTGATGGTTAAATCTTAGATTCAGAGTCGAGACCTCTTCAAATATTGTTCAAATTGGGAGGTAAGTCTTCCTCACTCTACTTGTGGGTCGAGGGCACTGAGGCCGACCCATTGGATTAGATATCCTGTTATATGATAGTATGTTATTATACTATAGAGATTCGTTAGATCGGTATCCTGGTATATAGGTTGTTAGCATGCGGTATTGATCTATAGATCTGCCTGTTTTTCTGGTTATATGTTTATCTGTTATGTATATGTCAATATGTTATGCTTGGTTAGGTTGAGGTAGTCTTACTTTGTGCTAAAGGTCAGATACCCGGGGTGGTCCGAATAGACTATAGGCCCTGCGAGGCAGTCCAGTCAGGCCGAAGGCCTGGAGAGCGGTCTGGATAGGTTGTAGGCCCTATGAGGCGTTCTAGTCATGCCGAAGGCTCGGAGAGCGGTCCGGATAGGTTGTAGGCCCTGTGATGCGGTCTAGTCAGGCTGAAGGCTCATTTATGCATGCTATTGTTCGTTAAGTTTATGTAGTGGTACTTTGTGGGAACTCGCTAAGCTTTGGCTTATGGTTTAGTTATTGTTTCAGGTACTTTTGATGATCGCGAGAAGGCGAAGGCGCGACTGTACACATCATCATATTTTATGGCCTTATGATTTTGGGATACTCTGATATTGATAAACACATTGGAAATAATGATTTTGTAAACATTTTATGATTATGGGTTGTTTTGAAATGTTCAAAATTGTTGTGATTTTTAAGTCGTTACAAGTTGGTATCAGAGCCTTGGTTTAAGCGAATTGGAGGAACACTTGTGTGAATCCAGTCTCAAACTTAGGAACTGCAAAGGTTTTAAAAATGATTTTCAAAATTGCTTTAAAAATTAATCAAGAGAGGATGTGATATGTACGATCAACCGGAGCCAGTAAGTAGACCCCAAGTTACCACATTGTTATTTGATATTATGATATGTTAGAACGACATGCTAGTGATAGTCTAGGGATCTTCAGGAATTGCATGATATAACTTGCATGATTATACGATGCCTGATAGCCTAGGGTTTTTCCTTATATGAAATTGACATCATTATTGTAGTTGCTTAGTGTATGCATCAAAATTGTACATATCTGAGATTTTATATCTTGAGAATGTTTGATTTAGCCTTATTTCATGTTCCTTGTTTGGTTGTGGGCTTAGGGTAGAATCAAGTATTCAACTATCTATAGGATCCAATGTTATGCATGATTAGCATACATGAGTACCGCATGGTACGTGGAAGTTTCATGGATGAGTTATGCGGGGTCACCTGACCATTCGAGAGATGTCTAGCCTTTCTCTAGGAAGTGAGAATAGGGTGTATGCATATTCTAGTGAGTGTTGTTAGGGTTGTTGTGATGACCTTCTACGACAAATATGGGTAGGTGTGGAAGGTAGTATGGGCCCGTACTATTGGAATCATAGGGCCCGTACACGTAGCAAGGAAGTCACAACCCCTAGGGTTTTGTTGGGGGAATGGTTTCTATGGTATGATATGCATTTTATTTAATATATCTCTAATTTATTTTCAGTATGGTGGTTACGAGGGGATTTGAGTTAGGATCCGGAGGCTGGAGTTGACTGAGGATCGCGTGTAGTGACCCTGATTTTGATGACATGTGCGGAATTGTAAAGATCTAGTGAATCATACAAACATCAAGAACGCAAGGACTAAATAAACACGTTTAAGCTCCATTAGAATAGTAAGAGTACAAGTGGGTATTGTTGTTTCTCTCACTAACCTAAAATCTCCAAATGGTTCTTACAAGTTCTTACATAAATGGGAGTCACTCACTTCCTATTTATTGGAAAGACTCAACCTATTACACATACAAAAGGGTAAGTCACATCCAAGGATAACTTTGCATCCTAACATTCTCCCACTCAAAATTAGGATTGGATCTCCCGACTTCAATTTCCAAACGAGCTCGTGCGGTCAAGACCAAATCCCCCTCGAAGTAACACCGGTCTTCAAATTTGCAAAATAAATACCCGAGAAACTTCGAATACCCATTTCTACATTCTCCCCCTTTTATAAAAAACAAATGATTATAAAACCCACAAAGGATGAGAAACGCATGAGGAATAAACTTGACGAATCTCCCCCTCGATGTGTGAAAAAAATGCAACCACGAAAATCTTGCACGAAAAACAATCACGAAAGTCGAGAAAATCTTCAAAATTCGACTTTTGGGTGACAGTTGCAAGAAATACGAAAAACTGGGTAAAAACTATCAACTTTGCAAATTCTACAGGGACCCGTTGCGCCAAAACAACCTCAAATGCGAAACTTTACCCCAAATGCGAAACTGAGCATAAAGTGTCAATTCGCATCAACTGCAGGGACCGGTTTCAAAATATATTCCCATTTCATAGAATTTTCCCCCAATGTCAAAACTGGGTAATTTCTACCAACTTGCTTAAACAGCAGGCATTCGAAATGAAAATTCATCATTCATCACAATTTATGACCCCCATGTCCAAATAGGGTGTTTTCTGCCAATTCATTAAAAGTTCAAGGGATTCGAATCGACATTTTCTCTTTCTTCTCCACTTCGCTTTCCAGATACATAAGTTGAGAATCAAAATTGCTAGCCACACATCAAACACCATATTGAAATAGTGTTCGACATCCAGATCAATCTACCCAAAACGAAGCCATTTCGACCATCAAGCTGTTTGATTTCGACACTCAACACAAAACGCAATCTCAGATGCGAATACAATTCGAACTCGAGTATCGCTTGTGAAATTTCCGGGTGCACATCTAACGACTCCAAGCATACACATCGAACTCAAATGAAATTTCCACTCCAAATCTTTCGATGCGAACGATCCCAAGAAACCATCAGTCAGTCACTTTTGAAATCGACAATTAATCCAAATCAATTTCGATCAGAACGCAACATACATTAATCGAACTCGCAAGTCGCAAATCGAACTTCCCCAACATCCTACACACCGAACTTCCAAGTAATACCAGATGCGAACAACCATTCAATCACAAGTCGAATTTCGTTCGACCTGATGTCCACGGCATTCCCAAATCGAAAATCAATACCCAAGGCTTTCGACTATCAGCAGTTGACATATCAATCTTACGAATCCAGTCCATGTTGCATCCTTGAGATTTCGATTTCAAGGTATTCGACCCCAAGAACTGTTATTGACTCAAACGTACTTTCAATTACCAATCTCGACTATAATCCAAGTACATTCGACTCCCATAACCGGTAACACAATCTAAATTCGACTCCAATTTCAAACAACTTGAGTCGAGTTTTGATTCAGTCACAATCTCACAATTAAAAGTCGGTTTTTACTTTTAGTCAACACTTCAATTGAATTGATTCCATAACATCTCAATCGAAATTTTCGTTCCTGTTCTGCTTTCTAATCGAAAATCGATACCAATACATTTCAATTTCAACTTAGAATTTTTGGTGAATTGAAACTTATGATATGAGAACGATGAAGTGTGACGAGAGTAAAGAACGATTTCATCAATCGTGTCTATTCGAAGTTTGGGCTCAAAGTTGGATTTAATGAACAGTAACATAATCAAAGAAATTTTGAATTGGACATTGGGCTTCGAATTGGATCAGATGAAGAATAAAAAGAATTGATTTCAAAATGGGGTCAACTGATGAATAGTAATTGTTCTAAAACTTTTGGATTGGGCTGGATCGAATGAATAGAAAAAAAAATTGATTTTGAGCTTGATCTATTATAAAAAAATATTGGATGGGGCTGAGACAAAATAGATCCAACGAGTCAAAACGATCAACAATCAAAAACAAAAAGCACAGTTTGAAAAAAAAATGATTGAATTCGGATTTCAAGAAAAACCTTAATCGTTCATCTTCGATCTCAACATGAATTTTTTGGAATCCATTTGAGAATGTGAGAAACCTTCTTGATGATTATTTTTCCATTTGAAACACATGAATCGATCATTAAAGATTTTGGTTCTTTTGCTGGAACAAGAAAATCCTCAATCTTCACATTGTACCACCCACGATGCATGCTGTACAATTTGATATTCTCATTTTTTAACGATTTAGCATCATCTTCATAAGAATATTCAACAATTTGGGTTTGGATTTCAAATTCATTGCAACACTTAATGGTTGGTGCTTTGAAACACAAATTTACTTCATGGATTTTGGCTTCAAAACGACTTTTGAATAATTTTGTTTAAAAACCCAATTGTTCTTGCCTTTGATCTTTTTGTTCTTTATCTTCTTTTTCATCTTTTTGGATCTTAAAGTATTGAATTCAAAAACAACATCATTCTTGAAAACTTCAACTTTGCAAGTTTGAATCAAAATTTTTGGAGTTTAATACATTTGAACTTCTTGGATTGAAGGCTTTCTATATGACACCACTCCTTCAAACGAATCACAAGAACTCAAGCAATCATCGATTTGAACTCCTATTGAACAAAAAAACTTTCACATCTTCATCAAAATCACGTTGAATTCCCATTTCTTGAAATTCAACAAATTTAAGAGCATGAAGATCCTTTGGGTTTTCAATAAGAGAAACATATTCCTTATCGAATAATTCTCTTTATTCTCCTTCCGTTTGATTAGCACTCGAAGATAACATAATCATGGTACTTTTAATCTTCGAAAGAGGTTGAAATATCAATCTTCCATGATCATCTTTCAAGCCTCCATAACAAATCAAAGTTTCTCATGTAATCAACCCGCCTTTCAACAATAACCCAAAAAAAAAGTTCTCATTAACTTTGTATTTGAAATTATTAATCATCACAATCCAAGAACCATAAGCCAAATACACCATGATCACAAGAACTTGCATTTTTCTAGAGATAGAAAGTGAATTTGAAAGAAATCTCTAGAGAAAGAAAGTGAATATAAACCAAGTTCTAGAGAGATAAAGTGAAATTAACAAGTATTCTAGAAAGGGAAATTGAATTTTGAATCAAATCAAGGAATAAATTCAATTTCTAGAACAAAAACACTCTAAAAAATGATGAACTCACAACAATGAAGATTCACTCAAACCATGTAGTCATCATGGATCAATTCTTGAGAATTTCAAGAACACCCGCTCTGATACCAGTTGTAGTGACCATGATTATGATGACATGTGAGGAATTGTAAACATCTAGTGGATCATTTAAACATCAAGAACACCAAGAGTAAATAAAATCCCTTTAAGCTATATTAGAATAGTAAGAGTACAAGTGGGTTTTGAATATTCTTTCACTAAACTAACTCTCAAATTGGTCTTACAAGTTCTTACATAAATGGGATTCATTTACTTCCAATTTATAGAAAAGGCTCAACCCATTACACATACAAGAGGGTAAGCCAGATCCAAGGGGAACTTTAAACCCTAACATTCTCCCCCTCAAATTTAGGATTGAATGTCTCGACTTTAATTTCCAAACGATCTCGCTCGATCAAGACCAACACCCCTCGAAGTAACACTGGTCTTCAAATCGACAAAATGAATACTCGAGAAGCTTCAAATACCCATTTCTACATTCTCCCCACTTTTGATAATCAACATGTGATTATAAAACCCACAAAGGAGGAAATGCGCTCAAGGAATAAACTTGACAAATATCCCCATCGATGTGTGCCAAAAAAGCAACCCCGAAAATCTTGCACGAAAAACAATTAAGAAAACCCGAGAAAATTTCCAAATTTTGTGAAAATTTTCGACATTTGGGTGAGAGTTGCAAGAATTTCGAAAACTGGGTAATATTTGTCAATTTCGTAATTCTGAAGGAACCCGTTGCGCTAAAACAGTTTCCAATGCGAAACTTTACCCCAAATGCGAAACTGGGCATAAAGTGTCAATTTGCAAAAACTGTAGGGACCTGTTTTGAAAATTCTTCCCATTTCATAGAAAATTACCCCAATGTCGAAACTGGGTAATTTCTGCCAACTTGCATAAATTGTACATATTCAAAATCAAAATTCAGCATTCATCACAATTTGTGACCCCCATGTCGAACATGGATTAAAATTGCCAATTCGCTGAAAGTTCAAGGATTCGAATCGACCTATTCTTTTTCTTCTCCAGTTCGCTTTCCGAACGTGCGACAGCATGTGAAAGACGATCTGCACACATCAAAATGGCTATCCATGAGTCGAACAATACTCTTTGATCATATGTCAAAATTATGTTTGACATCCAAATCAATTACCCAAAGCAATGTCTGTTCGACTTCTAAACCCAAAAAAGACGTCCTCAGATGCGAATTTAATCGTGACCCCAAAAGCGAAACCATATGTTTCACACATCGAAATGGCTAGGCACACATCGAAACCAATTTCGACCCAAGTGTAATCATTCGATGCTAAACCCGATCGTCTCCAAAGCATTTAACTCCAAGAAACTCAATCCCTCCAAGATGATACCATCGAAATCAATTTTACCATTCCAACGAATTTCATTTCGCATTCTTTCTACAACCATACACATCGAACTTCAATTCTTCCTTCTCTGTAGATGCAGAATCCTCGTTTGGTAACACTACCAATCCAACATCATACAACTCGAAATATGTTTCAATTCATGAGTTCGACTCCAATATTACATCTATTGTTTTCCTTAGTTCGATGTCTAGTACATGACTAAGACCATCATATGTCGAAATTGCAAAGCACACATCGAAACATAATTTTCACACATCAAAACACAATGGAAATTTCGACTCCAAGAATACAGACCATCTAAATCAATTTCAACATCATTTCGACTCCAAGAGATACCATTCGACTTTCAAGCAACTCAAAGAAAGTACAAATCCAGTCAAAATCAAAATCATTTCCAGATTCATCAAGAACCTGATTTTGACTTTCGATATTGATTCAAGATTCTGCAAGCTCAAGGCGTTCGACTCCAAACAACTATGTTTGATGTTAAAGTACTTTAGATTTGGAACTCATAATAATCAATTTCGACTATTAACCCCAAATTGAGTTCGTCTATTAACCCCAAATCGATATCAGTCGAAAGTAAAGTCGACTCCAATGTTTTCACACAAGTGGTTTAGGATCCAATCATTGCCATGAGGGGACTTCGACAATACAAATCCCCCGGTGTTTGAAGGGGTTTAGGATCCAATCATTGCCATGAGGTGGCTCTCAGATGTTGAGGTTTCTGCATCCAAAGTGTACCAGGGTTATGTATTGGAGATTTTCGGGGTGCCTTACCCGATTGATTTAATCCCTATTCCCATGGGGATGTGTGCGTGATAGTGGGGATAGATTGGCTGAGCAGTTTTGGTGTCATGTTCGATTGCAAGGGCTAGCGAGTGATAGTTCAAACCCCAAGTACACGAGAACTGGTCATCTATGGAGAGGGTACTAGGTGTGACATCCCCAATTTTCACGGCCAAAAAAGACCGATTTGTTTAGGCTTTGTTTTATAAAATCAGAGTAATGCTTTGATTAAAAGAGTTGTGGAATTTTTTCCCAAAACAAAATGTGATAAGAATTTATCAAATCATTTCTTTAAAGAAATGTATTTTGCATTATATAACAAAAATCTCGGGATGTCATGTTCCGATACAGACCAAAAGCATAAACAGTACAAAATAGACCTTACAATAGTTATATACAACTACAGACCTATAAACAAAATAGCTTGATGATTCATTCAACTTATGCTCTCACGCTACTACCTGTAATACAAATAAAACTGAGTGGGTCAGGCTTGGGAGCTTGGTGAGCATATAGGGTTTTCAACCCACAATACATAATTATATTAATTTCAATCATCAAACAATCAACCCAATTACCCACCCCCATTATCTTCTTTTATTTCTTCAGGTTTACCCTAATAATCAGCTATTCCTCATTAATTTATTCCTAAGGAATCTCCTAAGGAATCAACACGAAATTCATCGTTGCCAGGGTTTTCTCAACAGGCACTAAATTCATAGTTACCAAGGTTTTCTCAACAGACACTAAATTCATAGCTACCATCGTATTTATATAAGGCACTAAATCTATAGCTGCTAGGGTTTTTAGAGTACACCGGTGAACATCAAGTCCACAACACCTAAAAGTTGCGAGCCTACTAGTGTTCCACTAAACTGTCTAGAATTGTCCGTGGTTGTTATCCCTACTCTGCTGAATGACGGGGCCATCGTTTGGGTAAAGGTTTCACTCATTTTTCACATGTCACCCTCATCTCATGATCTATACCATCTTTCGTCTCATCCTCCAACTCATCTTTCCTTACACACCAACTATTTCATCTACCCATGTTCTACCCAACATATTTGTAGATATAAATTACATATGTAGATTAAATTATTTAAAAACCTTTATAAAACATTCATTCAACATCCATCTCAAGTAAAAAAACCACATATGTATATATATATATATATATACACACACACACACATAGCACGTATCTTATAACAAATACTTCATATCTATGTGTAAGGTGAAAGTAACCACATGCTCACTTGATTAGACGATGCTTGGACAACACTACGACTCTTCAAGTACTATTCTTTTGATGAAACCGGGATATCTTCACAAACCGGGCTTCTCGCGGGCAGAGCTTCGGTTTTAAACTCTTTTCTTCTCAGGATCTTCAGGGCTTCGGGTGTCGGGGTGATACCGGGGCTTCGGGGGTACTTCAAGACAGCTAGAGAGGTTATTGGGAGTGAGAGAGGGGGGGGGGGGGGAATTAGCAACCATGGCCGGCTACCCTTCGATTTCTATTTATAGGGCTGAAATCCTGAATTCACGTTGTGAGTTCAGTCAGGCATAGGTCATTGTGTTCGTCATCAGTCCACTTGCTCTGGAAGGTGTCACTTCTGAGTTTATGTCGTGAACACTATGTTCACGTCGTGAATTCTGACACAGTGTTGGGGTTTGTGCCCCGAACTTCAGAAATTTATATATTTCACATACGGGCTCCGTTTTCAACGTTCTTTATATGCACACGTAGGTGAGATTATGCTCTACAACTCTCATTTAGACTCCGTCAGCTAATTTTGATTTTAACTTTTATTATATTATTTTTAGTAGTCCGGGACATGAAAACTCTGTTAGGAATTAACAACTCATTCATCTGACGTTTGTTGTCGTCTGTCTTTTTACCTTTGGACTACTATCAACAAGATCTTCGATTCTCATTTAGATTGTTTCGGCTAGAAACCACTCGATCTCATGTTCGAACTTTGGGCTGCATACCGCTAAGTCGAAACTTCGAAATATCATAACTTCCTAATACGAAGTCATATTTAGACGTTCTTTTTATGCACGGTCTCGGTTTAACATATTCTACGACTTTTGTTTAGATCACTAAGGCTAGATATCGTCTATCATAAATTCACTATTTACGTCACGCAGTTTCGTACCGGTTCTGTCACGAAACTTCGACAAGTCATAACTTCTTCATTATAAATCGGATTTCGGCATTCTTTATATATCCAGAATCCTTGTCACGACCACTACAACCTAGTTAAGATTACTCATTCTAAATAATATTTTATCAAAAAGTCACTTTTGATGTTTATCATCTCTAAATTGACTAGCCCAGATTTACGGGCGTTACAATTACCCCCCCCCCCCTTAGGATGATTACGCCCCGGAATCATCAACAAAAATAGGAATTGTATAATTATTCCATACGTTAACTTTTCATCCTAGGTAATAATAGTATCTTCTATGTTTCTTCGAATGAGTATCTAACTCTTGGACTTCTTGACCGTAGGCGATGCTCAATCTTGCACCTACTCTTTGTACTATGTTGCACTTTCAATTGTAACCTACGAGTTACAAAATAAATACTTATTGATGACTCCTTCTTCTTCTTAGGATAACTACTTTCCTTTATCTATTGTAACATATCGATGAGTCATGTTCTAATGACCTTTCATCGGATGATGCAATGCCTACACTCAAGTCTCTGAGAGTCATATTCCAGAATGGAATATACCTTCCTTCATATTCTAATGTGATATAATCACATTTTAGCATGTAACATTTCTAGCTACAAGCTTATTTAACAACGAGCATGATGCTATTGATCGCATTGATTTCAATCTTGTGACTTAAGTCAGATGCTACATCGAACTTGGTTCTATGAACCACGTAACAAAATCATGGTAGTCAGACTCAATTTGATATGACCACTAGGGTCGGAATAACAATCATCTCATTAGTCATTACTGAAACGATGGTAATAACATACTTGAATAAAACGAGACCAATCACTAGCTTCTTGGTAACCTTGTGACTTTCCCAGATCTAAGCATGAGTCATGTGCTTCAAGTAGCATAGATCTCTACTACTATTCACGCCTACTCATACTCGTCCCAAGTATTGTCTCGCAGTCCCCAAGTCCTAAAATCACAAAACAGTTTAACACATACGAATGTGTCCAATTAATCATAAAAATTTTCCTAGACTCTACTAGGACTTCTTCCATGCGTATCTTCAATCATCCATTCTAATTCAACTCGGTTGGTGATGGAAATTCCAGGCGATGGGACAACTTCAAGCATTACGCCAACCGTTCCATCATCCTGCCAATCGAAGGTGTAATTCAGACGTACCGTACTCCTTTAAACGTACTGTTATTTTATCAGATATAAACTAAAGGCAAGATACCACCTTTGATATCTTCCGACAGGTGTCATTCAATACATCAGATAATAAAACCAGGCTTTATATTGTTTCTTGAAACTATTACACAGAGGTTCAAGTTCACCCTATACTATGCCTCTAATAGGCTACACCACATGTTACCATTCACATTATTACTTCATAATTTGATCTTTGGATATGAAATCCTTATTCCTAATTCCTCGCGTCATTGTCTGCTTCGTCGATGATCATGTGGAATGCCCTTGGCTTTGATGGTGCCTCTAGCCTTGCTCCCCCATTTTTCTTTGGGCAGTCTCTAGACATCTACCCCTTGCCTCCACATCCGTAGCATACCTTATCATTTTGTGTACAATTCATGGAATAGTGTCCGATACTTCCACATTTGTAACAAGTTACTTCTTCGTTGCATGTGTTGGATTAGGTGTCTAACTTCATAACTATCTTTGTGATGTACTTGACCCGGTTGACATGGTCCATTTGGGTTGCATGGCGTTACAACACTTGGATAGACTAAATGAGAGAAAGGACACTTAAGGATTATTAATATATTATAAGTTCTAATATATTAATAATATTATTTAATTAGTATTGATCAAAGAATTGATTTGAAATTAACTAAGTGATCAAAAGGAGACTAATTAAATATATGGGGTTGATTGTGTAAATAATCTATTCTTATATAGTGGGCTAATGATCCATGGTTTGTATGGATTGGGCTAAAACCCATAAGGCGCTCCATGGATAATCCATGGAGGTTACAAACCCATGGATCATGGAATATGAAAAGCCATGACAATTAGGGTTTACATGGTGTAGCCCTACTTGTGCCACAACTATATAAAGACCCCTAGTCTAGAAAAATCGGCACTACCTGTACAAGATAGAGGGCTAGCCGATTTTGAGGTGTAAGTGAACTTCTCTCAAGTCAATTCCAAGAGTTGTAGTGTTGTGTGAGACATTTGAGGCATCACACTTGAGGTGCTAGGCTCACAAGGTTCTCAAGGAATCCAAACAAGAAAATTTATGTTCTTCTTCTAGCATTTATGTTTAAAAGTTCCCCATGGTATGGTAGATAGGTTAAGAACCTTGGAAAATCAATTTTGCATGTATCATAGTAAAACATAGATCCAAGGTTTCTAGGGTTTCATGTACACATTAGGAGTGTTAGAATGCTCAAAACCCAACAGTGGTATCAGACAGGTTTGTTTGTTTGATACTTGATGCAAAATTGTGAAAAAAGCTCGGTTTTTCTGCACTCTGCAGCATGAACTCGCCGAGTTCATGGGGGAATCGATGATTCCATGAGTAAACTCATCCTACTCGTCGAGTAGGTTCATGCACTCGACGAGTAGGATCCCCAGAATGCAGTTTTTTGACTTTTGCTGCTGGAAATGGACTAGAAACATTACCCTAAACTGTTTTGGTCTTATAAAACTTGTTTTAGATGGTGTAATGGTTATACTAATCCATTTTCAATAGCTATTATCAAAATTTCAAGTTGTATATGGTTAATTTTATGATTCTTGAAATTGTTGATATGCATGTTCATGAACTTATGAGTATAGAAGATCATAGGAATTATTTGTAACTTGCTTGTTAGTTTAATTCTTGATCAGTGTGTGTTTTAACGGAATCCATAATTTGTCCTCAAGTTATGGATTACCAAAAGTCATTCTTTTAAAGTTCATTAAAGAAACACATAGGTTACATAAAAAGAAAAGTCTCTCATTTTAATAAATCATTTAACTCATAAGTTATGAAAGATGAAAACTTTTGAAAGTTACAAAACTTGCCCTCAAGTTTTGGAACATGTAAAGTCTCTTTAAAAACTTTAGTTCCAACCCCTAGAATTTTAAAAGTTAAAATTCAACCCTTATACTTTATAATATTATAAGTTAATAATAATTATATATGTATAAGAACAAGTCGTTTTACCGTTAGTAGGCCTCATTCACGAAGTCGGTTTAACAACCCGAAATACGACCCAAAAATTTTTGTTTTAATATTACTAAGTATCACATCATCCAATGTTATATATAATAAGAATCATAGAATGAGTACTCAAAAGTCATAGTAACTGTGTCAACACAATATTGTATGAATCATAACAAAATATATGAATAAAACACTCAGGCTAAAACTGAAGTTGTGGTGGGTGCGATGCCATCAACCCGAGCTCTTACCTTTGCTAGCGGAAGTACCTGAAACCAAAACTGAAACTGTAAGCACGAAGCTTAGTGAGCTCCCCCAAACTACCACATACCATACAACAACATATAAACACATATTGGGCCTTGCCCACTGCATCAGACCGAAGTCCAGAAACTGCATCGAACCGGAGTCCGGAACTAACTAGGGCCTTGCCCTCTGCATCGGACCGAAGTCCGGAAACTGCATCGGACCAAAGTCTGGAACTAACCAAAGCCTTTCCCTTTGCATCAGACCGAAGTTCGGAAACTGCATCGGACCAAAGTTTGGAACTAACCAGGGCCTTGCCCTCTGCCTCGGGCCGAATTCCGGAAACTGACTGTAACGCCCGTAGATCCGGGCTAGTCAATTTAAAGATAATAGGGGTCGAAAATGACTTCTCAACGAAATATTATTTAGAATAAATAATCTTAACTTAGTTGTAGAATATGTCTTAAGGTTTCCGTACATATAAAGAACGCCGAAATCCGAGTTATAACGAAGAAGTTATGGCTCGTCGAAGTTTTACAGCAAACCCGACACGACACTAGCAGACATAAATAGTGAATTTACGATAGAGGACTTTTTAGCCTTAGTGATCTAAAAAAAAGTTGTAGTATACGTTAAACCGAGAACATACAAAATAAGAACACCCAAATTTGACTTCGTATGAGGAAGTTATGATTTTTCTAAGATTCGGCTTAGCAGTGCACAGCCCGAAACTCGAATTTTAGTTCGCGCGGTTTTTGGCTTACACAAACTAAATGAGAGTTTAATATCTCATTTTAGTTCGTTAACGGATTCCGTATGAAGGAGTTACGAATTCTTCGCGGTCATTTAGCAGTCTAAATTCCTCCTACTGCTAAATTTAAGATCGGTCGAGAATTAGCCGACGGAGTCTGAATGAAAGTTGTAGATCTTGTTTTTACCTACACGTGGATATAAAGAACGTCGAAAACGGATTTCGTATAGAAAAGTTATGAATTTTTGAAAATCGGCTGATTTCCACCCTATGTGCGATGCCACGTGTCAGCACCAGGCTGCGCCTGGCAGTAGCCAGCCTGGCTCACGACGTGAGCCTTCCTCCAGCCCCTATAAATAAGTGGTGAGGCCTCCATTCATTCCTCACACCTCCCCTCACTTCCCTCTCTCTCTAGAACTTCTCTCTAGCTCCGAAACCCCCCGAAAAGCCTATGGAACCTCCCTAGCACGAGGTGGAAGCCCCGGAGTGCCCGACGGCTTCGAGAAGAAGAGCCTTTCGGCTCGGGAACGCTACTCCAGTGGCGCCCAGTTTTGAGAAAAACCCGCTGTAAGTGAGCTACGCCTACGCTATTTTTAATATAGCTTTTATTTAATTATTGTAATGTTATTAGGAACTTATAATAAATACTTGGGCTATTATTATGGGCTATATACGTAATGTTTAATGCTTATATAATAGTAATAATAGCTAGACTATTAATTAGTCGCGGTTAACGTTAGACTAAACCCTAGTGATATTGATACTAGGTTTTGTCGAGGAAAATTATTTTAAGAGTAACGAAGTGCTGTCCGAGTGCCGAGTCACCACCTAATCAAGTGAGTGCATAGTCCCTTTCATGAACATGATTTTAATACAAGTATTGATTGAACATATTAAATATATGTTTATGTGCGAATTATTTGATGTTGTCTGAATTACATGTTAAAGAACATACCCGATTATTATAATGATTTAGGTTAATGAGTAAACCTAAAATTTGTAATGAGGGTCATTGGGTAGTATCTACTTATGAGTACGAGTGAGATATATATGGGGAATAGAACCCTTAAACATGTCATTGATCCAGAAGCACGGATTAGACATAGTCATTTGTCCCTAGTCCGAGAGTATGGATTGGACTCAGTCAACTGTCGTTAATCCGGTAATATGGATTAAGACATAGTCCGTTGTCATTAATCTGGGAGTATGGATTAAGACATAGTCGGTTGTCCTTAGTCCGGGAGTATGGATAGGACATAGTCATCTGTCACTAATCCGGGAGTATGGATTTAGACACAGACCAATTGTCCCTCATCCGAGAGTATGGAATAGGTACAATCAAGGACTCGAGAGCATGGATTAGATCCGGAGTAAGAGGTAAAATTTAAGGTCCGTGAGTATGGATAGTCTCGTTGTGAGGACTGACGGGGTGGGGGTAAGAGTTGATTATATATATGGGGAAATCATATATTGTGTGAATTATATATATATATATATATATATATATATATATATATATATATATATATATATATATATATATATATGTATGTATGTATAACATTGTGGGATTGAAATCCCTATGTACTTACCAGGTTTCCCAACCTGGCCCACTCAGTTTATTTATATCACAGGTGTTGATATGAAGTCACATTACACTGAGAGATTTAAAAGAGATGTAGATCACTAGTGATAATGAATGTAAGTTCTATTTATGCTTATGTTTCTGTATTGACGATGACATCCCAAATGTTTTAAAATGAATAAAAATACTTTTCTTCGGAAATGCTTTGATAACGTGTTTATCATGTTTTACTGGGAGCAAATTCCGCAACATTTTTATTAAAAAAGGTACTCTGATTTTTATAAAGCATAAACAAAATCCGTCTTTTCTGGCGTGAACATGGGGATGTCACAGTTCGTATCAGAGCATTAGTTTAAGCGAACTAGGAATATGGATTTATTTCTAGACTTAAACTTAGAATGCTAAGCGATGATTGTGAGGTGTGAGCACTAGCTTATCTTAGGAATTGTGCCTAAAATGCTTTTATGTGCTAAATGCTTGTGCCTGATATGCTGTTATTTGTTCGGATCTATGGTTTATTGCCGACCAGATCTGGAAACCTTATGTGTTTAGGATTCTAAGCGTTTAACTACGATATTAGAACTAGCATATAAACGTTTCGGAGTCATAAGGATGATTTAAACGTCAATCATAAATAAAGATCTAGATTCACCTTATTTGGTGTATAAATCAAGATGGAAAGGACCCGTACTGGAAACGTGAATGCAAATGGGAACCGAGATCAGCCCCCAGTGATTGAGCAAATACCTGTTGTAGTAGTCGCTCCTGAGCCAATCACAATGGCCGAAGTTCAAGTGTTGATCCAGATGATGTTGGATCGTCAAATGCAGGAAACAAGGCGTTTACTTCAACAAACTCAAGAGGAACTTATGATGCCTATCGAACAGACCAAACTGAATGATGGGCAATCAGAGGAAGGGAACTATAGTGGGACCCTTGGTCAAGCCGATGCACCGGTGATTAGAAGGATTAATCAAGATGAAGGAGTCGAGAGGAATGGATGCAAGTACAAAGATTTTCTTACTTGCAAGCCATCGACTTTCACTGGAAAGGAAGATCCGATCGGAGTTATGGATTGGATCTCGGAGATGGAGTTGGCCTTCATGACGTGTGGTTGCAGAGGCAAATTACAGACCACGTTTGCAGTACGACAGTTCCGAGGAGGTGCTGTTCATTGGTGGAACACCCTGGGGAAGACTTTAAGCCCCAATGATCCCATGCAACTGACATGGGCAGAGTTTATGCTGCAATTCAAACATAGGTACTGTTCAGCCCAAAACCTGCTCGAGCTGGAGAACCAATTCCTAACCTTGAAGAAAGGAAGCATGACCATCGATGAATACACCAATAACTTCACGGACAAGATGGAGTTTGCTTTGCGCCTTGTCCCAGACGAGCTGACAAAAATTGACAAGTACGCAAAGGGACTTCCATGGGAGTATGCGGTGCCAGTACATCAGGCACCTACTCTGAAGGCAGCTATCTGGGTTGCCAAGTCTGTTGAAGATATGATCAAGGGAAGAGCAGCCAGCAAGATGGAGGTTGGCGAGAAGAGAAAGTTTGAAGGATCCTCAAGGTCCGATGAGAAGAGAAATTTCTCGAAGTCTGGTTCAAAGAAGTTTGAAGAAGGAACGCAATGGTGTGACAAGTGCAGAAAGAAGCACATTGGGAAATTCTCTAAAGAGATGACCTGCTTTAAATGCAAGAAGACTGGTCATTACGTCAGCGAATGCACAACCAAGATAGAAGTCTGCTTTAAGTGTGGTGAAGAGGGACACTTCAAGCAAGACTGCCCAAGGAAAGAGGGGGCTACAAAGCCAAATATGCCGCCAAAACCAAAGACAAGAGCATTTCAAATGATCCTTGATGAAGCAGAGGGCAACGCGAGGAATCAAGGATGAGGATTTCATATCCGAAGATCGAGTTATGCAGTAGCCATAATATCGTATGATGTAGTCTGTTAGAGGCATAGTCTAGGGTGAACTTGAACACCTATGTAATCATTTCAAGGAATAATATAAAACCTTCGTTTTGATAATTGATTTGTTAAGTCGTTATGTGATTTTCTTGTTCGGTGACTTGGAAAACTACGGGACAATACTTGGGATGAGTATGAGTAGGTGTGAATGGTAGTAGAGGCCTATACTACCGGAAGCATAGGACTCACACTTGGATCAGGGAAAGTCACAAGGTTACCAATGAGCTAGTAATTGAATTCGTTTTATTCAAGTATGTCGTTACCATTGTTTCGGTAAAGACTAAGAAGATGATTGTTATTCCGACCCTAGTGGTCATATCAAATCGGGTCCGACTACGATGTGTATGTTACGTGGTTCAGAGAGCCAATTTCGATATAACATCTGACGTAAGATGGAAGATTGAAATAAAGATAATCAAAGGGATCTGTATAAGTATCACAATAGTTTTTAAAGAAGTTTGTTGATAGAAATGCTACTTTAAGATGTGATTATATCACATTAGAACATGAAGGAAGGTATAATATGTCCTGGAATTTGACTCTAAAAGACCTGAGTCTAAGCGTTGCAACACACGATGAAAGGTCATTAGAACATGACCCATCAGTCTATTGTGGAAATCAAATAGTTCGTTAAGAAGAAGAAGGAGTCTCTAGTAAGGATCGAGATTGTGACTTGAAGGTCATATATTGGAGTCTAATGTGAAATAGGGAGCAGGTGCAAGATCGAGCACCGCCTACAGTTAAAGGAGTTAATTCAAAGGAACATATGAGTTACAGTTATTACCTAGGATGAAAGGATAATTTATGAAGTCATTATACAACCCTGTTTCATTGATGATTCCGGGACGTAATCATCCTAAGGGGGAGATAATTGTAACGCTCGTAGAACCGGGCTAGTCAATTTAAAGATAATAGGGGTCGAAAACGACTTTTTGACAAAAGATTATTTAGAATAAATAATCTTAACTAAGTTGTAGAATATGTCTCAAGGGTTCCATACATATAAAGAATGCCGAAATCCGAGTTATAACGAAGAAGTTATGGCTCGTCGAAGTTTTACAGCAAAACCGGCACGACACCGGGAGACGTAAATAGTGAATTTACGATAGAGGACTTTTTAGCCTTAGTGATCTAAAAAAAAGTTGTAGTATACGTTAAACCAAGAACATACAAAATAAGAACACCCAAATCTGACTTCGTATGAGGAAGTTATGATTTTTCTAAGATTCGGCTTAGCAGTGCACGGCCCGAAACTCGAATTTTAGTTCGAGCGGTTTTTGGCATATGCGACCTAAATGAGAGTTGAATATCTCATTAACAGGAAATCAACGGTAAAAAGATAGATGATAACGGATTCCGTATGAAGGAGTTACGAATTCTTCGCGGTCATTTAGCAGTCTAAATTCCTCCTACTGTTAAATTTAAGATCGGTCGAGAATTAGCCGACGGAGTCTAAATGAAAGTTGTAGATCTTGTTTTTACCTACGTGTAGATATAAAGAACGTCGAAAATAGAGTTCGTATGCAAAAGTATGAATTTTTGAAAATCGGCTGATTTCCACCCTATGTGCGATGCCACGTGTCAGCACCAGGCTGCGCCTGGCTGTAGCCAGCCTGGCTCACGATGTGAATATTAAAACTTCACGACGTGAACCTTCCTCCAGCTCCTATAAATAAGTGGTGAGGCCTCCATTCATTCCTCACACCTCCCCTCACTTCCCTCTCTCTCTAGAACTTCTCTCTAGCCCCGAAACCCCCATAAAAGCCTAGGGAACCTCCCTAGCACGAGGCGGAAGCCCCGGAGTGCCCGACGGATTCGAGAAGAAGAGCCTTTCGGATCGGGAACGCTGCTCCAGTGGCACCCGGTTTTGAGAAAAACCCACTGTAAGTGAGCTACGCCTACGCTATTTTTAATATAGCTTTTATTTAATTATAGTAACGTTATTAGGAACTTATAATAAATACTTGGGCTATTATTATGGGCTATATAAGTATTGTTTAATGCTTATATAATAGTAATAATAGCTAGACTATTAATTAGTCACGGTTAACGTTAGACTAAACCCTAGTGATATTGATACTAGGTTTTGTAGAGGAAAATTATTTTAAGAGTAACGAAGTGCTGTTCGAGTGCCGAGTCACCACCTAATCAAGTGAGTGCATAGTCCCTTTCATGAACATGATTTTAATACAAGTATTGATTAAATGTATTAAATATATGTTTATGTGCGAATTATTTGATGTTGTCTGAATTACATGTTAAAGAACATGCCCGATTATTTATAATTATTTAGGTTAATGAGTACACCTAAAATTTGTTATGAGGGTCATTGGGTAGTATCTCCTTATGAGTACGAGTGAGATATATACGGGGAATAGAACCCTTAAACATGTCGTTGATCCAGAAGCACGGATTAGACATAGTCATTTGTCCCTAGTCCGAGAATATGGATTCGACTCAGTCAACTGTCGTTAATCCGAGAGTATGGATTAAGACATAGTCAGTTGTCATTAATCCGAGAGTATGGATTAAGACATAGTCAGTTGTCCTTAGTCCGGGAGTATGGTCAGGACATAGTCATCTGTCATTAATCTAGGAGTATGGATTTAGACACAGACCAATTGTCCCTCATCCGAGAGTATGGAATAGGTACAATCAAGGACTCGAGAGCATGGATTAGATCCGGAGTAAGAGGTAAAATTTAAGGTCCGTGAGTATGGATAGTCTCGTTGTGAGGACTGACAGGGTGGGGGTAAGAGTTGATTATATATATGGGGAAATCGTATATTGTGTGAATTTATATATATATATATATATATATATATATATATATATATATATATATATATATATATATGTATAACATTATGGGATTGAAATCCCTATGTACTCACCAGGTTTCCCAACCTGACCCACTCAGTTTATTTATATCACATGTGTTGATTTGAAGTCACATTACACTGAGAGATGTAAAAGAGATGTAGATCACTAGTGATAATGAATGTAAGTTCTGTTTATGCTTATGTTTCTGTATTGACGATGACATCCCAAATGTTTTAAAATGAATAAAAATACTTTTCTTCGGAAATGCTTTGATAACGTATTTATCATGTTTTACTGGGAACAAATTCCGCAACATTTTTATTAAAACAGGTACTCTGATTTTTATAAAGCATAAAGAAAATCCGTCTTTTCTGGCGTGAAAATGGGGATGTCACACTGACTGAACATAGCATAGCATAATCATAACTACTAGCGTAAACACATATACTGCATATTGCATCGGACCCAAGTCCGGAACACATAACACAAAGACAGGCTTGAATCACAAAGACATCAATCACACTGAACTATTGCATCGGACCGAAGTCCGGAACTACTGCTAACTAGACGGGTTAGCATTGTGGCCGTAGACCCGTTCCCTAATAGAAGGAAACTCACCTCATAACGCTGGCTGCCGAGATGCTAAATCTGAAACTGCCTGACTGCTGCCCCGAAACTCCCCGGCTACAAATCCCATAAATACTAAATCAAATACTGATAACTGATCTCAGGGTAAAATGACTATTTACCCCTTGTCAAGTCAACTTCCTGGTCAAAGTCAACTTCCAGTTGACCGGACTCGTCGAGTTGGGCCGCCAACTCGCCGAATCCCTATCATGCATTTTAATCCTCTACCCGCTTCTACTCGTCGAGTTTGGCAAAGACTCGACGAGTTCTTCTTCGATTCCAACATCGAGTCTAACTTCATCCGACTCGCCGAGTTGTATGAACAACTCGTCGAGTTCTCCTTCATAATGTGAACACATCCAGTCCATGGCTCACCGAGTCGTATGAATAACTCGTCGAGTCTGAAGAACAACTCGCCGAGTTGAAGAACAACTCACCGAGTCCTAAGAATGCTATTACTATACAGTCGATTCTAATTGATTTCAGTGCTTCTAAATCATAGATCTGAGCTTCTAGGACTGGGTTTACACGTAAAGTTTCCAACTTTATGTGCATGCACAAGAGTATTAGGCTAAAATACCAAAATCATCAAATACTAAGCACTTAGGGTTTGGAACAAGGCCATGCTTGCATAAAGGTGGCTATATTGAGCTCCTGGAGTTCAATAACATCCATAATCTAAGGTTTCCATCCAAATGGGAGTCCATATATCGAGTTTTGAATCATATAAGGCTCCAAAAGAGACATAACAAGCATAAAAGAGAGTTTAATGGAGGAATACACAAGGTAATAACTTTATTACCTGAATGAGAAACAGATGGAAGCTAACTCTTGGATCTCCTTTCTCTTCTATGAACCTTCTTTCCTTCCTTCTCTTCCAAAGCTTCCAAACTAGCACAAACACACTCAAGCTCAAAAATGGGGGCTAGGGTTTATAGGGGAAATGCTCTCAAGGTGCTAGAGGCTGGAGTGGGAGGCTATAATGACGTTTAAATAGGGTACAAACCCTAGGATTTAGGGATTCATCCAGACAGGCAGACTCACCGAGTCCCAACATATGGACTCGCCGAGTAGCCAACTTAAATTGCGTGATCATCCCGCTTCTACTCGACGAGTTGGGCTACAGACTCGTCGAGTACCCCTTAAGAAATGAAGATACTTTAAATTAAATTTAAATACCAGAAATGGGGCGTTATAGTCGGTCTATAAGGGGAATATAAGGTTGCTGCCTATAAAGTGGCAGCTTAATGGGTGTCCACTCTCACCCACCGCTTCCTTGATCGGTGGAGGGTCGTTAGCCGAACGGGTAGGACAAGGACTAGAATTCTCCCTTCATTTAAAGTATTAATGATGAATATATAGTAACTAAATGTTTTTATAATTCCCAATCTTAGTTACTTTAGGAAAATATGAATAAGGTGCTAACCCATGAAATTACACTTTCCACTTTGCTTAAGTCGGTTAGTGGAGCGTGTGTGGTTAACCGGCACACTAGCTGGACTTAACAAGGTAGGAAAAGGGTAACTTAATGTTTAACATAGTATCGATGGAGCATGTGTGGTTAACCCGTACATCGGTTGAGGGGTAAACATTAAGGGTACCAAGTAATTTGCATGGTTACTCAACACCTTGTTTTATTATCCTTGGCATCCCAGTCACAAAACCTGAAGGGCACACTTGAGATTGAAACATGCCATTGAAAATTTCAATGAATCTCAAAAGATCTAGGAGTTTCAAGACCAATTAAAACCTAACAATTTATATCGTTTTTCATGGTGGAAATTGGTGAATCATCATTTGTCTACCTTCAAATATTTTATAGCTTGAATTACGGCATCCCTCTTCCAAGTTATAAAATATTGTGTTGGGTCCTAGCCTTAATATTTCATATTGGGTGTTATATTAAGGACTTTAAATCAACTATCTTGAATATCTCCCAAAAGATGTCTGGTTCAGACAATTATGATCTTCTGAAAACTCTTGGAATAAGCTTTCCTAATGAAGAAGATGTAATGTGACTGGATCATGGAAATCATACTTCAATTCCTCCACATCCTCTAATTATTCTCCCTAACCCACAAGTTCAAGGTCACTCAAGCCCAATTGGCAACCAAGGTCTATGTGTGATCACATCTTCGAGATGAAATCACATATTGACAAGCCGGGAGAGTTGGGTGTCAAAGTGTTGAGAAAGTTGGTTGTTCAATAACTTTCTATGTCACATAGTGAGTGTCCTTTGGGACTACTATGTAAAAGACTATTACATGACCCTTAATGATCTTATCTATTTGCTTGGTGTTGCTGAATCAGAAATGATTTGGAGCTCTGGTAAAGCAAATTTGATTAGTAAATCAACTTCCCAAACTACCATGGGCATTGAAAAATTAGTGACATTGGAAATCCATAAAGCTTTCTCTTCCCAATGGAAAGGGATCATCCATAGTCAACTCGGTTGACCAGATGGTAAAGAGAAAGGCTAAGTCTGAGATAGCCATGTGTACCATTCCCAAAGGGTACATATGGTTCTATTGCCAAAAAGGAATGGGCATTGGTTGCAAAGCTGCCCTAACTACCTAAAATATCTAAGAAAATGTCTAGTCAGAAAGTTTGATTCCGCTTCAGGTAAGTCCACTATCTAACTCTGTTAAGTTCCTTATTGATGATTCTTAATATAAAATGTGACTCAGTTACATTTTGGTGTTTGGCAGAATCAAGCAAAGGGAAGGACACTTAAAGAAAGAGTATGTTGGATCTGATCGCGAAGATGGATTTCAATCGTATGGTTCGAATATCGGATTCTTGAGCTACTACTTAGAAGTTATGATAGATTTCTAGGAAATATTTAACAACATAGTTTTCATTTAAAGCTACATTGTAAGGAAAAAAATTTCCGCATTTTATAAATAATTAAAATTTTGATTTTATTTTAGTTTGTATCTCCTTACAATGGCTTTTATGGAAAATTGATGTTTATATGTTTCTAGCAATAATGGAAATGTGAATTTGATTCTTTCATTTGTGGTAGTGTCTAGGAAAGATTCTCATCACCCAAGGTTTCAATTGGACCGAAACTTGGAATCATGCAAGTTGTATAGTATGATGAATGAGAACTTTCAGCTTTGGAAAATTAAGACTAATTCCTTGTTTACATTTATATGTGAGTCAAGTGAAGGACTAAGGGATCAAGTACACATTCTTATGCACTGGTCAAGTCCACCACAAAAGATCGATAAGATTATTTGTCATCATTTAATAAGGTTTAGTAAATATGGTTATACTTACCAGTTTAAGTATAATTCTGAAACATTGGAAAATTTTCAATGTTTTGCAGGACGAATGAGAATAATCAAATTAGGTAGAAGGATAAAAGTTTCTCAAATATAAAAAGATGGGAGAGTACTTTAGTATCATGTTTAGTGATCATCTTAATGATTAAGAAACCATATCACAACTGGTTCTCTAAGGACATCTTAGTGCATTCTAATGGTTAAGAAGAGGAATCATGAATTGTTGAAATGGTTAAATCAAGAAGGTGAGTCATAATTCGTTCCAAAACAATTCTTAGAGTCATACTCCAAGATTGTAACTTGAGTGACATATCTTAAAGAAAGGTTTATAACACTTGTCAAATGTAAGAGTAAAATGTGTCCTACTCTTGTACATTTGAAATTGGTAAGTTGTGATGTTTTGGATAAAACAAAGACCAACTAAGGCCAATTGTGTGAAGTGTTTGTCTTGATAAAAAATCCACACTATCTCTTGTATATTTGGCAAGTGAGTCTTATATGTCAAGAGACAGTGAGAGTCTTAAAGATCTTGGAAAAGCTTCCAGATCTAATCAAGAAGAAAAACCTATAGTTTATCACTAGCACACGACTTGAGGTCTGTAACCTATCGTGTTGACATATTCCTATTTCTGTGCCCATTCCAGTTAAAGTTGGGTTTGCATATGAGCTCTGAGAGTTCTCAATTGGTTTCATAACAACTTGGAAGCACAGGCAAGCCCTTGAGCTGCCAGGTGGCAAGAAATTAAGACTGCACAAGTTCAATCCATAAGAGTTTGGATTTGTCACTAACCTTTTCTTGTGATTATGGTTTTGACAAATTCACATGGATAGGAACACATACACCAGAAAATATAATTTTCGTAAGGTTTCTGTCCGATTCATGAAAATGATGGCGAGGAAACGCTTTCACTAAGTTGATTTTAACTAGATAGCAATTGTGATATTTGCATTCTCAAAGTCGTTATTGGAGCGTGTGTGGTTAACCGGCACACTAACATGGACTTGTGAGAAATGGCAACGGTCTAAAAAATTAAGACTATGATTACGAAATCCCTTTTAATAGTTCCACTACTAGAAAAAAAGCCTTTTACGACGCTCATTGCGCATCGTAAAACGCTCAGACGACGCGCAAATGCGCGTCAAGGAAGGCCCTGTCATAACGAGAGACGACGCACATTTATGACACGCAATGCGTATCATTAAAGCCGCTGTCAAGAAAGGCCATGTCATAATCGAAGATGACACACATTTTTGCGTATCGTAATTTTTTTTTAAATATTTATAGATTTATTAATTTTCAAATTAAATTTGCATTTCATGTCTCATAATAGAAAATAAAATATCATATACAAAAAATACAATCCAGTGCACAAAAGTTAATGTCATACAAAATACAAAATAAAATACAATAAATAAGAAAGATAATTCATTGCACTAAAATGTCAAATACAAATAATCATCGCTAACTATATAACCTAATACTACATTGCTATTAAGGGACATCATCATAGCTCACTGAAGGTCTTGGAGCAATGTTCTCGTCATCAACTCTTACACCAACCTTGCTTTAGTAGATGACTTTCACACAATCTATTTCAAAAAATTATACAAATAATCATACGAGGCATACAAGATATCAGAAATTTATAAGATTATCCAACCAAAATAAAATAACATAAAAAAAACATACCTGTTATATGGCAGTGGCAGCGTGATTTCTCCAGGTTGGCTTCAACGGTGGTCTTCCGGTGGTGGCTGGTGGTCACCGAAAAACAACACATCAGTAAAAAAACAAATCAAAGCATCCTTACCTGTTCTGTGGGCAGTGGCCACCGGATTTTGGGGGTGTTCAACGGTGGTCCTTCGGTGGTGGCTTGTGGTTACCGGGGATATACTGGAACACAACAACAAACTTCAACAATTTTATACCACCAAAAGACTGAAATACATTTTTACCTTTTTGTCGATGTTGTCAAAAGGAAATTACAACAACTGTATATTACCAAATGACTAAAACACCCTTTCAGTTTTTTTTGGTCAGAAGGAGATAGATTATAACAATTCTATGTTACCAAATTTTCAGTTTTTTTGTTGATTTTAACAATGGGAATTTTTCATCAAGTGTGAAGTACCAAATGACTGACTAACATACCCTTTCAATTTTTTGCCAATTTTGTCAAAAGAAAATTATAAAAACAAATGACTAAAATACCCTTTCGGTGTTTGTCAAAAAGAAAATTTTCATCAACCGTACATTACCTAATGACTGAACTACCCTTTCCTCGATTTTTTGTATATTACCAAATGACTAAAATACCCTTTTAGTTTTTTGTCGATTTTTTTCAAGAGGAAATTATAAAAATTGTATATTACTCAATGACTAAAATACCCTTTTGGTTGTGAACCAGCAAAAGTCATTGTGTCTGCACATCAGTTGGATGTATCCTTGGAAAGGGTGGTGCAGTTATATCTGAAATGAGAAACTCAACGGGAAACAAAAGTAATCTGAAATAAAAGTAATACAACGGGAAATAAAAGTAATCTGAAAGATACATACCTGGTAAATGAAAGATTAACCGATAAATGAACTTGAAAAGGCAAACATTACCTCTGTTTTACATTTTCGAAACCCAACATTGTGGATTCGTCATTGGAGCAATCAAAGTGCACATACGCATCTTTTATGAAAAAACCCTAAGTCGTTGGTGTCTTAGTCGATAACTTGTACCAAAAAACCCCTTTATGTCCAGGATTCTTATTGGTAAACCTTCTGATTGATTAATAGCAGGGAAATACACCTGCACAAATCTATAAAATATTTCACCATCATTTATTTCCAGGTAATTGATTGTTGTTGAATATCCTGTTTGAAAAGTGTATATATATATATATATATATATATATATATATATATATATATATATATATATATATATGTTAACCAATTACACTAGGTAATCTGATACTTACACATGTATTAGAGTTATATATGATATGAACAGTTCAGATCGAATGTCACCATATAACTGATTATCTGCTAAATGGCTACATAATTGTCATAAGATTAAGATAACACGGGTGAGAAAAATCACTTTAAAAGCTTAATAACTGACAATGTACATAAGATACAAAACTTACAAGTGTTTTGCATTTTTAACTTGTCAAGACCAGGGGCTGTTTCTAAGTTGATCGCTTGTTTGTTGTATCCGATCTCAATCCTATCCAGATTAGATGAATTCAAAAACATAATAATAATAATAATAATAATAATAATAATAATAATAATAATAATAATAATAATAATAATAATAATAATGATAATAATAATAATAACTACAACCTCATTTTAAATCCTCGCTCAAGATATGACTTTATCGCTTAATATTCTCTTCAATACCTGCAAACACCAATCAGATAATAGAATTAATAATTGAATATTCGAATATCCACCCATGTACAATCTGTTGTTTAAAGATTAAGAAAAGAATAAGAAGTCTTGCCTCTGGGAAAGGAGAGGAGATTCAACTAGGTAACGATTCTTTTTCAGTACAAGCTTTACTTTTCCATAATTGGATGTTGAAGCATGAATGAAATCGATCATCTCTTTAGGGAGCTTGGAATTTAATTGAAAGCTTGTTCAACACAGCTATTATGGTTTCAGTTTCTAGACCCACTGACACATCTGCATAAAGTGAGTGTGGAGTCAAGTTGTACCGAGGCGACCCGAGTTCAACGGTTTCAGTTTCTAGACCCTCTTTTGGGTTGACTTCCCATTCATCAAGAAAACTTATGTACTTAAAATCCATATCTATATTCAATAGAAAAATGTTGGTTTCAAAATTCGTATGTTATTTGTGTAAAGAAATACAATCATCAACTTCAATGGTAAGGAAATATTAGGGTTCAACATATCATGTATCAATTTACAACTAGAAGATATGTAATGATCTCTAAATCATAAGCATAATGGCCTATAAGAATTAATGCAAAACTAACTCCTAAATCAGAGATTAACATCAATGCATCCAATTTCAAGTTTCCTAAACCTAAGCTCAAAATACAAAGAGAGACAGAGAGATCGTAGGTCATGTATTAGGCTGTTCTTCCACAAATTGAAGCCAGTACACCATCGGAAGGTCCATATGTCAAATCCTATAATCTAAATCAAACATAGATTTTACCTAATTTTTCTTCTTGGTTTAGACCATTGTTGTCACAAAAGAATTATTTTACAATATCGATAATATTCAGTAAGTCAAAATCAGTATGGATATTAAAGAGAGTCAATAATGTAACCTAAATTCATGGAATTGAAAGCTTTTGGGCGATCGAGAGTGATAACTGTGACGCCATTCGGAAACAACTTTCCCTTGACAAAGTCGTCGGCAGCGGCACTGGCCATGGCCGTGAACTTCCTTAGAGAGAGAAAGCGATCGGAGTTGTAGAGGGATATTTTGCGATCAACTTTGGGAAAAATAGAAGATAATCCATACATTAGCAAAAAAAATTAGATTTTTTTTTCTGGGTGCAAGCGTTATCTTTGTACCGACCTACTACCGGAGGTCCAGGTATTCCTCCAACAGCTGGGATGGTGAGACGGACTGTCTCCGCCACTGGCCGACGGCCTTACCAAATCTTCTTCATTCATAAATGCAACAGATCTCGTGGCAGGTTCTTGACACCGATACGCACCGATTCAACAGCTACCAAGTTCGATAGAAAATTGAGGAAAATCGTCTTGAGAGGGGAAGTTATTTGGGAAGAACTTGAAGCATTTGAAACCCTAGACCTTGATTTGATGTAACTTGACAATGGCCATTGTAGATTGATAGATTGAAGACCTGGAACGATCCCTTGTGAAGAAAGTTGCACGATTACAGAGAGTCCTTGTTGACCAAATCCAAAGATTCCGTCAATGGCTCTATCGGGTTTGGTTAAATCCCCAGTTTGGAATGTGCTACATTTGGTTCATGAACTTGCCAAGTCAATTAGGGTTTTTTTAATGAAAAATTAAAGGGGTTAATGTATTGGGATGATGTCGTACCTAAGAAAACAAAGAAAAAGAAGGAGACCTCGTAGATCAATTACGATTCACCTTCGAGGTTTACAGAGAGACGAGAGGTAGAGAATGAAGGGAGATATAGAGGAGAGAGTATTAAAGAGGGGAGAGTGGATTGCAAGGATGAAAAATAGATAGAAGATAGAAAAAACAAGGCGGGTTTTCAAAATTTTGGGGATTTCGTTTCCCCCTTGTCTATTAAAAGCGCGTTTCATTAAAATTATAAAGCGACATGTATAGACGACGCGCGTTTAAGATAAAGCGCCCTCCGTGTTTTTAATTTTTTTTCTTGAGACACTAAGGGCACGCAATAATGTGTGACGTAAATCCTTAAATTTTTTGGAGAGATGACACTATTTTTAAGGGCACGTCCTTTTGCGTATCATTAATCAGCGCATGTCGTAAAAAGCGCATCATTAAAGGTCTATTTTCTAGTAGTGTTCTGAAATTGTTTAGACACACATGTGTGCTATATAAGGAAAGGTGTATGATTTTGATAAAGTTTTATCAAAGCATCTCATATCAGAAATATGAACTTTGGTAAGAAGGTCAATAAAGTATTGATTTCTAGAAGTCCAGCAGATTTCTGAGTACATTTCAAAGCTAGTGGGAGCATAAGCTTCATGCTAATAATCATCATGCAAGCGGGAGCATGATAATTACAATAAGTGTTGCAAGTTAGCAACGTTAATTATAGAAAACAAAAGGCTTTAATTGGGAAAAAGTTTTTTGCTATAGTTAAGGGAGAGGAAATTATACTTCAATTCAATTCTAAAAGCTTAGATTGAGGTTTTAATCATATTTAGTCAAGGATATATATATATATATATATATATATATATATATATATATATATATATATATATATATATATATATATATATATATATATATATTGGAATGGCTCAACATAAGGAAATTCTATATATGGGTCCATTATTTGCGTTTTAAATTCGATGACGATTACGACATCCCTTTTCATAATCTGAATTATGAGGACTTGGCAAATAGAAATAGAAATATTATAGAAAAAGACTGGTCTAGTATCATGTCTTTATGAATCGTGTCCCATATGCTTTGGATATAGGATCGATTGCATGTGCTATAATATTCATTTGTTCTAAATTTTTCCAAATGCCCAGAGCATTAAGAGGGAAAAAGTACTAGAACTAGATATGACTAATTTGATTAAGCAATTGTTGAGGACAATCTAAGGTTTACCAAAGATTGGTTGCTCAAGGACAGTTGGAAGTATAGTGTTAATTTCGGAAGGAGTAATAGTCAAAAGGGGAATATGGAAATGTTCCCATAGGTGGAAGTTATTCATTAAATCTGTGTAAGATTAGGAAACTTAATGCGAGAAGAAGGTTCAAAGGCTATGAACTTTGAATATGAGACTTCGGTTCCATGGAGTTGATCTCCGTTGGAATACTCTGTAATGTCTGTTGAAAGGTCTTTGTGACATTGTGCATAATCATTACAAGAGGACCAATGCATATAAGTTTAGAATCTAACAGATTTAGGTAAATGGCAGGAATTTGGAATTCTTGCATTTGCCATAAGGATTTGGGATTGTGAAATGAGTATCACTGGAATTATGTTCAATCGATCTGTTTCATAGAGTAAAGATCATAGACAAACTTAGTGTGCATACATGGTGTACGGAATAACTAATGTTCAGAAAAACATAGTGTGCATACTTGGTGTATGACATAACTAGTGTTTAGAAAAACATAGTGTACATGCTTGGAGCATGGGACAACTATTGTTTTTAATTCAAGTATAAAGTTGATAGTTTGAAACAGTATGCAATGAATGATGGGTAATCAGTATGGTGATAAATAAAAGATGTTTTATTTATATTTATAAGTTCTAAGACCATATTGGATTCGATTATTCTTGTGTTTCACTTTGCATGTTTTGAGTTCCAGAATAACTAAGTCGCTCTTCCTAAATGACTAAGTTATTCAAACCATCCATAGTCGGTCATACGTTGGAAGTAGATATGAATCAAGACTGTCATGAAGCTGGATTGTAGTCGTCCAATGTATGGGACATAACAAGGATTGCTGCAACATTCATGAGTGCTCATAAGTTCTGAGTATTGGATTCAACCCACGCTCCCTGGTATCACCTCATGGAATTTATATCGAGTGATTGTGAGATGGTAATATCATATAAGTCTTTAAACCTAGAGATATGACTTGTTGCCTATGAGTTGGTTATACATTGATTAGACGTAAACACATTGGTAACTCGATGTTATAAAACGTGCATTTGTGTATGATTCAACTAGTAGTACAAGCATATCAGTCGAAGTTTATGTGTTCCTTCTTGGATTAGAAGCGATATTTGGGCCCCTCGATGATTTAGTGTTGACCCATGTACCGGGCCCGGTTAGAACTAAGTTGATGTGTTCAAATAAGTTCTATGTCAAACAAATCGGAAATCGAAAAAACAAACTGTTGGACAATAAGTAAGACATTGTTCCATGTATTTTTCCGGTTGATTTCTAGAACAGAGGATTATATGATCACTTATCTTAAATGGCGTATCATCATCATCTCAGTTCTGCGAGACCTTGAAAGAGCTACGATTGTTGATCGGTTCCTGAAGTTATTCTTGCAAATATAGTTATTAGACTTATCCAAGTGGGAGATTGTTGGATTAGGTGTCTAAGGTCATAACTATTTATGGGATGTACTTGAACCAGTTGACATGATCCATTTGGGTTGCATGAAATTGCAACACTTGGATAGACTAAATGAGAGAAAGTACACTTAAGGATTATTAATATATTATAAGTTCTAATATATTAATAATATTATTTAATTAGTATTGATCAAAGAATTGATTTGAAATTAACTAAGCGATCAAAAGGAGACTAATTAAATATATGGGGTTGATTGTGTAAATAATCTATTCTTATATAGTGGGCTAATGATCCATGGTTTGTATGGATTGGGCTAAAACCCATAAGGTGCTCCATGGATAATCCATGGAGGTTACAAACCCATGGATCATGGAATATGAAAAGCCATGACAATTAGGGTTTACATGGTGTAGCCCTACTTGTGCCACAACTATATAAAGACCCCTAGTCTAGCAAAATCGGCACTACATGTACAAGATAGAGGGCTAGCCGATTTTGAGGTGTAAGTGAACTTCTCTCAAGTCAATTCCAAGAGTTGTAGTGTTGTGTGAGACATTTGAGGCATCACACTTGAGGTGCTAGGCTCACAAGGTTCTCAAGGAATCCAAACAAGAAAATGTATGTTCTTCTTCTAGCATCTATGTTTAAAAGTTCCCCATGGTATGGTAGGTAGGTTAAGAACCTTGGAAAATAAATTTTGCGTGTATCATAGTAAAACATAGATCCAAGGTTTCTAGGGTTTCATGTACACATTAGGAGTGTTAGAATGCTCAAAACCCAACAGCAAGTACCAAAGTGCTTCTTCCTACACTTTTTACACCATTTGGCTCCATACCTCTGGTCATCCAGGTTAGACTTTGCTAACTTTCCCTTACTATCAGGTCTTCAGGATCCTTCAAGCTTCCTCTTCTCACCAACTTTAGCTTTCTCCAGACCCTTTTCCTTTGTTTCGGTCTCAACATTCTTAGCTGCCCAGATGGCGGCTTTCAAAGTGGTTGTTTGCTTGACCATTGGACCAAAGTCCGCTGGTAATCCATTGGCAAACTTGTTGACCTTTGAAAGTTCCATTGCAAGTAGGTAGGGGACAAGCTTCATTTTGTCCGTAAAACTAGTAGCGTACTCGGTGACGCTCAATCTTCCCTTCTTCAGATTCTGGAACTCATTGTTGATTTCCAGAAGATCCTGCTCAGAGCAGTATTGCATCTTTAGTTGCACCATAAAATCTTCCCAAGATATCTTGCTAGCCTCTCCCTTGGGCATCGAACCAGCTAGTAGCTTCCACCAGTTCAGCACTCCAGACTTTAACAAAGAAATCGCGAGAGCGGTTTTCTGTCTGTTGCTACACTCGCAACTCTCAAACATTGTCTCCATCTCAGAGATCCAATCCATAACTTCCACTGGTGTCGGGCTTCCAGATAGACACGGTGGTTTGGATGCCATGAAATCCTTGCACTTGCACCTGCGTCCGTCAATTCCTCCATCCTGATTGTTTCGTCTATCTATCGGTGGGTTGGCTTGACCAACGGTCCCACTATAGTTCCCTCCTCCTAACTACCCATCATTCAGCTCAGGTTGTTCAACTGGTATTGTAAGTTCTTCATGATTCTGCCGAAGCAGGCGTCTAGTTTCCTCCATCTGACAATCCAACATCATTTAAATCATCGCTTGTACCCCAGCCATTGTCATTGGCTCAGGTATTGTTTCTATCACAGCTACTAGCTCAACCACATGTGGTTGATTCCTGTTTTCGTTTGCCTTTCCAACTCCGTTTCTTGTTCTTGCCATTTTTGGTCTATACACCGAATAAGGTGAATTTAGATTCTTATTCACGATAGATATTCAAATCATCCTTATCACTCCGAAACGTTTACATGCTAGTTCTAATATTGTAGTCGTACGCTTAGAATCCTAAACACATAAGGTTTCCAAATCCGGTCGGCAACAGACCATAGATCCAAACAAACAATTTCATATATGGCAAACATATAGCATCTAGCACATAAAAGCATTTTAGGAATCTTCCCTAAAATATACCAGTGCTCGTGTCTAAAATATGGTAAACACTCATCTCACAATCATTGCTTAGCATTCTAAGTTTAAGTCTAGAAATCCTACAAATTCCTAGTTCGCTTAAACTAATGCTCTGATACCAACTGTGACATCCCCAATTTTCACGGCTAGAAAAGACTAATTTGTTTATGCTTTGTTTTATAAAATCAGAGTAATCCTTTGATTAAAAGAGTTGCGGAATTTGTTCCCAAAACAAAATGTGATAAGAATTTCAAAAATCATTTCTTTAAAGAAATGTATTTTGCATTATATAACAAAAATCTCGGGATGTCATGTTACGATGCAATACAAAATAGACCTTAAAACAGTTATATACAACTACAGACCTATAAACAAAATAGTTTGATGATTCATTCACCTTATGCTCTCGCGCCACTACCTGTAATACAAATAAAACTGAGTGGGTCAGGCTTGGGAGCCTAGTGAGCATATAGGTTTTTCAACCCACAATAAATAATTATATTAATTTCAATCATCAAACAATCAACCCAATTACCCACCCCCATTATCTCCTTTTATTTCTTAAGGTTTACCCTAAGAATCAGCTATTCCTCATTCATTTATTCCAAAGGAATCTCCTAACGAATCGGCACGAAATCCATTGTTGCCAGGGTTTTCTCAACAGGCACTAAATGCACAGTTACCAAGGTTTTCTCAACCGGCACTAAATTCATAGCTACCATCGTATTTATATAAGTCACTAAATATATAGCTACCATGGTTTTTAGAGTACACCGGTGAACATCAAGTCCACAACACCTACAAGTTGTGAGCCTGCTAGTGTTCCACTGGATTGTCTAGAATCGTCTGTGGTTGTCATCCCTACTCTGCTGAATGACGGGGCCATTGTTTGGGTAAAGGTTTCACTCATTTTTCACCTGTCACCCTCATCTCATGATCTATATCATCTTTCTTCTCATCCTCAAACTCATCATTCCTCACACACCAACTATTTCATGTACCCATGTTCTACCCAACATATTTGTAGATATAAATTACATATATAGATTAAATTATTTAAAAACCGGTATAAAACATTCATTCAACATCCATCTCAAGTAAACAAACTATATATATATATATATATATATATATATATATATATATATATATATACACACACACACACAGCATGTATTTTATAACAAATACTTCATATCTATGTGTAAGGTGAAAGTAACTAGACACTCACTTGATTAGATGATGCTCGGACAGCACTACGGCTCTTCAAGTACTATTCTTTTGATGAAACCAGGATATCTTTGCAAACCAGGCTTCTCGTGGGCAGAGCTTCGGCTTAAAAATGTAACACCAGTCAAAATAGGTCAAAAACAATCGCATGTGATTATGCCAATCATGTAATGTGATTTTGTTAAACTAGTAACGTGATAAACTTTCTATATAATTCATGATAAAGTATGAACTTTCATACATAATTTATGATACAACTCAAATTATACATCCACATGATTCTAAAAATATAGAGAACATCTAAATCTGACTTCGCGTGAAGAAGTTATGATAAACCGAACACTATAAATCTCTATAATAAGAGGAATTTAAAATAGACTTAGAATTAGCTATTTAATTCTAAAATATAGTTGTAGTGCTCGTAAATACCTACGCGTGCATATAAAGAACGTCAAAAACGGAGTTCGTATGCAAAAGTTATGGCATTCCGAAAATTTAGCTTTTAAAAACCCTAAACTAGCTAATTCACGACGTGATTTTTATGACGCTCAGGACATTCTGTCATGATTCCGAATCTAGAAGCTGCGAGAGGATAAGATCCAATTCACGACGTGCGTTTTATGACACTTACGACGTGAGGAGTAATTCTGTCATAAATCGGAATCAAGAAGCTACGAGAGGATAAGATCCAAAATTCACGACGTGAGTTTTATGACACTCACGACGTGAGGAGTCACATGGCCACCTTTCGAAGCTAGGGGCGCAAACGACAAGTCTACGGAGTGAATCATGAGACTCACAACGTGATTTTTATGACACTCATGACGTGAGTGTCATAAAATCTTACTATAATTAGCCATTTCGACCCCAAGGCTTACTACACCATTTCTTTCATTCTCTCTCGTTTCCGAAGGCTGTTCTCCCTTCCCGAGCTTGACTACGACGAACTTCTGACCGTTTGAATTCTATAAACATGCTACTAAGGTGAGTTTCACGGCCCCACTTTCTAGTATTTCGGAGGAAATCGCATGCTAGTTATTGTATATATATTATTATTATGTCTATATGATAATATATAGTTATAATAGCCGGGGTATAGTTGTTCTAAATATAATATTTTGAATATATACAACTGTTATCAACTTATCGGTATGTTAATATATTAATGTAGATCTTGAGTTATACTTAAGATTCTATATATATTTTGTGTGCGATATAGTTCCGAAGTTATATTCGGAAGTTTTATATGTTAAGTTACATAGTATGTTGCAATTAATAGTTTTATGTCAAGATAAAACTGGATATGTTGATATTGTTAGTTTTATGTCAAGATAAAACTAAAAACGTTATATGTTGTTATTATTGGTTTTATGTCAAGATAAAACCTGGTTTTAATTCTAATTATAGTTGTTGTACTACCTAAGTATTATAAATATTAGGAGTAATGTTAAAAGCATAGTCTAATAACATAGGGTTCTAGACACGAATATGATTTCACTACTAGAACTAACAGAACTCGACAAGTCTACATGAGCTATTGTATTCATCTACTAAGATTGGAAATCTTAAGGAAAATCCTCTGACCTGTAACCGTTAATCCCGTTTGAGCGAGGAAGTCATGTATGAATAAGATACGGGTTGACAACCCCACTTGTGGTTGCTATATACAACAAAACCGTGTGCGAGTGACGAACTGTCCTTTTGTTTGTTTATTGTTCTGACGTTGATGAAGCGTGTGGAACCTATCTCAAGATGCAAAACTTGTAGCATCAAGCAGAGGTTTGAAACTAGTCATATAGCCGCGGTTACGGACTCATGGTAGCAAATTGTTAGAAGCATTATACTTTTTTATTATACAAGTATTAATGTTAAGTATAAGTTTCCCAAACACTTATACTCTAGGTACAAGAAACTGGTAGGTATACTACTTGTATATTAAGTAGATAATTATACCTAACACACATACTCGTATAGAATTGAAATAGATTTATACGTAGCAGTTTTACTCATATAGAATTGAAATAAAATTTATACGTAGCGGTTTTACTCGTATAGAATTGAAACAAGATTTATACGTAGCAATTTTTGTTTGTATGGAATTACAAACACTTATATTTATAGTATATGAGACTTATAGGTATATACTTATTTGGTAAGGAAACTTTTATACCTAGGATATATATACTAAATGTTGGAGAGTCAAAATAATACTTTCAAAACTATACTTTTGAAACTCGGAATATGTATTATTTTATATGGAGTCAAAACCTGTGGACTTACCAACTTTATGTTGACGTATTTTAAATTGCATGTGTTTTCAGGAAGTTGATAACTATGATACGAGAAATGATGTTACACCGCCCGGTGTTTCCGCCGACGACCGGGGTGTGACAGATTGGTATCAGAGCTATTAACTATAGTGAATTAGTACTTTCTTAGGAAAGCACGACTATAGTTTAGGGCTTACTCTATTAGGTTTAGGTATATCCCTTAACCTACAAATAAAAAGTATTATTAAATTATACTAATGAAGGACTACTTACGAGAGCGGTGACAAGGATAGACATGTTGATTTGGGTTGCTGGATTTCAGAACGGCTATATGCTTAAATGATCCTGCCCTTTCGACTGTCCTGACTGGCCGGTGCCTTATCAGCTAGACCTGAAGTAACAAACAATAATCAATAATACCCATGAATACAACAAACATAAAGATATAGAGTTATGTATAAACTCAGTCCCACGATGAGAACACATGTATAAACCAAAAATATAGAAAACCCAAACCCTCGATAAGAATTCAAGGCAAGGTTTTAGGTCAAAACTACTTAGTTGAGTTTTATTGTACATGGTACGAACCACAACTAAACGTAGACTAATCACCTATGTTTAATTATGGTCAGGCTGATGCACAACTAAACTTGGATACGGTGGTTGATAGACTAAAACACTTGAAGATTTTAGAAGATTCAAGATAGATCTCAGATCAGGATACCATCAACTCGGAGTACGAGAAGACGATGTTCTGAAACCAACATTTAGGACTCGGTATGGTAATTAAGAGTTCCTAGTTAAGCCTTTGGATTGACCGCCGCTCATGGACCTCGTGAATAGTGTTTGCAAACCGTACTTGGATAAATTTGTGATAGTAGTTATCAATGATATATTGATATATTCATAAACCAAGGAAGAACCCGGTCAACACTTGCAAATAATCTTGGAACTACTAAGAAAAGAAAAGTTGTACGCCAAATTCTTCGAATGTGAATTTTGGATTAGAGAAGTACAAATTTTTAGAACATGTAGTTAGTAACTAAAGGATTCATGTCCAACCCTCCAAGATTGAAGCAACTAAGAATTGGAAGCAAGAAAGACGCCAACAGAAGTATGTCAATTCCTAGGACTTGCTGGCTATTACCGTAGATTCATAGAGAATTTCTCCAAAATAGCCAACACTAACCCAGAAGGATACGAAGTTCAACTGGGAAGACAAACAAGAAGCTGCTTTTTAGAAACAGAAGCAAATGTTGTGAAGTGCACCAATCCTATCCCTTCCAGGTGGGACAAATGATTTCATCGTATACTGCGACGTATCAAATCAAGGATTGGGATGTGTGTTGATGCAAAGAGGAAAAGTTATCGCCAATGCATCACAACAACTTAAGGTGCATGAGAATAATTACACTACCCATGACCTTGAATTGGGAGCTGTAGTTTTTGCACTGTGAAGTTGGAGACACACAATTGGCTAGAGAACATATAGGTGATACCTTCTGTGCCGAGCTAGAAATAATCCACGAGACAACTCAAAAGATCATGCAAATTAAGATTAAAGGCAGCACATGATCGTCAAAAGAGCTATGCTGACGTAAGACATAAACCTTTAGAATTCCAAGTTGGAGATAAAGTAATATTGAAGGTCTCTTCTTGGAAAACCGTGATTCGATTGGGGAAACAAGGCAAACTAAACCCACAGTATATAGGACCTTTGAAATTCTAGCAAGAATTAGTTATGTCGCATACCAACTCAAGTTACCTCAAGAGATAAGTCATATACACAACATTTTACCCAAGTAATTAACTGTTCCCCATCCACAAGATAAATTTTGGGATGAAATTATTCTAACGGGGGGAGAATGTAACACCAGTCAAAATAGGTCAAAAACAATCGCATGTGATTATGCCAATCATGTAATGTGATTTTGTTAAACTAGTAATGTGATAAACTTTCTATATAATTCATAATAAAGTATGAACTTTCATACATAATTTATGATACAAATCAAAGTATACATCCACACGATTTTAAAAATATAGAGAACATCTAAATCTGACTTCACGTGAAGAAGTTATGATAAACCGAACACTATAAATCTCTATAATACGAGGAAATTAAAATAGAATTAGAATTAGCTATTTAAGTCTCAAAGATAGTTGTAGTGCTCGTAAATACCTACGCGTGCTTATAAAGAACGTCAAAAACGGAGTTCGTATGCAAAAGTTAGGGCATTCCGAAGATTTAGCTTTTAAAAACCCTAAACTAGCTAATTCACGACGTGAGTTTTATGACGCTCACGACATTCTGTCATGATTCCGAATCTAGAAGCTGCGAGAGGATAAGATCCAATTCACGACGTGCGTTTTATGACACTTACGACGTCAGGAGTAATTCTGTCATAAATCGGAATCAAGAAGCTGCGAGAGGATAAGATCCAAAATTCACGACGTGAGTTTTATGACACTCACGACGTGAGGAGTCACATGGCCACCTTTCGAAGCTAGGGGCGCAAACGGCAAGTCTACGGAGTGAATCATGAGACTCACAACGTGATTTTTATGACACTCAGGACTTGAGTGTCATAAAATCTTACTATAATTAGCCATTTCGACCCCAAGGCTTACTACACCATTTCTTTCATTCTCTCTCGTTTCCGAAGGCTGTTCTCCCTTCCCGAGCATGACTACGACGAACTTCTGACCATTTAAATTCTATAAACATGCTACTAAGGTGAGTTTCACGGCCCCACTTTCTAGTATTTCGGGGGAAATCGCATGCTAGTCATTATATATATGTTATTATTATGTCTATATGATAATATATAGTTATAATAACCGGGTTATAGTTGTTCTAAATATAATATTTTGAATATATACAACTATTATCAACTTATCGGTATGTTAATATATTAATGTAGATCTTGAGTTATACTTAAGATTCTATATATATTTTGTGTGCGATATAGTTCCGAAGTTATATTCGGAAGCTTTATATGTTAAGTTACATAGTATGTTGCAATTAATAGTTTTATGTCAAGATAAAACTGGATATGTTGTTATTGTTAGTTTTATGTCAAGATAAAACTAAAAACGTTATATGTTGTTATTATTGGTTTTATGTCAAGATAAAACCTGGTTTTAATTCTAATTATAGTTGTTGTACTACCTAAGTATTATAAATATTAGGAGTAATGTTAAAAGAATAGTCTGATAACATAGGGTTCTAGACACGAATATGATTTTACTACTAGAGCTAACGAAACTTGACAAGTCTACATGAGCTATTGTATTCATCAACTAAGATTGGAAATCTTAGGGAAAATCCTCTGACGTGTAACCGTTAATCTCGTTTGAGCGAGGAAGTCGTGTATGAATAAGATACGGGTTGACAACCCCACTCGTGGTTGCTAGCTACAACAAAACTGTGTGCGAGTGACGAACTGTCCTTTTGTTTGTTTATTGTTCCGACATTGATGAAGCGTGTGGAACCTATCTCAAGATGCAAAACTTGTAGCATCAAGCAGTGGTTTGAAACTAGTCATATAGCCACGGTTACGGACTCATGGTAGCAAATTGTTAGAAGCATTATACTTTTTCGTTATACAAGTATTAATGTTAAGTATAAGTTTCCCAAACACTTATACTCTAGGTACAAGAAACTAGTAGGTATACTACTTGTATATTAAGTAGATAATTATACCTAACACACATACTCGTATAGAATTGAAATAGATTTATACGTAGCGGTTTTACTCATATAGAATTAAAATAAGATTTATACGTAGCGGTTTTACTCGTATAGAATTGAAACAAGATTTATACGTAGCAATTTTTTTGTATGGAATTACAAACACTTATATTTATAGTATTTGAGACTTATAGGTATATAGTTATTTGGTAAGGAAACTTTTATACCTAGGATATATATACTAAACGTTGGAGAGTCAAAATAATACTTTTGAAACTCGGAATATGTATTATTTTATATGGAGTCAAAACCTGTGGACTTACCAACTTTATGTTGACGTATTTTAAATTGCATGTGTTTTCAGGAAGTTGATAACTATGATACGAGAAATGACGTTACACCGCCCGGTGTTTCCGCCGACGGCCGGGGTGTGACAGATTGGTATCAGAGCTATTAACTATAGTGAATTAGTACTTTCTTAGGAAATCACGACTATAGTTTAGGGCTTACTCTGTTAGGTTTAGGTATATCCCTTAACCTACAAATAAAAAGTATTATTAAATTATACTACTGAAGGACTACTTACGGGAGCGGTGACAAGGATAGACATGTTGATTTGGGTTGCTGGATTTCAGAACGGCAATATGCTAAAATGATCCTGCCCTTTCAACTGTCCTGACTGGCCGGTGCCTTATCAGCTAGACCTGAAGTAACAAACAATAATTAATAATACCCATGAATACAACAAACACAAAGATATAGAGTTATGTATAAACTCAGTCCCACGATGAGAACACATGTATAAACCAAAAATATAGAAAACCCAAACCCTCGATAAGAATTCAACGCAAGATTTTAGGTCAAAACTACTTAGTCGAGTTTTATTATACATGGGACGAACCACAACTAAACGTAGACTGATCACCTATGTTTAATTATGGTCAGGCTGATGCACAACTGAACTTGGATACGGTGGTTGATAGAATAAAACACTTGAAGATTTTAGAAGATTCAAGATAGATCTCAGATCAGGATACCATCAACTCGGAGTACGAGAAGACGATGTTCTGAAAACAACATTTAGGACTTGGTATGGTAATTAAGAGTTCCTAGTTAAGCCTTTGGATTGACCGCCGCTCATGGACCTCGTGAATAGTGTTTGCAAACCGTACTTGGATAAATTTGTGATAGTAGTTATCAATGATATATTGATATATTCATAAATCAAGGAAGAACACGGTCAACACTTGCAAATAATCTTGGAACTACTAAGAAAAGAAAAGTTGTACGCCAAATTCTTCGAATGTGAATTTTGGATTAGAGAAGTACATGTTTTTAGAACATGTAGTTAGTAACAAAAGGATTCATGTCCAACCCTACAAGATTGAAGCAACTAAGAATTGGAAGCACGAAAGACGCCAACAGAAGTATGTCAATTCCTAGGACTTGCTGGCTATTACCGTAGATTCATAGAGAATTTCTCCAAAATAGCCAACACTAACCCAGAAGGATACGAAGTTCAACTGGGAAGACAACCAAGAAGCTGCTTTTCAGAAACAAAAGAAAATGTTGTGAAGTGCACCAATCCAATCCTTTCCAGATGGGACAGATGATTTCGTCGTATACTGCGACGTATCAAAACAAGGATTGGGATGTGTGTTGATGCAAAGAGGAAAAGTTATCGCCAACGCATCACGACAACTTAAGGTGCATGAGAATAATTACACTACCCATGACCTTGAATTGGGAGCTGTAGTTTTTGCACTGTGAAGTTGGAGACACACAATTGGACAGAGAACATATAGGTGATACCTTATGTGCCGAGCTAGAAATAATCCATGAGATAACTCAAAAGATCGTGCAAATTAAGATTAAAGGCAGCACGTGATCGTCAAAAGAGTTATGCTGACGTAAGACATAAGCCTTTAGAATTCCAAGTTGGAGATAAATTAATATTGAAGGTCTCTCCTTGGAAAACCGTTATTCGATTTGGGAAACAAGTCAAGCTAAACCCACAGTATATAGGACCTTTGAAATTCTAGCAAGATTTGGTTCTGTCGTATACCAACTCAAGTTACCTCAAGAGATAAGCCATAAACACAACACTTTACCCAAGTAATTAACTGTTCCCATCCATAAGATAAATTTCGGGACGAAATTATTCTAACGGGGGGAGAATGTAACACCAGTCAAAATAGGTCAAAAGCAATCGCATGTGATTATGCCAATCATGTAATGTGATTTTGTTAAACTACTAACATGATAAACTTTCTATATAATTCATAATAAAGTATGAACTTTCATACATAATTTATGATACAAATCAAAGTATACATCCACACGATTCTAAAAATATAGAGAACATCTAAATCTGACTTTGCGTGAAGAAGTTATGATAAATCGAACACTATAAATCTCTATAATAAGAGGAATTTAAAATAGACTTAGAATTAGCTATTTAAGTCTAAAAGATAGTTGTATTGCTCATAAATACCTACGCGTGCATATAAAGAATGTCAAAAACGGAGTTCGTATGCAAAAGTTATGGCATTCCGAAGATTTAGCTTTTAAAAACCCTAAACTAGCTAATTCACGACGTGACTTTTATGACGCTAACGACATTTTGTCATGATTCGGAATCTAGGAGCTGCGAGAGGATAAATAAGATCCAATTCACGACGGGAGTTTTATGACAGTCAGTACGTGAGGAGTAATTCTGTCATAAATTGGAATCTAGAAGCTGCGAGAGGATAAGATCCAAAATTCACGACGTGAGTTTTATGACACTCACGACGTGAGGAGTCACATGGCCACCTTTCGAAGCTAGGGACGCAAACGGCAAGTCTACGGAGTGAATCATGAGACTCACGACGTGAGTTATATGACACTCACGACGTGGGTGTCATAAAATCTTACTATAATTAGCCATTTCGACCGCAAGGTTTAGTACACCATTTCTTTCATTCTCTCTCGTTTCCGAAGGCTGTTCTCCCTTCCCGAGCTTGACTACGACGAACTTCTGACCGTTTAAATTCTATAAACACGCTACTAAGGTGAGTTTCACGGCCCCACTTTCTAATATTTCGGGGGAAAACGCATGCTAGTCATTGTATATATGTTATTATTATGACTATATGATAATATATAGTTATAATAGCCGGGGTATAGTTGTTCTAAATATAATATTTTGAATATATACAACTATTATCAACTTATCGGTATGTTAATATATTAATGTAGATCTTGAGTTATACTTAAGATTCTATATATATTTTGTGTGCGATATAGTTCCGAAGTTATATTCGGAAGTTTTATATGTTAAGTTACATAGTATGTTGCAATTAATAGTTTTATGTCAAGATAAAATTGGATATGTTGTTATTGTTAGTTTTATGTCAAGATAAAACTATAAATGTTATATGTTGCTATTATTGGTTTTATGTCAAGATAAAACCTGGTTTTAATTCTAATTATAGTTGTTGTACTACCTAAGTATTATAAATATTAGGAGTAATGTTAAAAGCATAGTCTAATAGCTTAGGGATTTAGACACGAATATGATTTTACTACTAGAACTAACGGAACTCGACAAGTCTACATGAGCTATTGTATTCATCAACTAAGATTGGAAATCTTAGGGAAAATCCTCTGACCTGTAACCGTTAATCCCGTGTGAACGAGGAAGTCGTCTATGAATAAGATACGGGTTGACAACCCCACTCGTGGTTGCTAGCTACGACAAAACCGTGTGCGAGTGACGAACTGTCCTTTTGTTTGTTTATTGTTCCGACGTTGATGAAGCGTGTAGAACCTATCTCAAGATGCGAAACTTGTAGCATCAAGCAGAGGTTTGAAACTAGTCATATAGCCGCGGTTACGGACTCATGGTAGCAAATTGTTAGAAGCTTTATACTTTTTAGTTATACAAGTATTAATGTTAAGTATAAGTTTCCCAAACACTTATACTCTAGGTACAAGAAACTGGTAGGTATACTACTTGTATATTAAGTAGATAATTATACCTAACACACATACTCGTATAGAATTGAAATAGATTTATACGTAGCGGTTTTACTCGTATAGAATTGAAATAAGATTTATACATAGCGGTTTTACTCATATAGAATTGATACAAGATTTATACGTAGCAATTTTTGTTTGTATGGAATTACAAACACTTATATTTATAGTATATGAGACTTATAGGTATATACTTATTTGGTAAGGAAACTTTTATACCTAGGATATATATACTAAACGTTGGAGAGTCAAAATAATACTTTCAAAACTATACTTTTGAAACTCGGAATATGTATTATTTTATATGGAGTCAAAACCTGTGGACTCACCAACTTTATGTTGACGTATTTTAAATTGCATGTGTTTTCAGGAAGTTGATAACTATGATACGAGAAATGACGTTACACCGCCCGGTGTTTCCGCCGACGGCCGGGGTGTGACAAAAACTCTTTTCTTCTCGGGATCTTCGAGGCTTCGGGACTTGTGTCGGGTGTCGGGGCTTCGAGAGTACTTCAAGATAGCTATAGAGGGTATTGGGAGTGAGAGAGGGGGAATTAGCAACCATGGCCGACTGCCCTTCAATTGCTATTTATAGGGCTGAAATCCTGAATTCACGTCGTGAATCTCAAAATTCACGTTGTGAGTTCAGTCAGGCATAGGTCATTGTGTATGTCATCAGTCCACTTGCACTGGAAGGCGTCACTTCTGAGTTCACGTCATGAATTCTGACACAGTGTCAGGGTTTGTGCCCCGAACTTCAGAAATTCATATCTTTCGCATACGAGCTCCGTTTTTGAAGTTCTTTATATGCACGCGTAGGTGAGATTATGCTCTACAACTCTCGTTTAGACTTGTTCGGCTAATTTTGAATTCAACTTTTATTATATTATTTTTAGTAAGCTGGGACAGACTAACTCTGTTAAGAATTCACAACTCATTCATCTGATGTCCATTTTCGTCTATCTTTTTACCGTTAGACTACTATCAACGAGATCTTCGATTCTCGTTTAGATTGTTTCGGCTAGAAACCACTCGATCTCATATTTGAACTTTGGGTTGCATACTGCTAAGTTGAAACTTCGAAAAATCATAACTTCCTCATACGAAGTCAGATTTAGTCGTTCTTTTTATGCACGCTCTCGGTTTAACGTATTCTACGACTTTCATTTAGATCACTAAGGCTAGATATCGCTCTACCGTAAATTCACTATTTACGTCACGTGGTTTCGTACCGGTTCTATCACGAAACTTCGACAGGTCATAACTTCTTCGTTATAACTCGGATTTTGGCATTCTTTATATATCCGGAATCCTTGGCACGACCACTACTACCTAGTTAATATTATTCATTATAAATAATATTTTATCAAAAAAATCACTTTTGATGCTTATCGTCTCTAAATTGACTAGGTCGGATCTACGGGCGTTACACCAGGGTCGGCTCAAGGTCCGAAAAGATTTCTCTTGCCAATGGAAAGGGTCTGTCTAAGACCAAATGCTTGATTGTATGGTAAAGGGAAAAACTAGTTATGGGATCATTTCAAGTGTTAACCCCAAAGAATGTATTTGTTTCTACTACCAATTGAATGGACATTGGAAACAAAGCTGTCCAAAAATGCATGAAAGATCTTAGAGATACTAAAGTCAAGTCGTGTGGCTCGACTTCAGGTACATCCATTATCTGACTCCATTGTTTTATAAGTTCCTATTCATAAACTCTTAATACATGATGTGATGATCATATTTTGACGGTATTAAAGGAGCTAAGAAAATGAATGAAGCTTAAGCAAAGAGAGTTAAATCTGATCATGAGAATTGGGTTTTGGTCACATGGTTCAAAGATCATAATTTAGAGCTACTACTAAGGAGTTGGGATAAATTAATAGATTGCTATTACTCTTCGAAGATCTCTAGAAAACATAGTTTTCATTTCATGCGTTATAAGGACAAGTTCCAAATTTTCGTTTATTTTTAATAAAAGTGAAATTTTGGTATATTTGGTTACCTTATTTTATATTTCTTTGCAATGGCATTTATAAAAGTGTTGGTTACATTTCTGATAATAGAAATATTAATTATGGATTTTATTCTTATAATATCGTTTGTGGTATTGTCATAATTAATCAAATAAAAAGAAATCTCATTACCAACCGGACAGATACTTGGTGTTGTACATGTCGCATTGTATAGTATAGGAAAATCTTGTTCATTGGAAAATTATAACTAATTCATTGATCACATATTTATGTGAGGCAAGTGAAGGAATGATGGATCTAGTTCATGTTGATATGGATTATTCATATGCACCACAAAGAACGGCAACTCTATTCATCATGATCTACTAATGCTTCAGTAAGTATGGTAGTGTTTATAAGATTAAGCATAATTCTAATACTTTGAAAAGGATTCAAAGAGTAGCAGAACGAATGAGAAGAATCTATTAGTCAGAAAGATAAAAGTTTCTTCAATCTGAAGGGAAAGGAGATTAATTTAGTATCATGTTTTATGATCATCTTAGCGATTGTGGATTTATAGCACAATTGATCCTCGAAGAACATCTTAGTGCAATTGTATGACTAAGAAGAGGAATCAGATATTGATGGAATTAGTTCAATCAAAAGATGAATCGTCCTTTGTTCCAATAAAGTTGTACAGCCATGATCTAGTAACTTTGAATCATATCTTGAAACTTATTTCAAACCAAGAAGGTTGAAAACACCTCGAAATATGAGGAGTAAAATGTTTTCTTACTCTAGCACATATAGAATTGGAGTTGTGATGTTTTTTGTTAATCGAGAAACAAAAGATAAACTAAGACCTATTCTTTAAAGTGTTCTCTTGTCATGAATCCACACGAACTTTTGAATATTTGTTTTAGCTAATCAAAGGAATGCTCTTTCAGAGAAAACTCAAATCTCAAGAAGTTAGTGGGAGTCATGTTGATCTTGAGAGTTTGGGTTCCAAATTCTTATTTTTGTGCACTTCTAGTTGAGTTGACGGTACTTATGAGTTCTATGTTTTTCATTTAACTACAAAATCAAAAGCGCATTGCTCAGTGAAAGTACAATGATCAACATGGGTGAGTTACTAGCAACATGGAAGCATTGGTAGGCCCTTGAGCTACCAGATGGTAAGAAATTTAGAATAGCGAAGTTCATTCCATGAAGGAAAGCTAAATTTGAATTCGGTTTTGTCCTGAACCTTGTCTTATGATTGTAGGTTGAAAATGATAGGTTCACATGGTTGGGAACGTATTGACCATGAAATCTAGGTGACAAATTTTTCATTCTAATTCATGAACTGATTATGAGGAAATACTTTCGTTGATGGATTCTGAAGATCTGATAAATATCTATATGGATAGTGGTCGTGTTGATTGCATTCTCAAATTCACAATATGATTACGACATCCATCTTTATATTTTGAATTGTGAGGAATGTCAAGGATTGTTTGAACTTTCAAGACATATATCTATAAGTTCTGAAAGGGTTTGAACACACACATGTGTTAGGATCGAAGTCTTGTTGTAAAGAGTCGAAGTGTATTTGACGTATTTCGTATGTAACGTATTTACTAAGTCATTGTATGTTCGAAGGGTAACTCCTAGACTTAGTATTTTTTGTACTCTCAGTTTCCTATAAATAGGTACTGAACATAGAGTTAGATAACAAGTTTTTTCCCTGAATGTTGTCTACTTTTGTACTCTTGTTCATTTGAGAGTAATATGAGCTAAAACCAGATTCTATTTACATTCAGTGTTCTTAATTGATCTTTTGCTTGTTTAACTCTGATTTTATTCGATTTCTCGTTACAATTCCACTTCAATTGGTATCAGAGCAGGAATCAAACTGCAATGATCTGATTTTCATTTTGAATCATTTGTTTTTGAGTCATTTCTCGTCTCAAAAAGTTTCCACGTTTTGGTTCTGAAAATCTCATCTTATCTACAGATTTGATTAGATTCTGCATTTGAATTGTATAATCGAGTGATCGATTACAAGCTTCTGATCAATTCATTTGATCAAATTTCAAATTCATCAAGTTTTCTGAATTTTCTCGTTTGTTCATCAATGGCGAACTTCAACTTGAATACAATGACTTCTTATTCTCATCTACTTGGATCATCAACAAAAATTCTGATGCTGATTCCAGAGTATTACGATCAATGGGCGGATCGTATGGAAGACTATCTGAATGGACAAGATGAGGAATTATGGAATTGCATCAAAGGAACAATTCAACCTCCAGCAAATGTTCAGAACATGGGTTCATCTACAACAACTTCTGTTGTTGCAAATCAATCCACAAGGTTGGAAAACAATGAAAAACGTTGTATGAGAGAACTGAGAGGTGCTTTGCCACCTGTTGTTTACAACTACATTAGTGGTTGTAAAACTGCTAAGGAAATCTGGATCACTCTCAAGGAGAAGTATCAGGGGAGTCAGAAGACGAAGATCAATTCAGTCAAGCAATGTTTGGTAGAGCTGAAGGAGTTCAGACAAAAGGAAAATGAAACAATTGAAGGTTATTATGATCGTCTGAATGAGCTAATTTACCGATGCAATAGTTATGGAATCACAAGGTCCTTAATGGAGTTCAATCTTACTTTTTTCATGGGACTTCGTAAGGAGTGGAGGAGTGTGAGTATGATGATCAAAAATCAACAAAGTTTCGATTGTTCATCTCTAAATGATGTGTACAACCAACTGAAAACACACGAAAGTGAAGTTTCGGAAATGATGGAAGAAGCAAAACAGGGCATAGGAGGACCTCTAGCTCTGGTTTCTAAAGTGTCTGAGGTGGAGATTGTTGAAAAAGAGGGTTCGGATGAAGAAGGTTTTCTCATGAACTCTGATGATGAAGCTATAGCTTTTTACTCGAACAATCGAGTTAAAAAGTTTTTCAAGAAAACTTTTAATCCCAAAGGGAAGCTAAGTGGCGGAAAAGGAGGCTTCGTGAAGTTTGGTGTGGATGAGAAGAAGAAATTCGAAAGATTAAGAAGAATGATGAAAAAGGGAAAGAGTCCAAGACAGAGAAGAAATTGAAAGGTGATTCAGGAATAGATTGTCATTATTGCAATGGAGCAAACCATATTGCGAATGACTGCATGCTTCGTAAGAAAGATGAGAAGAAGAATAGAGTGAAGGACGAAGCATACTACTCTGAAAAGCTTGAAGAGGTTCGTACAAAGGCAAAGGGAATGTCCCTTGTGGCAAGAGGAGAAAATGAAGATGATGGCACTTATCAGATCTGGTCATCTGGATCTGACGATGAAGAAATGAAGCATCCCACTCATGGTGCCATGTTTGCTATGTTTAAGGATGGAGAAGAAAAAGTGACTGGTCGATGTTTCATGACGAAGTCAAGCGACAAATCTCCAATGACAAAAATGGTACGTTCTATTCTTAAGTCATTTAACATTCCTGTACAAGCATATGATTCTGAAATAATTGCTTTTGATGACATTGTTGCTTACTTTGATGCTATTGTTGTGTCTGCTAGTAACGAAGCAAAGAAACTTAATAATCAACTGCTAGAGACACAAAAGTTACTTGATATGAAACGAAGCAGAGTAGAGTATCTAGAATTACAATTAAAGAATGTTAATACCAATAGGGAAAATCTAGATAAGGATGTTAGGATGTTACTTTCTCAACGAAACATCTATTGTAATTCAGCTAAGCGTTTGTATGCAAAATTAACTGCTTTACATCTTTCATCTGAGATTAGAAAAGAACAACATCGTAAGTTGTTACCTTTTCTTGTCTATGAGAGAGAAAAAGTTGATATCATTTCGTATGATTGTGAAAATACCATAGCTGATTTTAATAAAGTGCCAGATGATAGATATGCTTATGATATTATTAAGATAGATGAATTTCTAAATGCTGATGAACTTGTTGAAATTGTGAATGAAAGTTTGACAAAAGATGAACAAGTGAAAATTTTGAAAAGAACTGAACATTCGAAACTTGACTCTCAATTCAATTTTGCTGATATTGATGATAACTCGGATAATGTTAGTGAAATCAGTGAAATTGAAGAAGAGGAAAGTATTGATTGTTCTCAGTTATCTATCATTAATGTCACATCTAAGATCAAATGTAAAGAAATTGTTAATGATTTGATGGTTGAGGATGACATTGGAAAACCCTCTACTTCGAATGTTTATGACTTTGATGATGTGGAGATATGATATAGTCAAACAGATAGTAGTGATGATGTGGAGGACGAAGTCAAAGTTTCGTGTAATAATAAGCCAGAAAAGAATGTTTCGAATGAAACATCCATTCCAAGAATTGTTGTTGAACAAGTTTATGGAGGAACTGAAAAGTTTGACAAAGTGATGAATGAAAAAGGTGCTCACTATTTGGAAACTAATATTGTCGTGTATCCAAATTTTACATGCATAGATGAAGTAGTTTTCCAAATCAAGTATTTGTCACTACTGAGAACATCAAGCCAGAGTTTAACAAATTGATTGAAGAAGACAACAAAAGAACGTTAGACGAAGGATTCTTTTCAAATCAAAGCACTGTTGAAAACAACCTAACCAAGAATTCGTATGTTTTTCAAAGACAAAAATCAACACGAAAATGGGTTGTAAAATCGGAAAAAGAAAAAGAAGTTTTCAAACAAGAAATTGTTGAGACATCTCAAGTTGTAAAACTGAATTCACCAGAATTTAAAACACTTGTTGAAAAATTTTCAAAAGAAAAAGGAGTATCAAAAAGAAAAGCACGAAAAGCAATCTTTTAGAAAATAGTGTTAAACGAAAAACAAACATTCAAATCAACAATGAAAAAGAAAAATCCCGCTCTATCAAAATCCAAAGTTTTGTCTGATTCACGAGAATGAAAAATCAACAATTTTTCAAATATAAACTCATCAATGAGTTCTCAAACAACAAATCATCAAGAGACATTTTTCAAAAGAAAACCACCAAATACTTCTTTTCATTATGCAACAAATGTAATAGACTCATTTCCTTCAACTAAGCATAAAAGTGATACAAATCAAAAGTTTGACAATGTTCGAAAGATTGTCAACTCTCAAAATTTTAAGACAAGTCATAACCTTGTGAATGTCAGAAAATATGACAATATTCGAAAATCAACACATTCTCAAACGAATGACAAATTCACTCCACAAAAACCAAATTTTCCAAATCCATCAGTTCATAAAGCAACAAAGGTTACGAACTCAAAAGGTACTTCGGATGTGAAATCAATCAATCATTAGCTTGAAGGACAAGGGAAAAAGTTTCAAGCAGGAAAGTTTTCTCAACAACATATTCGAAATGCTTATGAAGAGTATTTGAATGAATCTTCAACACAAAGTTCATCTTCTCAAGATTCGAATATTCCGGTCAAGGTTCTAAAAGGCGTGAGGCGTGGCGTGGCAGCAAGGCCAAGCCTCAAGCTTAACGAGTTATGGCGAGCTATGACGTTTTTCAAGGCGTGATGTAAGGCGGCGATTTTGTATTCATTTATAATTATATTACCGCATAAATATAAATTTATATCAAATATACCTAGTTTTTAGAAGTGTTATATCAACAACTAATAACAGAAAGTTAATAAAAAAACACAATACTTGTATGTCCGATTAGAAAAGGTATAAAAAAGAGCAAAAAAACGTGTCTCAAACGAAAAAACACGTGCCATAACACGCCATAACGCTCCATGGCACGCCATATCACACCTTGCCACACGCCACACCTAACAGCAACGTTATGAAGCTTTTCGTAACGGCGACGTCGCGTGTCACGCCATGGCGCGCCTTGGCGCTCGCCATGGCGCGCCTTTTAGAACACTGATTTCGGTTCAGAAATGACAACCAATCAACAAAGTTATGCAAATTGAGAAGCCTGAGGTGGAATCAAATGAAAGTCCAAAACTATCGAAAAATTATGTTTCAATATCTTTAACTGATGATGTTGACTTAATTCATAGTGTAAAAATAAAAGCTCGAACTAGGGCTTTGAGTTTGAAGTTTCATTTTTTGTTTTAAGCTAATAACCAAGGACCCAAAAAGCCTTAGGTACCTAAATTCTTTAATTAAATGCAAGTATTGTGTGACGAGCAATATGATGAGAAATGGTATATTGATAGCTACTCTCGTCACATGACTGGAAGAAAGGAGAATTTAAGAGATTTTAGAAGTCTTGAAAATGCTGGAGTGGTGAAGTTTGGAAATAATTATAAATGTCAAGTCAAAGGTTATGGAAAAGTAACAAATGGCAAATTTACAGTGAATCGAGTTGCTTATGTGGAAGGTCTTCAACATAATTTGATAAGTGTTTCGCAACTTGTTGTGGGAACTGGGAATCAAGTTGTGTTTAACGAAGAAGGAAGCATAATATCAAAAATTGAAATGAATGAAGTGTTGTTAAAGTCGAAACGATATGGCGATATGTTCATGCTTGATATCAAACCAATTGTAGGCAAACCATATGTGTGTCTACTTTCGAAAGCCTCAAATGATGTCAGCTGTTTATGGAATAGGCGTTTATCACATCTTAATTTTTGAAACTTGAATAAGCTAGTTACAGAAGACTTATTTCGTGGTTTACCTGTATTGAAATTTGACAATGATACTCTTTGTGCAGCTTGCGAACTAGGAAAACAACATCGTAAAGGACATCGAATCGTCATAGATTCGAAAATTGTTGAACCGTTGGAACTTCTTCACATTGATCTTTGTGGACCATCAACTGTTGACACACTCAACAAGAAACGGTACATTTTGGTTATTGTTGATGATTTTTCACGATTCACTTGGGTATATTTTCTCAGGTTAAAATCTGAAGTTGCTCAAACAAATGATCGAATTTATCAAGAAAATAGAGATGAGTCTGAAAAAGAATGTTCGAAGAATCAAAAGTGATAATGGATCTGAGTTTAAGAATAATGTGTTGGATTCGTTTCTAACGGAAAAAGGGATTTCGCATAATTTCTCATCACCATATACACCTCAAAAAAAATGGTGTAGTCGAAAGGAGAAATAGGTCATTATGCGAAGCAGCAAGAACAATGTTGACATATGCGAATCTTCCTCAGTACCTATGGGCCGATGCTGTTTCAACAACATGCTTTACTCAGAATTGATCGTTTATTCATAGAAGATTTAATATCACTCCATATGAAATAATAAACAATCAAAAACCTAATGTCAAATTCTTCCATGTTTTTGGTTGCAGGTGCTTCATTATGAATCTCAAAGATAATCTTTCAAAATTTCAAGCTAAAGCTAACGAAGGAATATTTTTGGGTTATTCGAACAATTCAGTTGCATATAGAGTGTTAAAAAAACGAACACGAAAAATTGAAGAAACGTTTAATCTTACTTTTGATGACTATTATGTCAAACAAGTCGAAAGACAGTTTGAACAAAAACCAATTCTTAATGAATCAAACAATCAAACTAAAGATGATAATTCACTCGATTTTGATTATGATTTAATTTTTGGTGTCTCAGACAGGGCGGTTGATGCGGAAGTTAATGCTACTGATAATCAAATACCCGAATCATCAAAACATACTAAAGATTCAACTTTGGATACTGGCAAAAGAATGCTAGATGATCGTTTGGAAGGGGAGCATACGAATATACCTTCAGGTGTTGAGGGGGGCATCCTTTCGAGGGGGAGAAGAGTAGTCTGAATGATAATTTCGAGGGGGGGCATCAAAATGACAATTATGTTGAGGGGGAGCATAATGAAACAGATACAATAAATCTTGATCAAAATGATGAATTTCATGAAATTAATGATAATATTTTTGTTGCAGGATCTGAAAATGAAGATATGTATGAAGATGCACCATTGGAATTTGATCCAGCATATCCGCCACTTGAGAAATATATGAAAAATCATCTGAAAGAGCAAGTTATAGGAAATCCACAAGATGGAGTTTTAACAAGAGCTCAAATTTGTGCGAAAAATGAGGTACTCAATACGAATCAAGAATTATGCATGTTTAATGTTTTTATTTCGAAAATTAAGCCAAAGACAGTTAAGGTTGCTATGGAACACTCAGATTGGGTTGTTGCAATGCAATCTGAACTTGCTAAATTCGAACGAAATAAGGTTTGGAGATTGATTCCAAAACCAAATGATGTTTCGATTGTCGGGTTAAAATGGATTTTCAAAAACATAACCGACAAAGAAGGCAATATCATTCGAAATAAAGCTAGGCTTGTAGTTAAAGGTTATTCGCAACAAGAAGGTATCAACTATGAAGAAACCTTTTCCCCTGTCGCAAGACTCGAGGTTGTTCGAATATTTTTAGCCTATGCAGCTCATAAGGATTTTGATGTTTATCAAATGGATGTCAAATGTGCATTATTGAATGGAGAGCTTGAAGAAACTATGTATGTTGAACAACCACCAGGTTTTATTAACGGAGAATTTCCTAATTATGTATACATCTTAGATAAGGTTGTTTATGGGTTAAAACAAGCACCAAGAGCATGGTATGCAACACTTACCAATTTCTTAAAACAGTCTAAATTTAAACAAGGATCAGGTGACCCCACATTATTTCGTAAGAAAGTTGGGAATCATCTAATGCTTTTTCAAATTTATGTTGACGATATTATTTTTGGCTCTACTGACCCAACTTTGTCTAGTGAATTTGAGAATTTGATGAAGAGTCAATTCGAAATGAGCATGATGGGTAAAATCAACAATTTTCTTGGGTTAAATATTCGTCAAAGAAGAGAAGGAATTTTCAGTAACCAAGAAAAATACACGAAGAATTTGCTTGAGAAGTTGGAATGATGAATAGCACGAAGCTAAGAGTGCCAATGGCAGTTGGAACGAAATTAACACATTCGTTAGATACACCTGCTGTTGATCTTACTTTGTTCAGAAGCATGATAGGTTCTCTACTTTATTTAACTGCAAGTAGACCTGATATCATGTTTTCTGTATGTAATTGTGCTAGGTATCAAGCGAATCCAAGATAACCACATTTAACAACTGTGAAAAATATATTTTGTTATCTCAAAGGAACAGTTTCGTTAGGATTATGGTATTCTTCAAAATCTGGATTTTTCATTCAAGACTTTTCGGATTCAGATCTTGGTGGATGTACTCTTGATAGAAAAAGTACAAGTGGAGGATGTCAATTATTGGATGTACTCTTGTTAGTTGGCAATCGAAAAAGCAAACTTGTGTTGCAATTTCCACTGCTCAAGTTGAATACATTTCTATTGCTGCTTGCACTTCTCAAATCATCTAGATTCAAAGCCAATTGCATGATTATGCAATTAATATGAAAAAGATTCCATTGTATTGTGATTCACAAAGTGCTATACGCATTTGTCATAATCCAGTACAACACTCGAAAACGAAACATACTGCTCTTCGTTATCATTTCATAAAAGATCACGTTGAAGATGGAAATAATGAAGTTCATTTTGTAAAAACAACTAATCAACTTGCTGATATTTTCACAAAACCTCTTGATGAAAAATACTTAATGAGAATTTTGGCAAGTTTGGGAATGTTAGACGCGAATTCTGTACCAGAATCAGTCATACAAAATTAACGTAGCGTCTATTGGTGAAAAGGTGTCTATTTAATGGCAAAATGATTCATTCAGAGGTTGATCGTATTAACCATTCAGGGGTTACTGTTCACATTCAGCGCTTCGACACGCTTCGTTTTCGTATATTGGAGCTGAAAATTTTCGTGTGTTTGGTATCATCTTTTAATTTCAATAGTTTGTCTTTTATTTTGAGAAAAACTGAAAAACCAAAAATATTTTCATTACTTTTTAATCATTTTCGAAAAATCAAAAAATTCCAAAAAGATTTTCTTTTGTTGCATGGTTCATTTTTCGAAAAATTCAAAATCACAAAAATATTTTTCTTTCTTTTCAAAAATATAAAATCCAAAAAGATTTTTGTTACTTTGTTATTTTTTTAGGTATCACGGATGTTTACACGAAGAATTTTTCAAGGGTCATGCTTGTGTTTCTTAGGGAAGGTATTTTTCTTCAAACTATGCACTAGTTAAGATGCCCCTAGAAGCATGTTGCAGCATGTCGACTCAAGCCTCCAAAGACTCAATGTGTGTTAACGAAAGCCTTAATGAAATTTTTCATATGAAAGTTTTTTCCCAATCAGGCTTACATTCACATTAGTCACTGAGCTACCTGACTCTTCTCAAATGAGTTAAGAGTTTACTTTTTGGTCCATGTTTAACCGAGGTACATTCGAATCTTTCACCATCTTTTTCATCACAAAATTCTTAACACTTTTCACACACAACGACACATGTTCAAGATGTCATTGATAAAACCAATCATGACAAACATGTCAAAAATTTGTCTTAATGATCTTAAATCATTAGACCGTGATGTAAGTGAAACCCAAATATACAAAATCATTAAGGAATTGACGGGGAACTTCGGTCCAGATTCTTACAAAACACTTGTTTCAGTACCAAAAATTTTGTATACTCCAAATTTTTGTTAATTTGCTTCTTATCTTTTTCTTTGGCACACATTACTCACGAAATCCTTGAGGTTCTAAGTAATACCAACTTAGGCTGAAGATTTCACAAGACTGGAAAATGACTTTTTTTCGAATCCCAAAAACGAAAGAGCCCAACCTCCAATCCGAAGGGTTTGATCTTATCCACTTTTTACTCACGAACAGTCTAAAGTTACCGTTTGGCAACTTGGCCCTAGTTTAAAGGTACTTTATCAGACGTGATGGGATAAACGGCTACTGGTGTGAGTTTCAAGGAATGACGTGGCCTACTCATTAATGATAAACGGTTCAAATTATTTTGCGCTTACATATAAAAGGAAATTCCTTTTCCTTTTATCATTACGCGATCAAAAATTCACAGACAAACAAAAAGCCCTAATTTTTCCAAAAAGCTTTCAAGAACTCACAAATGGCGGTTGTTCAGAACTCCAACACTAAAGAAATTGAATCTCACCCGTTGATGAAAATCCAAAGCACAAATTACCAAGTTGATTCCAATGTTTCATTATATCCAGAAGACTTGAAGATGCTAATCGTTGCCCTGAAACGATCTGGATTAGCAACGGTTATGTTCAACTCATTCGCAGTTCTGATGACATGGTTGTCAATGGCTAATTCAACTACTTCTTATAACAAGGCTACCGATGTCATTACTTTCAATCTGATTAATGAGAAGAAAGTCTGATTGACGAAGAAGATGTTTACTCAGTTACTTTCTGGATATTCCTAGCTCTCCACCATTCTTCAAACCTACGCATCCACAAATTATACACATGTTCAACGAGATGGGTTACCAGCCCCCACTTGAGAAGATTAGTGATTTCAAGAAGTCAGGACTTCCGTGTATGTGGAACTTTTTCTTTGGAATTTACCTTAGATGCCTGACGGGAAGAAGTGTAGAAATTGACAAGGGCAGATTGGAAGTTTATGCAATGGTTATGGGTCTTTACTATGACTTGAGTGTTGACTATGCCACTCAGTTGTGGAAGGAGTTTGGAAAAAGTTTTCAGGACACGAATATGGTAACAGGGATTTCGTGTGCAAGGTACTGGAGCCTTGTTCTTGAGAAAGTTTATGAAAAAGAGGGAATCCATGTCCCTACTAATGAACCTACTGCTAAATTTGCAAAGTATCAGTTTCCGAAAGTTGTAGAGGATGATGAAACTATTTTTCCAAGTGTAGCACGTATTCCTGATTCTATGCTAAAGAAGGTGAACCCAACTCGCAAGGTTCTTGTGAAGTATTTGCAGAAGATTAATCTAGATGTGGAAACCGGGGTTTTGCTTACAGTCAAAGCTGGAACTTCTAAACAATCCAATAAGTCGAACGATGATGAAGTAGAGGTACCAGTTATGTGACAACCCGATATTTCGAGACAATATGATGGAACACAAGTCAAATTTAGATCAAAATTTGACTTTCCTAAAATCTTATTTGGGTTAATTAAAGTAGTGGGAATCGTATCAAGGTTTTCATACATATAAAGAACACAAAAATCTGAGGTATAACGAAGAAGTTATGATCATTCTAAGTTCGGCTTAACAGCAGGCAGCTAAAAACTCGAATCGGAGATCGAGCGACTTTTGGCCGGAATGACCTAAACGAGAATCGAAGGTCTCGACAATGGTAATTCAGCGGTAAAAAGTCTGGCAAAAACCGACGTCAGATAAAGAAGTTATGAATTTCTAAAGAAATTCCTTAAACACGACCTTTTAAAAAAAATAATAATAATAATTTTGGAATTTGCCGACGAAATCTAAACGAAAGTTGTAGATCGTAGTCTCACCTTCGCGTGGATATAAAGAACGTCGAAAACAGAGTTCGTATGAGAAAGATATGAATTTTTGAAGTTTGCTAATTAATTAAAATATAAATTTAATTAAACCCCGGTATTATCCGAAGAACGAGTCAGCGGTCCGATCCCTCGTACGCCCAGCGTACCGTCGTACGCCCCGCGTACTTGGATGCTAGGCTCCGGTTCGTCCACGTCGCTCTGATGCTTCGACCGAGGATGCGGTCATCCATGACGTCTCGTACGCCCCGCGTACCGAGGTCTTCCAGACCCTATAAAAGGGATGCGAGGGTGCCGGCCAAATTTGCTAATTCCTTCCTTTCTCGCGCCGAAGCTCTGCGTTTCAACCCTCGGAGTCATCCCAAAGGCCTGGTTTTCATATCCAAGGTGGGAAGAAAGTTTCACGCTCCCGAGATTCCCGAGAATCCCGAGAAAATCCGCTTTCTCGAGTAGAAGTTCTGCTCGGTTTTCGTCTCGCCTTCTTCAATCTAGCAAGAAGGGAGGTAAACCAACTCAAAGAAATGCCAAAAAGAGATCAACAAACCATACCCCTACACCCAAAAGGTCGTATAACAGCAACCTGCCTAAGTGCAACCGATGCAACTTTCATCATCACGGACCCTGCCGTGAAATGGATTGCGTTAGGTGCAATAGAAAGGGACACACCGTCCGCTACTGCAGAGAACTAGCCCAACCAACTGCTCGAGCCACAAATTTAGGAGTAGATTGTGCTTGTTATGAGTGCGGAGTAACGGAACACTTCCGAAGGGACTGCCTGGAGTCAAACATCATGAATGCTGGTAGAGGAGGTCGAGTATTCGCAATGGGCCAAGAGGAGGCTATTGCAGACCCCACGGTTATTCTGGGTACATTTCTCCTAGATAACTTATTTGCATACATTCCATTTGATAGTAGGGACACAGAGGAGTTCCGCGAGTCACAAGTTTAAAAATCTACTCGAACAAACACCCCAATCATTAAACAAAACTTTCATAGTAGTAATAATAGAGATAGACTAAAAAAAGCACTGAAAACACTTACGTAGAATGCACTATCCCACTAACGAACGTCTTACAATGAGAAGTACCGACATCGACATTCGACGTGGATTGGTGTGGCCCTACCCATACCAGTTCCATGTGTTATAAAAGACCCTTTCAGTTTAACCATCGACCAACGAAACTCAATCGATTTATAACGACAAACCCGACACAAACCCCAATTGGTTTCTAGTTTCAAAACCCCGAGGTACTCATGTGAGGAATCTTTACAACCTTCCCGTAGTATCCCCCAACAGATCATTTAGAAATACCACGCATACAACAAGTCAAATCCAAGCTCAGAAACTAGTAGTGAATTCAACCATGAACTTCAAAACGTAGTTGCCCTAATGCATCGAGTGAATATGCTAACATTTAGAAGAACATAAGTAAATAAACCCAAAACCACACGATCTCGATCAGTCGAAGTGATAGGCGGAGTAATGAAGGTCCGCTGAAACACGCACATTAGGATCTAGATTCATAAAGGAACAAGAGGAACAAATGGACCAGAAGCACTCACTCCGGAAACAATCAACCAAGCAACGAAACCCCTATCCTCCATATCGACGCTGCTACATTACAAGCTACAGTAGTAGCTGCTGTGACAACTTTCCTTACACACATCAACTCATGCAACACAAGTAAGACCGAAAGGAAGAGACGATATCGTTAAAGGAGCGCAAGAGATCCCAAAGACTTGCCATGCCACAGCAACAGGTGGAAACTCCTGTAAAATACTTTAGGAAGCAATTTCCAAGGTGGTGTAATGAGGAAGACACTCGTGTCCACATAACACTGGCTAAACACCTCACTCCCGCCACCAAGGCTAGCACTAGCCAGTCATGCCATCAATGTGGGGAGATAGGGCACCTCAAGAAGGATTGCCCTATAACAAAGAGCTCGGGCGTAGACGGTAGGATTCTCAGGATCACAGTTGCAGGAGAACCTACTCCGAAACCACATTAATGTAATTTAGGCGTTTCGTTGTAACAGACTAATAAACCATCCAAAACTAGTGCAACCAGAGCCTTACCTTTTGCGGGATCCTGTCGGTATAGGGATGCTCATGCTGCGTATACTTGCCTTTTGTAGTATACCTTATTCGCAGCAATAATCTTGTAGTAGTCTAAAGTACTGTAACTCTGTTGATGGTTGCACGGTTGTGTCTTATCTGTAAACGTATTATGTTCAAATCTAATGTCTTTAAGTTTCCTTATGATTCCGACATTATCATAAGACTTGATTCAATTTGATTCTCACAAAAACAACTTCATACGTACATCTCTTTCTTCGAAATCGCCTTTCTAGCGAAACCGTCATATCAGAACACCAATTACTCATGGATGGAGTACCTCATAGTTCTTTTCCTTTCCAAAGAAATCCCTGAAGTGCCACTCGTACAGTACGTCAAGTTCAAATCCAAGGATCCGTATGGTTGATCTACCACTGATGAATGTATACATAGGGGTGATATATAATCAAGGTTCTACAGGTTTAGAATTGACGATTCCACTTTAACTTCTTTTTCCTCGATGGGATGTGAGCTTAAAGAAGAATCAGTTATTCGACTACCTTTTCAATCTTAATTATATACGACTCGTATACACGAGATTATGATCGTTGAACCATGTATGAATTCTAATATGAAATTCAGGATGGAGACTGCCTAAGACTACGAGTGATCGTGCTGCCATACGAATAAACTTAGAAGCCCAGCACATGCCCTTTCTGTCGATTGGTATAAGAGAGACAGATAGAACAAAAATACCTATCCTTTTTCCTTAATTCGAGAGTAATCATACTTTCTTTTAGATCTTCATGACATCTAATCCACTCCCAAGATTTTGTCATCAAAATCCGTATGAATTGGTTGTGTTCTTATACAAGAGGAAAGGTCACTGCCTATACCTCAAGACAGCTTAAGACACAGGAAGTTAACTATACAACGCATGATCTTGAGTCAGGAGCAATGGAAATTACTTTGAAGATCTGGAGACACTACTTGTAGGGTACAAGATGTACTATTCTCACAGTCCACAAAAACATTCAACATACGTTCGACCAAGAGGAGTTATCATGCCAGTGAAGTCAAACGAAAGAGACAAGGTCGTTATCCCGATAGTGAGAGGTTCCCTGGAATGCCAAGTGAGGAACCGAGTTCAATTAAGAACATAAGGAGCAAATAAAACTTCTGTCCGTAGCATAAACTATAATTTCGGGACGAAATTCCCTCTAACGGGGGGATGATGTGACAACCCGATATTTCGAGACAATATGATGGAACACAAGTCAAATTTAGATCAAATTTTGACTTTCCTAAAATCTTATTTGGGTTAATTAAAGTAGTGGGAATCGTATCAAGGTTTTCATACATATAAAGAACACAAAAATCCGAGGTATAACGAAGAAGTTATGACCATTCTAAGTTCGGCTTAGCAGCAGGCAACTAAAAACTCGAATCGGAGATCGAGCGACTTTTGGCCGGAATGACCTAAACGAGAATCGAAGGTCTCGACAATGGTAATTCAGCGGTAAAAAGTCTGGCAAAAACCGACGTCAGATAAAGAAGTTATGAATTTCTAAAGAAATTCCTTAAACACGACCTTTTAAAAATAAATAATAAAAATAATTTCGGAATTTTCCGACGGAATCTAAACAAAAGTTGTAGATCGTAGTCTCACCTTCGCGTGGATATAAAGAACGTCGAAAACGGAGTTCGTATGAGAAAGATATGAATTTTTGAAGTTTGCTAATTAATTAAAATATAAATTTAATTAAACCCCGGTATTATCCGAAGAATGAGTCAGCGGTCCGATCCCTTGTACGCCCAGCGTACCGTCGTACGCCCCGCGTACTCGGATGCTAGGCTCCGGTTCGTCCACGTCGCTCTGATGCTTCGACCGAGGATGCGGTCATCCATGACGTCTCGTACGCCCTGCGTACAAGCGTACGCCCCGCGTACCGAGGTCTTCCAGACCCTATAAAAGGGATGCGAGGGTGCCGGCCAAATTTGCTAATTTCCTTCCTTTCTCGCACCGAAGCTCTGCGTTTCAACCCTCGGAGTCATCCCAAAGGCCCGGTTTTCATATCCAAGGTGGGAAGAAAGTTTCACGCTCCCGAGATTCCCGAGAAAATCCGCTTTCTCGAGTAGAAGTTCTGCTCGGTTTTCATCTCGCCTTCTTCAATCTATCAAGTGAGTTCATACCCCTATAACTACGTTTTCAAATGTTTTGTAAATGATTTTATACACTTTTAAGGGGGGAATACAAGTAAACACACGACTAAAATCGTGTGAAACATCGATCTTTTGCTATACTTTTCATACTTTTGTTTTAACTATCTTATGAAGTTATTATCATGCAAAATACCTCACAACACAACTTTACCCTCTTGGGATACAATATGTTTTATAAATAGAAATACGTTTTATTTATACGTTTACATACAAATACATCATATCAAGGGTAATATTCTTTACTAAATCATTTTATGCATTCAAAGAACTTATGATTTATGCTTTGTCAAACATTGTGAAAAAGGATAAACTTTGCATACAAAACTACTACTTTAATACAGACTTAGTTGAGAATCCGTGAGACGTGTATATCTTCAAATAATACCTTTTTGCTAAAAGGTACCGCTTCAAGTCCTGTCTATAACCAGAGTCTCCCGTTCGGAGAACGTGTCAAATGTGTATAGATCTATACGGGAAGTCATGATCCCACGCCGTGACTGTTAGCTACAGTCCGTCCTTTGGCGTGACAGTTTGTCATAACGCTACGACGCCTGAAGAACGTCACTACAGGCATATTATGTTCAGTATGGTTATAAAACTCATCGGATATACAATTATTATGGTATTAGGCTTTTATGAACGAGTAGCTATTAAAACTATTCTTCATCTAACAAGTGCGATCTTTGTATAGCTTTATTTTATAAAACTATGCCACACCTTTTAAGCACATCGGTTGCTTGCGATTTTCGGTCTTAGAGACTGCCAGTTATGTTAGGAAAATAAGGGTTTTTCCTGCATCTAGAACAAACAACTAATAGGAAAATAAGGGATTTTCTTGGTGCAATTGTTTACAACTTATAACACGAACATTCATATGCATTTCATACTTTTATAAGAAAATAAGGGTTTTTCTTGGAAAACACAACAAATCATATCTCAACTATTAGGGAAAATATGGGATTTTCTGGATCTAATACATTCATTTCAACACAACGAATCATAACTCTTTTCATTTGAAAATATCGGATTTTCTGGAAAACTTACACGAACTTACGAATGGCATACATTTTCTCAAAACACTACTTATGAACTCACCAACTTAATTGTTGACACTTTCTCTTTGAAATAACTTGTACTCTCAGAGAACCGCTAAGCAGGTTTGGAAATCAACTTTTGGGGATTTAACGTGCTGACGTTAACTACTTCGTTTGAAAGATGTTTATGTATTTATCTTTTGAACATGTAACGAATACAATTATGTAAACATTTTGGAAACCTTATTATATATGGTGGTGTGTACTTCCTTTCTATGAACTGTTATGATACTGAATATGACGTCCTCCGCCCCCGAATGTTTCCGCCGTTCTGGTTTGGGGGTGTGACAAGTTACAAGTACGAAAAAGTCTACATCCAAGTCTCCTAAAAACAAGCCTGAAAGTGATACAAAGCGGACAGAAGAAGTTGGAGTTGTTAAGCCTTCAAAGGAGGTGATGCCATCGAGGTCAGGAGTATTGAAAAGATTACAAAGAATATCTCACAAACGAAATTTTTCTGATGACTCACAGACAGTTCGTAAAGTTCAAATCAGTAGCAAAGGGGTTATTGTTCGTGAGATCCCTGCTCCTGCTTCTCCATCATCTAAAAAAACGAAGGGATCAAGATGTAATCAATCATATATCTAAGAAGCAGAACAAACAAAAAATTGTTCTTCGTGACGATTTGTCCGAAAACGAAGTGGTCCCTGATACACCACCAGTTCTGTCTTCTCCCATGGTAACTTTTGTTCCTATCATTTCATCCATTGCTCCTACTATTTCTATTGAACCCATAACAACTATTCCACTCGAAATAGTGGTGACCAAGTCAATTCCTGAGGAGGTCCCTATTTCAAACATCTCTGCTAATGTATCTGATACGGGAGCAAATGTTTCATTGAGTGTCAATGCTACGCAACCCATTTCTCTTTCAACTTTATTACCGATAATTTCATCATCATCCTTAGTTTTGTTACCACCATTTGTTCTTCCTACATCAACTGTCACAACATCACCAATCTTTGACAATATCCTTAAACAACCCATCATAACTCTATTTTCTTCACAATCCATTGAGCCACAAAAGCCTCATTCCGATGATGAAACCGAAGGAGGAGGTTTCGGAGGGACATTTGAAGATTTGCACTTCGATTCAGAGGAAGAAAATATTCCTAATCATATGCTTATGTCAGGATAACAATTTAAAGTGCTAAATAGAAAGCTTAATTATATTCTTTAATTTCAAGCAGACTCAGGCTCAAAGCATTCGGTATCAAGAATCGAAGTTGATGTAATGCTAAAAGCAGTAGAGCATCGTTTGCAACATAAAATTGATGTCAATGATAAAAATAACGAACTTCAGATCGAGGCTCAGAATGATCTGTATACCTCTTCGTTAAAGGAGCTTCGAAATGTTGCAAAAGAAAGGCATGTTCTCTTCGTACAAGATGTGAAGAAGGTACGAGAGGATGTGAATTTCAAACTCGAAGAATTGCAGAAGGAATTTTCGAGTGAAATTCATCAAGTAAACGATCGTTATAATTCGAGGTAGGAGAAAGTTGATATTATAGCGGGGGCAGTCACTGATGTGTATTTTTAATGCACTAGTTTTTTATTTATAATTCCTAATTTATCGCATCTAAACCACACCTTACAGGCAGTGAACCTGATCGAGTATAGTATAGCTTTGATAAGCAAGGGTGTCGAACACAAGGGGAACGGTAGTAAATTAATTTAAAATATTTGATTGTAGGTTATAAAACACACGAAAGGAATAAAGAAGTAGTTTAATAAATCTCAAACGAACAATTAATTGACAATTCTCGATAAACTAACAGGAGAACAAATCTCTTTAGGTACTTTGGTTTAGATAAATTACACCTTAAAAGCATAGACAATTGCATACAAACATTCATTTATTCATGCTCACTGATTCCTAAAATGATTAGATTCGCGTTCACTATAACTAATCCTTTAGCAAACAAGTCAATTCAAACAGTGATCAGTTGATTAAACTAACATGCTTCCTAGTGTTCAGTTCGTATCGAGCAAGACTTATAATAATAGTTAATCAAATTGGTCGTTCAATTAACCTCTTGTTGATGGTCATCAAACAAGGCTCACACATTAACTTCCTTATTTCCAAGTTAATCCTAGTTTCTCATTCGCTATTTCTAGACTTATAATCTTGATGGTCATCAAAGTCATAAGACACAAGCAATCAAGCAGATGTTCATACAACTTAATTTACTTGACAATTAACAGCAAATAATTATCATTAACACATAAGGATCTTTTAACAAGCTTGACAAGATAAATTAAACATAAACAAACAATCCAATATAGCAATTAGTCCAATAATCAAGGTTTCATTCAATCATAAACAAAAAGTAAAAGGTTTTTACACCTAAATCAGAAACTAAACACATAATAGTATCACAATGGAATGCTAAACATGGTCACGTTAACAACCCATATGATTACCAACATGTATCCGCTCTCCAATCCCTTAGATCTCCACTCCCGTTCACTTAACGGCCTTCCGGCCACCTCCTAGACCCTCAAAACGGCAACTATGAAGTTTTCTTGTTGCACAAGTCGAAGTGGAATATCATAGATTATTAAAATTGTGGAATGATATGGGGTATTTATATTTGATGGAGATGAAATTTATATGGAATATTAGAGTTGGATTGGAATAAGGAAACTAATGGTGGCTTAGGGATTAAGCAAATAAAAATAAGATAAGTGGTGCTTGGGGAATAAGTAACTTGGAGGGAATTTTCGTCCAGCTTTTATGCTTCATCTTCAAGGCCGATTTTGGATAAGATAAGTGTCGAATTAGCAAAAGTCCCTCTCACATAAGTCATAGGAAATTTCATCTAGTTTTCAGAACAATTTGAATCTTGTCAATTGGACTTGCGAGTTATCAGATATACCCGAAACACTGAAGAGGGGTTAATCTGCCAGCAATATCCTTTTTGCATCTTTTCAGCTCCATTCTCTTCCTTTTGCATTCCAGCTCCCATTTTTACTGTAATTGAATATTTCAAAGCATATTAAGTATCTTTTAATTCTAAATAACATAAAAATATAGTATAAAATAATAAGAAAACATCATAAATATATGCATAAAATAGACGTTATCAGTCACTAATTTCATTCAATCATTTCAAGAAATTGTACCAACATTCGAAGCCAAGGCATATGAAGATAAATATTAGTTTGCGAAACTGAATGCTCTCCTTATAGAATTGAAAGAAGTTGTCACTAAGCCTACTCCAACATCATTATTAACTCTTGGGATTCTTACTCAGAAGTTAAATATTCTTGATCAAGTCATCCAAAAGGCTGTTGCTCCTATCATGAAGTTTGCTCAAATGTTACCACAGAATGCCCCACCTGCTATCATAGGAGTGCAAGGGGGAGAAAGGAGGGTGAGGAAAGGGTTGAAAGATGATAATAAGGGAGAAGGCATTGGAAAAAAAATGATGATGCAAAGGTTGTAGGGAAGGTTTTGACTTCGCAAATTCCAATTTCATTACCTATCAACACTGATTTTATTTCAACAACAACTGTGACTACAAAACCACTTGCAAGACCTGTTGTCAAAGGAATTGTAATTGGTTCATCAACTGAGGGAGGAAGATCAAGTTCTTCAAAACCAAATACTGATTTGAAAGATAAAGGGAAAGGTGTTTTAGTCGAAAAGTCTAAAGAAGAAAAGAAAGTAGAAGTCGAAGCCGAGATAGAACTTCAAAGGCATATTCAAAGTATCATGAGGCTGAGGGAAAGTGATCCTCCAGGCATGGAAAAGGGAGATCCAAAGAAACTCTACAGTTACGAATCTATAGAGTCAAGGCTTGCATTTAATCACATGTATGCCTTTGAAAAGAAGCCAAAGAGAGTTATTCCATTGCCAACACATACATGAATCAGCTTGATTTCCCTATCAACGAAATGATGTTCATAACAGCCCAGTACAAGAAGAGTGAGAAGTTCAAAAATTCTGATTACTACACACACATGAAGATTCGTTTTCACGTTGCACTTGGAAAAGAACCTGAAGAAGTATGGTCTCTCATCAAAATCAAGAAGGTGGTTGCAATAAAGAAAGATGTGATGTTCGAAAACATGATACAAAACTTTAAGTATCATGTTGTTCGTGCGAATAATCAACAAGTTGACTTCAGTGTTGCAGATTTCCCACTAATGAACTTGAATGATCTGATTCAAGTTGCATTAGTCTTGAAGGAAATGGAAGCTTCTCAACTCAAGGTTACAGACAAAGAGGTGTTCAGACTTGGTCTTTCTCACATTAAAATTTTTATTGACAATTATTATGATTGTCTGGCCCTTACGGACGAAGAGTTGGCTTCGAGTATGGAAAGGAAAGTAACTGTTTCTATGTTGCCTTCGAAGCCACAACTTGAACTGAAGAAGTATGCATATGGTGAGATATTCTTAAAACCGTTTGGCATGGTGTTTTCAGGAAAAGATACAAAAGGGAAAGCCAAAAGAATCTTATTCCAAGTTGCTGAGATAGAAAGATACACAACTTCACAATATACGAATTTCATTGTCCGTATGAATAGATGTACTAAGAATAATGAAGGCAACAAGACCGAGTTAAAGAAAGTGTTAACTTGGTATTCGGAAATTAGGAGGATGATGCACTTCGCTGCTCAGATTCTCACGAATTGAGTAGTTCGACTCGTTTACAAAGGAGGAGATTGTTAGGGTCGAAGTCTTGTTGTAAACAGTCGAAGTGTACTTGATGTATTTTGTATGTAATGTATTTACTAATTCATTGTATGTTCGAAGCGTAACTCCTAGACTTAGTATTTTTTGTACTCTCAGTTTCCTATAAATAGGTAGTGAACATAGAGTTAGATAACAAGTTTTTTGCCTGAATGTTGTCTACTTTTGTACTCTTGTTCGCCTGAATGTTGTCTACTTTTGTACTCTTGTTCATTTGAGAATAATATGAGCTGAAACCGGATTATATTTACATTCAGTGTTCTTAATTGATCTTTTGCTTGTTTAACTCTGATTTTATTCGATTTCTCGTTACAATTCCACTTAAACATGCTATCCAATTAAGGTGTATAATCTTAAGAAGTCTAGTTGGAGACTTATCGAAGCATTGTGTAACAAAAGTTTGTACTTCAGTGAGAAAGTCAAGACTATTGTTTTCTAGAAGTCCAATTGATTTCTGGGGTACATGTCAAAGCTAGTGGGAGCATAAATGTTATGTTGGTATTGCATGTAAACAATATTGTTCCTAGGAAACAAGGTTTTTTCAATTTACAAATTGCAATGTTTGGGAATTGTTTCGCTATAGTATACTTAAGAGAACTTAGTCAAATGGTTTTAGATTGTATAGTTTAATAGAACTTAGTCATAGACATATATAAATATTGTGTTCAAATGGTTCAACATAGGAAATTCAATATATGAAAATACCATGGCAAGAGATTGAACAGATTCAAATCCTTATGTGAGACATAATGAGTCGAGTCTCATATGCTTCAGATATAGGATTGATTAAATATACTATAATATTCACTTATTCTAATTTTTCAAATGCTCGGAGCTTTGTGAGAGAAAATGACTAGAATTTTGCGTGACTAAATTTGTTCAACAACTATCAAGAACATTCTAAGGTTATACCAAAAGACTATTTGTTTGTGGATAGTTCAAAGTATGATGTTAATTTGGATGGACCATAGCGACAAGATTTTGGATTGAGAGGGTTCTTAATTAGATTTGATGGTCATATGAAAATATGGAAATGTTTCCATAATGGGAGGTACTTGAAAAGTCTACATGTGAGTTGGAAACTTTAATACAAGAGAAGTCTTCAAGGAGTGTATCTTGAATTCGAACCTTCATTACCGTGGAATTGTTTCTAGTAACAAAGTTATAATGAGATATTCTATAATATCGAAGTCTCAATCTTTGAGACTTTGGAATCTTGATATCACAAGAGCTTAATGCATTTTAAGTTGGAATTCCATCACATCTTCGATAGTGATAAAATTTTGGAATTGTAAAATAAGCATCATTGGAATAATGTCAAATTGATCTATTCACAAAGTAATGACCATAAAGAGCCATAATATGAATGTTCACAACATGGCATGACTGATGTTTAATTCAAGTGGTTAGTTGATTAATCGAAAAATTATACAATGAGTCGTCATTATCATTGTGATTAAATAATATAGATTTTTTTATTTTCAATAGGTTTGTGACTGATATTTGCATTTTTAGCTCATATTAAGTATAGATTTTTTATCATTTATTAGCTAAATTATCGCATATCATGGACAAAAGGTACTTAAAAGTGTTTGAATTGTGTTTTCAGTCCAAAAGTGAAGCTCGGAAGCAAAAGGAAGCAGGAGAAGCGGACGAGAGCTCGAGATTTGAACAAAGAAGAAAACCACCAAAAACAACACCTACTCGACGAGTAGGGTCGTCTACTCGGCGAGTCTGATCAAATATTCGAGAAGATAAAGACTCAAAGACTCAGAGACTTATCGTATACGGGGATTAAGAGATGGACTCGGCGAGTCGGCAATAGACTCGACGAGTCGTTTCGCATATATAAAGATAACTTCTCAAATCGAAAAAAAAAAAAAAGAGGCTGGAACCCTTCTGGAGAGGATAGTTGTGATTGAAGAGCCAGAAGAACCCTAGAGAACGAAGATACAACCTAGAATCCAATTCCAAAGGAGATTTGAGGCAAATTTCATCATTCTACTTAATCTTTTGTTTTCCATTATGGTTAGGCAATTAAAATTCGTTTATTTGTTTTTATTTACCTCAATCATGAGCTAAAACTCTTAAACTTCTGTTTAGGGATACAAAATTGAGACTATGGTTTGATATTTGGTAGGATTAATTCAATGTTGGTGATTTTTGTTAGTTTTAGCTTGCTAAAGAACCTTGTGTGTGAATGATAATTAATTTTCTGTTAATAGGAACGTAATTAAATAGTATGAACATCTTTTGATTATCAACCTCATATGTTTACGTGACTACTTTATCATATGTCTAGGATTAATGAACATGAAACTAGAATTAATAATAAAATTAGGTAAATTCATGTTTGAGCTTGTGTGATGACCATCAACAAGAAGTTAACTAAAGGACCAAATTAGTTAACTATTGCAAGTCTAAATTAACCCGAATAATTAATCTAGTGAATTTAATTAAATTAGACAACTGATCACTGTTTGAGATAGTTTGTTCACTAAGGGTTAGTGTAGTGAACGCGAAGCTAATCACTTGAGTCGGTAGCCAGCAAAAGAGTTAATCCATTGCACAATTACCATAACATCAACCATAGGATCAATTGAGTTGAACTAAACAGAAGTCCTTCTCATTATTAAATCAAGTTAATTCTTTGCTTTTCTAGTTTTTAATTTAAGTGATAGTTAGTAAGTTTCTAGTCTTGTAAACCTAGAGAAAACCCCTACTTAATAATTAATTTAGGTAGAATTAGTTTTTAGTTTTAATTTACCGTTCCCTATGTTTGATACCCTACTTATTTAGCTATACCACAATTGATAGGTCCACTACCTTTATGTGTTTATCTTATAATTAAAAGTAGGTCTAAAACTAGTTGAGTTCACACTTATCAAGTTTTTGGCGCCGTTGTCGGGGAACGGTTCTAAATTAACATTAATTTCTATTTTTATCGATCCTTTGTGTGGGATTTATCTTACACAAAGTTAATTCTAAGGTAATTTAGTAATTAGTATAAGTTTTAATAAAAATCCGTTTTTAAAAGTAATTAGAAAATTTTTTCTGTTTTTGCCTTCAACTCGCCGAGTGCACTCGTGCCGCCTCGGCGAGTTCATCGCTGATTCACAATTTTAATTTTTATTTATTTATTGTTCTTTTTACGCGTTTTTTGTTTTTTTACAGTTGTTTCATGACCCGAGGATCTGATACACCTCTGGTCCCTCCTCTCGAAGACCCGGAATCCGCATTACGGAGGAGCAAAGGAAAAGCCGTTGGAGAATCCGATTCTTCAAAGAATTCACCACTAAAGAACCTCAAGTCCGTTTTCAGCAAGAAGAGGAGCAGCAATTCAGGAGCATCCAGCGCCTCTTTGACAATCGAAGACCCAATTAAAGAAGACACCGATTACGAGACCGAGGAAGAAGAAGAACCTACATACGTGCACGAATCCGATTTTGAAGACGATTTAGCTATCACTATGGCCAATATCAATGAAGTCCCCATGGGGGAATGGAAGAAGAGGATGCGCAATGACACTGGCCCGGGACTTGTGCAGCCCGCAATTCCCGCTACCGCTACTTTCGAGCTAAAGGGTCATATCCTCGCCCAACTCAAGGAGATTCCCTTCTATGGGAAAGACCACGAAGACGCCTACAAGCACTTGGATGAAGTACATGATGTGGCTGACTACTTCAATGTACCAAATGTGCCACACGAGACCCAGCTACTTCGCTTGCTTCCAGTCACATTCAAGGGTGCTGCAAAGGATTGGCTCAAATCACTTCCTCCCGGGTCGGTCACCACATGGGCTAAGATGAAAGAAGAGTTCATAGACCACTTTTGCCCACCTTCCAAAATAGCTAAGTTGAAGAAAGCAATTGCCAATTTCGAGCAACAACCCAGAGAATCTCTTTATGAAGCTTGGTAAAGGTACAAAGTTCTTCGTAGAAATTGCCCACACCATGACCTCAATAGCCAACAAGAGGTCTCCATCTTCTATGATGGAGTCAATGTCACCACACGAAAATTGCTCGACTCGCAAGGCCCACTCACAAAGAAGGCACCCCCGGTAATCAAGGAGTTAATTGAAGAATTCTCTAAGCATTCTAGAGAATACCACAATCCAAGAAATGAAGTAAGTCGGGGGGTAATGAACTCGGAAAATGATGGCATGGCGGCGATGATGGCTAAACTCGATTGTTTGGATAGAAGAATGACAAAAATGGATCAAACAATCCATGCTATTCGAGTTGGATGTGAGAACTATAGAGGGCCTCATCTCACGAAGGATTGTGACTTAAATGAAAATGGAAACAAGAAAGCTCAAGTGTTCTACTCAAGCGGTGATCGATATGATTAGAATTGGCGGAAACCGAAGAAGGAATGGCTCCCGTATGAAGAATACAAGAAGGCTAAGGAGGAGAAATACAAGCAGAAAGAGAGGGGATTTTATCAAAAGGAAGAACTGATAATGGAAAAGAAAGCCGATTTAGAAGAGATGTTCACTAGATTTATAGCCGCGTCCGAGAAAAGACATAATGATCATGATGCTGCAATACAAGAGACCAGAAATATGCTAAGGAATCAGCAGGCATCTATTCTCAACATTGAGAAGAAGCTAGGACAACTTGCACATCAAGTGAACGAGAGAAAACCGGGTCAACATCCAAGTAACACCGAGAATAATCCGAGAATGGAGAATATGAACGTTGTGACTTCCAGCTATGAAGAAACTTTCACACCTGCACAGAAGATCTCCAAGGTGAATACAGAAAAGGCAGAAGAGTCGGCTCCAGCTAAACCCGACCAGACTCGCCGAGTCCCTCTAATGGACTCGATGAGTCCATGCGTTGATGACAAAACTGTTATTCCCTCAAAGCCCTAAAATCCCCCTTTGCCATTCCCATTCAGAGCCATGCCTGGTGAAAAGGTTAGAGCGTATAAAGCCTTCATGGAGCATGTTCGAGACCTTCAAGTCAACATTCCATTTGTGGAAACAATGCTTCAAACACCCAAGGACTTTAACTTGTTAAAGGTTCTCTTTGCTGCTAGAAAAGATTTAGTTGAAGTCGCGGAGATAGTATTGAGTGAGCTACCAGAAAAGAAGGGCGATTCGGGGAGCATCATGATTCCTTGCCAATTTGGAAATGAACTTGCCACTCAAGCGTTGACCGATTCGGGTGCAAGTATCAACTTAATTCCCTTCTCTTTCTTCAAGAAGCTGAGTTTACCGGAGCCAAGGCCTGTTAATATGAAGATCCATTTGGCGGACAAGACGACTATTCAACCAAGAGGTGTTTGTGAAGATCTCCTTATTAAGGTCGACAAATTTATTTTTCCCGTGGACTTTGTGGTACTTGATATGGAAGAAGACCCCGAAATTCCAATTATTTTGGGGAGATCATTTTTGAACACCGCATGCGCATTGATAGATGTATGCGAGTCCACACTAACGTTGAGGGTAGGAGATGAGTCAGCGGTGTTTAAAGCTTTACCAGGGATCAAGCAAGAAGAAGGAAGAAAAGAAGAAATCTCATTCATTGATTTGGATGATGAAATACTTCAAAAAGAACTTGCACTTTTGCAAGAAGAAGATCCAAGCAAGTTTTTGATATCCTCTGGAGGTAATGAAGATGTTGACAAAGACTTGGAGGAGATAGAGAAGATGATGAAAGGAACCGATTCGGAAAACACAGTGGAAAGTGAGGAATACGATCCGACTCGCCGAGCCACTTCCCCTGACTCGACGAGTCCAATCGAAAATCGCAGCATCTTGTACAATTTAGATCTGCTTGTTACCAGCTCTCTGCATGTTCTGGACAAGAAGATTTTCCCTAATTCTTTAGAAGATCAGGAAGCAAGAGGAGGAATGGATGGTGATTTTCAACACGTTTATGTAGCATGCCTTGATACAATAATGCAAAATGATGAGGATAATCCACTTGAAGAGGAGGAAAGCAATGAAGAAGAGGAAAACTTAAGGGTTAGGAGAGATGATGATGATCGCCCACTCATTACCAAGCCTCGAGCCCGAGTTGTCACTAATCATGAAGTAATTCGATTTAAGGAAAAGGAAGTGCAAAAGAGGGTGGGAGAGAATGGGGTAAAGAAGAAGAAGGTGAGTAGAAGGGAAGGCCATGTAGCTGAAGATGATGCTATGAATAAAAAGAAAGAAGACTTGAGACGGGCTTATAAGAAGAAGATACACGCTTACAAGACGAAGTACAAACCACAAAAGATTAGGTGTGCATTCCCGACGCAGGAAAATGAAGAAACGTAGATGGGAAGGAGTCTAGCTAACGACTCCTTAAAAAGAAGCGCTTGGCGGGAGGCAACCCGTTTTTTTTAGAGTTTGCTTTCTTTCATTCTTTTTCGTTTTAAGTTTGATTTTCGTTTTTAGGATTTTATTCATCTTCCAAATCATCAGACATGACTGCTTGAGAGTGCGTCCGGATTAAGTGTGGGGTGGAATGAGTTTTTAATGACAAAATGATATGATTTTCTGAATTGTTTGCAAGTGACTCACCGAGTCTGACCCTGACTCGACGAGTCTGTTCAGATTCCAGATAAGTATAAATTCGCGACCAGACTCGTCGAGTCTGGCCCTGACTCGACGAGTCGGTTTTATTTACAGAAAAAATAATAAATGAATTTTTTTTTACAACCGGTAAAACTAGTTTTTTTTAACCCTAATGAAATCAGTTCCCCCATCACTCGCCATGCGCCCCCATTTGTGTTCTCTCTCAAGAATTCATCAAAGTTTTCACCTTTTCTTCAAGATTTTCGAATTTTATCACCAAAGGTACTTAATTTCTTCCTTAATTCTATTAAAGCCATGATTTTTAGATGATCTAGGATGTCAATTTCATAGAATACCCGATTTTGAAGTTTAGTGAATTTTTAGGGTTTTGATTTTACATCAATTATGTTGTTTTGGATGATTATTATTGCCCTAATACATCTTAGGAACGTCCCTGGACAAAACCCTTGAAGAAATTTTGAGTTTTCATGGTCAAATTTCAAACGACTCGTCGACTGACTCGTGCAGTTCATACGACTCGCCGAGTCGTTCATGGACTCGGCGAGTCCAGTCGGGGACCCAGCTGTAATCTGTTTTGATGTTTTCTATGTTTTCTGGGATGTGTTTTCTTTGTTTTACAGGGACAATGTTTCGCAGAGGTCAAAGCTCAAGTGGACACCAAGGAGATTTTTCGTGGTTAAATTTTCCTCAAATTGAATCGGCTTCAAAAATGACAAGATGGAAGAAGAAGTTGGCTGAGGTCAAAAAGAAGGAGATTTATGTACCCAACAGGGTTGATTGGGATTGGTTGCAAATTGTTCGGTATGAGGAGGATTTATCACCTTATCTTTTGAAGGAATTTACATACGAGGGGGAGACAATGATTTGTGATGGATGGAGCCGGGTCTTTAGAATTCAAGAACCGGTGTACCGGGAACTTTGCTGGGAATTTTTCTCCACGGTATCTTTTCGTGGAGGAGACGATTGCTATCACCCGGCGAGTTTCAGTTTTTGCCTTGGGGGCGAGTTCCATCAATGCTCTGTTATTCATCTTGCCTGTCGGTTGGGGATTTACGACCGACCATTGGTCTCGACTGTTATTTTTCGCGCCTTTTTGGAACACTCTCATAAGGTGTTCCCCGATGTGTTATGAGTACGGGTTGGTGGAACACAATCACCAACAAGTTATACATTCCGAAGTCGGCGCAAGAAGGAAGTATTAGGTCACCCACGCACCGTCTCATTCACCGCCTTATTTCCACCACCATCAATCAACGGAAGGATGATGACAAGGTGTCCAACCTTGATGTCTTTTATCTTTGGAGCATTATCACACCCAACACCTTTTGCAACATTCTGTGGTGTCTGGCTTCTTATTTGTCGGAGGGTGCAGTCAAGGATCTCAAAACCTCCAAAATTAATGGTGGCATGTTCGTCACCCGGCTAGCCAACTCATTTGGGTTGATGACCCGTGGTGCATGGAATTTGATGACGATGATTCCTACCCCTCCATTTAATTCCATTCTTTTTCGAAGGGCGAGAATTATTGAGGATTATGGCGGTGGTCATTATGTTATCCTGCATGATGATCCGGTGGTTGGTCCTGAGGCGCCGGGAAGGAGGGTTAGGTCAAGGCGAGAGCGAGACATGGAGGAGGAACCGCCGGTAATTCTGGTGGATAATGATGAAGTACCGATGGATTGGTATAATGTTGAGATGCGGAGAATGCAAGATCAAATGGCAAGGAGTCTCAATTTTAGCAACGAGTCCAACATTCGACTTTTTGACCACTTCCATATTCCGCATATTGATGGGGGTAACTTCCCATACATTCCGTCTTGGGATGAGGTGTTTAATGCAAGGAGGAGTGGAGCTAGTGGAAGTGGAGCTGCACATGGAGACGATGATGAGGAGGAGGATTAGTTTTTTTTATGCTTTGTTGAACAATTTATTTTATTTTGTTTTGTTTGGTGTATTTGAATTTTTAGTTAAGACTTTTATTTTTATGCTTGATGTTTAATTTGCCTTGATGACTTTCAGATTTTGGATTAGGAATACTTGCATAAAGGGTCTAGAGTTTGAGAGAGAAAGAAAAATATAAAGAGTGGAAAAGAGTCAAGAAAGGGTGGAGTTTAGAGTTAAGGTGTCGAGTCTGGTCCTAAGGGACATGAGTGAATGAATCTAGAAGTTATGAGGAGTTTTGAAGATTTAGCAAAAGCTGGAACAAATGAAGAATGTAAATTTTTTTTTCACCCTGCGGTCTACTCGCCGAGTGCACTTAACTGACTCGCCGAGTCGCCTTGTATTTTCACACTTTCGAAGCTGTCCGCGACTATACTCGACGAGTCGCTTATATGACTCGACAAGTCACTCAATTTTATACCAACAAGACTGTTGATTCGATGGTGTTGAATATACCACTTGACCATTTATTCTTCCCTATCGATTCTTGAAGACCTTACACTATTTTTCCTGCATTTTTGGAGCTGCCCACATGTGATTTGATGCCCAAGATGTGGATGAGTTTTTTTTTCCATGTCTAAAGTCATTTGAAGATGGAGTTGAAGAATGAAGATGTTGACCTAGCAACTGCTACCCCAGGGGAGTTTGTTCTAATTCTCTCTATATTTCATGTTTTTTATTTTTCATGCATAATATGCAATGGGGACATTGCATAAATTAAGTGTGGGGTAGGGGTTGATGTCATTTTAGTAAATATAGAATCTTAATATCCTAATTTAGGTCTAATTTAAAAAAAATTGGTAAATAGCAATTAGGATTCCATGTTAGAGTTATGTTGATAATTGCATGAAGACCCAAATGTTTAGTTGAGCCTATATACGTTGTAGTGCATTTGTGGGTTCCTTATTCTAGTGAAATCATGGGACAAAAACACGACCTTGCTTAGCCCGAAGGATGCAATATGTTTAGCATCGTGTACCAGAAATTTATCCAGGAAAATTATTATCTTTAGCCAATAAAGGTTGAGGTTGAGCGCCTTCGCTTAAGCATGTAGGGTTTTGAGTGAAAAAAGTGAGGTACATGTAAAAAAAAAGAGAGAATTGCAAGAAAAGTTGAAGAATTTTGGAGCAATTAAAGTGAAGATCAAAAGATCAAAATTCCAAGAAATGTAAAAACTTGAAGATACCAAAAATCAAACAACAAAGGTGGTGAATTCAAAGAAATCAAAGATCAAATTATCAAGGAAGTGAAGAATTCAAAAGAACTCCATAGTGGTATCATAAATTGTAATTCTAGATTATATATGCTTGGGTTTCTCAACTAAAAATACCTTGAGGATAGGAGTTTTTCTGCGGATGGATTCGGAGGGATGCATAAAATGAGCATTGTTTGGGATAAGTGGGCGAATGTTTATAAGGATTGTGAGTATTTGGAGTATGGGGGTTAGGAAAATTTTAGAAACAAATGTATGCGTTGCGGTCTTGGCATAATGGTTGGGTTAGATTGGAATTGTCGCATGTGATTCTAATGTGCTAAAATTCAGTTTTGCTTGGGGGCAAGCAAAAGTCAAGTGTGGGGTATTTTGATATTTTCATTTTTAGCTCATATTAAGTATAGATTTTTTATCATTTATTAGCTAAATTATCGCATATCATGGACAAAAGGTACTTAAAAGTGTTTGAATTGTGTTTTCAGTCCAAAAGTGAAGCTTGGAAGCAAAAGGAAGCAGGAGAAGCGGATGAGAGCTCGGGATTTGAACAAAGAAGAAAACCACCAAAAACAACACCTACTCGGCGAGTAGGGTCGTCTACTCGGCGAGTCCGATCAAATATTCGAGAAGATAAAGACTCAGAGACTTATCGCATACGGGGATTAAGAGATGGACTCGGCGAGTCGGCAATAGACTCGACGAGTCGTTTCGCATATATAAAGATAACTTCTCAGATCGAAAAAAAAAAGAGGTTGGAACCCTTCTGGAGAGGATAGCTGCGATTGAAGAGCCAGAAGAACCCTAAAGAACGAAGATACAACCTAGAATCCAATTCCGAAGGAGATTTGAGGCAAATTTCATCATTCTACTTAATCTTTTGTTTTCCATTATGGTTAGGCAATTAAAATTCGTTTATTTGCTATTATTTACCTCAATCATGAGCTAAAACTCTTAAACTTCTGTTTGGGGATACAAAATTGAGACTATGGTTTGATATTTGGTAGGATTAATTCAATGTTGGTGATTTTTGTTAGTTTTAGCTTGCTAAAGAACCTTGTGTGTGAATGATAATTAATTTTCTGTTAATAGGAAGGTAATTAAATAGTATGAACATCTTTTGATTATCAACATCATATGTTTACGTGACTACTTTATCATATGTCTATGATTAATGAACATGAAACTAGAATTAATAAGAAAATTAGGTAAATTCATGTGTGAGCTTGTGTGATGACCATCAACAAGAAGTTAACTAAAGGACCAAATTAGTTAACTATTGCAAGTCTAAATTAACCCGAATAATTAATCTAGTGAATTTAATTAAATTAGACAACTGATCACTGTTTGAGATAGTTTGTTCACTAAGGGTTAGTGTAGTGAACGCGAAGCTAATCATTTGAGTCGGTAGCCAGCAAAAGAGTTAATCCATTGCACAATTACCATAACATCAACCATAGGATCAATTGAGTTGAACTAAACAGAAGTCCTTCTCATTATTGAATCTAGTTAATTCTTTGCTTTTCTAGTTTTTAATTTAAGTGATAGTTAATAAGTTTCTAGTCTTGTAAAACTAGAGAAAACCCCTACTTAATAATTAATTTAGATAGAATTAGTTTTTATTTTTAATTTACCGTTCCCTGTGTTCGATACCCTACTTATTTAGCTATATCACAATTGATAAGTCCACTGCCTTTGTGTGTTTATCTTATAATTAAAAGTAGGTCTAAAACTAGTTGAGTTCACACACATCAGTGACTATAGTTAATTAATTTATTATTGTGTTTCACTTTGCATGTTTTCCTTTCTGAATGATTTGATTATTCGAAATTCCACATTCTCTCATACTTTTGGAAGTAATTAGTGAATTAAGACTGCCATGAATTGAATTGTAGATTGTATATGGAGATTAGATGTAACTCCCCGATTCTCAAGTATTGAATTAATATAAGAATTTTCTTGTTTTCAAGGTCTACTCGACGAGTTGGTTGCCCTACTCGTCGAGTAGCAAAGGGTTGGTCCGCGTGTTTTAGTGACCTACTCGCCGAGTCCAATAAGGGACTCGACGAGTAGGAGCTGGCAGACGAAACCCTAAATTTTGGGGTTTTGCACCTTATTTAAGGATCACTTATCCCCCCTTAGCCTCTCTTACTGCTCCCCTCAAATTAAAAAACCCTAATTCGTGTCGTTCTCTATTTTGGTATGCTTCTTAGCTTGGAAGAGGGATTTTGGTGAGGAAAGGTTTGAAGACCAAGAAGCTTTGAACAAGGAATAGTTGGGTATCTGAAGTCTACCTCAGTTTATCATCATTTGGAGGTATCAAGTCATCACCTTGAGCTTCTTCTAGTTAAACCCCCTTTCTATATTGAGTTTTGGGACCATTTTCGGCATTTGGTGTTGCATTTCGAGTGATGAACCAAGACCTGAAGTTACAACTTCAGATCTAGGCTCATCTTGGCCTTTATCATCATCAAGTATCAGTCTTTAGCATGTTGATGAAGCTCTTTTGCCTAGAACCTCTTCTTTAGCTTGTTTTGGGTCATTATCGCCTTGCATGCACGTAAAGTTTTCAACTTTACGTAATAAAAATGCCTTGGGAAGTTGGATCTACAATATGGAGCCTTAGCATGGCTTAAAAAGCATCTGTATGGATGAAGGATTGAAGGGACTCGGCAAGTCGCAAGTTCGACTCGGTGAGTCATATGAAGATGGTCATGAACTCGATGAGTTGATGAACAACTCGGCGAGTCCGATGAAGATTGCCTTGGGCTCGGCGAGTCAGTCGAATGACTCGGCGATTCGGCTAGGGTTTTCCCAACCTTTGGACTTGCATGAACTCGACGAGTTATAGGGAAAATCGACGAGTCAACCAAGGATTTCACGACTTCTCGAGTTCAGGAAGGACTCGACAAGTCGGTAAACTGCACTCGACGAGTCGGGTCAACATGGACTGTTGACTTTGACTTTGACCAAGGGTTGACCAGTTGACCTCTGGGGTATTTTGGTAATTTGGAAATTTATGGAAAAGGATTTTATGGTGACTATAGGTGGTGGAGTTCGTGTTGGTGATTCGAGAGTTTGAGCCTATCACTTCAATGCGACATTATGAGGTGAGTTCTCCTCACTATACCAACAGGGTCTACGGCACCAAGGCCGGCCCTTTATGATTTACATCCTGGTTTAGGATGGTTGCTATGTTAGATTTCATCCTGGTTTTAGTATGGTTGCTATGTTAGATTACATCCTGGTTTAGGATGGTTGCTATGCTAGTAGTCTGTTAGATTGATATCCAGGTTGTAGGACGGTTGCTATGTTAGAGATCGGTTAGAAATGCATGACTGTCTGTTATTGCATGCTAGCGTATGATATATATGTGCACATGTTTATTGTTTTGGGGAAAGGGTTGAGGCAGGTCCTGTTGTGTGCAGTAGGCCAAGACACCCTGGGCGGACAGGGTAGACTGCAAGCCCAGGCCAGGCAAATCTAGTCAGGCCGAAGGCCCAGTGAGCGGTTCGGATAGGCTTAAGGCCCCGAGGAGGGCGGTCCAGACGTGCCTAGGGCTCGGAGTGCGGACCAGATAGACTGAGGACCGGGAGTCGGTCCCGTTAGACTGATGGCTCATTATGTATGTTGTATCTGTTTGCTTGTATGTTTATATGATATAGTTATATCTGTATAGCATTGGTATTTTGGGGTAACTCACTAAGCTTTTGAGCTTACATTTATCGATTATTGTTTTAGGTACTTCTGATGATCGCGGGAAGGCGAAGGTGTGATCGTACCGCTCCTCACATTTTATGATTTTATGATTTGATTCTGGGATACTCTAACAATATACTATTTTGAAAACAAGTTTTGTAATAATCATGTGTTTTGAAATGTTTTAAAAAAATTTTAATTTGGCATGATTTTTATGGGTGTTACATTAGAATTTGCAATGGTTGCTACATTCTTCATGAGTACTTAGAAAATGGAGATTTTGAGTATTGGATAAACCCACGCTCAAAGAATTACGTCATGGATTTTATCACGACTAATTATGAGACGATAATATCTTATATTCTTGAAATGGAGATATATGAGTTGTAATTTATAAGTCGGTTGTGCATTGGTGTTACGTAAATGTATCAGTAACTTGATGGTATAAAACGTAGTGTCATTTATGATTTGATGAGTAAAAGATACAAGCATATGAGTCAAAATTTATTCGTTCCTTTGCCCTAACAGGAAAAGAGATATATTTGGGCCCCTCGATGATTTGTTGTCGACATCTAAAGTGTTTGGCCGAGCCCATACTGAACTGATGGTTTCAGTTAGTAGTCAAAATCCAGTCGTCATAAATCAGGAAATCGGGAAACAGAATTTTTGGACAATGAGATTGATTTTAATCCATGTATCGTGTCCATACGATATCTTGAAGAAAGAATGAGTATTTCATCACTTATCTTAAGACTAATGTCTGGTCAGATTAGAGACTGGAGTTGTTATGGGAAGCACCATTTGCTGATAATTTAGAAGTTATACTTGCAGTTGTAGTTATAGACTTATCCAAGTAGAAGCTTGTTGGATTAGGTGTCTAAGCCAATAACTAAATTGGTATATACTTGAATTATTAACAAAGTCCTTTTGGTTTGCCCTTAAACATACTAATTGAATATGATGACTTTTAGAGAGAGAGAGGGAGACTGATTTATTGATTTGTTATATGATTAATAAACTATAATGAATGGTTTGTTAATATATTACGAAAATAATATATTAATTAGAAATAGTATTATTTAATTAAGAATTAATCAGAAATTAAATAGTAATTTTGGGATTAACTGGATTAATTAATAGTGCAATAACCTAAGCTATAATTGTTCAATAGTTGAACAAAAGAGTTCTAGAACCTTCCTCATAGAGGTGGACGGTTTTAGGGTGATTGTAGGTTCTAGAATACCCCTTGAGATAATTTGGAAACCAGATAATTACCTGATTTGAGATATTATTATTTTAATAAAGTAAGGGTTATCTAGGGTTTATCTATCAGCTATAAATAGGGTTCATTAGCCTCTAAATTTCGACAATCACTCCAGGGTTTATGAATTGATTTTTATTTCTAGAAGAAACCATAAACTTTTCATACAAAGTCAGATTTTTACGAAGTTCATATTTTTGGAATCACGCCGACGTATACTTCCCGAATATGTTAACGAGTCCATAAGATGACACGAATTTTTGTGCACCTATTTTTTAGCCTATTCGTCACATTATATATATATATATATATATATATATATATATATATATATATATATATATATATATATATATAAGGGCGTATTTTAATATATTTATCAATATAATGCAGTATTACATTGCTAACCGATTACATTAATTTATCTAAGCTAATTCCTAACGACGATCGGTGACATGTTTTCTTCAGTTGTCACATAGTGGGAGCATAGTGACATTCCTAATCATGTATGTATAAGGCATACTTAATCATGGTAAATTACATTCCGACTGTGCAAGACATTTTTGCCTTGACTCGAAAAGTATTTCTAAAATGAAAGACTTAGAAAAGACAAAATACATACTTAAAATGTAAAATCTATGGAGATAGATCAAGATGAATGTTAAGTTTTAAATCTTTATGCATATGTTGTAAATATCTTAAAGGTGATCAGTATGTATGCCTCCTAGAGAGGATTCTTGACAATACCACATGACACCATTTTGATCTTGCCTCAAACGGACCTAACACAAAGGTTTGAGTTAGATAAAATGATTAGTATTCCATTTTTTTTTTTGACAAATGAATCCATTATTTATGCCAAACATGAACACTCGATTTTTTTTATATTTGCAAGCTCAAACATGAACTCTCGATTTTTTTTTTTGAAAACTCGATTTTTTTTAAAACACTCAAACTGGAACGAGAACACTCGAGAACGAGATATTTCAAGATCTCAAGAACAAGAACACATTTTTCTAGATCTACAAACTTGTAAACCCCAGAATCATGAACTAACAAGATTGATTTTTCTAGACATACAAACGAAAATGTAATCAAAATCTTTGGGTTTTTGAGATATGCAAACAAAAACTCAGAAAACTCGATTTTCCGGATCTAAAAACCTCCAGAAAATGAAAATGAAAACCAAATCGATTATCGTTTCTGAAAACAAAATTGATGGAGAAGAGGATGGATGTTCATAGTTTTTTGATCTGGAGTCTTGATGACACCCTTCATCTTCTTCGGTAGCAAAAACCTAACCCTAGCGTCTTTGTCACCTTGAGATCGATAAATCTTGCCATAAAGATCGGTCATTTAGGGTTTTCCTAGTTTGCCAATCATTTGTCTAGAGTACATGTTTGACAGCATTGGGGTTCAGGTTCTACAATGTCAGGGTTAGGTTGTTCATACAGTGGTGTTGGTTTTAGGCTTAGGGTTAGGATTCGCGGGAGATGTGGTGGTACAACAATTGCTCCTTTCTCACTGCGTCCTACTCATCTCTCAAGTCTGGAAACCACATTTGCCATGTATTTTTTGATATGAACAACAACTCTGAAAACCTTAATCGATCAGATTATCTGACGAACGATAAGGGAGGCACTGACGGTGGTGGTCTACGAGGAACAAAAAGGATGGCACCAATGATTTGCAAACTTGTCAGGATTTGTAGATTTAGCATGGTAGTGGTTATCTCTCAAATGAAGATAGAGAAATGGTATTTGTAGGGTGGGTTTGCATTTTTTTTTTTTTTGTTTAATTTTTAATTAGAAAAATAGTAAAAGAAAATGATAAAGGCAAATATGTTATTTTAAGTATTTTAAAAAATTTATGTACAAAAAACCGTAAAATATTTTAAATGTTTTTTTGGACCATAGGTATTAATCCAAAACGTTGTGAACAAAGATAACAATATTTACTAACAAACACATTTTACAATTTTGTCGTTTACAGAAAGCATCCCTCATAAGTAAATCTATATGTTCGTTTAGAATAAAATAGTTTGGTAATTAAAAGTGGATTAAATTATAAATTCGGTCCCTAATGTATGCAATTTTTTATGGATTGTGTCTCGAAAAGATACTTTAATTTTAGTTTTGGGTTCTATAATAAGCTTTATTAATGATTTTGGTCCATGGACCGTTTTGAATAAATTGACTGTTTTATTTTTATTTATTTTTTATTTAATATTTTTTTTAGAAAAATGACTTATTAAGATAACTATGTTTCAAAATCATTCAAAAATTTAAGTTTGGTATTTTCAAATAACATCATCTAAATAAATTCTTTGTATAAAAAAACACCAACAAACTGCACATTCTGTTCAAATGTCACCTTATTGTAACTGACATTTATAAGTGAAGGGCAACATATTACCAGTAAAAATTAATTAAGGGGAAAAAACAAGAGAAAATTATTCATACCGGTAACTATGTTTTAAAATCATTCAAAATACATTATCTAAATTTTTGTATTTTCAAAAAACACCATTTAAGTAAGTCTTTATATAAAAAAAACACCAACAAACTATTGGGGACTCTCATGTCACAAATTATAATGAAGTGCTACCAATAAATAAGGAGCCAATTATGAATGGTTAAATATCTAAACAAAATATAGTTTCGTTGTGTTTTTTGTTTAAAGACGTTAATTGGACAGTACTCAAAACTTGAATGATATTTTTTGAATGATTTTAAAACATTGTTAAGTGTTAACATCCTTAGTCATTTTTCTTCTTTTTTCCTTAATTAATTTTTACTAGTAATATCTTGTCCCTCACCTATGTTGGTTTTATAAGATGACATTTGAACAAAATATGTAGTTGGTTAGGTGTTTTTTCTATAAAAAACTTATTTATCAAACATAATGTTTTTTGAACGATTTTCAAGCATAATTACCCTCTCAATTCAATTTTTTTTATATTAATGTTGTATATCACGATTTGTCATTTATTTTTTTTCTTTTTTTTATTCTTTTTTTTAATTTTTTTTTCTCAATAAAAATAACCGGAAAACATAATGTTGAAAAAACGGTTATTAAAAGATGGATCACCACCTTACAAGTTACATCTTTTGACTCTCTCTCTCTCTCTCTCTCTCTCTCTCTCTTCTCTCTCTCTCTCTCATGAAACAGACTGGGCTTGGGTTTGGGAACCCTCATGGCAAGAACACTCAAGGTACAACCCATCGAAGCACCTCCAAAACACTCTTGCTCATTACCCTAACCCTAATCATCCTCACTGTAATCCCTCTCTATTTCCCTTTCAACAAATTCCCATATCTATCCTCCTCCAACCATCCCTCCTCCACCTCACCGGACACAATCTCTCCGGCGAACCACCCCCATGACCAACTCATCACCATCGACGATAACCACCACAAATGCGACGTGTTTTCCGGCGAGTGGGTACCAAACCCTAATGCTCCTTACTACCATAACACCACGTGTTGGGCAATCCATGAACACCAAAACTGCCAGAAATATGGGCGACCCGATTCAGATTACATGAAGTGGAAATGGAAACCAGATGAATGTGATCTTCCTGTTTTTAATCCTTATCAGTTCTTGGAAATCGTGAGGGATAAAGCTTTGGCGTTTGTGGGTGATTCTGTTGGCAGGAATCAAATGCAATCTTTGATTTGCATGTTGTCTAGGGTATGTTCATCTTTACATAATCGTATCCTTTCATCGTTCTTCATTAAATTTCTAAACAAATTTATAATTTTATATTCTTTGTTTAACTTATGTTCTGGGTTTATGAAAAAAAAAAATTCTGGGTAACAAAAAGGTTGAGTCTTGAATCTTGATCACGTCGTTGTTGTTCAATCTTGTATTTATGACAATTGTTGATTTTCTGGGGTTTGAAGAAATCAATATTTTATTTGCAGAAATTAATTTATTGTGTTAAAATTTAAAAGGATCGAGTCTTGATCACGTTACTGTTCTTGGTGTTTCTCTCATGTTTGCATTTGAGCGTAGAAGGTGAGGGTAAATTTGTCTTTTTACATTGTGTAGAGAAAAAAGACACAAGATTCGTAACTCCTGGAAAGAAAAGTCGAGAACTTTTGACTGTTGAGCTCTCATTTTCACACAGAATAGATCTAAATTTTTAATTTTTTATAATTATGTATTCAATTAAAGTAGATTTTAATAATGAAAGAATATATATTTTTAGTTATAAATAAGTAAAATATGGAAGTTATAACTTCGTTTTCTGAAGGTATTATTAGGTTTATATAAGTCGCGATTGAAAAGCATTTTTTTATTGTAGATGATACTTTAAAATCTTGATATTAATAAACTTAAAAGATATAAAATATAAAATCTTAGAACACTTTGGGAAATGTGAAACCTTGAATAACGGAAATATAAAGAATTAAGATATAATTTAGTTTGTATTATATTGCTTTGTTGACTTGAATACAGTAGGTGACCGACTAATATTTTTGATGCGGAATATTTATATAATTAAATTAATTGATAATTAAATTTACTTAATTAGGTTCAGATGTAGGACTTTAGTAAAGAAGTGGCAATAATATATTAATATGGTGATGGTTAGAGACTTCGAAGAATGAATTTAAACCAGGGTAAGTTTTAGCAGCAGTTTATCAGGAACTAAATTGACCTGTAATTACTTTCTATATTATTTTTTATTGTATAAATAGTTGTATGATATATTTATATACATATTATATTAATAAAAAAAATAAGAATTCTTTTAATAAAATTATTTAAAATTTCGTACCCACTTAAATTCATTTTGCTGATTTTTGAGCTTTGATCTACTGACACCATTTTCATTAACCTAATTTTTACTGTATCTTGGGATCCTTATAGATCAATATACCGCTAAATAAATTTATCTATAATTATAATGTCACAAAAAAAAAAAAAAAAAAAAAAAAAAAAAAAAAAACCCTTTGTTTTCCTTTTTTTGTGCTTTAATAAAAATATTAACTTGGAATTCGAATTTAAAACGTGTAGAATGTCAAAAATGAGTGGGGTGATTCCCTTTTAAGAAGAAAAAAAAAGATAATCAATAATTGATTTTTTTTATGTCCTAAATTGACTATTTTATTTTTTAAAAGAAATATAGTATATTACGTGGTGACAGAATTTTGATGGCAACATGAATGGATCTATCTTATCTTCTTCCACCAAAATCATCATACCCATACCAAATATATTACATATGTTTCATTGTTTAGCTAGATTTTATGTCATTCGAAAATTTTGATTGGCTCAATTACTTTGTGATGCTTTTATCAATTGATCAATTTATGGTTATTGAAAATTTTGATAAGCCTTCGGTCTGTATTTTTAAATCAGATATATTAAGTGAATAGACACATATATCTTAGTTTAATATTAAAATTACTAATAGAACCTGGTATGTTTCTAATTGTTAGTTTCTTATGTTTATTCTTGAAAGGTAATAATTAGAATCCTTTATCTTGCGTTTTTTCTTTTAAACGTTTTTTTGTCTCTTTTTAATGATTATTTTTCAGTCCATCTGTCCAATATCTTGTATTCCATTAGTATAAACTTCGATTTCTATCTTTTAAATGAAAATGCTCATATAATTTCTTAATCCTAAACTTTCAAACTAGATGAGTTAAATCATCTAGTGGCTGGTTTTGTCACTATAGATCTTATATTTTAGTAGTTTTTACATGTATTAACTATCATATAGACAACCCTTTTTCAATTTTTATAATTTTTGTGTCTCTCAATTATATTGCTAGGTTGAATATCCAATTGATGTTTCTACCACAAAAGACGAAAATTTCAAACGTTGGTACTATGAATCATACAACTTCACCCTCGCCACATATTGGTCACCATTTTTGGTAAAGTTCAAAGAGCCTAGTACTGATGACCCAACTCTAGCTGGCGTCTTCAGTCTCTACCTAGACGAATTTGACAATGCTTGGACCAATCACATTGACGATTTCAATTACCTAATAATAAATGGAGGACATTGGTTCTCACGACCCTCGCTCTATTATGAGAAAGGCCAGATAATTGGTTGTAAATATTGTCAGAAAGACAATATCACTGACTATCCAATGACATTTGGGTATCATAGAGCATTTCGTACAGCGTACAAAGCAATTATGAGTAGAAAAAACTTCAAAGGCGTAGCAATGTTACGCACTTTTGCACCGACACATTTCGAGGGTGGGGACTGGAACAAAGGGGGAGATTGCCCTAGGAAAAAACCATTTAAGAGCAATGAAATAAGGTTGGAGGGTTCAAATTTGGAAATGTATTTATCCCAAATGGAAGAATTCAAATGGGCCGAAAAGAAGGCCAAGGATAATGGGCTTAAACTTAGGCTTTTGGATATAACACAACCCATGTTGTTAAGGCCCGATGGACACCCTAGTAAATTTGGACATTGGCCCAATGAGAACGTGGCTTTGTATAATGATTGTGTGCATTGGTGTCTACCTGGACCCATTGACACGTGGAGCGATTTTCTGCTTCATATGTTGAAGATGGAGGGTAGGAGATCAGCCGAAGGGAAGCTTTATTCTAAACTCATCAAAGTATAATTGATTTGAAATATAGAAAGAAAAAAAAAGGAAAAGATAAGATTTTGCTTTTATTTTGATTACTTTTCGTTGCTTTTCGAGAGCTTTTTCACTTGTAACTTATTAAAAGAATCTGTTATTGATATCAAACATTTTATATTGTAGTCGTTATAGTTGTATGTACGATGTTAAATTTGCTTTTGGCACGTTAGTTAGTAGATAAGTTAGTTTATTTTTTTAAGTTTTTTAAATTGTTATAAACATTAAAAAATAATTTGTAAGTTAATTTTTTAAAAATCTATTTAAATTATTTTTTTAATTTTTTAAAAAAATTCTAATATATATTTAATTAATTAAAAAATATTTCATCTAAATATTTTTCTATAATATTTTATATTTTACAGCTAGTTTACTAACTAGTTTTACCAAATATAATTTTTTTATGAGTTAATTTATAAACTAATACTCCTTCCGTCTCAATATTATAGTCCATCTTTCCTTTTTGGTTTGTCCCAAAATAATAGTCCACTTCTAAATATAAATAGTAGTTTTACCAAAATACCCTTCATTATTACTTAACCAATTAAACATTTAATGAAATATTAAATGCAAAATAAGGACAAAATTGTCATTTTATTGTATAAAGTTAATGGTAATTAATGCTTCCTTAATCTGTATGTTTTTTTGTCTGTGGACAATAATATTGGGACGGAAGAGCAGTTAGTTTTGTAACTAACAAAGTTTTAACTATCATAACTTTTGAGCTAACAAACTAAGGGGGTGTTTGGCTTAGCTTTTGAGAAGCCAAAAGATCTTTTAGAAAAAGATAGAAGCCAAAAGATGTTTGGCAAAACAATTTTAAAACCTACTTTTAGATTTTTGATAGAAGAAAAATCAACTTTTTAGAAAAGTTAAGAAAACCTGACTTTTTGCAACTTTTTCAAAAAGGACTTTTGTCCCTTAAAAAGCTAAGCCAAACATCCCTAAATTTATAAATTTTATAGCCTAAACGAGAATTAGTAATTAAACAAAAAAAATATCATTCATATCAAATATTATTAATGACGCCATCAAAACTTCTTGTAAGTTGTACTCCATGCAGCATAATAATCATTTCATATGAATTTTAGATTGTGTGTATCTTATTTCTTTCATCAAAATAGTCATTTATCAAATAATTGATTACTTCTTTAATTTAATAGAACTCTAAACTTTTTGTATGACGTTGCGTAGCATGTGCGGCACATGCAGCTGACACATGATAAATTGATTCCAAATCATCGTCCACATTTTCACGACTCTTATAAATCATAATGTTAATCAAGTTATTAGTTATAGGAAGCTGCTACCATATATAAAATTATAAATTGTAAAATGCTATAAAATAATTTATATACACCTTAAAACATCACAATATAAACTCATGATTATATAATGTTTTGGAAAAAATATAAATTGTGAAATGGCATATATAGTTATAAATTGTTTGGCAATTGTTGATGGGTCTTCACTAATCAATTTATTACATTCTATATAGCGAGATAATAATAATAATAATAATAATAATAATAATAATAATAAAACATAACCATTTTTATACCAACATTCAGAAAACAATTAAATTTTGTTTATATGAAAAAATAAAAACTTTTATATTTTCCATCATTAACCCTAATTATTCGATTTTTTAAAAGAAATTACATGTTTTGTGACATGACATTTTTCAGGTTAATATGAAAACAAAAATAAATAATGTTGTCTATTGTCTAAGGTAAAAAGTAAGAAATATATAATTTACTCAACGATCATTTATTTAAACAAAAATAAGTGACATCGTTTATTTTTTTCAATGTCAACCAAAAAACGAACAAGATAATTGTCATGTCACAAAACAACCAGTGATTTCTTTTAAAAAAATAGATATTTTGGTAAATCTGAAGGATAACTGAAAACATAAAGTTTTCTATATATAGACAAAATATAAAGATTTTTCAAAATATTTGTTGATAAATGGTTGTGTTTTTCTGTATTTTGTCTTTCTATATAGTTAAATTATGATCACTATCATTATTAAAAAAGACAAAATTGCAAGAATAGTCTCTGTGTTTAGGTCAAAATTGCCACTTTGCGCCAAACACCAAACAGGTTTTGACCAGCACTCATGGTCCAAAGGTTTTCATTTTTTTGTCAGTTGCTTGAAGGCTTGGAAGATTTAAACTTAAAATTAGCAAGGCACGAGAGAATTTTTGAGTGTGCGGAGAGCGATGATCGGGAGTTTGCGGAAGCTATGAGTGATTTGGAGAGGCAAATTGGGCTCAAATTGAAGAAATCTTGAAGAAAAATGGGCTAGGAGCTGATTGGACTCGAACTGGGCCAAGTGGACTAAGCTATGGAGGCCCAAGCCTTAAAGTGCCCACAATCTGACACCACCCACGCAACCCACCCGCGCAACAGCACGCGGGTCGCGCAAGGCCCTGCAAGGGTGATTTCGAAAACCCATTTGGAAGGCTATTTGAGGAAGGTTGGTGCCCATCTTTTGAAGACTCTTGGACATCCGAATTTGAGCATTCTCTCTGAAGTTTTGAAGATTTTTTGAAGGCCAAGAACACCTTAATAACATCATCTTTTCACCTCTTGATTCTTGTTTAATGTTTGGTACAATCTTCTCTAACTTTGTTTTCATGAGTTTAGCCATGCTTGGCTAAACAAATCTTGGTTAACTTTTTTTTGAATTCTTTGAACTTTTGTTGAATGTTGAAGAATCCATGAACTTGTTCTTAAATCTTTATGGAAATGTTTTGTGTTTTAACATATTATCACTACTTGTATGTTTTTATTCATGAGTTTAAATGTGTTTGTGGTGATTAGTTGGCTAATTTCTTGATTAAGTAAAGGATCCTCAAATTAGCAAGCAACAAATGATTTTTGTGTTGTTTTTGCTTCACACAATCATAAAAACATTTCCTCCAACATGGTAGTGAAAGCATTTGACTCCTCTTGGATTTGGTGACTTTTTGGTTCTTAATGCTAGTTGACTTTCACTAATTACATGATTAATGGAAATTGTGACTTTGACTAAGGAAATTTTTATGAGCTTCTCTAACCATTTTAACAACTAAGAAAAGTCTAGGTAATCTCAATCTTCTTGGATTACTATAGCCAAATTAAGGATTTAAATCAAGTATTGCACCATTGGATTCTAATGATATGTTCATCAAAAGCCAAAGTGAGGAAACCTTAAGTCAGCCATCCTTCTCTTATTGATTTTACATCAAACTCTTATTTTATTGAAATTATTTATTTAAATCTTAGTTTGATTCTAGTTTATTTCAAGTATTTCAAAAGACCAACCCCCCCCCCCCCCCCCATTTTTAATTTATTGTCATTTTACAAGTATTTTTACAAATAGATTTTTCATAGAGCTATAAAATTGAACAAATCTCCGTGGATTCGATCCCTTTACAACTATACACTATTTTAATGTGTAATACTTAGGGCTACTAATTTTGTTGGCCTCGAAAACCACCATCTATTTAACTACTAAAACTAATATCATCTTTCAGAGCAATGCTCCTTGCATGATGAACGTGCTTAACCCTACTCAGACGCTTTGTGAGGGGATCTGTAGGATTCTCTTCTGATGATACCCTATTCACAAAGAGGTGTCCTTCTACTCTATGTCTGATAAATGGTATTTTCTGTCAATATATCTTGATCTTCCATGATCTCTCGGTTCCCTTGTCAAGGCAACCACTCCTTCTGTGAGATCCCCATTTTCACGGCCAGAAAAGACCGATTTTGTTTATGCTTTATAAAAATTAGAGTATCTCTTTTAATAAAAATGTTGCGGAATTTGTTCCCAGAAAAACACTATAAATATGTTATCAAAACATTTTCAAAGAAACGTATTTTATTCATTTTAAAACATTTGGGATGTCATTGTCAATACAGAAACATAAGCATAAACGGAACTTACATATATTTACACTAGTGATCTACATCTCTTTAATCTCTCAGTGTAATGCGTCTTCATATCAACACCTGTGATATAAATAAATTGAGTGGGTCAGGTTGGGAAACCTGGTGAGTACATAGGGTTTTCAACCCACAATAATATAATTATTATGTTTAAACAATCAAACAATCAACCCAATTATCCATCCCTATTATCTTCTTTATTCTTAAGGACCTACCCTAAGAATCAGCTATTTCTCGTTCACTCATTCCTAAGGATCGTCCTAAGGAATCGGCACGAAGTCCATCGTTTCCACAGTTTATACATCGGGCACTAAGTCTGCGTAGTCGCCAGGATTTAGGCATCAAGTCTGCATGATCACCAAGGTTTCGGTATCAAGTCTGCATGATCACCAGGGTTTAGGCATCAAGTCTGCATGATCACCAGGGTTTAGGCATCAAGTCTGCAAGATCACCTAGGTTTAGAGTACACCGGGTGAACACATCGTTCACAACACCTACAGGTTGCGAGCCTGCTAGTGTTCCACTGGACTGTCTAGAATAGTCCGTGGTTGTCATCCATACTCTGCTGAATGATGAGGCCATCGTTTGGGAAAAGGCTTCTCACATCGTCCATCTCTCACCCTCACCTCGTGATCTATAACACCTCTCAACTCATCATCCAACTCTATTCCATCTATTACATCTACCCATGTTTTATCCCCAACATTATCGTAGATATAAAATACATATACAGTTTAAATCGTTTAAAACATGTATAAAATCGTTCATCCAACATATACAGCAAGTATTCAAATAATATGCACACATAGCATGTAATTTATATAAAATACTTCATATCTATGTGTAAGATGAAAGTAACTATGCACTCACCTGATTAGGCAGTGACTCGTCACTCGGGCAGCACTTCGTTACTCTTAAAACAATTTCTTCGACAAAACCTAGTATCAATATGACTAGGGTTTAGTCTGACGTTAACCGCGACTAATTAATAGTCCAACTATCATTATTATTATATAAGCGTTAAATAACACTCAATATACCTCATAATAATAGCCCAAATACTTATTGTAAGGTCCTAATAACATTAGTATATTAAAACATAAGTTATACTAAAGATAGGTTAGGCGTAGCTCACTTACAACGGGTTTTCTCGAAAATCGGGCTTCGCTGGAGCAGCGTTCCCGAGCCGAAAGGCTCTTTTCTCGGGACTTCGGGAGTCTCGGGGCTTCCTTCGGGTGCTAGGGAGTTTCCTTAGGCTTTTAGGGGGGGGGGGGTAGGAGGCTTAGAGAGAAGTTCTAGAGAGAGAAAGAAGGGTTTGAAGGTGTGAGAATGAATGGAACCCGACACCTCTATTTATAGTGTGAAATATTGATGGAATTGCCAAGTAGGAGGACCTACTCACCGAGTTGGTGCCATGTGTCATCATCCGATGGCTTTCCTCGGAGAGAAAGCAATGGCTGTGATCGCGCCACGTCACCCAATATCGCATATCAGCCTTCAAACTTAGAAAAATCATAACTCTCACATACGAGCTCCGTTTTCAACGTTTCAACGTATAGGTAAAATCAAGATCTACAACTTTCATTTAGACTCCATCGGCTAATTCTCGACCGATCTCAAATTTAACAGTAGGAGGCGTTTAGACTGTTAAATGACCGCGAAGAATTCGTAAATCCTTCATACGGACTCCGTTTTCGCCTATCTTTTTACCATTGAGTTCCTATTAATGAGATCTTCAACTCTCATTTAGGTCGCGTAAGCCAAAAACCGCTCGAACTAAAATTCGAGTTTCGGACTGTACACTGCTAAGCCGAAACTTTGAAAAATCATAACTTCCTCATACGAAGTCAGATTTGGGCGTTCTTTTTATGGATTTTCTCAGTTTAACATATACTACAACTTTCGTTTAGATTGCTAAGGCTAAAAGTCGCTCCATCGTAAATTTACTATTTATGCTTCCCGGTGTCGTGCCGGTTTTGTCGTAAAACTTCGACGGACCATAACTTCTTCGTTATAACTCGGATTTCGGCGTTCTTTATATGTACGGAAACCTTGAGACATATTATAAAACTTGGTTAAGATTATTTATTCTAAATAATATTTTGCCGAAAAGTCGTTTTCGACCCCTATTATCTTCAAATTGACTAGCCCGGATCTACGGGCGTTACACCTTCATTATCATAGAAAATCTTCATTGACTTCTTTATGGCAGGCACAACTCCAAGGTCTCCGATGAAGTTCTTCAACCATATATCCTCCTTCGATGTTTCGCTTGCTGCTATGCGCGCTGATTCATAGGTAGAATTAGCCACGGTCTCTTGTTTGGAACTTTTCCAAGTCACTGCTCCTCCATTAAAGGTAAACACCCAGCCAAATTGAGAACGAAAGTTGTATCTGTTTGTCTGAAAATTGGCGTCACTATACCTAGTTACTCTCAAGTCATCACTACCATCAAGCACAAGGATATTCTTGACCGCTATCCAACGTGCTGTACCCAGATTTCCCTGATATCAACTAACCATGCTCAAAGCAAAAGTCACATCATGGCGAGTACATGTCATAGCATACATGATCGATCCAACGATGGAAACATATGGAACTCGACTCATTTCTGCTATCTCTGCATCAATACTCGGACTCTGAGTCTTACTCAGTTTGGTATTACTCTAGATAGGCAACTCTCCTTTCTTGGAATTCTCCATGCTAAAACGTTTTAACACTTTATCAAAATATGTACTTTGACTAATTCCAATTAGTCTTTTTCTCCTGTTTCTCAAAATCCTTATCCCTGGAATATAGGCAGCCTCTCCCAGATCCTTCATAGCAAAAAACTTTCCAAGCCAAGACTTAACTTCTTGCAATGTTGGAATGTTGTTTCCTATGAGAAGTATGTCATCAACATACAATACCAGGAAGGTCACTATACTCCCACTAGCTTTGACAAATACACAAAATTCATCTTCACTACTAGAGAATCCAAACTCTTTAACTTTTTCGTCAAGCGAAGATTCCATTTACGATAAGACTGTTTCAATCCATAGATTGATTTCTCAAGCTTACACACTCTATTGGGATATTTTGCATCCAAAAAACCCTCTACCTGACTCATGTAAATATCCTCAGCCAACTTCCCATTAAGAAAAGTGGTTTTGACATCCATCTGCCAAATTTCATAGTCATGAAACGCAACTATGGTTAGCATTACCCTAATAGATTTAATCTTAGCTACTGGTGAGAATGTCTCATCATAATCAACCCATGTGGTTTGAGTAAAGCCCTTCACAACCAGTCAAGCCTTGAAAGTGTGTACCTTTCCATCTATGTCGGTCTTCTTCTTGAAGATCCATTTGCACCAAAATGTCTTCTGACCTGGTATATTGTCAACCAAATTCCAAACTTGGTTTTCATACATGGACTTGATCTCGCTGTCCATTGCCTCTTTCCACTTGCAAACTTAGAACCCACCATAGCTTCCTTGTAGTTAGAAAGTCCATCCAAATTTACCAGTATACCATCACTGATAAACGTATCACCATCTGTAGTAATATGGAAACCAGAAAACTCAAGTGGCATTCTAACTCTGCTAGAACGTCTAAGAGGTAACGAATCGTCAATTGGTTCAACTGGAATTGCTTCCTTAGGTTGAGCCATATCATTTTCAGAGGTTCCTTCAAAGTTTGACTCTTGAATTTATTCAAGATCAATTGTACTCCCACTGTCCTTTTTGCATATGAGCTCCCTTTCACGAAAAACTCCCCTTTGTGCTACAAAGATCACATTCTCACAAGGTCTGTAGAACAAATATCCAAAGAAATTATGTAGATACCTGATGAAAATACATCTCTCACTTCGAGGTTCAAGCTTGTCGTGAGTCTCTCATCTAACGAAAGCTTCAGAAACCCCAAACCTTGATATGTGCTAATGAGGGAACTTTACATGTCCACATTTCGTCAGGTGTTTTGGCAACCTTCTTAGTTGGGACAACATTAAGAATGTGAGCGGCAGTTTCTAAGGCATACCCCCAAAATGAGATTGGAAGAGAAGCTCGACTCATCATGGAATGAACCATGTCCAACAAGGTTCGATTGTGCCTCTCAGTCACACCATTACGTTGTGGTGTCCTAGGAGGTTTCATTTGTGAAACTATTCCACATTCCTTGAGGTAGTCGTGGAATTCGATACTAAGATACTCATCACCTCTATCAGATCTAAGCATCTTGATCTTCCTACCTAATTGATTATTGAATTCTTGTTTGAACTCTTTGAACTTTTCAAAGGTTTCTGACTTATGCTTGATTAAGTAGATATAGTCATATTTGCTATAATCATCAGTAAGAGTCACATAGAATCGATTTGCATCCCTTATGGTGGATCTGAAGGGCCACAAACATCTGTGTGTATGAGATCCAACAATCTTTCACCTCTTTCACAAGAACCAGTGAAAGGTACTTTTGTCATCTTTCCAAGTAAACTCCAATCTTGGTAACAGGTTACAATCGTCTATTGCCCATGATCAAGTTCATTCTCCCATGCTCCACATCCTTACTTTTTATTATCCCCTACAAATCAGAACAAATGTGAAAACCACATCCTGTATCAAGGACCCAAAAATGAGAATATGATGAGTTTTCAGATAAGATAGTGTAAATACCTGTTGAGGTTGGCTTCACCTTGCCATCATTTATTTCTTGTAAGTACTTAGGGCAGTTTCGTTTCCAATGCCCTTTCTCGTGGAAGTAAAAACAAGTAGCCTATTTAGGATCAGAGGCGGGGGAGCATCCGAACTGGCCTTTACTTTGGGTCCATTTCATGAGGACCTAACTTGGAACTTTCACTTCCAATTCTCTTTAGGAGGACATTTCCTCTTCTTCCCCTTTCCTTGCCCAATGGCCAAGACAGGAGCAGCAACAGGGGTAGAGGCAACACATTTTCCCTTCATTCTTGCTTCAACAGTTCGCATGAGGTTCTAAAGTTGAGCCAATGTGGTCTCTTGGTTGTTCGGATGATAAGTTAAGATAAAATGATCATAACAACTAGACAATGAGTGCAAGACTATATCAATATCCAATTCCTCATCAAAGTTCACATTTAGCTTTAGCAAGCGCTCCATGTATCGTTGCATTCTTTGCATGTGGCTACTGACGGACTCTCCATCTTTCATCTTGCTAGTGATGAAGGACTTTACTACCTCATAATTCTCTTGATGAGCTCGTTGATGGTACTTTTTGTTGGATTAGTGTCTAAGTCCATAACTATATTTGATATGTACTTGACTCGGTTGTGCATGGTCCTTTTGGGTTGCCTTCACCAAAGCAACTTGACAAAGGTAATTTGAGAAGAGAGAGAGGATATTATAGTTTATTAATATATTATAAGAATAATGTATTAAATGAGAAATCATATTTATTTAGTTAGTATTAGTCATAAATTAATTAGGAATTAATTTGGTGACTAAAAGAGATTAATTAAATAAAGGGGCATAAACTGTCAAATGTGTGATAGTTGAGTTTTGGGCTGGGAAACCTAATGGACTAAGTGGGAACGAAATTACGATGAAAGATCATCATATTTTCGTCCAAGGGCCTTATTCCAGAAGGTTCCTTGGGCTGATTGGTGGCTAAGTGGTCCATTAGGGTTTAGACTGAAACCCTTGCAGCCTGCAGTATAAATAAGACCCCAAGGCTCCAATTTTCGGCCACTTGCTTCCAAGAGAAACCCTAGGGCCGAAAATTAGCATCCTCCCTCCTCTCTCAAAGTTGCCTTCTTGCTTATGGTGTTTGTGATTCGCTAGAGGAGTTACAATTGTGACTCTAAGCTCAAGAGAAGAAGATTCAAGCCACTATTTGAAGAGGTAAACATCTAGATCTGATGTAATTAGCTAATTTCGAAATTCTGTATGCTAGATTAGGGTTTGCAAGTCTTGGATTCATTGCATATACAATAGAGAAACCTAGATCCAAGCATTAGGGTTTGTATGAGCACATAGGATTGCTCTTATGCCTAAAACCCATCACTTTTCCATTAAGTCCTTGTTCATATCGTATGGTCAGTAATCCCCATAGACCCTTTGGAGCTCAGGAGTCATAGTAGCCACCATGATGCATGCCACTTTGGTTACATCGTTGTAGTTCTTTCTATACTCAACTAGTTCTGCGGTAGTAGCTTTGGTTTCATCGATCTCGAGAAGTTCCTTTTCGAGCACATACTATTTGTCCTCGAAATGTAGAGCCATTTTGATGTTACGCATCCAATCATTATAATTGGTGCCATCAAAAGTAACTCTCGAGCTGATGTTTAAAAGCGAAAAGTTGTTGGAGGAGGAGGATGAACCAGAAGCATCGTTGGGAGTTGACATCTAAAAGAGAAGAAAGACAAGTTTTAGGTTAGATATGAGTAATCCTCAATATAACACCCAAATGAAATATTAAGGCTATGATCCAACTAGATAATTCACAACTTAGAAAAGGGATGTTGTAATCTAATTGTGAAATAAATAAAGGTAGGTAATGACAATTAACCAATTTTACCATGAAAAAAGAAATATAAACGAATTAGGTTTTTTTAATGAAATTCCTAGATCTTTTGAGATTCATTGAACTATTCAATGTCATGTTTAATCTCGATTATGCTCTTCCGTTTGTGACTGGGATACCGAGGATCACAAACAAAATGTGAATAACCATGCAAATTAGCTTGGTACTCTCGAGGTCATTTATCATCTCATTTTAATTTGTTGGTTAGCCACACACACTCCATTAATCAATGATAATTTACGAGACACCTATTTCCACCCTTTATTAGTCCATATTAGCGTGCCGATTAATCAGACACGCTCCATTAACGACTTATAAAGTGCAATGTGCAATTTCATGGATTAGCATCAAATTCACATTTTTGCTAAAGTAACTAAGATTGAGAATTTTATAAAAACATTTTAGTTACTTTATAATTCATTATACTTATAGTTATTTTATAAATACATATTGTTATTTTGATTCCCTATTATCTAACATTATAGTGATGGGCCCAACCATGACTAATTGATGTGTTCAATTAGTAGTCTAATGACGTCTTCACAAATTGGGAAATTGGGAAACAAAATCATGGGCAATGAGATTGATTATAAACCATGTCTCGTGTCCATACGATATCATGAAAATCAAAGGAGTAGTTGATCACTTATATTTGGACCAATGTCTGATTTGAATCAGAGTTTATCAATGACTTTGGAAAGCACTCTTTGCTGTTTAGTTTAGGGTTATATTGGCAATTTTAGTTATGGACTTATCTAAGTGGGGGACTATTGGATTAAGGTGTCTAAGGTCATAGCTAAATTGGTATATTCTTGTAATTAATATCAAAGTCCTTTTTGGGTTGTCTTTATAACTAGAAATATTATAGAATGACATTTAGAGAAAGAGGAAATAAATTATTAATTGTTAATTTATTATGATTAATAAATTATTTAGAAATTGATTAGAATTAATTTGGGTTCAGTTAGAATTAATTAGAGGTACAAGGGTTGGTTTGTAATTGCTTAATAGTTGAGCAATGGAGAGGTTCCAGAACCTTCCATGGGTGAAAGATTTTGGGGATCCCTTCAAGGGATTCTAGAAGCCTCCAATTAATATAAGGAAACTAGATAATTATTGATTTGAAAATAATATTATTTTATGTTTAATTCTAGGGTTTATAGGGTTCCCATGCAGCTATATAAAGGGTTCTAACCATTGTATTTTCGGCCATTTCTTTTCTTGTGAAGCCCTAGCCAAATTTCTCCCTCTCATAATCTCTCTTCAATTGTCTTATAGTTTCTAGGGTTTGGGTGTTAGCCATTAGAGACATCATACTTTTGGTGCTAAGTTTTTTGAAGTTCTATAAGGGAATCAAGGATATTGTTTTCTATAACAATATCAAGGGTATGTAAACCTAACTTGCAAATTTCTATTATAACATAGGGTTCGTGTAGTGTCATAGTATGTTGCTATTAATGTATAAAGACATAGATCCATTAGGTTGCATGTACCCTTAAGTGGCTTAAGTGATTTTTCCGCATGTACATAGAACTTGTAACCTATAAATTCCATTAAAAATCCCCTCATGAATTAAGTGTTTTTTTGTTTTGCTAGCTTTCTATTTTAATACATACAATCGTTCAAAAAATAACATTATCAATAGTAAAAGAGTCAACAATTTTTTTTAATTTTTTCAATTTCAAATTAGTAGACGTATAACCTTCAATTAGCAAACGAGAAAATTGAATATAATGCATATTTTTTTGTCGAACTGAAGGTTACACACATGCTTATTGAAAATGGGTAATAATACAAACGTTAAAAAAATTTATGGAGTCTCTTATTATTGATACGATTAATAATGGAAAAACAAGTATACTAAGAACATAATAATTCCTAATAAAATAATTGTGAATCAAATTTAGTAAGAAGAGGTTTTATGTTTGATTATGGAAACAATATAAGATATCAAATTATTAAACTAGGTGTAAACATTAACGGGTCTGGTCTAAGGTCTATTAATTTCCGCAAAACAAGTTTCGTTAAAGATCTAAAGTTCTTCAATTTTTATAAAATCGGTCCGGTGCGATCCAATACAAATACTCACCTCTACACTAAACTATTGTTTTTCTATTACTACCCATTATAGACAGTTTTGACGAACACATCTTACGTCTTCTTACAAATAAATTTTGATAAGTATTTTTTCCAATAAAAATTATAAAAAACAACTTTCCATCAAAGACACTACAAACATATACAACAATAAAAACAAAAGAATTTCAAAACAAATAAGAATACCAAAATCTATTATAAAATACAAGTTCTTTCGAATATTCGATACAAACAAAAGCTACATTTTTTAATTAATTTTTTTTCGGGTTAAATTTGAATCCGATTTCTTATAAACACTGGAACATACCGGACACTACAGCGCCTGCAGAAAGAACCGTGTCTTCCGTGTCACCGTCTCCCAAACAACAGGTGTACAGTCCTCCTTCCATTTCAATCATCTTTTTATCAAATTCAAATCTTATCTTGCCGGAAAATTTGCTAATGGCGAGTTCAACGTCGCCGATTGGCTTCTTTCCGGCTGAACAAACCAAAACCACAACCACAACCACAACCACATCAACTCAAGAAGACATGAAGAACACAGACGCCGTTGATTCCCCCCTACGTTCTAGAACCACCACTTCCACAAATCCTGCCACCGCCGCGAGGCGGAGAACCGCCATTAATGCAACGTCGGCGAAGACCTCCCCTAATTTATGCCGGTCGCAATCGTTCGGTCGTGAGATCGGACATGCTGCTAGTGAAACGTATTTGATTACTCGCCTTGCGTTCACTCTTCTTCGCTATCTCGGGTACAATTTCTTTGTTTTTGAATTTAGGGCTCTACAATTCTACTCCTTTCATCGTTTTATTGCAACCACGCAGTTTCGAGATCTTTGATTCGTAGTTTTGTGTAAAGTAATATCAGATTTGAGATACTTGTATGTCAGAATAACAACTTGCCACGTTTGTTGCAATTTTATATCGGATTGATGGAATACAATCCTTTTCAGTTGAGATTTTTCCTTATGTTTATCTTTCGTTTTCGTAGAGCTCTGTGATTTCTCAAGTAAACACTCACAGAGTCGTGTAGATTTTGGTATTCTGTTACTTTTCTGATTTAGAGGCATCTATCATAGATCATTACGATTCCTATCTTGTCAAATCATGATCTGAAATGAAGGAAATAAGATTAGTTTTTGGCAATAGTTGGCCATGGCTGTCAAAGTTTGGAATTGAAATCAAAATCAATGATCAATTGATGTGATTTTGTTCCATATTGAACATGAAACATGCTACCATGTGGACATATGAATACAAACAGTGTACCTAATTGCTTGAGATTGCTATCATAGCAAGATACCTACAAATACAATCAATGATTAGTTTTCTTGAAATTGTACTTTTGTTTTAGCAAATCCTTCTAATTTTACTGCATATTGTTATTCTTTTTTTGTTACATTATGTAATATATCTTATATTATTTCAGAAAATTCTTTCCTAATCATTTGCTTTCAATCAGGGTAGGCCGAAGGTGGATCTCAAGGCTTCTTGCCCTAGGTCTTTATGCAATGCTGCTAATGCCTGGTTTCCTTCAAGGTCTGTTTTTTGTTAACCTTTTCTCTTTATATAATCTAATTTTCACATATTAATCATGTTTAATCATTCCTTTTTACAGTTTTACATCAGTATTTCTTTTCAACCCAAATTCGAAGAAGCATAGTTTATGGAGATCAACCTAGAAACAGGTAATGTAAAATCTTGATTCATATAATCATATACCAACACAATTTATCTTTTTTTCTATTGACTTAATCATATATACTCAAAATAATAATAATAACAATTTCAGGTTGGATCTATACTTGCCAAATAACATAGATAGCCCAAAGCCAGTTATTGTATTTGTGACTGGTGGAGCATGGATCATAGGGTAAGAAATAAATAAATAAATATATATAATCTTTTTAGTTTTATTCAAGTTTTAAATTATAAAATTGTGCTTTATTAACCTTTTTATGTTTGTTTTAATGTTGTAGATATAAAGGGTGGGGGTCCCTATTAGGATTTCAATTAGCAGAAAGAGATATCATTGTGACATGCATTGATTACAGGTGATCATATTCATCATCATACTTGATATGATGATGATGGTGATGATGATGATGATGATTTTGTTAAAAACTATACAAAATTTGAATCTATATATCTTTCATGTAGGAACTTTCCTCAAGGTACAATCAGTGATATGGTTGAAGATGTTTCTAGAGGAATTTCATTTATTTGCAATAATATTGCTAATTATGGAGGTGATCCTAATAGGTATATATATTATATATTATATATTATATAAAATAAGTTATGGTGGATTTTAATAATACTTGATGACATCATCATATTTTTATGTAGGATATATTTAATGGGGCAATCTGCTGGGGCACATATATCTTCTTGTGTACTCTTGAAGCAGGCGATTATAGAATCGAAAGGCGGGCCCACCTCTTGGAGTGTCTCTCAGATAAAAGCTTATTTTGGTTTATCTGGAGGGTAAGAAATAGCCCCTTTTTGGGACGTAATCTGTAAATTTTCTATTAGACAGGGACCATTTTTCTAATTTTTCTTTAAACTAATGGACCAAAGAGTATACTATTTAAACACACGGACAATTTCTATAAAAACATGCGAATGGACCTTTTCTGTAAATTACAGGGAGAGATTTTGTAATTTATTTTCTACACAAGGACCAAACCTGCCAACATATGAAAGTATGATGGCCAAAGCCTAAACCCAAAAGTAAATCTACAGGGATCTTTTCTGCAAATTAAATGGACAACTTTCGTAATTTATTTTCTACACATGGACCAAACCTGCCAACATACGAAAGTATTATGGCCAAAGTCTAAAACCCAGATGTAAATCTACGGATGTAAATCTACAGGGACCTTTTCTGTAAATTAAATGGACAACTTTCGTAATTTATTTTCTACACAGAGACCAAACCTGCCAACATATGAAAGTATTGTGGCCAAAGTCTAAAACCCAAACAGGGACCTTTTTTGTAAATTAAATGAACAACTTTTGTAATTTATTTTCTACACATGGACTAAACCTGACAACATATAAAAGTATTGTGGCCAAAGTCTAAAACCCAAAGGTAAAGCTACAGGGACCTTTTCTGTAAATTAAATGGACAACTTTCGTAATTTATTTTCTACATAGGGACTAAACTTGCCAAAATACGAAACTATTGTGACCAAAGTCTAAAACCCAAAAATATGTACTATTCATATTTCATAGACTAGTTGCTTTTTATTATATATAATAATCATTGCGTAGATTTTTCAAAATACAGGAATAAATGAAAGTGAAAGTATGATGCTATAATAATTAATAAACAAAGAAATGAAATTAGATTTGCTATTTCTCAAAATACTACTTTCTTCAATCCACCAATTTATGAAATAATTTTTGTTTTTTTGTAATTTTTTTTTAAATAGGTACAACTTGACCAACTTAGTTGACCATTTTGATCAACGAGGCCTCTATCGCTCTATATTTCTAAGGTGTTAAATAATTTTATATCAATTAAATCTCATGATTCTATATTATTATGTTTTTATTTATTTATTAATTTTTTTAAAAAAAAATAGTATAATGGAGGGGGATGAATCCCTTCAAGAATTTTCTCCTGAAATCCTTATCGAAGATCCAACTGCTAAAAACGCTGTTCCTCTCCTTCCTCATATTGTTCTTTTTCATGGAACTGAAGATTTTTCAATTCCACCAGATGCAAGGTGTGCTTTCATTGATTGTACTATCTGCTTTTTGTATTGTACGTTGAAAAATGTATATAGATTCATACTATAATTGGAAAGATTTTTTATAATAATATTTCTTTTGTAGTATAACGTACGTAGATGCTTTAAAGAGAGCTGGAGCAAAAGCTGAGCTAATACTGTATGAGGGAAAAACTCATACAGATTTATTTATTCAAGTAAGTTTATTTTATTCCTATAATAAAAAACATTACAATTAAAAAAAAAAAAATTGAAATTGGGTTAAATAAATAAATAAATTTAGGATGCTTTAAGAGGTGGGAAAGAGGAGCTATTTGATTACATAGTGGATTATTTACATGCGGGTGATACGGAAGCACTTGCTAACGATGCAATGGCGCCTCCACGTAGACGACTTTGCCCTGAGCCTTTGTTGAAATTAGCTGGCCTTGTCAGTCCTTTTTAAATAATTATTTTATTTATGTAACTTTATTTTCCAAACAAGTTTATTTATGGGAAAAGACTAGTGGTATTTGTTTATGTATGTATTTTTTTTTTTTTTGCTAAAGGAATTTTTGGATGTGTATTTAATGTAGTTTGTGTTTTGAGGTATTGATCTTAATGACCAAAAAAAGAAGTGTTGCATAATGAACACATAAAATAGAATTTCAGGAGATAATGGCGATGTTAGAAAATTAGGGATTAGGTAGAAAATTTTATGAAGCAATGCGGAAATTTTATTATAATTCACTTTGCCTCTTTTAGTTCTAAATAATCTTTAAACATATATTTTAATTGTCTTCGTATAATGAGTAAGATGACAAACGGGTAACAAGTTGTGCCGCTAAGCCTTTTTAAATAGTCAAACTAATTCTTTTAAAGACTATATCCGAAGATCTAGGGGATATATAACATTACTATGCATGATTTGTTGTACTCTTTTAAGAAGCTCTATTGCATCCGGCGCGAGGAAACCAAACGTATCAAATGCAAATTGTATGAATACGTTTTGATTTTCTATGCACGATCTCTCATGTTTGGTGACTTTTGCCTGTAGTTGCTTTTAAAGCAACATGTCTCGCCGTGAAACCCCCAGCCCTCAGGCCCACGAAAGGGGATACCCATGTAAGATCCACACATGCGTGTTTCCCTCCGACCTATCCAAAAATCAAAATGTCAGCCAGTCTGAGGGTTGACCTTATTTCTGTCGGGTCAGTCAAAAAGTTAACAGGTGCCTATTTCTTAGCGAAAACCCCAACACACTTAAATATGTCAAACAAAACATCCCTAACTATATCGTGCACAATAGACATCGACATAAACATTTTTAGTGTCAGTTTGTTGCCAATGAGAATTAAGGAGATTGGCATGGTGTTTGGCATGGATTGGCTCGGAACTAATAATGAAAAGATTTTATGTGGAATTTCATACGGTCATTTAACACATCAGATAACATAGCTAAGGTTTATATTATTTCTTGAAACGATTACATAGGTATTCAAGTTCACTTTATACTAGGTCCCTTATAATAGGCTACACTACATGATACTATCTATATGGCTACTTCCACGGACTGACAAGTCAAGTTATGCCGACCGACAAGTCAGTTACGTGGACTGTCAAGTTACTTCCGTAGATTGCCAAGTCAGTTAGAAAGGTTGTGATCGTATTCATGGACAACATCCTTATTTACTCGAAGAACGAAAAAATCACGAAAAACACTTGTGACAAATATTGTAAGTCCTGAAAAAAGAACACATTTATGCTAAGTTTTCAAAGAATGACTTTTGGTTACGGAAGATTCAATTCTTAGGACATGTTGTCTCCCAAGAAGGTATTATAGTTAATCCATCAAATATTGAAGAGGTGATGAAATAGGAACCCCTAAAAACACCAACTAATGTTCGAAGTTTTCTTGATCTATCCGGATATTATTGGCGATTTATTCAAAAAAATTCTTGTATACTTGTACCTCTCACATCATTGACAAGAAAAGAAGTCAAGTTCTTGTGGGACAAGAAACAAGAAGGAACATTTTCCCTATCGAAACAAAAGTTATGTAAAACACTCTTACCATTGCCCAAAGGAACATATATCTTTGTATTTTATAGTGATACATTTAGTAAAGGCCTTATGTGTACTTATGCAAAGGAGAAAAGTAATTGTGTATACTTCTAGGCAATTAAATGATACAAAGTTTATCCGACCCCTAGTTTTGAAGGATTTTCGATACTAGTTCATTTTGATTCCAATACCGAGCCAAACCCTAGTTTTGAAGTTGTTGCTAATTTAAGTGTGCATGTACTTTTGGCTTTGTAAGTTGTATTTTCCAAAATCAGTTCTAAAATGAAATTTGTACGAAGTATAGTAGCATCTATTGGTTTGATTGTCGGGTCATACAAATTCTATCTTTCAATTTTGGTAGTTTCGGGTTCTATCTAATTCCGATATGTAGCTCACCCCTTAAATCTGGTAAAATCAAATGTTAAATACAAAATTAAAAGGCATTATCTGAATATCCCTCAAATGTAATATTTAATGCCAAAAAAAAAAAAAAAACATTTGGATGAAAGAGCCGAAGCAACTACACAAATGGAGAAGGAAAGTAGCGTATGTCAGGAGCTAAATTAGACTTTAATTTAGCTTTTAGATTACGTACTTGTTAACAAGATTCCACAAGCGTATGTGGTCCAAAGCGACATTATTTTAGAGTTTTAATTTGATTTTGTTTTAATAGTAAGATTCATTCACACTTTTTCAGGATTTTGGTTTGATTTTGGGATGTTCTTGAATGATTCCTTGACCTAAAAGGTTATGAACAAAAAAAAGTAAGACTTTTATAATGTCCACAAAAACAATGTCATATGAACACAAAATAAAAATGTAACAAAACAAACACGCCCTTAGATATTTGTAGCAATGGTAGAGAAAATGACTAGACAATTTGATATATCCATAACATATGAATTACAATTACAAGATATAACGTGAAATTGTTGTCGAAGTAAAATTGATATTCAGCTATGCACTTCTATATTTTTCGTAATTTTTTTAATGTAATTTAACACAGACAGTTATGTATTTTGAAAAAAGAAATTAATATTTAAGTGTTCCGATTAAATTTTATCTATTTTTGTCTTGCATTCACACACTAGGGACATAAATCACACTCAAATACCAATTCCCATCTAAAACACATCAATTAATATTTGCTTTGATTTTTAAAGAACAGTTAATGATTCAAAAAATTAATACTAATAAACCAACATTGATTCGTTAATACTTATAAACAAAACAAAAAAATGTAACGTATAAACCAATGTTTTAAAAACCGGTTGGACCGGGAATCGTAGAAGGGAATGGTTCAACTATCATTAATTTTATATCGATTTTTGAATCGGGTTTAACCGGTTGGTTTTTAGAAAAACCCGGTTGAACCGGTCAAAATAAACCGATTGAACCGGTTAAACCAAATAAAAATACATGAAAAAAACCATTTACATAATAAACTGTGGTGATTTTTTTTTTTTTCAAATCTATTTAGTTTTCTTTAAATAAAAACATATGATAAAATGTTATAAAGTTTTTTGATGTGTTTGTATTAACCTAAAACTATATTTTGTTTCGGTGTTATATATAATTTTTTGTTTTTGACATATATAGATTAATATAAAGCACTAAAACTTAGGGTAAGTTACACGGGTGGTCCCTGTGATTTAGAGTAATCTGCGTATTTGGTTCCTAACAATTTTTTTTAACTCGAACCATCCTTACGTTATAGTTTTATTTAACTCGCACCGTCCCTACTTTATATTTTTGTTGCATTCTTGGTCCCGGTAAATCAGTCTTTTTAGAACGGACAATGACCAAGCATGTAACAAAAATATAAAATAGGGATTGTCCGAGTTAAAAAATTTGTTAGGACCAAACACGTAGATTACCCTAAACCATAGGGACCATCCGTGTAATTTACCCTAAAACTTATGTTTATGTGTTATTTTAATGTATTTGGATTCATCTACAGCTTATTTTTATATGTATTTTTAATGTTTAAACTTATAAACATCAAATTCATGATTTATATATGTATACATATGTAGGAAAATAAGAAAAAACATGAAAAATATTGAAATTGGTTGACCCGGCGGTCAAACCCAGTGGCGGACGCAGAACATTTTCATAGGGGTGACAATAAATTTTTTTTTTTCCAAATAAATCTATATTAGTAGTGTCACTCGTGTTTTAAGTCGGTGCACCCAATAGAAAAAACATTTAAAAAAAAATTTACACTACGTGCCGACGTCGGAGCAGTGACGCGGGACCCCTGGGGCACCACTAAGGTCCGCCACTGGTCAAACCGGTTCAACTAAAAAACCGGTTTTTAAAACATTGGTATAAACCCAAAGTCACTAACAAAGTCTTTGTAATCCCCTTTTCTTATAACTAGTAATCGTTTGTTTGTGGGGTTTCTATCTTGTAGCAAACATCTCGGGTACCTTTTATACCCTACATTGTTGAAATTGATCATTTTTCCTGCCATTAAAGTCCTAGATACAACACATCAATTCACAATTGTGGAAGTATAAAAGGTAAATCACAATTGTGGAAGTATAAAAGTGCATATACATCTTCAAAACCGATAGCATCTTCGTCCTTTTAACATTAGGAATACATACTTATCCCTGTTTTCTCATGAGTAAATAATAAGAATATTAAATTTATACGTAAACATCTCCCACTAAATTCATTTCAGAAATAAAATTTTCACGAAGCCAGCCAATGGCCTTTCCTATAGTTATGATACAGAAAATTGATTAAGAATCAATGTTCTTTTTGGTTAACTTAGAATGATTTATCAATTATAAAATGTACCATATCCGAAGAACAATTATAGAGTAACATTAAACAAAAAACTATTACCATTAATATTTTAATAACTAAAATACATCTCCATTTGTAAAGATTTACTTGCTGAAGTTATGAGGGGTTGAATGTTATGTTAAACTTGGCAGCCAAAATGTTTGCTACAACACAATTACAATCACGAGAAAGCGCATCCTCATCAGAGTACAGATACAGAGTACAGAAACTCAGTATAAGAGCAAAGCACAGAAAAACATCATCGATACATTTCTTTTTTAACTCAAACAATCCCTTAAATTTTATTTTGTTGTGAATTTGTCTCTATCATATATAAAAAGACTCTTTTACCTTTATATATTTTTAATATTTTATATATAAAATTTTGAAATAGATGGACCAACAAGAAGCCACCTCCTTCCCATTATTGGTTCCTATCATCCACCTTGAAAGTTTCGTGACATTAATCTTCTCCGGCAATCGTTCGTCGACAATAATTGTGTATCTTTATAATCCAGTTAAGTTCCTTCATCCATGTAATGCCTCCTCCAATCAAGCATCCATCAATTGCAAAAATCATTCAAACAACTAAGAGGTATAATCCACGTCAAATCAAAGCATAAAAATAATAGTCGGATGACAAAAATAAGAATTTAAAATGATTAATTATGTTTACAATTGTTAAAAATAATGATTTGGGTAAATTTAATATTTTGAAAGCTTATCAAGGATAAATATGATATCTAGAAAATAGATTATGTAAAATTTCTAATTGATTAAAGCTTTTATTTTTAATAGAAATGTTTGCTTTTATCATTTTTTTATGGTTCAGTAAGCCCTCAAGTTTGACATAAATATTCAATGTTACTGGTAACTGTAAAATTGTAAAACTGAAAGAATATAATTTTACAAACATTCGACTTTAATGAACCTAAAATATGCAAAAGTGTAAATCCGCACATATGTATCAAATTAAAAGGCTTTTATGTCATTTGCCTTTCCACACCATCTCAAAATGTATTCTTGTTTTTGTTTGACAACTTGAATAACATTCACATACTAGAAAAAACAAAAGCATACGATGAGTTCCAAACATAACAAGTTACTATATGGAGTTAGACTGTTTTTGACGTGTCATAGCTAGTTTATTTTTCTGTCATTTTTTAAGTGGTCATGTTTGGCAAGTCAAAAAGTAACTTATAAATTAATTTTTTAAAAAACTACTTAGAGTAGCTTCTTAGAAGTTTTTTTTAAAGTTTTCCAAATATACTCCTTAATTAATTATAGAAACATATTTTTTTAAATGTCTTTTTATGTCAATTTTTATTTTTCAGCTAGTTTTAGCAAACATCATTTTTTAGTTAGTTTGTCAGCTATCAACTAGTTTTTCAGCTAACAACTAACTTTTGAGCTAGTACGTCAAACATAACCTTAATAACTTTTAATTTCTAAATATTTATGTTGTTAAAACTTGTTAAAATAAACTAAATAATATTAAAATCTATATTAATGATTTTAATTATCATAATCAATATTGTACTTATTTTAAAATCTACATTAATGATTTTAAGAAATTAAATTGTCTCGTATTATTTCTTTCTATAAACATTCATACTCACTAAAGCCAAGGTTCTATAAGGCTTGAGGCGTGACGTGACGGCAAGGTCAAACCTCAAGCTTAACGAGCATGACGTTTTTCAAGGTGTGATGTAAGACGATAATTTTGTATTAATTTATAATTATATTACCATATAAATATAGATTTAGATAAAATATAACTAGTTTTTAGAAATATTATATCAATAACTAATAACAAAAAGTTAACAAAAAAACATATAAAAAAGCAAAAAAAACATGTTTCAAACGAAAACACACACACCATAACACGCCATATCACGCTTTGCTACGTGCGACGTCAAACAGCAACGTTATGAGGCTTTTCATAACGGCAAAGTCGCGCCTCACACCATAACGTGCCTTTTAGAACACCGACTAAAACTATCACACATGTCACCATTCCATTAGCTCATCTAATTTTATATGATATCTCTAAAATACCCTTAATGAGATAATTAAAAAATTATAAAAAAAAAAAAAAAAAAAAAGATCACATAAGATCTTAACCAATCTTTTGCGTACCCTCGTTACTTCTCCAACCCTTCTTCTCGTCTACCTCTATTGCACACTAGCTATTGCTACCCCTAATGGCCCAACTCCAACACCAACACTAGTCATCAGTGTCTTTTGAAGGTTAGAGACAACCATTGGTAATGACGACTGAAAATCAGGTGGCAGCGATTGAAGTAGCAATGGTCTATGGATAACAAACTAGATGAGAAGAATGGTTTGAAGACATAATGGAGATAAACAAGAGACGTTAGGTAAATATTACATGATCTTTTTTAATTACATCATTAAGAATACTTTAGAAATATTTATAGGATGCCACATAACATCCCGAAAATCTTATCAGAAACTCATGAACAACCGTGGAAGAGAACAATGTGAACCACCGAGTTATAAAGGTGCACAAACAAGAACATGTTTTAAAAAAATCAAGATATTTATCTGATTAAAAATTAGATTTAAAAAAATCCTTATCCAAAGCGTTAAAATTAGAAATGTTATTCTAACTAAACGTCAAAAACATGTAAACAAATAAAACAAAATACTCTAAAAATTATTCAGACAAAACATTAAATAATATATTCGAACAAAACGTCAAATAATTAGAAGATTTTTTAAATCATACGAACAAAGGTAAATAAATAAATTATAAAAAGCAATAATAATTGTAAAATTTATAAAAAGGAAAAAAAAACCTAACGTATGTTAAAATAAAAAGAATGAAATTATTAGAATTATTAGTATGTAATTATTTGATAATAATAACAAAAAAATGTAAAATTATTATGTAATTATTATGTTATTTAAGAAAAGAATGCATAATAATTAGGTTGTATTCTTGTATTGTATTATTGTTAGAATATAAAACCGATATGGATAGTCTAACCCTTTAAGCATCATGCTCAATATTGTCACCATAACACGATGTTACTAATTAAGGGTGTTTATTTGGATGGATCAGTTTGATCCGATCTAATCAAACGAATCCAAATTGATTTCAGTTTTCAAAATATAAATCTGAATAGTCTAAACTAGATTTAAATCTAATTTGAGCCAACCAAACTACAATTACGTTGGATCGGTTTTTACAATTTCAAGAAGCAGATCATTTAAGAAAATATATAACATGAAATATTAATTAATTCTAAAAAAACAATAAATTGTTTGGTTCAGAATTAAAATTTATGAACTATTCAAAAAATATATTATAATTTATTTTTTATAAATAAAAAACTTTTAAAAAGTACATATTATTGTATTTTATTGGATAATACTTTCTAATCAATTTAAAAATACATAGTAAATTAGTAAATAATTAAAAGATATATTGAAAACAAAAGTATATAAATAAATAAATAATAAACTCTTATTGGGTTTTAATTTTATAAACCATAACCAATCTTAAATCCAAAAAGATAATTCAGTTTTGTTGAAAACACATCCAAATATCAAAATATATGAACCAAATAGTCCAATCTAAATTGTCTAATTGGACAATTCTGTTTTGTAAGTCCCTTAACTTGGATCTATCAAGGTATTAATGCAATAGTTTGATTAATGCAAAATCATAATCAAACAATGATATAGAACAATATATCAAGAACACGTTTCAAATGAATGCACACAATTCTATTGGACAATTGTCGAGTACATTCAAGCTACTTTCAGCAGTAAGTTACTTACAATACTTCAAAAACGCATTCATGCATTCTATCCTACAATGGCTATACACAGACCATATTTATACTAGACCAATAACCTAAAGCCCAAACATAAAAAGCCCATCGAAAACACACTAAAACCACTAATGATTTCGGTCCAAAACCAAGAACACATAAAACATACAAAAACAAAGCATAAACCACAAAATATAGTCCAACAATCTCCCCTTGGTTTATTGCTTTCTGTTCTCTTCAGGGTTTCTCTACGAGATGCACATCCACTTAATTAAAAGCTTCTGTCCATACCTTAGTTTCAATTATAGTAGCCACCATTTCAGTGAAGGCTTTTGCAGTAGCCTCAAAAAGTTCATTCTCAACAATTATTTGAAAGTTTGACAAGGTGCGGATATCACATTCTCCAAACTTCAACAAATTTTTGGGATCAACAATGAGAAACTAGTTTGTCTTCAGCTTAATCACCATTGTTGCAATAGCTTCATCAAAAACCCAGAATTGCATTGAATCCAAAGTGCCATCGAGTAAACGTTTAGGAAGAAGAATTCGTTTGGCTTGCTTTGTAAGTGGCCATATAACATTCACCAGAGTTTTGTTTGTGTGGGAATCAATGACATCCTTGGCCTTTTTAGTAAATGATGAAGCAGGCTTCAAGCCTTCAAAGTTATTTTTAGCTTTAATCTCAATAAAATTCTTAAAAGACCAAGCCATGGTGTCATTGGTTGGATTGTGGAAAGGTGCGTGGATGAGTTCAGAAAGATCAACTTTTGTTCAAGACAAGCAGTCGACTTTCTTCTCATAATATTCAATTTGTCCGCTTTTCCGCTTCACGATCCACATTTTCTTTTCAGCATCATATTCCCACATTAAGATGCCAGAACAATCCCCATATTTATTAGTGAATTTCTTCCCAGTCTCCCTAAAGAACATTTCAGGATGATCACCTAGAGCATTTTAGTCTGAATGCTTCATCATTAGCATTTTCCCTTTCAGCTAATCAACCCTGATTTGCTTCTCCCTTCTTTCTTGAGCAGTAACAAGACCAGAAGATAAGAAAGAATCAAGATTAGCATCAGGAGCAGGTCTTACAGCTCTTTCACTAGAAGACTGTGAAGTTGGATCGACATCACCTAATCTAGAAGCAAAAATCTTTTCTCCTTCAACACTTAAAGGTTAAAATTCATCACCAAACTTTTGATGTAAGCGTTGTCTAAGGTCAAAGAATAGAGCAGTTAGACCACCAAAATTTGCTTGAAGTTCTGAAATCTTTGCATCTTTAATGAAGTTCTCTTTTTCTAGCTCACTGATTCGAATGTCTTGCTTTCCAATAATCAAATTCTTTTCGGCTGAGCTTTGGAAATATCCAACCTAGGAGCTTCAAAAGAGCTTCCAGAAGCTTAAGCTCCTTCAGAAGGCAAAACTACTTCAAAATCCTAATCCTAATCCATGGGAGTGGACTCAGGTAACGGTTTGAAATCTCTTGTATCACTAGAGAAGACTCAATGAATGTGCTTTCAATGTTTTGAGCTATAGGGCTAGGCTCAATCGGTGTGGATATATTTTGAACAGGGTTTGTGATAAGCAATCCAGGTCTTGGATCTCTTCTTTTTCTTTTCCTCGGGAGTAGGGCGTGGGCTGAATCTTCTTGATCACTCTCAGATGGAGGTTCAGTTGTGACAGGAACTGTTTGGAGAGGCTTCCTCGCAGTTCGTTGAAGTTCGACAATATGAGTATCCACTTGTTCAGGGTTCGCTACAGAGGATTGCACAATTATGTCACGATCTCTTTCAGTCACAGCAGAAGGTGTGACAGTTGCATCCTCTTCAGGGATTGAAATACTTTGTTGAATAAATTTTTCAAACTCATTCTCTGTTAAATCCTTTTCTTGAACCTCTTCTTCTTCTTCATCAGATACTTCAATTTCTTCAAAGGCGAATTGAAATTTTGTCTTGGGTGGCACATGTTCCTCGACAATCTCAACATTAATTGAGCTAACAGCTGAAATGTCTTCAACATCGGGAAACTTTCCAAATTTAACCAGCTCCTATAGTCCTTGATAGGCAACTTTAGCAGCCTTCCTTGATTGCTTCATGAGTCCAAAAGTGTTGGGACCCAAAACTTTCATATCCAGAGTATCAGACTACCTCTTGATTAAGGGATATTTTTCATTAAAGATCATTGAAGGAACCTGGGATACATAAAAAATAAGTCCTTCTTCTTCCCCAGCAGGTTGCTTTTCATTTCTTTAAAAACAAACTTTGAAAAGTTGTAATCCAAGTTCATTTCTAAAGTAAAGATAGTTGAGGTCACAGTCTGACTAATTTCATCAAACCCTCCCTTCCTTCCAGAAATGCAAATTACAAAAGAGTGTCAGAAATCTCTAGTAAGGTGGTAATAGCTTCTTAATGGTTGGAGGATAGGCTCCTTCATAACACATCTTCTACAGAACTTCTTTGACTTGATCAGCAAAGTACTCAATTGGGAATGCAGAAGCATCACCAAATTCAAGTACTTCTCGAATAACTTGTTCAGAGATTATTACTTGTGTTCCTTTCACCATCGATTCAACAGTACCAGCTCCATCTGCTCCCAGCTTGTTGATTGAAGCATTTTTCCAAAACTCAGTAATCAGATCTTTATGGATGACTAGATTAGCACGAAGGGCTTGAGAAATCCTATAGTTGTCCAAACCACCATCATGGATTTGAATTCTTGATGAGCAGCAGGTGAATCCATAAGATATCCAACAACGTTATGAGAGTCTACAAATTTTAGTTGCTCTGCCATTTATCTGCACCGAACTAGCCAAGTCGGAATTAATTTAAAAATTAATTAAATTGAATTTGAAATTTGACTTCAGTTAAAGTCAAAATTTTAGTCGATTTCGGTCAAAGACAAAGTTTCAGTTGTTTTCGGTTAAAGTCAAGATTTCAATCCGTTTTTAGTCAAAATTAATCGATTTCGATCGAAAACACTTTTAACCAAACGTGTTCGGTCAACGCTTGTTGATTTCAGCCGAGAACCCAGTTTTTGGTCAAGTCTTCATCTGATTTCGGTCGGATCCGGGTTGAACCGAAAACCCGGAATCTCATCGGAACGTGTTCCAAATCAGTTCTTCAAAAAGCCTTGAGAAATTTACTCAAAAACCTGCTGATCTTTGAAATCGAGTACACCAAAAACAACTTTAAACAATATTGTCATGATCGAAAACCCACACAATACCTGATTCACCGAACAATTTTGCAACAAAACAACGAATGAGTAAGTTTTTGCAGAAAAATTCGAAGAAAAATTGAGAGAGAAAACGACAATGATGATGATGACTGTTTGGGGTTTTTCAGTGAAAAACCCTAATCATGCCAAAAAGAAGTATATTTATCACCGAAAAGTCCCGGCTCACTTTAAACCAATTTCGGCCCATTAAAAATAATCTAAATTTTAATAAAAAGAATTTCTTTCGATTTTACATTTCAAAAACTAACTACAAAAATTAAAATAAAATTAAACACATTTTTTTTAATTAATTAATTAATTAATTTTATTTTATTATTTTTGTTGTTTTTTATTTAATTATTTGTCCCCCTAAATTTGTGCATAACAATGAAAATATATACAAATTTAAATAAAAACAAAAAAGTAATCCAGAATAATTTATTTATTTATTTATTTATTTATTTGGGATTAAACGTTATGAAGCAAATTAATGAGGTTTATCAGCACACACGTTAATGAGAAGCTCTAATCAATCATTGATATTGTGATCCACTTAAACACAAAGAACATTTTTCAGAACAGATTATGTGTGACAATATATAGCTACTATATTGCCCACATAGCCAACACCATATTGACCGAGAACCTTGATGGTCAAATTGCTTGACTGAAATCCCTGAAAGTCAAAAGATTGACCGAAAACAGTTTACCGAGAACAATATGTTGGTAGAGAACTCTTCCAAGCCAAGAACCCAATACCCTTTTTCCGAAAACGTTATTCACCAACCGCCGAAAACACTAGAACCTAATCGTAAATGGATTTTTTTTTGAACTGGCAAATCTTATCTACTCCTAAGCTAACAACACCTATTCCATCTATGTCCACGACGGGACTTGAACCCTCGACCTCAAAGAGGGAGGACACCACCTGATACCGTTGGGCTACAATCGTGTTTCCTTGTCCAATGAATTTCAAATTTTGGTAAATTACCAAAAACAATTTCCCACGCAATATCCTCCAAAATTAGTGACGAACACCAAGAAAACGATGAACACGAACCCACAACGGGACTTGAACCCTCGACCTCAAAGAGGGAGGACACCATCTGATACCGCTGGGCTACAATCGTGTTTCCTTGTCCAATGAATTTCAAATTTTGGTAAATTACCAAAAACAATTTCCCACGCAATATCCTCCAAAATTAGTGACGAACACCAAGAAAACGATGAACAAGAAGAACAACAAAAATCATTTTTCTTTCAACACAACCTGAAAACACCACAAACTAATTAATGTTTCAAAAAGCAATTAATACCAAAACAACCTTAAGTCGTTTTTAAGGCTCTGATACCACTTGTAAGTCCCTTAACTCGAATCTATCAAGGTACCAATGCAATAGTTTGATTAATGCAGAATCTTAATCAAACAATGATACGAAACAATATATCAAGAACACGTTTCAAAAGAATGCACAATTCTATTGGACAATTGTCGAGTACATTCAAGCTACTTTCAGCCATGAGTCGGTTACAATACTTCAAAAAAGCATTCATGCATTCTACCTTACAATGGCTATACACAGACCAATAACCAAAAGCCCAATCTTAACAAACCCACCGAAAACACAATAAACCCACTAATGATTTCAATCCAAAATCGAGAACACATAAAAAAATACAAAAAAACAAAGCATAAACCACAAAATATAGTCCAATATGTTTTATCCAAAAAGTTTATAGCACTAGTTACTACACACCATTTAAACTCGGGAATATGACTTATTAATGTAATTAACTTTTCAGCTTGTTCACATCTGAGTGATATTTTTTTTTGGACACATCTAGGTAATGAACTTTTTGGAATTGTTCACATATGACAATTATGACATGCATTAGCAGGTTACATCCGGTCATAATGATCATATATGAACACTTTTAACAAGTTCGTTATCTAGATATGTAAAAAAAATAGTTACCCAAATATGATCAATACCAAAAATAAGAGTAAATTACACAAATGGTTCCTGTGGTTTAGGGAAATTTATGCGTTTGGTCTCTAACTTATTTTTTTAACTCGGATGGTCACTACTGTTTATTTTTGTTGCACGTTTGGTCCCTATCTAACCTAAAAAGACTATTATGCCCTTTAGGGAGCAAACACACAAATTCCTCCAAACCATAGAGACTATTCATGTAATTTACTCTTACTTTTCGTTTTGTTCATATCTAGGTAACTTTTTTTTGTACACATATAGGTAACCTAGGTAACGAACTTGTTGAAAATATTTACATATGATCATTATGACCGGATATAACTTGCTACAACATGTCATAATTGTCATATATGAACAATTCCAAAAGGCGGATAGAATCTGCTACAACATGTCATAATTGTTATATGTGAACAATTCCAAAAAAATTGTTGCTTAAACATATACAAAAAAAAAAAAAAATTATTCAGATGTAAACAAACAAAAAATTAATTACCTTAAAAAGTCATATTCCCTTTAAACTTTTGGGAAAATGACTTGATAGGGTAAAATACTTTTTGAAATGTACACATTTAGTCCTTATTCTTTTTTCTTGTAAAATAAACCCTTATACTTTATTTTTTGTAACAATGCAATCCTTGTGACCGGCTATACCCGGTATACCGATCATATATGAATTTTCTTTTAGGGAAAATGACTTGATAGGGTAATATACTTTTTGAATTGTGCACATTTAGTCCTTATTCTTTTTTTTTTTTTGTAAAATAAACCCTTATACTTTATTAATATGTACTCTTTAGGTCCTTTTCACAAGATTCTACAAGTTTTGCTGATGTGGAAGCACAAGTGGCACTAAATAGCAATTAATTAGCTTAGTCACCGGAGGTGGGTGATCCTCCAACAACAAGAAAAGGGCGGCGACCCTTCTCTTTCTCGTCTTTCTTCCTTCCGGTCGAACAGCAACAACCAAACACCCTTTACCTGTTGTGTTTCTCCGATCTGTCTCTCTTTGCCTCCATCTTTGAGATATGTTGCCAGAAAAAGAAGAAAGAATCGACGAGGGGGCTACCAGAGCAGCTCCTCGCCGCCAACTACCGTCTCTACTTCCTCCTGCCTCCCCCTTCGACCTTGTTGTTTTTGTCATCATTCCTCCATGCTACCAGTGATGTGTAGGAACACAAAGAAGTCGTCGGAGATCGGGGTTCTCCTTCTTTTTCATGATGAATAAAAATTGGAAAAATCTCGTTGTGGATATGTGGATGCCACCTGGGTATTTCATTTCAACAAAATAAAAGAAAGACAAAATGACTTGATAGGGTAAGATACTTTTTGAAATGTACACATTCAGTCCTTATTCTTTTTCTTTTTTGTAAAATAAACCCTTCCACGTCAGCAAAACCTGTAGAATCCGGTGAAAGGACCTAATGTGTACATATTAATAAAGTATAAGGGTTTATTTTACAAGAAAAAAAAATAAAGACTAAATATGTACATTTCAAAAAATATTTTACTCACTGTCTAGTAATAATTTTTATATTTGTCCTGCTAAAGGCAATAATAATCTCTTAAACTATAATTTGCTTATGTAAACAAATGAAGGACAATTTTATAAAATACATACAGATAAATATAATTTTTCTACAAAAAAAACATTTTTATCGTCACATCCTGTAATTTAACATTAATAAAAAATCAAATTAATTTTTCTTTTATATAATTAACTAATTAGTAAAAACTATTATTTGAAAACTTCAAAGTTCATTTGTAAGTTGTAAATTGTAACTCATGAAGCTTCGATCTTTCTTCCCCAATTCACACTTCGTAACCCATCCACCCGACACCACAATCCACAAATTAACCTCCGATAAACAACCGCATCTCCGCCGGAGCACTAGCCCTAACCCTAACAACCTCCAATCGTCTTAATCTCGCCGGAAGATGGTGGTTCCGGTGGTTAAATTCCCAATATTCTTATGCGTAAGAAGTCTAGGCGTATTAATACTGATCCTAGTTCTTATATGGAATGTTCACTACAGAGGAGGATTGGCTCTTTTCTCCAAAAACAAAGCTCTACTCTTCAATGTAATTCTTCAATTCCCTTTCTATTTATATAATCTTTTCCTTTTTTATATATATAAAACTATTAGGGCTTGAGTTGGTTTTAGTTTTTAGGATATGAGAAATGTGTGTATGCTAATTATATTATAGTTTATTATTAATATTATATTTCAGATTAATTATTTACATAAATAAAGCTGTGTTTTTTTGTAGGTTCATCCTGTTATGATGGTGACTGGTCTTCTTTTATTGAATGGGGAAGGTAAAGTGTACTTTTAATTATCTCCTAATATGAATTTTGTTAGTGTAAAATTTGATAATTTTCATCAGATTTTTAAAATTTGTACAAATTACAAATATGATTATTGTAATAAGAAAAAGTAATTATGATAATTTTTTATATTATATGTAATTAAAATATGTAGTTAGAAGTTAGAACACTATTATAATTATTATAGAACTTATTATTTACAAAAACTAAAGATTAAACATACTAAAAGCTTATTAAAACCCAAATAAGATTATAAAAATAATAACAATAGTAACAGCTTTCTAGTTATGTTTAGAAAAATAAATTTATAAATTAATTAAAATCATAAAATTCTTAAAACAAAATGTGTGTAGTTAGAAGTTTTATAGATAAAAATAGGTTATATTATAACTTTTCATTCGATTTCAATATGGATATTGAAATGGAATGAAACGTTATAATATAACTCAAAGATGGAATGGAATGGTTCATTCCATTGGAATGAGTCATTCCATTCCATCTCTGATTCCATCATACCAAACACAACCATAGCATTTGGTAATCCTAATTCCTACTTCTAGATGATTCATGATTTCATGAATGCAGCTATGGTAGCATACAAAACAATATCAGGAACAAAAACTTTTAAAAAACTAGTTCATCTCTCACTCCAATTCCTAGCATTCATACTCAGTCTATTTGGTTTATGGGCTGTTTGGAAGTTTCACAACGATAAAGGAATCGGTAATTTCTACAGTCTACACTCATGGTTAGGCTTAGCTTCGTTACTCCTATTTGCAATTCAGGTTCTTATTTTCCACTATTTTGTGTATAATAAGTTCAAATATTAAAGGGTTAATCTCAAAATAGACCTTATATTTTGTGTTTTTTCCGGATTAAACCTCACACTTTATTTATTTTTTTTCCTGAAAAAGAGTTTGCACCTTTTCATTTTTATTGATCTGAACCTTTTAGTCATTTTTTTCGAAAATAATTGTAAAATGTGAGGGTTTTTTTGGAAAAAAGTTAGAAGGTTGAGGGGTTTTTTCGGAAAAAAAGACAAAATTGAAGGTTTTTTTTCGGAAGAAATGGAAAAATACAAGGAAATAAGTAAAATTGAAGTTTAATCAGGAAAAAAAAACATAAAGTATAAGGTCTTTTATGAGATTACTTGTAAAGTGTGAGGGTTTTTTTCAGAAAAAAAAAACTAAAAAAGTAGAGGGTTTTTCGGAAACAGTTGGAAGGTTGAGGAGTTTTTTCGGAAAAAAAAAAAGACAAAATTGAGGGTTGTTTCAGGAAAAATGAAAAAATACAAGGTTTTTTTTTTTTTTCAGAAAATATATAAAGTTGAAGTTTAATTTGGAAAAAAAATAAAATATAAGGTTTTTTATGAGATTAACCCAATATTAAAACTATATAATCTTAGAAAACTATTTGCTTGTAGTGGGGTGTTGGATTTGCAACATTTTGGTGTTCATGTGGTTCAACGAAATTCAAAGGTTCATTGATGACATGGCATGTGTTTTTTGGAGTTTACATATATACCCTTGCTTTAGCTTCTTGTATCACGGGTGTTTTAGAAAAAATGACGTTTCTTCAAATGCACAAGATTATTTCACATTATTGTGTTGAGGCGATTTTGGTGAATGTTTTGGGTGTTTTGATGGTTGTATTGGGTGGTTTTGTGATTTTTGGTGTTGTTTCACCTACAAATGGGAAAGGAGATGTTGTTCTTGGATCTATCGAGTAAGTAGGAGTTGAATTTTTATCTAAATTTTTGAAAGGGTTAATGTCTTAAAAACCATCAAGTTTTCAGGGTTTTGTCGGTTTTGCCCAAAGTTGAAATTTATGTCCGTTTTTACCCAAACATTTTTGAAAAAATATTCGGTTTTACCTTTATACCGGCGATACCAGGTTTTCCAGGTTACCATTATATTAAATTTGCAAAAAAACCTTTAAGTTTACCATTTTTTTGCGTTTTTACCCTTAAGTTTATAAATTTTTTTTACACTTTTACCCTAGGTATATTTTTTTCGTAATATACATATTCATATGATTTTTCTGCTTGAATACGTATAATATGAAAAAAAAATAAATAGGGTAAAAGTGTAAAAAAAAAATTATAAACTTAAGGGTAAAAACGTAAAAAAATTGTAAACTTTAGGGTGTTTTTGCGAAGTTAATATAATGGTAACCTGTTATCACCGGTAAAAGGGTAAAACTGAACATTTTTTGGAAAATGTTAGGGTAAAAACAGACATAAAATTTAACTTTGGGTAAAACCGACAAAACTCTGAAAACTTGAGGGTTTTTATGACATTAGCCCTTTTTGAAATTTTGAGTCATGTGTAGTGATGTTTTGTTTGATTTTGGTATTCAGGCTAGAAGAACAAGCAATGGTATCATCCTAAAGTAAACATGGATTTTGGTCATGATGATGATTTTCAGAATTTTTGGAACAACAGACTGATGTTGATAGATTGAATTCTTTAGAAACATGTAACAATATAAGCTACTCTGTTGATGAATTAGTTAATTGGCAACACATGTTTTGATTGTTTTCATGTCTCCTATAAGTTATTACTTGATTCATCTATGCAAGTTTTGGTCAGATTCCAAATTGAAAACCAAAGTTGTGTGATTAGTAAATTAGAAGAGTTCATAACCCAATGTGTGCAAAGAAGAAAAGGCTTCAACTTCACCGGTTAAAAGTTGGGATAATGACATAAAAAGCCGTAAGTTTGACAGAAAATGTCGGTTTTACCATTCGACAGATTTTGGTTCGTTTATACCGCAAACTTGTCATTTTTTTGTCGGTTTTGCCCTTTTTACCTGTAATAGCAGGTTTCCAGGTTACCATTAATTATTTTTTGCGCCAAAACCCTTAAGTTTACAAATATTTTGTAAAAAAACCCTTAAGATTATCAACATATAAAATATAAATACATATTCAAAATTTGAGAAAATTAAATAGTTTTTTAAAAATAAAATGTCAAAAGTTTATATCAAACTAATATAAGTTTTACTGAACTTATATTATGAAACCAAAACTGAAATATATTTTTAGCTTTACGTATGGTAAATTTTATATTGATTCGATATAATTTTTTATATTTAAATTTTAAAAAAGTTACTTAATTTTATCAAAATTTGAATTTATTCCTTAATTACTAATTAAACTTTTAAAATCAAAATTAAAAAACGTCTATTAGTTAATAATTAGTTATGCTAAAATAGTTAAACATATGAATAATATGAGATTAATTACATGCAATTAATTTTTTTAAAAGGAAAATAAAAATATTTTATATGTTTAAAAAGTTTGTATTTTAGAAATAATAACGTATCATATTTTTTATATGTTTAACAAAATAATAATATTATCATTTTTTTAATATCATAAACATTTTAAACATCAAAAATAACATAAACATTTTAAACATATAAAATATAAATATATTTGTCTAATTTATTATATAAATATATTTATTTTATAGAAAATATAATACATTATTATTTTTGAAATACAAATCATTTAAACATATAAAATATTTTTATTTTCCTTTGAAAAAAATTAATTGAATGTAATTAATATCATATTATTCATATGTTTAACTATTCTAGCATAATTAATTATTTAACTAACAAACATTTTTTTTAATTTTGCTTTGAAAAGTTTAAGTATTAATTAAAGAATATATTTAAATTTATATAAAACTAGGTAACTTTTTTAAAATTTAAATATAAATAGTTTATATCGAACCAATATAAAATTTACCGTACATATAAATAAAAATATGTTTCAGATTTGGTTTCATAATATAAATACAATAAAACTTATATTAGTTTGATATCAACTTTTGACATTTATATTTTAAAAACTATTTAGTTTTAGCAAATTTTGAATATATATTTATAATTTATTTGTTTATAGTCTTAAGGGTTTTTTTCAAGTTATTTGTAAACTTAAGGGTTTTTTTGAAAAAAATAATGGTACCTGGAAACCTATTATTACAGGTAAAAAGAGCAAAACCTAAAAAAAAAAAATGACAAGTTTGCGGTATAAACAAACCAAAAATTATCGAATGATAAAACCAACATTTTCTGTCAAATTTAAGGTTTTTATGACATTATCCCTTAAAAGTTCAACGACACAACATGTAATCCTGTTATGTTCATGGAATCTGGATTTAAGCAGCTTCAATATGACTTTCGGAAAATTTTTGCACAAATACAACACATATTTTGATGAAGAAGACACTGAGAGGGAGAGGGAATTTCAGGCATTCAAACGGAAAAACTAAACTATCAACAAATCGATAATTAAATCCACAAACAAGCAAAACCCTAATTTGTTCAGAAGCATCGTTTATCAAAAGCAGAAAATTCAGATCAAACACTACGTAATAAAACATAATCAACATAAATAGGTACCTTAGAAGAATTTCCTGCTATAATGGAAAAATGAAACGATAAGTGTTCTCAACGATCATTCATTTAATTTAAATGGGCCAGCCATTTTAGAGCCCGTACAATTTTATGAGCCCATTTAAATTGAAAGTTCTCAATTCAATATAAACTTTTTAGAGTATTATTAATATATATATATTAATATATATATATTAAGATTGTGAAAAATTTCAACAGTAAACTGTTGAAATTCTATCCAAATATGGTCCTTCAAATTTTTGTGCACTTTTTTTATTTGTTTAGGGGGGGTGTTTTGTTATTATATATATTATGCTGTGTACGTGGTGTTGCGTAGAAAAGAGCCACATACTACGTGTTTTGATTTGAATATCATTGTCTGCCACCTACTCACCGCCTCTTTCTCTTCCCCACCGCCTCCGGTATCTTTCACTATCTTTGTCGATTTCTTTTTTTGCCTCCTCTCAAACGACGAACAGCTCCTTCCTTCTTCCTCCTTCCACACAGTACATGACGAAGGTACTTCTCCGTCCACTGTCAATCTTCTACCTGAAACCAGAAGAAAAATCACCGACAAGGTTACTGTAAGGATCTGAAGGGTCAAGAACTTCACGTGCTTGCTATCTTCTACAGCTTCAAAGCCTCAATCGACTTTCTTTTCAGATGCGTTATCTTCCTCTGATGGTTCCCACCGTTAACCGGTTCTTCCAATCAGCTTCCATCCTCCGTCTCTCAGTCCTCTTTCTATCTAACCCTACAAGCCATCGTCAACGAACAACCATCCTCAACATTGTTACTGGCTATGGCGCTACTTGAGGTACTTTACTCTTCAGCTTCGCTTCTTTTTCAACACTTGATGCCAACTCAGTTCAGGCAATCGGCGGCGGAGCTAATCCGGCAGACCGCTGGTGAAATATTAATTCGGCTTTTTATGGGAAACAACCATCAGTTCTTAATTTCTTCCACCAACAGAAATTGAATGGTAATTTTATAAACCCTAGATAATTGGTTATATGAAATTGACTAATATTTGTTTGTTTCATACAGGGTGTAAAAAGTTGAAATTGTGCCCAAACATTACCTGTGCGCTTCTTCTACAGTTATGCAAATTTGCGACTTCAGGTAAACAACAATAGACATGTCCTCGCATTCCTGTTTTTCGTTGTTAGGCATAATTTTTTTCGTTTTTGTAATGTACATGTCGTCGGAGATGATGAAGTGCAAAGTCTTCTGGTGACTTCCATTCCTGTTCGCTCCAACTACCACATCCTATGAACTTATCTGGGTCTCATCTATGCCTGTCTACACCATCGCTACGCAAAGATTGAAGACTGCTAAAACCCACTGCCAATTCTGGTCTGCCAGGTGCTCGATATAATGTCGAGGTGAGTTACATCTTATTGTTTTTTATTTTTATTCAATAATTTTGATTGAATAGTCTGTTAATGATTCAGTTTCAATTCATATTCTTCATGAGGGGTACATATTCTGTTGATTTTGTAAATTTTTGGTTAACATCTAAAAACCAACAATTTGTTCTATTTTCATTATCCACTCAACCTACTTCCCATTAAACTGTTCCTTTGATATCGTGTTGTTTTGATCTCTTTTTGTTTTTTTATATCCTGCCTATTTTCTAGCTACAACATTTTACTTTCAGTAAAGCTTTGTGTGTTATCGTAGTTTCAAACATTTTTCAGGATTAGGTCCTTTTCGGCATGCAACAAAAACTTGACAAATTATGTCAACAGGTGAATTACTTGAAGGACCAGCCTAAATGATTCTACACATGCCTTTCAGCAGGTAATGTGTGAACTATCTCATACACAACAATTTTATCCGGTACAACTCCAAAAACGAATGGTAATTGCACATTTATAGTGCCTGATATTTGTTAAAGTAATACTTTTTTCCTTATGGGATGATTGTTTAAATCTATTTTCAACTCATGAATATGGGACTGATATTGTTGTGTGGCTTTCATCTAGGGTTCTCAATTTAGATGTGGGTAAAGACGGTAAATGTTTTGCACATGTAAGGTTTAACCAGTCAAATTAGGTCCTGGGTCAACCGGAAGACTGTCAGTTGACTGCTCAACGGTTCGACCTTAGGTGTGTATTTTGCGTAGTTCTATGCAACCTAATTATTTATTATTTCTAATAGTTAATTAATTTTTTATTTTCATTACAGGTTCCAACTTTTTATGTTCAGGTAACCAGTCATGACTCCACCCTTTTAGGTAGATGTAGAAGAACATATGCGCATGCTCATGACTATCATATTAATTCCATTTCTAATAATAGGTGTGCTTCAATGCTTTTTCTTTATTTAATATACATTCAAAATGTTATCTAATTAATTATTTATTATTTCCATTTTTTAGTAATGGTGAAACATTGATCTCAGCTGATGATTTACGCATAAACCTTTGGAACTTTGAAATCAACAGTTAGAGTTTTAATATTGTAGACATGAAGCCTGCAAACATGGACGACTTAACTGGTAATAGTATATTTTTTTTCTTTGTTTGTTTCAGAGGTTGTAACTTCATGTGAATGTACTGAATATGCGCATGTGAATGTGAATGTACTGAATATGGAAGTAGCTTTTCAAAATATAACAATATAATTGGTTTATTTTTGAAACTAGGATGCTATAAAAGGCTTATACTCTTGACTTTGCATTGTTTTACTAGGTGTACGAAGGCTTTGCCGTATGTCTGCTATAATAGAAAAAATTGGGAAGTGTCATATGCTTGCTATAACAGAAAAAAAATTGGGAATTCATAAGTATATGAAGTGCTACATACATAAAGCATAAATTTCTTGAGTTGATTAACCATCCTGGTCACAATTCTTTTACAAATGTATGCAGTTGATAAGGTTATTTTTTTTATTTAAAAAGTTCAAAACTTCATACACCTTGTCAAAACCTTTATTTTTGTACAATGTTTTTTTAGGAATAGAAAGAAATAGAGAGGTGGAATAAGGGAAACATAATTTGTTATGGGTTTTGTTGGCTGGAAATAGACTGAAAAGGAGCTGCAACCAATCAAGCATCTTTCTCTGTTTAGTGTCGTGCCGACTCTAAATAGAGGACTTCTTTCACAAGGGGGAGTATTGAGGCGATGATGAGTTTTATTTTTGAAAAGATTTTGTGTTATCGAGTATCGGGTGAAATTGAGGTTTGTATTTTGGCGGGGCAACTCGGAAGGCATTCCGGTCGGATATTGCAACCGGTGTTTGCAGCCATCACGGTGTTTCACCCCTTTTTCCAGAGCCTCCTCCGGTTGAAATTCAGGGTCGTCTTTTTGATTTAGTGTTAGTTTTTGTTTTTATGATGGTTGGAGTGAGGGTTATTTGTTGTGATGTTCTTTTTACCCCAATCGATAGAAACTTGGTGGCCACTCCATCCATCTTCTTCCTAATGGTCGTTGATGAAGTTAAGCATTTCTTCAACACCGCCATCACCACCGTCTTTATGAAGCTTCTGCTATCGGTAGGCTTATTTTTTTTCATCTCACTGCAACTTTAGTTGTCACCTGTTTTCAAAGTTGTCGATTGTAAAACCTCGATGGATGAGGACCATGAGTGATTTGTGCACCAACTAAGGGGTTATTAGAAGCAGATGGAATGTAAAACTTAAGACTGGCATTGTTTCCTTTTCCCTAACATTTCATTAGGGTGGTTCTATTAGTCTACAAATAAAAAAAAATCACAGGTTAAATCTTTTTACTGAATCTAGAATTCGTTTGCATCTTCTTCATCTTTCCAAAATTAGCTTAAAATGTTTAGATGATTTATAGTTTCTTTGCAATATTAAAATAGATTGTTGGGTTCCTCACCACCATGAGAAGTTGAGAAACAAACTTCAACCGACAAATGGTTGCAACATTCGCTAAGATTTCCAAATCAGAGGTAATCCCCTGTTATTTTCAACTCATTACTTTGTTTCTTTAATAACCTTTTCTTGCAATTCTCTTCAAACATAAGTTGGTGGTTCGTTTCTTGAAATGGGAGATTTGAAGACGATTGATTCATGTTTATAGCAATTTGAAGTCAAACAGTTATGTTTCTTTTTTAATCTCAGGTTATCATTTTAGTTTTTGGATATCTCACATTCCACTAATTTTGAATTGGTTTGATTTTTTACTTCTTCGTATCTGAACTTATATTTTTTGTTTTGTGTTGTCTGTTTCTTCTGATCTTCATTTCAAATTGTATATAATGAATTAGGTAGTGCGCCTATCTTCTTGAGTTTAAGTAGTAAAAAATAAGAATGGCAGAAAGAAAGCTGTTGAACAAATACTACCCCCGTATTTTGATCCGGTTAAAAAAAGAATGAGAGAAGTTGAATTTATAAGAATTATAATCTGCCACTGTGTTTAGTTGACATTTAATTTAGATGAAGGTCAATAATGAAAATTGAATAACTTCACCCTTTGTATTTTATAATTAAATTTCTTTTTATTAACGGTATATATATAATTACAACTTTTATTTATATTTCTTTCCTGACATGTGAATGACATGTGAAAGCAGACAAATATTCAGCCACAAGATGCAGTGATAGTTTTATGAGTTCCCCAAATACACCAACCAACGTATGAGCAAGAAGAAAGTATCAACTGCTTTATTTGTCATACTTTCTTTACATGCCATTCTACAGCAACATATTCCTAAGACTAGATAAAAGCTCATTGCCCATAAAAAAAAACCCAAGCTGTATTCAGATGGTTTTCTTCATAACTACTTTTCCAATTTTACCCTTATTGTTACAATTCTAGGTGAGGAGGATAACAAGTTCTAATTGCCCATTTTATTTTAACAATGGTTTAACACCTATGAAGTTGGAGTTTGGGATTCCATCCTTGGTGTATTGTAAATCTGATATATCATCAAGTGTCTTCAGTCGGTTTTCTTTGATATTAGCCGCAAATCCGACCCCCGCAAAGCGGGGGTTCCTATCTAGTTATTATTATTATTATTATTGGAAACGACCAAATTTTATAAAAACTCACGCAAAATAGAAAGTAACCATCGGGGAGCGAGAGTCAAACATACAAGCATATTAGAGATGTTTAAAACGTGAATAGGTAACAACAAAAGTCTTCTCAATTACGAATAACACATTTGCATCTGCATTTAATCCATTGATAAAGATTAAGACCGATGAATATGAAGCTAATGGTACTTTGATGAAATCGAACCCCAATCTTATATATGTTCAAACGAAAATCGTATTGTTAACCGTATCCACAAATTAAACCATTAATTGAATGAAAGTTATGATCAATAGAATCTCACAGACGTTAAAAAAATCATACTTTTACATCTTTAATTAAATCCAATATACATTCTTCCATGACCTTGGTTCTTCTTCTTTTCCTATTCTTCCATGGCAAAGATGATATTAACCCTTTGGCTTTTGATCCACAAAGAATCTTACTAGACAACCATATAACATTCACATGAGTATGTGACATATTTGACCGGTTATTTGATGACGGGGACTAGATATAAAGGTCAAATTCCAACCTATTCACCATATAGCCAAAAAAAATAGTTTATAGACCATTTAAATCAAAATCTAAAAGTTTGATGGGCTTCGATCTCATTTTCCCTTTAAACAATTTGTGTTTTTATTTGTAAAAGTACATATTAACATATCTAGTGTGAAAATGAAGTTCTACAAAAGGGTTAATGACTTTCAAGAATAAAGAATAATGTACTTTGCCTCGTGTATATATCTAGTTAGTGGAGTACTTTTGTATATGATTTATTATTGAACAATCATGTTTAAAAAATACAAATATTTTGTATATGGTTTATTATTGAACAGTTTAAAAAAATACCAATATGATAGTGTATTGTAGCTTAAAGCTTATTTGACTTCTAAGTTGGCATCTTTGGCAACCCTTATATCTTCAATGATTTTCCAATCATCTTCCCAACCAACATAAAAATATTTGGAAAAAAAAAATTCAGATCTCATCATAATGCCCTATAAGAACAAAAATCAAAATAATGTTAAAATCCATTCCAAGAAATAAAACAAACATGAATTTGAAAACTCCAAATTTGAAATCAAGTTTTTGGATTTGGTGGATTCGCTTTTTTAGGAGAAGGAGATTTCTTGATTGATTATAGTAACAAACTAGAGTTCATTCACGTGTTTATATGTTGCAATATTAGGCAAACCCATAAATCGATCATGTGTTGACATTTTTGCGTCTGAAACAATCACAAGCCCAAAAATCAATTTTGAACTCAGAATGATATGTTTGTGTTCATTTGTTGGGTTCCAGTAGCAAACCCAAAAATCATTCACGTGTTAAAGTGTTTGGAAATCAGTTAAACCTAGAAATCATTCATGTCTTTATGTGATCAATTTTCTGGATCTAAAGCAAACAAAAACCAGAAAAATCGATTTTTGCTAATTTTTGAAGGTCAATTTGTTTTGTTTTGTTTGTTCTTTTTTTTTTTTTGCAAATCTTTAAAGTTCGATTTTGCATGTTTCAGGGGAATGATTTAAGAAGAAGTGGGAGAGAGATAGATAGAGATATTGTGCAAGATTTAGGACATTGAGAAGGGGAGATATAGAGATAGAGAAAAATATATAGGAGTGTTAGCTCATGGTTGCCCGAAAAGATGATCAGAAAATTGATTTTTGTTAGAAGAAGGACCGAGATTCAAGGTCACTGAAAAAAGCTACCAACAATACGTGGTTGTGTTGATATTTTTCAACATGATAAAAAAATTCGATGGAAAGTCATATACAAAAACTTCAGTAACTAAATATGTACATGTGTCACAATACTTTAGTTTACAATCAATATACCTTAGAAAAAAAATGTTTAGATTATCTGGTAACAAAACATAATAACTTTATAAGCTATTATTATAGTGTTTTCCAAATTCTTGTTATACATGTAAAATGATCGAAAATTGAAAGATATTGTATTCTTAAGAATCATATTAAAGTGATACTGATAATCAACATATAATCCTAACAACTTGATACAATTGATTATTTATTAGAAATTGATTCTAATAAATATTCAATAATATCTTATAATTAACTGGAAATTATTTATTTCTTGGAAATAATAATTTTCATCAGCGGGCAATATAATATATCATATGGTGTGATTTATTAAGTCATATATAACATTTTGGACTAGGAACACTCTTTTGTATTTTAGCGAAAACCAAGAGCTTTTAACTTATAAAGCAGTTTGAAATTTTTATAAACTTTAGATACTTCCTTTTTCTTAAAACTGTATACTTCTATTGGCTAGACTAGATATGGGATTTTGATTAAACAAATGGAAAAGTAAGACATGTCTAAAAGCATGGGGGAACACATAGACTTTAGGGGATATGATGTGCTTAAAGTGCTAATGACATACATATAAAGATTTGGATTTATAAAGTGAGAAAGGCTTTCATTTCGTTGATACCAAAACCATAACATCCTTAGAGGATACTTACTTTCTCTCTTTTGTTCATCTCATCAAGATTACTTGTATGCTTTTACTCTATTAAAGTTCATACTTTGGTTATGAACTTTAAGCTTAAGAGTTTTAAGAGTTTAAAGACTACATCGCTAACTTGGATTATTATTGGTGTCTAAAAGGTTCTTATATTTTTCTACAACTTCCAAGGCTACCCTTGATGATTCAAAGACTACAAAGGTTGTTACGTTCTTCTTCTTCTTTGGTTGTTGTTTTTTCCAAACTTTTTAAGAAGATCCATGGTTAGTTATAAACTTGTTTATGTTGTTCAAAATATCAAAGTCTTCCGTTGCTAAATATTATGTTTTTGAAACTAATTGTTTAAAAAAAAAACTCAGCAATTGGTATCAGAGTCATCCTTGCAGGTTTGGTTGGATTTTATGATTTTTGTAAATTTTTGTTTTTGGAAAATAAGCAAAACTTGTTTTTGTAAGAAAATGAGTTCATACATATTTTCTATGACAACTTTATAATTGTTATTTTATATGACAAACATTTTCATAAATATTTTTTTTTATTTAAAGTTGTCTTGGAAAAACAAAAGTTGTTTTTATGTATATGATTATATGTATGATGTGCATAAAGTAGCAAATGGCCATTGCGTTGTTGTGTTTGTTGATTTGTTAAAAATGGTTGAAATATTTATTATTCATATGGTATGTAATAATTAAATAGATTAGTTTTCTTTTTTATTTTTGTAAGTAATAGATTAGTTTTTAGAAATAATTTATTTGTATAAAAATGTAACAAGAAATGAAGATGAATCCATTTTTTGAAAACAAATAGGTGATATTCGCAACTATAAAGTGTGTAGGGGAAATTGCAACATTTTTTGCAAATTGTTGCTAAAAGTGTTGTTGGTGGTAGTTTCCTTAAGGGCTTTTGGAGCTAATGCAACCTTTACTAAAAGTGTTGCATGTTGCTGATATGTTAACACTTTATGGAGTTTTTCCAACTTTTTGCAAGCAATTGATGTTTTCTTAAGTAGGAGATTCAATAACAACATTACTAGAAGATTTTAGTCCCTTGTTTTCTCTTTAGGAATGGACATCGCTTTTTGTGTTTGATCACAAAATGGCATTAGATGGTTGGTTTATACACATATGTTTTATGTATGCTTGTGTTGTTTATTTTATGCAATTATTATGTGTGGTTGATAAATTAGTTTTTCACATGCTAAAATAGTTTTGAACAAAATAAATTGAAACGTCCCAAAAATTAAGACAAAAAATTTCATTTTACTTATAATAAAACCATCAAATCAAACATGTTTTATAAAACCAAGATATAATCAAAGTGTAACCCAAATATCCAGATACATCAGAGTTAATTAGAAATGCGAAACAATATGGTATGTGCGATGCGATCATCCCAAGTTCTTCCCTTTGGATTCGGAAGTAACTGAAACATAAACTGAAAATCGTAAACACGAAGCTTAGTGAGTTCCCCAAAATACCACATACCATACATATCAAACATATAATGGGCCCCGCCTGACAATAAGCCCACTTGGAACAAATCTGTCAGTAATATGAGATGGGCCCCGCAACATCAAATTCATCAGCCCCCCCCCCCCCCCCCCCCCCCCCCCCCCCGCGTGCGGGTATACATACAAACACATAAACACATGCAAGAATCACAAATATAAATAACATACAAGATATTCATCAGGCCCCGCCTGGTATACATATTAGATATCATACATGCAGAGTCACACAGACAACTAGCATCCTAATCAATATAAACCATGGGTCGGCTGTAACATTCATAAATTTCACGAAACATTTAAACTTTTTAAACAATCCAATTCATCACATGTTTACAAAAATAGTTTCCAAAACATGTCCATTATCAGAGTTTTCCTAAAATCAAAAACAAAACATGAGGAGGTGCACGATCAAGCCTTTCTGAGGTACCTGAAACATAACCCAAAACTGTAAGCCCAAAGCTTAGTGAGTTTCCCCCCAAATTACCAACCCAATACAGAACCAACATAATAATAATAAACAACATGCATACTGATCCTTTAGTCTGACTGGAACGCCCCACCGGCCTATAGTCTACCTAGTACGCTCACAGAACCTTCAACATGACTGGTACGTCACATTGGGCCTTCAGCCCATATGGACCGTTCTATGGGCCTTCGGCCTGCTTGGTAGCCCCCACTGGCCTTCTGTCTATTTAGGACGCACTGGGTCTGTTGGCCTTCAACACAAAGTAGGTCCGCCTTAACCTAACCACACATATACCATGTCGACAAACACACACACACGCATGCATATATATATATATATATATATATATATAACATATAATCATAAAATTAACCAGCCAATAAAAAACAGACAAATCTTATAGATCACTAAGCATAGCATCATCCTCTCTACCAGGATACATATCTAATACTAATAGATCACTACAATACACAATCATACAATTATCAGGATAATAATCCAAAAAGGCTTGACTTAGTGCCTTCTACCCAAAAGTGTTGGATTAGTGTCTAAGTCCATAACTATTTTGGTATGTACTTGACCCGATGGTACATGGTCATTTTGGGTTGCCTTCACCAAAGCAACTTGATAGGATGAATAATGGAGAGAAAGGATTAAATATGATTTATTAATATATTATGAGAATAATATATTAAAGGAGAAATCATATTGTTTAATTAATATTAGTCAAGAATTAATAAGAATTAAGTTTGTGACTAAAAGACATTAATTAAACTAAGGGACTAGAACTGTCAATTGTATGATAGTTGAATATTGAGCTAATGGACTCCATATTAAAGGGGTGGACGAATTCTATGGGGAAGCCCATTAGAAATCGTCCAAGGCCTTTAAGGAAGGAGCCCATGGGTTGCTTAGGGATTAAGCATCCAAATTAGGGTTTCCTTGTTAGATAACCCTAATAGCCTCACTATTTAAAGAACCTTTATTCCCCAAAAACGTGGCTAAGCTTCCTTCTAGGGTTTCCACATGTTTTGGGCAGCCTCCTTCTCTTCTCTTCTTCATCCTCTTGCTCTTGGTGTTTGTGAACCATTAGAGGAGTGACATTTGTGACTCTAAGCTTCCTAAAGTCAATACAAGAAGGATTTGAGATTGTTATTGCTACATAACAATCAAGGTATGATCTAAACCCAAATTTGTATGTTATATTGATTATCATATGCTAGATCTAGGGTTTATAGTCTTGGATGAATTGCATGTACAATAGAGAAACCTAGATCCAAGCATTAGGGTTTGTATGAGCACATAGGATGTTCTTATGGCCAAAAACCATCAGTGATATCAGAGCCTAGATTGGTTTCTATTGTATTGATGCATATTTGATCGAAATCAGCACTGAAAATCGAATTTTTTTTTTGCTTATGAGTGTTTGACTCGCCGAGTCACTTGGTGCACTCGCCGAGTCAGCTGTGCTCGACGAGTCCAGGTCCAGACTCGACGAGTCAAAACGTCTGACAACTCATATTCGCGATTTTCTTCCTATTTCTGCTTTGGATAATTAGCATAAACATGTTTTTGTTATAAAATCCGAATTTTATCAATATTTGGTGATTATCCTTACCTAAATAGAAGATAATTGTCAAAATTTAGATAATCACTTGTTTTATTAGATAAAGTTTGATTATTTGTAATTTAGATTTGAATTATCTTGTGAAAAAGTTTTAATTTTTCCCCTTTAGGTTTTATAGTTTAAATTTGAACTTAAAAGTTTTGTTTTGAAATTCAAATAGTTGAAACCCTAATGTTTTGAAAAGGTTTCAAAACTTGCCCTCAAGTTTTGGAATTTAAATTTTGATTAAAAGTTTAATTTTGATGTATATTTAAATTCTAAACCCTAATGTTTTGAAATGTTTCAAAACTTTCCCTCAAGTTTTGGAATTTAAAAGTTGATTAAAAGGTTTAATTTAGGAATGTTAAATTCTAAAACCCTAGTATTGTTTTGAAAAAGTTCAAATAATACCCTTATGGTTTTATTAATTAATTAAGGTGTATAATTAAAAGAGATTTAATAAATCCATAAAAGTTTTGGTTTACATTTTAATTGAATTAAAGGTATAATTGTTAAATTTGACCACCTAGTATTTTAAAAGTGTAAAATACACCCTATACTATATATAACATTAAAAGTCTAACATTATATATATGTATGAGTAAAAGTCAGTCTTACCGTTAGTAGGTGCAACGCCTGTGTTTCCGGGCTTGCCATTTTTAGCAATGTAATAGTCTAGGTTAACCTTTGTAACCCGTTTTGAAATAATAAGAGTGTATTATTTGAGTATTATGTGTTTTGTGCTTAATTGCTTAATTATGTGGTTTGATTAATTAAGAATAAAAATAAGCGTCAAAATTTAAGTGTAAAATAAACTTAATATCTTTGGATAATGTTGTAGTAGTTGAAACGAGGTTTCCGAATATATATAAAACGCCTAAATCTGACTTCGTATGAGGAAGTTATGATTTATCGAAGTTTCGACTTAGCGGTATGCAGCCTAAAATACTCGATTTGAGATCGAGCGGTTTTTAGCCGAAACAATCTAAATGAGGATCGAAGGTCTCGTTGTTGGTATCGAAGCGGTGAAAAGTTAGGCAAGAACGGACGTCAAACGAAGAAGTTATGAATTTATAACGAAGTTTTTCTGTCGCAGCCTATTAAAAATAAATAATAAAAATAAAGTCAAACTTAGCCGACTAAGTCTAAACGAAAGTTGTAGAGCGTAGTCTCACCTTCGCGTGGATATAAAGAACGTCGAAAACGGAGTTCGTATGAAGAAGATATGAATTTCCGAAGTTTATTAAGTAATTTGTATTTATTTTTAATTGAAAAATCCGGCATTATCCGAAGGGGAGTCAGCGATCCGATCCGAGGTACGCCCCGCGTACTCGTGTACGCCCTGTGTACACTGAGGATGTCAACATTCGCACTCGATTCTTCGGATGACGCATGCAGTGACGATTTCGGAAGCAGTATGCGCCGCGTACTCCGAGGCTCCAGCCTCCTATAAATAGGATGCGAGGGCAGCCGGTTCTTTTGTTCATTTTCTCTCTTCTCTCTCCCGTTTTGCATCGTTTTGCGTGCCAGAAATACCCCGAAGCCCCGGTATCATTCTCGAGCCCCGAGGCAAGTCCCGAGATCCCGAAGATCCCAAGAAGTGCGGTTCCCGAGTCGAAGCTCTGCCCGCGAGAAGTTCGATTTTTGTAGAGATCTTCCAGATCTACTGAGGATTACTACTTCTGCAAGTCGTAGTGTTGTCCGATCGTCTTCTGATCAAGTGAGTGTATACTACCTTTCATAAACACGATAATAATACAAGTATGGTTCGAGTGTATTAAGTATATTGTTGTTTATATGTGTGAGTGTGTAGTTACTTTCTTCTAACGCGTAACTATGAAGTATTTTATACGATATACTTGTTATGTGTATATTTTGTGGTTATATGCGTGAATGGATATTCACTTTATTCTATCTCATAGATCTGAATTGCTTTCTATGAAATACATGTTACGTGGGTATGCCTCATCTGTTATGTGGAATATATATTGAATGAAAATGCTATACATGTTTTAAACTATGTATGAAAATATATATTTTATCTACTAATATGTTGGGTAGAACATGGGTAGATAGTTGGTGTGTAATAAACAGATGAGAGGCCTCGATGTTGTTGTTGTTGTTGATCTAGTTATTCAGCGGAGTATGGATAACGACCACAGACTCTTTCTAGACAGTCCAGTGGAACGCTAGCAGGTTCATAACCTGTAGGTGTTGTGAACGATGTGTTCACCGGTGTACTCTATCCCCCTCATGGTTGCCTTTAGGATATCTATTGTTGAGGAAACCCCTTAGCAGTGATGTCCGTCCCGATGAAAATCCTAGATTAGGTCCCTTGAGATAGATGTTGTTTTAGGGACGTAAAGCGAGGATAACGGGAATGGGTAATTGGGATAGTGTTGGTTGGTGAAATTAAATATAACTTATTTATTGTGGGTTGAAAACCCTATATGCTCACCAGGCTCCCAAGCCTGACCCACTCAGTTTTATTTGTATTACAGGTAGTGACGCGAGGGTATAAGATGGTTGAATCATCAAGTTGTTTTGTTTACAAATCTGTATATGTACATATTTGTTGAATGACTTGTAATGTTATCGTTTATGCTTTATGGTCTGTATCGGAACATGACATCCCGAGTTTTGATTATATAATGAAAATGCACCTCTTGATGAAATGCTTTGATAAATATTATTTTATCATGTTTTGTTTTGGGAACAAATTCCGCAACTCTTTCAAATCAAAAGGATTTACTCTGAAATTATTTTAAAAGCATAAATGAAAATCGGTCTTTTCTGGCCGAGATTTTGGGGATGTCACAGTTGGTATCAGAGCATTAGTTTAAGCGAACTAGGAATTTGTAGGATTTCTAGACTTAAACTTAGAATGCTAAGTGGAATTGTGAGTTGTGTGTCTGTTGGATTTTAGACACGAGCACTAGTTTATTTTAGGAAAGTTGCCTAAAATGCTTTTATGTGCTAAATGTTATATGTTGCCATATATGATATTAATTGTTCGGATCTACGGTCTGTTGCCGACCGGATCTAGAAACCTTATGTGTGTACGATTCTAAGCGTATGTATACGATATTAGAACTAGCATGTAAACGTTTCGGAGTAATAAGGATGATTTGAATATCTATCGTGAATGAAGATCTAAATTTCACCTTATTCGGTGTGTAGATCAAAAATGGTGAGAACGAGGAGTGGCGTTGGAAACGCGGATGAAAACAGGAATCAAGCGCTAGTGATTGAGCAAATACCCGTTGTAGCAGCTGCACCAAAACCAATAACAATGGCTGCGGTACAAGCCATGATTCGGGCTATGCTAGCCGAACAAAGGGAGGAGATGCGACAAATGTTGCATGATAATAGGGATGAACCTATCATACCTATTGAGGAACCCAAATTGATTCCCGAGCAATCGGAGGAAGGGAACAATAGTCGCATTATGAGTTAAGTTGGGACTCAAGGAGAACGAAGGAATGATCCGGAAAGGAGAAACAACAAGGATGGGTGAATGTACAAGAATTTCTTGGGTGCCAAGCCGCCAAGTCTTTCTGGAAGCCCAAAGCCTGTTGAGATAATGGATTGGATCTCCGAAATGGAGATGGTATTTGAAAGTTGCGACTGTAGCAACAAACAGAAGACCGTCTTTGCGGTTAGACAACTGAAGACTAGAGTCTTGAGTTGGTGGAAGTTGTTGGCAGATACTATGCCACAAGGAGAAGCCCTGAAAATCTCATGGGAGGAGTTCTTGGAGCAACTAAGGGTGCATTATTGTTCAGAAATAGATCTGATTGATCTGAACAATGAGTTCCAAAACTTGAAGAAGGGGAAGATGAGCATAGACGACTATGCTACTGCATTTTCTGAGAAAATGAAGTTGTTTCCGTACCTAGTGGCAATAGAACTCTCCAAGATTGAGAGGTTTGCTAATGGACTGCCTGCCGAATTTGGTCCGACAGTCAAGATGGAAACTACTCTGAAAACGGCTGTTCGTGCAGCTAAGAATGTGGAGGCCCAGCAGAAGGAAAAGGGTCTGGAAAGGATAGATGTTGGTGAAAAGAGGAAGTTCGATGGAACTTCAGGATCCAATAAGAAAAACAAGTTCTCGAAGTCTGGTTCGAGGGGAAGTGGAGGTGAAGCGAAATGGTGCGACAAATGTAAGAAGAAGCATCATGGAAGATGTGAGGTGGCGAACACATGCTACAAGTGTGGAAAGCCAGGGCACTATGCCAATGAATGTACCCTCACTAAGAAAGTTTGCTATGGTTGTGGTGAGGAGGGACACATGTCGAGGGACTGCCCGAAGAAGAAGGAGGCAGCTAGACCCAACATTCCACCAAAGTCAAAGGCGAGAGCATTCCAGATGACACTGGAAGCTGCTAAAGATGAAGCTGATGTCGCTTCAGGTACCTTTCTCGTTAACGAATTGCCTGCCTAAATTTTATTTGATTCTAGAGCCAACTACTCCTTTATATCGCATGAATTTGGTAGAAAGCTAGCTTTGCCTGTTGTTAGACTAGATGATGCCTTATTAGTCGAAGTTGCTAGTGGCAAGTTTGTACCTGTTAGCCATCGTATGAAAAACATCTTAATTGATCTGAATGGGAATAAGTTCCACGAGGAATTATTGCCTATAGAACTAAACGGTTTCGACATCGTTTTGGGAATGGATTGGCTTAGCGCCAACGATGCCAAAATTTTATGCAAGAAGAAAATAGTCAAAGTAAACCCGCCTGGGAAAGACTCGTTTATGGTGTATGGGGACAAACGCAGAGTGAATTCTGGAATCATTTCATTGATGAAAGCCAAAAAATGTTTGACCAAGGGGTGTACATCATATCTAGCATTCGTGATTGATGCTAAGAAGGAAAAGAAGGTGATGCAGAATATTCCAGTTGTGTGTGATTATCCGGAAGTATTTCCCGAAGATCTTCCTGGATTACCGCCTGATCGACAAGTGGAATTCCATATTGACTTGTTGCCAGGAACAACGCCAATTGCGAAAGCACCTTATCGATTAGCACCGACGGAGATGAAGGAGCTAATGATGCAACTTCAGGAGTTATTGGACAAAGGTTTCATTAGACCTAGTTCATCACCCTGGGGAGCTTCGGTGTTATTTGTAAAGAAGAAAGATGGAAGTATGAGAATGTGCATTGATTATAGAGAGCTGAACAAGGCAACAATAAAGAATAGATATCCGTTGCCAAGAATTAATGACCTGTTTGATCAATTTCAAGGTTCGAGCTATTTCTCGAAGATCGATCTAAGGTCAGGATATCATCAGCTAAAAGTAAGAGAGCAAGATATCGATAAGACTGCATTCAGAACTAGATATGGACACTACGAGTTCTTGGTTATGTCGTTTGGACTAACCAATGCTCCGGCAGCATTCATGGATTTAATGAACAGAGTTTGTAATCCGTTCCTAGATAAATCTGTGATAGTGTTCATAGATGACATTCTGATTTACTCGAAAAGCCAAGAGGAACATGGCAGACACTTGCGAGAAGTGTTAGAAGTCTTGAAGAAGGAGAAGCTGTATGCTAAGTTCTCGAAATGTGATTTTTGGATTCGTGAAGTCCAATTCTTGGGTCACGTGGTCAACCAAGAAGGAATAATGGTTGATCCAGCAAAGATTGAAGCTGTGACAAAGTGGGAGCAACCGAAGAGTCCACGGAGATCCGAAGCTTTTTAGGATTAGTCGGATATTACCGAAGGTTTATCCAAGGCTTTTCTTCGATCGCTACTCCGTTGACAACTTTGACCCATAAAGGAGCTACTTATGCTTGGAGTGATAAGCATAAAGAAGAATTCGAGAAGCTAAAGAAGAAGCTATGCGAGGCACCGATACTTTTTCTACCCGACGGAGTTGAAGACTTCGCTGTTTATAGCGATGCGTCTGGGGTTGGCTTGGGTTGTGTTTTGACCCAAAGAGAAAAGGTGATAGCATATGTGTCTCGACAACTGAAGGAGCATGAAAAGAATTACCCGACTCATGATTTGGAGTTGGCAGCGGTAGTTTTTGCTCTAAAAATATGGAGGCATTACCTCTATGGCACGAAGTGCAAACTTTTCACTGATCATAAGAGTCTCCAATATCTCTTTAATCAGAAGGAATTGAATATGAGACAACGACGATGGCTGGAATTACTTAAGGACTACGACTGCGAGATACTTTACCACCCCGGTAAAGCTAATGTTGTTGCTGATGCTCTCAGTCGGAAAGTCAATCTTGAAAGGAAAAAGCCAAGAGCGTTGAGAATTGAAGTTGTCTCGACCATTGTGGAAAGTATAAAGAAAGCTCAAGAGGAAGCTTCCGAAAAGAATGACCGAAAGGAGGAACGTTTGGGCAAAACGTTGATGTTCGGTGTAAACAGTCATGGACTGAAGGTGTTCCAAGATCGGATTTGGATACCTAAGACAGGAGGAATTAGAGATCTTCTGATGGAAGAAGCTCACAAGACCATGTACTCGATTCATCCGGGTAGCACTAAAATGTATAGGGACCTGAAACCCTACTACTAGTGGCCGACGATGAAGCTTGATGTTGCAAAGTATGTGGCTGAGTGTGTGACTTGCGCGAGAGTAAAGACACAACATCAGAAACCGTATGGGAGTTTAGAACCTTTGCCTGTGCCAATGGGTAAGTGGGAAGACATTGCTATGGATTTTGTCACTAAACTGCCCAGAACAAAGAATGGTCACGACATGATTTGGGTGGTCGTTGATCGATTCACTAAGAGTGCGCATTTCATAGCGGCCAAGGAGAAATGGTCTATGGAGAAGCTTGCGAATTCTTACGTGAAGGAAATTATGAGGCTTCACGGTGTTCCGTTAACGATTGTGTCGGATCATGATAGCCGTTTCACCTCACGATTTTGGAAAAGTCTACAAGAGGAATTGGGTACCAAGTTATGTTTAAGTACAGCTTACCATCCGCAGACTGATGGTCAGAGTGAAAGAACGATACAAACACTTGAAGATATGCTAAGAGCATGTACTCTAGAATTCCTAGGTAATTGGGATGAACATTTACCTTTGGTAGAATTTTCCTACAATAATAGTTTCCACTTGAGCATTAAGATGGCACCTTATCAAGCTTTGTACGGGCAGAAGTGTCGTACGCCGTCTTGTTGGCTTGAGGTCGGGGAAAAGCAGTTTATGGGACCGGAGTTGGTTCATCAAACTACTGAAAAGTTGAAAATAATTAGGGAAAGAATGTTAGCAGCTCAGGATCGTCAAAAGAGCTATGCTGACAAGAAGCGAAGACCGATGACTTTTGAGGTTGGGGATTCGGTTTTGCTTAAAGTCTCGCCGTGGAAGGGACTTATAAGATTTGGTAAAAGGGGAAAGTTGAGTCCAAGGTTTATTGGACCGTTTAAAGTTCTTCAGAGGATTGGGAACCAAGCTTACAAGCTCGAACAACCAGAAGAACTGAATGGAATTCATAACACTTTTCATGTGTGTTATTTGAGGAAGTTCACGGGAGAAGTTCCCGACATAATTCCAATTTCTGAATTGAGAATTGATGAGAACAAAAGGTTGATTGAGGAACCAGAGGCAATTGTTGACCGAAAGACTAAGAAGTTGCGACGCAAGATGGTTGGGTTAGTGCTTGTCCGATGGAAACACACGAATGGGCCGAATCTCACCTGGGAGACGGAGAGTGACATGATGGGTCGCTATCTGCATTTGTTTGTTGATGTGTGATTCCGGGGACGGAATCATTCTAAGGTGGAGAGAATTGTAACGACTGTGTTTCCGGGCTTGCCATTTTTAGCAATGTAATAGTCTAGGTTAACCTTTGTAACCCGTTTTGAAATAATAAGAGTGTATTATTTGAGTATTATGTGTTTTGTGCTTAATTGCTTAATTATGTGGTTTGATTAATTAACAATAAAAATAAGCGTCAAAATTTAAGTGTAAAAGAAACTTAATATCTTTGGATAATGTTGTAGTAGTTGAAACGAGGTTTCTGAATATATATAGAACGCCTAAATCTGACTTCGTATGAGGAAGTTATGATTTATCGAAGTTTCGACTTAGCGGTATGCAGCCTGAAATAGTCGATTTGAGATCGAGCGGTTTTTAGCCGAAACAATCTAAACGAGGATCGAAGGTCTCGTTGTTGGTATCGAAGCGATGAAAAGTTAGGCAAGAACGGACGTCAAACGAAGAAGTTATGAATTTATAACGAAGTTTTTCTGTCGCAGCCTATTAAAAATAAATAATAAAAATAAAGTCAAAATTAGCCGACGAAGTCTAAACAAAAGTTGTAGAGCGTAGTCTCACCTTCGCGTGGATATAAAGAACGTCGAAAACGGAGTTCGTATGAAGAAGATATGAATTTCCGAAGTTTATTAAGTAATTTGTATTTATTTTTAATTGAAAAATCCGGCATTATCCGAAGGGGAGTCAGCGATCCGATCTGAGGTACGCCCCGCGTACATCGAGGATGTCAACATTCGCACTCGAGTCTTCGGATGACGCATGCAGTGACGATTTCGGAAGCAGTACCCCCCGCGTACTCCGAGGCTCCAGCCTCCTATAAATAGGATGCGAGGGCAGCCGGTTCTTTTGTTCATTTTCTCTCTTCTCTCTCCCGTTTTGCATCGTTTTGCGTGCCAGAAATACCCCGAAGCCCCGGTATCATTCTCGAGCCCCGAGGCAAGTCCTGAGATCCCGAAGATCCTGAGAAGTGCGGTTCCCGAGTCAAAGCTCTGCCCGCGAGAAGTTCGATTTTTGTAGAGATCTTCCAGATCTACTGAGGATTACTACTTCTGCAAGTCGTAGTGCTGTCCGATCGTCTTCTGATCAAGTGAGTGTATACTACCTTTCATAAACACGATAATAATACAAGTATGGTTCGAGTGTATTAAGTATATTGTTGTTTATATGTGTGAGTGCGTAGTTACTTTCTTCTAACGCGTAACTATGAAGTATTTTATACAATATACTTGTTATGTGTATATTTTGTGGTTATATGCGTGAATGGATATTCACTTTATTCTATCTCATAGATCTGAATTGCTTTCTATGAAATACATGTTACGTGGGTATGCCTCATCTGTTATGTGGAATATATATTGAATGAAAATGCTATACAGGTTTTAAACTATGTATGAAAAAATATATATTTTATCTACTAATATGTTGGGTAGAACATGGGTAGATAGTTGGTGTGTAATAAACATATGAGAGGCCTCGATGTTGTTGTTGTTGTTGATCTAGTTATTCAGCGGAGTATGGATAACGACCACGGACTCTTTCTAGACAGTCCAGTGGAACGCTAGCAGGTTCATAACCTGTAGGTGTTGTGAACGATGTGTTCACCGGTGTACTCTATCCCCCTCATGGTTGCCTTTAGGATATCTATTGTTGAGGAAACCCCTTAGCAGTGATGTCCGTCCCGATGAAAATCCTAGATTAGGTCCCTTGAGATAGATGTTGTTTTAGGGACGTAAAGCGAGGATAACGGGAATGGGTAATCGGGATAGTGTTGGTTGGTGAAATTAAATATAACTTATTTATTGTGGGTTGAAAACCCTATATGCTCACCAGACTCCCAAGCCTGACCCACTCAGTTTTATTTGTATTACAGGTAGTGGCGCGGGGGCATAAGATGGTTGAATCATCAAGTTGTTTTGTTTACAAATCTGTATATGTACATATTTGTTGAATGACTTGTAATGTTATCGTTTATGCTTTATGGTCTGTATCGGAACATGACATCCTGAGTTTTGATTATATAATGAAAATGCATCTCTTGATGAAATGCTTTGATAAATATTATTTTATCATGTTTTGTTTTGGGAACAAATTCCGCAACTCTTTCAAATCAAAAGGATTTACTCTGAAATTATTTTAAAAGAATAAATGAAAATCGGTCTTTTCTGGCCGAGATTTTAGGGATGTCATAGTAGGCCTCATTCACGAAGCTAGTCTATAATGGGTGTTTAAGGAAATTGCCTATAAAATGGCGATTGAATGGGTATCCACTCTTACCCACTGCACTCTTGACTAGTGGAGGGTCGTTAGCCGAACGGGTAGGATAAGACAGAAACCTTCCATTATAAGTATAATGAAGTACAAAAGTAACTAAATGTTTTTCAAATTCCCAATCTTAGTTATTTTAGGCGAAAGTGAATTGATGCAATTCCATGAAATTACACTTTGTGCCCTTGCGAAGACGTTAGTGGAGCGCGTGTGGTTAACTGGCACACTAAATGGTTCTAAGCAAAGGTAGCAAAGGGTGACTCAATGTTTGTCATAGTTCGGTGGAGCGTGTGTGGTTTACCGGCACATCGAATAGGTGACTGTAACATGTGGGGGCACCATGTAAGTTTGCATGGTTATTCACACCCGCTTTGTGATCCTCGGCATCCCAGTCACAAACTAGAGGGGCATATCGAGATTTAAACATGCCGTTGAAATGTTCAATGAATCTCTAAGGATCTAGGAGTTTTCATAGATTTAAAACTTAAATTTCTTTTTCGTTTTTCGTTAGTGGAAATTAGTGAATCGTCATTCACTTACCTTCAAATATTTTGCAACTAGATTACGGCATCACTTTTCTAGGTTGTAACGTATTGTGTTGGGTCCTAGCCTTAATATCTCATTTGGGTGATTTATTAAGGACTCAATCAATCAACTAACTTGAATTATTTTTCTCCCGTTTTGTAGATGTCAAAGTACGACAACTATGGTCTTCCCAAATCCCGTGGAACAAGCATTCCACATGAAGTTGATGTTCCACGATTCGATCGAGGAACAAGAAATCATACTTCACTTCCTCCACCTCCTCCAATTATTCTCCCTAAACCACAAGATCGAAGAATTGAAAGGTTCAATGTCACTAAAGCCCTATTGGAAATGAAACATGAAGATAGTAAACCCGTGTGTGCCTACGTTCTAGGAATGAAATCACACATCGATAGGTTGATAATGTTGGGTGCGTCATTCCCTGATAAGTTGGTTGTGAACTGGGTTGTGCGGTCACTTCCTGAATCATATAATGAGTTCAAAAGAAAGTATTATATGATGGATCATGACGATAACCTCATTGACCTAACTTACATGCTCATTGCTGCTGAATCAGAAATGATTTGGCAAAGCAATGGAGCATATTTGTTGGGAAAGTCAACCAACCATGCTTCCGAGGACGTTCTAGGATAACCGACCTGCGTTTGTTGCCAAGAGAAAGGGCATTGGATACAAGTCTTCCTTAAGAGCCTGATGAGTCCAGATGATAGGAGAGTCAAAAATATGGCTGTGCTTCAGGTAAAATCCACTATCTAACTCCATTAAGTTCCTATTCGTTGATTCTTAATACATGATGTGATAAGATTACATTTGAATGTTTTGCAGGATCAGTGAAAAGAGAGGAAGCTTGATGGAAGAGCAAGATGAATCTAATCACAAGAAATGGATCTCGATCGCATGGACTTGAAGATTAGATTTTTATGATAGAATTGTTAGGAATATTTGACTACATAGTTTTTCAGTTGATTTTGCATTGTAAGGACAAATGTTTTCCGCTGCTTTTATGAATAAAATAAATTTTGGTTTGACTCATTTATTCATTTATTTATTTCCTTGCAATGAAATCGTTATGAAAAATTGATGTTTGCATATTTCTACCACGAATGGATAAAATTCTTAATTATGTTAATAGTGGAAATGTCAAGAATTTACCAAATAGGGAGAGTTTCTCATCACCCAAGTTTCAATTGGACAGAAACTTGGAATCATGCAACTTGGTTGCACGATGAATGAGAAATTTCATATTTGGAAATTAGACTAATTCATTGACAAAGTGTCAAGTGAAAGACTAGGAGATCGAGTACACAAAGTTGTGTGTTGATCAAGTCCACCACAAGGGTAACAAAGATATTCGTCATGATTTACTAAATGATTAGTAAATATGATTATACTTATAAGATTAAGTGTAATTCTGAATTGATTGAAAAAGGTTTAAATCAATAGCAGAACGAATAAAAGAATCAAGTAGGCAGAAAGATAAAAGTTTCTCTATTCTAAGAAGAAGGGAGAGTACCTTTTATGCTTTATGATATGACTTAATGATTAAGAACCATATCTCAATTGATCCTCTAAGTGAGTCTTAGTACAATTGTATGTATAAGAAGAGGAATCAAGAATTGAAGAAATGGTTAAATCAAAAAGTCAATCATACTTCATTCCAAAACAAGTCTTAGAGTTAAGATTGTAATATTGAGTGACAAGCCTTAAGAAGGTTTATAACATTCATCAAATGTAGAATTTGGAAAAAGGCTTTCCTATTCTCGCACATTTAATATTGGAAAGTTGTGATGTCTTGGACAAGACAAAGACCAACTAGGACCAATTTTATGAAATGTTTTGTCTTGATAAAGGCTACACTAACTCTTGAATATTTGTTTGTCAAGAAATATTTATTGACAAGAGAATCTTATATGTCAAGGAGTCAGTGGGAGTCTTAATGGTATTGAAAGGTTTCAAGAATAAATCAAGAATAAACCTTATCGATCATCACTAGCACACTAGTAGAGGTTTACAACCTATCGTGTTGACATTACCTTGTTTCTATGCCATTCCAATTGAGTTAATTCTGCATGTGAGCACTATGAGTTCTCATTTGAATGCATAAAAGGCAAGGACCTTGATCAATTGAAAGTACATTGATAGGAAAGGGTGAGCTGCTTAACTACTTGGAAGACATGGTGGGCAGCCGTGTTACCATAAGGCAAGAAATCAAGATTGAGAAGGTTCAGTCCATATGAGTTTGGATTTGTCGCAAACTTTGGTTTTCGCAAATTCACATGGATAGGAACACATACACCATTAAAATCTAAGTGTCATAAGATTCCCTCCTTCATGAAAATGACTGTGAGGAAATGCTTTCACTAAGAGAGATTTTAAGAAGATAGTGATTGTGAAAATTGGAATCTCAAATTCGATTATGGTTACGGTATCCCTTTACATGATTCGAATTGTGAGATTTGGCAATTAGTCTGAATTGTTTGGACACACATACGAGCTATCTAAGACAAAGGTGTATAAGTTTAAGAAGCCTTGATAAAAGATTATCAAAGCATTGGGTATTAGAAATATGAACTTAAAGAAATTCAATAGGCATTGTTTTTCTGAAAGTTAAGCTGTTTCTGAATACATGTCAAAGCTAGTAGGAGCATAAGTGTTATGTTTGTAATAATCATCGTGATAGTGGGAGCATAAATGTTATGATTACATGATTATTAAGGCAAGTATTGCAAGTTAGCAATATTAATTATAGAAAACAAGAGTCATACTTTGCAAAGTTGTAAGGGTTGAATAGTTGTTTTGCTATAATTAAGGGAGAGAATATTATGCTTCATTTCAAATCTAAAGGCTTAGGTTGTGGGATGTTAATGAAATTAGTCAAGGATACATAGTGTGTTCTTAAATTTCGATTATGATTACGGCATTTCTCTTCATAATTCGAGTTGTGAGAACGTAGCACATAAAATATTATGGCAAAAGATTGATAAAGTATTAAATCTTCATGTAAGACATTATGCATCGTGTGCCATACACTTCGGGTATAGGATCGATTGCAAGTGCATTTGACCATTCTAAAATTTTCCAAATGTCTAGCGCATTTAGAGGGAAAAAGGACAAGAATCGGTTTTGACTAAGATAATTAAACAACTATCAAAGGACAATCCAGAGTTCGTCGAGGATTAGGTCGCTTGTGAGTAGTTGGAAGTATGATATTGGATGGACCATATCGACATTATTATGAATAGATAAGATTCTATTGAGAATGAGCTTTCATATGGTAAGTATGGAAAGGTTTCCATATTGGGAGTTAGATATTGAGAATCAATGTTTAGATTAGAAACTTTTATGCAAAAGGATGTTCAAAGGAATGTACTTTGAGTGAGAGACATCACATCTATGGAATTGTATTAATAGAGAACCTTGTAATTTCATTGGGAATAGTCATTGTGACTTTTGTGCTATGACATTACGAAAGGATCATTGCATAAAATGTTAGAATCTAATATATTCTATAAGTGGCGAGAATTTGATATTCTTTCACTTGTGAAAAGGATTAGGAGTTGTGAAATGAGTATGATTGGAAATGTGTTCATTTGATCTATTTCACAAAGTAAGAACCATAGGTAAACGTTGTGTGCATGGTAAGAGCATGGGACAAGTGTTATAATAATTCAAGTAAGAAGTTGATTACCCGAAACAACAAATAATGAGTAATCGATATGGTGATAAATAAAAGGTGTTTTATTTATACTCAAAGGTTTGAGGCCATATGGGATTAGTATTATTCTTGTGTTTCACTTTGCATGTTTTGACTTCCTGAATAATTTAATTGGTTGAGAACAGTCAAATTATTCAAACGGTCCACAGTCGTTTATATGTTGGAAGTAGGTATGAATGAAGACTGTCGTGAATTGGCGTGTGGATTATCTAAAGAGTATTAGACATAAGCAAATGTTTGCTGCAATGTTCATGAGTGCTTAAGAATATGATTTGAGCATTGGATTAAACCCATGATCAATTTGATCACTTCATGGATTTTATCACGAGTGATTGGTGAGACGATAATATCTTATAATTCTTGAAACCGAGATGTGTGAGTTGTATCTTACGAATCGGTTGCACATTGATAATATGTAAACGTACCAGTAACTTGGTGTTATAAAATATATTGTTGTGTGTGATTCGGTGAGTGAGTGCAAGCGAGCATTGAGTCAAATTTTATCCATTCCTTTTATCCAAAGTAGGATAAAAGCGATATCTGTGGGCCCCTCGATGATTGAGTGATGGAACCTAAGTGCTTGGCCAAGCCGGGACTAAATTGATGTGTTCAATTGTAGTATGTTGTCAGTCATCATCAATCTGAATTCAGGAAACAAAACATAGACAGAGAGAATGATTTAGATCCATGTCTCAGTCTATACGATATCTATAATGGAGGAATATATGATCCCTTATCTTAAGGACACGTGTATCTGATAAGATCAGAGTTGACAGCGGCTTTGGAAAGCTACGATTGCAGATCAGGATCTGAAGTCATACGCAGAATAGTTATTAGACTTATCCAAGTGGGAGACTGTTGGATTAGTGTCTAAGTCCATAACTATTTTGGTATGTACTTGAACCGATGGTGCATGGTCCTTTTGGGTTGCCTTCACCAAAGCAACTTGATAGGATGAATAATGGAGAGAAAGGATTAAATATGATTTATTAATATATTATGAGAATAATATATTAAAGGAGAAATCATATTGTTTAATTAATATTAGTCAAGAATTAATAAGAATTAAGTTTGTGACTAAAAGACATTAATTAAACTAAGGGACTAAAGCTGTCAATTGTATGATAGTTAAATACTGAGCTAATGGACTCCATATTAAAGGGGTGGATGAATTCTATGGGGAAACCCATTAGAAATTGTCCAAGGCCTTTAAGGAAGGAGCCCATGGGTTGCTTAGGGCTTAAGCATCCAAATTAGGGTTTCCTTGTTAGATAACCCTAATAGCCTCACTATTTAAAGAACCCTTATGCCCCAAAAACGTGGCTATGCTTCCTTCTAGGATTTCCACACGTTTTGGGCAGCCTCCTTCTCTTCTCTTCTTCTTCCTCTTGCTCTTGGTGTTTGTGAACCATTAGAGGAGTGACATTTGTGACTCTAAGCTTTCTAAAGTCAATACAAGAAGGATTTGAGATTGTTATTGCTACATAACAATCAAGGTATGATCTAAACCCAAATTTATATGTTATATTGATTATCATATGCTAGATCTAGGGTTTATAGTCTTGGATGAATTGCATGTACAATAGAGAAACCTAGATCCAAGCATTAGGGTTTGTATGAGCACATAGGATGTTCTTATGGCCAAAACCCATCAGTGGTATCAGAGCCTAGATTGGTTTCTATTGTATTGATGCATACTTGTATTATTATCGTGTTTATGAAAGGTAGTATACACTCACTTGATCAGAAGACGATCAGACAGCACTACGACTTGCAGAAGTAGTAATCCTCAGTAGATCTGGAAGATCTCTACAAAAATCGAACTTCTCGCGGGCAGAGCTTCGACTCGGGAACCGCACTTCTCGGGATCTTCGGGATCTCGGGACTTGCCTCGGGGCTCGAGAATGATACCGGGGCTTCGGGGTATTTCTGGCACGCAAAACGATGCAAAACGGGAGAGAGAAGAGAGAAAATGAACAAAAGAACCGGCTGCCCTCGCATCCTATTTATAGGAGGCTAGAGCCTCGGAGTACGCGGGGCGTACTGCTTCCGAAATCGTCACTGCATGCGTCATCCGAAGACTCGAGTGCGAATGTTGACATCCTCGGTGTACGCGGGGCGTACCTCGGATCGGATCGCTGACTCCCCTTCGGATAATGCCGGATTTTTCAATTAAAAATAAATACAAATTACTTAATAAACTTCGGAAATTCATATCTTCTTCATACGAACTCCGTTTTCGACGTTCTTTATATCCACACGAAGGTGAGACTACGCTCTACAACTTTCGTTTAGACTTCGTCGGCTAATTTTGACTTTATTTTTATTATTTATTTTTAATAGGCTGCGACAGAAAAACTTCGTTATAAATTCATAACTTCTTCGTTTGACGTCCGTTCTTGCCTAACTTTTCATCGCTTCGATACCAACAACGAGACCTTCGATCCTGAGTCGAAACTTCGATAAATCATAACTTCCTCATACGAAGTCAGATTTAGGCGTTCTATATATATTCGGAAACCTCGTTTCAACTACTACAACATTATCCAAAGATATTAAGTTTATTTTACACTTAAATTTTGACGCTTATTTTTATTCTTAATTAATCAAACCACATAATTAAGCAATTAAGCACAAAACACATAATACTCAAATAATACACTCTTATTATTTCAAAACGGGTTACAAAGGTTAACCTAGACTACAAACCCAAACCATAAATCCATGAAAAAGGGACCAAAGTGAGCCAAATCAACCCATAAAGGAAACTAGAAATTGAAAAGTCAAGGTTTGAACTTGATACCTTAAGAAGCTTGCAATGTGATGAAGGGTTCTGGATCTCAAGTCTCTCACCAAGCTATGAACTTCACTCTCTTCTTAGTTCTTCAAAGATGGACCAAAACAACACAAAATTCTCTTCAAAAGCTCAAAGATGCAAAAATGGAGGCTAACGGGACGTTTAGGGTTTTCTGGAGGTTTAGGGACAAGAGATGAGGCCAACCCTAAAGGTTAAGGATGAATATATAGGGTACAACACCCCACATTAGGGTTTCTGGAAGACACACGTATGCCCAACACACGGGCCCATTATCCCGATCTAACTATAGCCAGTACGCTAAGTGTACCAAGTGGTACACCTCGCGTACCAGCTTAAAGGGAAAAATGCAAAACATTGATAATTGATGGGGCAAAAGCATACATACCAAGATCAGGGTGTTAAAATTCTCCCCCACTTGAACTAGACTTCATCCTTAAAGTCTGGTGCAGAAAAAAAATCTGGAGAATGCTCCGGAATCTCAAACTCCGACTCCCACGTTCACTCGGAGCCCCTCCAGTTCTGCCAACGTACCTTCACCAAAGGTACTTCCTTGCTACGCAAAACATTTACCTTCCTTTCCAGAATAGCTATTGGAATTTCAACATACTTCAGTTGCTCATCGACCTGAATATCATCCAAAGAAACCACCACATCCTCATCTAATACGCACTTCTGCAGCTGCGAAACATGGAAAATGTTGTGAATATGACTGAGCTCCTCAGGAAGATCCAATCTATAAGCAACCTTGTCAACCTTGGAGATCACTCGGAACGACCCAATATACCGGGGACACAATTTTCCCTTCTTCCTGAAGTAAATCACACCTTTCCAAGGTGATACCTTCACAAATACCATGTCGCTGACCTGAAACTCCAACTCGGATCTGAAACATCCCAAAAATACGGTCCAAAAATTTCATTTTAAATCATTAATAAAAACCATAAGTATCGTTCATCATATAAAAGGCATAAATCGTGTATCTCAATAATATCATAACATTTGTCAATATATCAAAATCATATGTCAAAACATCATGGTGAATCCTCCCACTCTACAAGCTATGGTGTGTGCCATGCAGTCATCCCGAGTTCTTTCCCTTACTAGTGGAAGTACCTGAAACCAAAACTAAAAACTGTAAGCATGAAACTTAGTGAGTCTCCCCTAACTACCACATACCATACATATAAACACATATAACATACATTGGGCCCTGCCCCGCTACATCGGGCACTGCCTAGCATCGGCCTTGTCCGACATCGGGCCCCCCCAACATCGAGCAAAACTTGGCATAGATACTAGCATATCTACTAATACACATAACATGAGTATAAACGACTAATCATAAACCTATAAGCGATCAACGGGCCCCACCCGACATCCAACCAAAATCCGGAAAGCATACAAACCTTCCTTGGAAACCGCCCCGACATCGGACCGTAGTCCGGAAACATACAGATGCAAACACATGCAAGAATCACAAAGACATGAAGCATACTAACATTCTTCGGGTACCGCCCCGACATCGGGTCGAGTCCCAGAAAACACATAATCCTACATCGGGCCTCGCTCGACTTCAGGCCTTGGTTCGGACATAATAACATATATATAAACGGGCCGACCTTGGTGCATTCGACCCATTCTTACTGGAGGAAAACTCACCTCAAATGTCGAGTGAATTAGTTGAACGTCTCTGCTCCCACAACCGGCTCTACGCACGCCCTAAACAACCTTTAGATACCATTCCTTACTTCAAGACCCCTTCACGGGTCAACCTTGGTCAATGTCAATGTCCAAGTCAAAGTCAAAGCTCAACCAAAGTCAAAGTCAACAGTCTGAGTTGACTTAACTCATCGAGCCATACCCCTATATCGTTGAGTTCTCTTGCTACTCATAATTGTGATAACACGAGTCAACTCGTCGAGTCCCTTCACAGATTCGTTGAGTTCTACCTTGTATAGAATCGGGACAAATCAACTCAAATCGTCGAGTCCCTCACTGGACTCGTCGAGTTCCTCAGTCTGTTTAGGCCATCTTAAAGGATTAAGCCCCAACTCTTCAGATCTAAGCTTCCTACTTCTCATACACCTTGAAAACGCCCTTTTAAGGGTAAATTTTCCAACTTTACCCATTATTACCTTTCTTTAATGGTTTAGCTCGAACCCTAACTCCTTAGGACCTAGATCTTGGTCTACAAGCCATCCATACTCCAAACTAAAGCCTACAAACAAAGATCCAGACCCTAAAAACTACATGGACACATAAAGCTTCCACTTTTCACTCCATGCATGGCCTTTTGGAGCTTAAAAGGCCAAAATGACATCCTATGGCTTGCATGGGGCTTCAATGGCCATAAAGTTTGCACTTTTATGCCATGAAAGCCCTCTATCATCCCAGATCTAAAGGTATACTCACTTGGGACGTCCATATCCCAAAGATCAAGCTTCTTGGACCAAAAACCCAATAAAGTGGAAATAAGGAGATCTAAAGAACTACTAAGCAAGTTAGAGACTTGATTACCAGAAAATGATGAGGATGAAAGGAAGTCTTTGGATCTACTATCTTCTCCTTGAATCCTTTAGCTTCTTCTTCTTCCATAAGCTTCAAAACACACAATGTTCACTCAAAAATGGCTCTTAAGCTCATAAATGCATCAGGGTTTCTGGAACTAGGGTTTGGGACTTGGAGGCTGGAAATGTGGCCAACAAGTGGGGATTAGGATGCTTAAATAGGGTGCAAAACCCTGAAATTAGGGTTTCATCCTGGTATCCCTACTCGTCGAGTTGGGACTCCCAACTCGTCGAGTATGTAACTTAAAACCCGTGCCGATTTTGGTTTCTACCCGACAAGTTTGGGGCTCCCAACTCATCGAGTAGCTCTACAAAAGTGAATAAATTATAATTAAATGTGTACTAGAAACCAAGCATTATAATTCTCACCCACTTGTCTTATACTTTGTCCTCGAAGTATGTTGCGTCAAGAAACAACTCCAGGTAATGCTCCCTCATCTCCTCTTCGGGCTCCCAAGTCCACTCGAAACCTTTACGGTGCTGCCACTGCACCTTCACCAGCTCACCCTCTTGTTGCTTAACTCCTCTATCTTCTTATCGAGAATAGCTACTGGTCTCTCGATGTAATTCAGGTTGTCATCAACCTGAATATCCTCTGGAGGTACAACCGCTGAGTCATCCACTAAGAACTTCAGCAACTGGGAAACATGGAAAGTGTTGTGGATTTGGCTGAGCTCCACTGGAAGATCCAAATGGTAAGAAACCTAGCCTACCCGAGCAAACACCCTGAACGGACCAATGTATCTAGGGCCCAGCTTGCCCGCTTCCTGAATCGAATGACACCTTTCCAACATAACACAACGCTTGTCGGCATAGCTTTTCTGTCAACTCTAAGCAGTCTGGAGCCTGCTCCGAACCTGATGGATCCTCTTAGTGGTCTTGAGTAATACCTCTGTACTCCCCATTACTCTTTGACTGATCTCGCCCCAACAAATTGGGGTCCTACACTTCCTCCCGTAGAGAATCTTAAAGGAGGTCGGTCTATGTTGGTGTAATAACTGTTGTTATACGAAAATTCCGCTAACGGAAGATACATATCCCAATTGCCACTGAAATCCAAGACGCATGCGTGTAGCATGTCCTCGAGATTCTGTATCGTCTTCTCGCTCTGCCCATCCGTCTGAGGGTGGAAAGCTGTGTTGAAGTGGAGACGAGTGCCCATCTCGTCATGAAACCGCTTCCAAAATCTGGAAGTGAAACAGAAATCTCGGTCTGACACCACCGACATGAGCACTCCATGGCGTGCCACCACCTCTCGAACGTAGATCTTGGCTAGCTTCTCATCCAATATACTCTCCTGAATCGGGATAAAATGAGCACTATTGGTCAACCGATCCACGATGACACATATCAAATCTACTCCATGTGCGGTACTGGGAAGCTTGGTGATGAAATTGATGGTGATATCCTTCCATTTCGACATAGGAATGTCCAACGACTGCATCTTGCCATGGGGTCGCTGGTGCTCGGCCTTGACCTTCCTGCAGGTCATACACCGCTCCACATATCATGCTACGTCCCGCTTCATGCAGGGCCACCAAAAATCAGGGCGAAGATCCCGATACATCTTCGTCGCCCCGGGATGGATAGAGAACCTTGACTTGTGGGCCTCATCCATCAGAACATGTCGTAATCCACCCCAATACGGAACACAGATCCTCCCATGAAGGGTCAACAACCCACGACTGTCATAATCAAAGGAGGCCACATGGCCTATGATCCGCTCACATTTCCTGCACTCCTCCTTCAGGCCCTCGACCTGCGTCTCCCAGATCTGCTCTAGAAATAGAGTAATCACCATCATCCTTAGACATATGTTTTGTATCGGAGCCGCCACCTCCTTGCGGCTCAGAGCATCGGCCACCACATTAGCCTTCACTAGGTGATAAATGATCTCACAATCGTAGTCCTTCACCACATCTAACCACAGACACTGACTCATGTTCAGATTTGGCTGATCCATGAGGTACCTCAAAGTCTTGTGGTCCATGTAAATGGTACAATGGACCCCATAGAGGTAATGCCGCCAAATATTGAGGGCGAAAACCACAACCCCCAGCTCTAAATCATGTGTCGGATAGTTCGCCTTGTGAGGCTTCAACTGCCTCGAATCGTAAGCTATCACGTGACCCCACTGTATTAATATCGTGCCCATGCTTGTGATCGAAGCGTCACAGTAAAACAAGAAGTCATCGACTCCCTCCGGCAAGGTCAAAATCGGCGCCTTGCATAACCACTATCAGAGAGTCTCAAAGGATGCCTGCTACTCAGGCCCCTAGCGGAATGTCACCGACTTCTTGGTCAATCGGGTCAAAAGAACAACGATCTTGGAGAAATCCTGGATAAATCTCCGGTAATAACTTGCTAAACCAAGAAAACTTCGAATCTCAGTTGGAGAAAGAAGAGAATGTAAAGAGAATGCCCCCAGACAACCCGATATTGTCTCTGAAAGAGAATGTTGGTATATCAACCCCCGAGGTTGAGTACCGGCGCGAGTATATTAACGAGTAATCTGATTAGAAAAGAGAATGGTCTCCCGTAAATTTTATAACGTTAATTCCTCTAAGTGAGTCATTATAACCATACTAGATAATGACAATTTTGCATGTGTTGGCGTTTATGGACACCGATGGAATAAGGTAAGGTTTTCGTCACCCTAGACTGGTTTAGTCTAGCTGTAGCGAACAACTCAGATGTGGGGTGTCATACCCGTATAGATCTATACACAAACACCCTCTCTCCCTCCAAGAGACTCTAGTTATAACTACAGGCTACGATCGTACACTCAATAGGTGTCAACTGACACGTCTCACTAGATCTTTAATCGAATTTATGCGAAGAGAAACATATAAGGTACATTCCAGGCCCAATGAACATGTAAGTGAACAACTAAGGCCCACTAAGCATGTAAATCATTTCTAGGCTCATAAGGAATGAGATTATATATCCCGGGCTCAATATATATGTAAAAGGACAACTAAGGCCCATTTCACATTGTTAGGTGCAATTTGTGCACCTTTTTGCACATCTTTTAGTCCCTTTTCATACATCTATTTAGCATAATTGTTCTTCATTTGTCTTTCATTTAATCATATTCATGTTAGTCTCTAGAACAACCTTATTTGCACACTTTTATGTCTTTTTTAGGTAAACCGGAGGTTGGAACGCGCTTTGGGAAGTTTCGGGAAGCATTGGTGAAGATTTAAGGATGATCGGGTGAAGAATGAAAAAGTTGGAAAAATGAAGTTTGGATTCGGAGTCAGAGGGGTACACGGGCCGTGTTGACCAAAAGAGGAGTTGTTGACCCTGCTGAACACGGGTCGTGTCAGATTTACTCTATGTCCAACACGGGCCGTGTTCGACCCAGAAACTAACTTTTGCAGTTTTTTCTATCTTTCATATTACGGGTTGAGGGCCATTTTTACATAGACACAACATATCAGAGCACATTTTGAGAGAGGATTTCGAAGGTTATTGAAAGGGATTGATCATTAATCATTTGGAAACATTATTTCTAGTATTTGTAAGTTGTAATTGCACATTTTTCAATCTTATTTCTTGTTGATTTGTTCTTAGCCATGTGTGGCTAAGAAACCCTAGTTTCTAGTTCTTGTTCAGAACATGTTGATTTCTTGACTTGAAGCATATGATTTGATGTTTGATTTGCGATTCTATTCTAGTGATTATGTTTTTGTTTAAACTAGAACCCTAAATTTGATTTGTGTTTGATTGGCCACTTTCATGAATTGAATTTTTGTGCAGTTAATTAACTTTTAGGGCACCTAATCATTCTATTGAGTTAATAATTGGTAACAAGCAATAAGTTTTCTTATTGTAAAACATATATCACATGTTTTCACACTTCCGAGCGTATGAGAAGAAATGAACATTGTTGGGAAGCTTGTACAAAACTTAATGCAGTTTTTCAATATAATCTAAGAGCGTGTTTAGGTTGAATTAGTGAAGCTAGGTCTAGTCAAAGAGCTTATTTTGGTTAGATAATTTGGCCAGCGAGAGGTATTAGAGGATGTTAATATCTTTCAGTACCAACTTAGAATAGCAATCTTGAATTACATCAAGTCATAATCAAGTTGAACAGCAACATTGAGAACTAGAACTGGAAGCACTTTTACAACTTGTTTACAAATCTATTTCATATTCTGCATGTTCCAAAGTTGATTGTTATTTTATTATTTCACTTTTGCAAACAAATCCCCCTTCTTGTGATCAAAGTACCTTGTGCAAAGAGGTATAGACTTTTTTCCCGTGTCTCTCTGGTTCGACCCTGCTTGCCTTGTACTACTTTTTAGTGCATTAAAGCAGCGTATTTAGAGTCTATTATTTGTTGGGTTTGACACACCTAACAAATTAGCACCGTTGCCGGGGGCACGGTGTTACTAGTTGTTTATGACTAGATATTTTCGTACAGGTACACCATTGCCACTTGATTCGGAGATAGAGAAGACTGCAAGGAGAATACGAAAGCAAGACAAGCTTCATAAGAGGCAACCGGTTTCCGAGACCTCTTCGTCATCTACTCCCCCGGTCATCAAAATTTGGGAGGACATACCCCTATCAAGTGTATCCGCATCAGAAACAGAAAGTCTCCCACTCTCATCACAACCATCCTCACCCAAAATACCACTCCACCATCTTTGCCTACTCACTCTATCTCAAACACTACACCCGCAGAAACCTCAACTCCTACTCATACCATGGGAGATAACCATGGAGGGAATCCACCTCCAAACCCACCACCCGAACAAACCCTTCGCCAATGGGTGAGGCAAGAGGTTACTCAACAACCTCTTTACATCACCTATCCAGCAGCCATAAACCTTGAACTAAAATCCGGTCTTATCCACCTCCTCCCAACCTTTAGAGGATTAGAAAATGAAAATCCTCACAAGTTCCTCACATAGTTTCATGTTGTGTGTGTTGGAATGAAACCATACAATGTCACGGAGGACCAAATTAAGCTTAGGCCATTCCCTTTTGCAGTGCAAGAATCGACAAAAGATTGGCTTTGTGACCTCCCACCGGGGACGGTCAACACATGGGTAGAGCTTGCACGCCTCTTCTTAGACAAATATTTCCCAGAAATGAAAGCATCAGCCCTAAGAAGAGAGATAATTGGGATCAAACAACACAAGAGAGAAGCCTTTCATCCATATTTGGAGAGGTTTAAAAAGCTTTGTGCCCGTTGTCCCAAGCATGGAATTACCGAGTACCAACTCCTCCAATATTTCATTGAAGGAATGACTCCAATGGAAAGAAGGCTTCTTAATTCTTCGAGTGGAAGATCTTTACGCGATAAGACTCCAACCGAAATCCGCAACTTAATCAAGAATATGGCTGAAGATTCTAAGCATGCAAGACATGATGAAGAATGGTACACGGATGCAACCCGGAGTGTAAAAGAGGTCCAAAATCCTCAAATTGAAGCTCAATTGTCCGAGCTTACAAAAGTTGTAATGATGTTGGCTAAAGACAAGGGTGTGCAACACACACCCCGCCCTTGTGGTATATTCTCTCAATTAGGGCACCCAACCGACATGTGCCCTCAACTTCAAGATGAGGATTATGCGGAAGCCAATGCTTTAGGAGGGTATTCCGGGGCGAATCAAAGGGGATTTGAGCAGCCAAGGGGTGATAAAAGATGGAACAACAATTAAGGTTGGGGAGGTAATCAACATGAGGGTTATTAACAAAGACCACCATTCCCTCAACATCAACAAAGGCCTCCATTCCCACAACACAATTAACAACCGAGGCAACCATAACCTCCTCCTCAACAAGCCGGGTCCTCAAGTATGTCCTTAGAAGACATAGTCAAAAGCCTTGCCACTAGCACCCAAAGTTTTCAGCAAGAGACCAAAGCAAGCATCAAGAATCTTGAGCAAAAAATGGCACAACTTGCTCAATCGGTGAGCAAAATGGAGAATCAAGGAAAGTTACCTCCTCAAACTGAAAAGAACCCAAAGCACAATGCTTGTGCAATTAGCTTGAGGAGTAGAAAGGAACATGATGGCCCGAAGATGCCCAAAGAAGAAGAAGAGGAGTTGGTGATAGAAGAACCACCAAAGAAGGATGAAAAGAAAGGAAAAATGGTGGAGAAAAAGAAGCCGGAAGAGAAAGAAGCAAAGATCACACCACCACCTTTTCCATCAAGATTGACCAGCAACAAAAAAGAGAGAGAAGATAGTGAGATCATGGCAATATTCCGGAAGGTTGAAGTCAACATTCCCCTTTTAGATGCGATCAAACAGGTACCTAGATATGCTAAGTTCCTTAAGGAACTTTGCACATCTAAAAAGAAGCTGCAAAGTTATGAGACAGTGAAAGTAAGTGAAAACGTTTCTGCAGTTTTGTAGAAAAGGATTCCCCCAAAGTGCAAGGATCCGGGTGTTTTCACTGTTCCTTGCAAATTGGGAAACCTTTATGTCCCCCGTGCTATGCTAGATTTAGGAGCTTCAATAAATGTTTTACCATATTCTGTTTATAAATCTATTGACACAGGCACTTTAACAATAACCGGGGTGATCATCCAACTTGCAGATCGTTCTATAGTACACCCAAAAGGTGTATTAGAGGATGTTTTGGTGCAAGTTAATGAGCTTGTCTTTCCTGCAGATTTTAATGTGCTTGATATGGGAGATGATGACCATCCATCCTCGAGTTCCATACTTTTAGGTAGACCATTCACTAAAACCGCAAGAACAAAAATTGATGTTTATAATGGTAAATTGTCCATGGAATTCGATGGGGGAGGTCATCAACTTCAATATCTATGAAGCAATAAGGTACCCAAGTGATGTTCATTGCATAAATTTTGTTGATATAATCCAGTATTTGACTGAAAAGTGTTTTGAGTTGACTAACCATGATTTGTTGGAGTTAGTTTTGAGCAAGAATTTTGATAACAATTCAGTCAAAGAGATTGCAGAAAATTTCAAGTTAGATGAAGAGTTACTGGAAATTGTGGAGATCATGTAAGAAAGGAAGAAAATGAGGTATAATAATAGCAATGTGAAACTGCCCATTTCTAGCACAAAACTTCTTCCTTTTGTTTTGCAAGCACCTAAGCTAGAATTGAAGACTCTTCTAGATCATTTGAAGTATGCATATCTTGGAGAAGAAAAGACTTTGCCTGTCATTATCTCCAAAAAGCTATCCATTGCAGAAGAAGATGAGTTGGTCACTTTGCTGAAAAAGTATAAGAAAGCTATTGGGTGGACAATTGTTGATATAAAAGGATTGAGCCCTTCCTTGTGTATGCATAAGATTCTCATGGAGGACAGCTTCAAACCAACTCGAGAGGCACATAGAAGATTGAATCCACCCATGATGGAGGTGGTAAAGAAAGAAATCATGAAGCTTTTGAATGTAGGTATGATCTACCCTATCTCAGACAGTACATCGGTGAGCCCCGTTCAGGTAGTCCCGAAAAAAGCCGGTGTTACCGTTATCAAGAATTCTGAGGGAGATTTGGTGCCCAACCGTGTGCAAAACGGATGGAAGGTCTGTATTGACTATAGAAAGTTGAATGCCTCAACAAGAAAAGACCATTTCCCTTGCCATTTATTGAGAAAATGTTAGAGAGATTGGCGGGTAAATCTCATTACTGTTGTTTGGATGGTTTCTCGGGTTTTCATCAAATTCTGGTAGCCCCAGAAGACCAAGAGAAAACCACCTTCACTTGTCCCTTTGGCACATTTGCTTATAGGCGTATGCCTTTTGGTCTATGCAATGCACCCGCGACATTTCAGAGATGCATGGTGAGCATTTTTTCTGAATATGTTGAAAACATCATTGTAGTTTTCATGGATGATTTCACAATCTATGGAAACTCCTTTGATGAATGTTTAAGCAATCTAACGAAAATTTTGCAAAGGTGCATTGACATAGACCTTGTGCTGAACTATGACAAATGCCATTTAATGGTGGATAAAGGATTGATTTTAGGTCATATTGTGTCCCAAAAAGCTTGTAAGTTGACAAAGAAAAGATAGATGTTATCAAGAGTCTTCCTTACCCGAAAAATGTTCGGGAAGTTCGTTCGTTTCTTGGCCATGCAGGTTTCTATCGGCGGTTCATCAAAAATTTTTCAAAGATCACAATGCCGATGTGTCAACTACTCCAAAAAGATGCTGAATTTGCGTTTACTCAGCCATGCAAGGATGCCTTTGATCGTTTGAAGGATTTACTTACTTCCGCTCCAATCATCCAACCACCTAATTGGGAGCTCTTGTTTGAGATTATGTGTGACGCGAGCAACATAGCTGTTGGGGTGGTATTGGGTCAAAAGGTGGATCGAGCACATCATGTCATCTACTATGCATCAAAGACCCTTGATAGTGCACAAAGCAACTACACCACGACAGAAAAAGAGTTGCTTGCTATTGTGTTTTCACTAGAGTAGTTCCGGAAATACCTCCTTGGAACTAAAGTGATCATCTATCCGACCATGCAGCCATAAAGCACATACTTACAAAGAAAGATTCGTAGCCGAGGTTAATACGGTGGATGCTGCTTTTGCAAGAGTTTGATATAGAGATCAAAGATAAGAGCGGGAAAGAGAACCTAGTCGCCGATCATTTGAACCGAATAGTCCAACCCGAAGATGCGACTCCCATCAGTGACATATTCCCAGACGAGCACTTGTTTGCTGTCCACCACCTTGGTTTGCGGATATATGCAACTTCATGGTCACTGGAAAGTTCCCACCCGATATCACGAGGTCGTAGAGAGATAAGATCAAGAAAGATGCGAGAAGGTACATTTGGGATGAGCCGTACCTTTGGAAACATTGTGCAGATCAAGTAATACGAAGATGTGTTGAAGAACATGAGGTACAATCTATTCTCAACTTTTGTCATAGTTATGCTTTCGGAGGGCATTTTGGTCCTCAAAGAACTGCCAGTAAAATTTTAGACTGTGGATTTTATTGGCCTCAGCTCTTTCATGACTCTTACACTTTTTTCAAAAGTTGTGAGAGATGTCAAATGACAGGTTCTTTGAGTTCCCAAAACCAAATGCCCTTGACCCCCATCTTGGTCTATGAAATATTTTATATATGGGGTATTGATTTTATGGGCCCTTTTCCTTCATCCCTTGGGAACTTTTACATCCTTTTGGCTGTTGACTATGTTTCCAAGTGGGTGGAGGCAAAGGCAACAAGAACTGATGATGTTAAAGTTGTTGTAGATTTTGTCAAGGCTAGCATTTTATGTAGGTTTGGAACTCCAAAAGCCTTGATCAGTGACAGAGGCACACACTTCTGCAACAAAACTCTTGGATCAGTTCTCAAGAAGTATGGAGTCCAACATCGGGTGTCCACAGCTTATCACCCACAAACAAATGGACGAGCTGAAGTGTCAAATAGAGAAATCAAGTCCATACTTGAGAAGTCAGTGAACACAAACCGCAAGGATTGGAGTTTGATACTAAAAGATGCCCTTTGGGAATATCGAACTGCATATAAAACTCCAATTGAGATGTCACCTTATAGACTTGTGTTTGGCAAAGCCTGTCATCTTCCTGTTGAACTAGAGCATAAAGCTTTCTGGGTTGTCAAAAAGCTCAACATGACGATTGATGAAGCGGGTGTGCACCGAAAGTTAGAGATTCAAGAGTTGGAGGAAATAAGAAATGAAGCATTCGAGAGTTCACGAATCTACTAGGACAAGACCAAATCATTCCATGATAAGTACCTCTCCCGTAAGACCTTTGACATTGGTCAAAAGGTATTACTTTATGACTCTCGACTTAAATGGTTTTCCGGTAAGTTACGGTCCCGGTGGGTGGGACCGTTCATTGTTACTAATGTATTCAATCATGGTGCAGTTGAGATTAAGAGTAACAAAACTGGAAAAGTGTTCAAAGTTAATGGTCACAGGTTAAAGGTTTTCTATGAAGGTTTCCAAGAGAAGGACATGGAGGTTGATAGCTTGGAACGCCCGGACTACATTGAGTGAATCTAAAGGGCAAAGTCGAGCGAACGACTTAAAACAAGGACAGCTTACCGGGAGGCAACCCGGGGGTATTTCTGTCTTTTCTTTAAAAACAATTTCCATTTCTTTGAGTTTTTGGATTGTGATGTTCCAAATGCATTTAAACATGTTTTTAAATCACCAAACGGATCTCGGGATGCAAAACCATTTCGTTTGCATGAGAGGAGATTTTTTGGGTTCAAAGAGTGGGAAGTGGCAAACAGAGCCGTACATGGCTCGTGTTCATTTTTGCCTTATATTGAACACAGGTCGTGTTCAATCAATGGCAAGTAATCTCGCAATCAGAGAGGTACACGGTCCGTGTTACTCTTGCCTTACAATGAACACGGTTCGTGTTCATCAATGGCAATAAATCTCGCAGTCAGAGAGGTACACGGCCTGTGTCATTTTTCCTTTATGACCAACACGAGCCATGTTCAGCCAAATCTCGCACATCTTATGCCCAACATGGGCCGTGTTCGCGCAGCAGAGCCTGTGGGTTTTAATGCTAAAAATCAGGATTATTGCCTCACTCTTCCACACATTCATTCCAAAAACACCTCTCTTTCCCAAAAAAACCCCCAAGGTCCGATTTTCATCAAAAATCCCTTGATTCTTAACGATTTTGGTTTAATTCTTCAAAGTGGTTTGGTTTTCATCTTCCCCACTTCATCTCCTACATCTAATACACCATCTTCTTCTACTTTCATGCTGGATTTAGGGGTTTTTGACAAACCCTAGGTCCAAAATATTCTAAGAATTTTTGTGTTTTTGTGCTTAAATCTTCATGTAGGCAAGCTTGGGGAGATTGAAGAAGGTCTTTCTCATCAACGACAACGCATTTCCACTAACGATTCAGAAAAATCTTTCCAACTCTCCACTTGTGGATTTTGTGTTTGTAAGGTCAAATTGCATTCATTTTGGTCATATTAGATTTGACAATCACTTATAAATCACCAAGAACCGAATTTCCCACGAAATTTTGGTGGTCAAATTCGTGTTGACTGGACCCGTCAACAATTGACTTTTTGACCCGTTGACCGGTTGGCTTTTTGACTTTGTCCCAAATTTTGCATATGGAAGGTGAGAGTTCTAAACGACCTCGGCACACCAAATCGTCGGCCCATCGTCGTAGGTCCCCATCGCCTCTTCCTAGGTCCCCGTCACCCCCACCTTCATCTCCACCCAATCCGGCACACGATGGTATGGTTTGTCGTGGCCCAATTCAAGCCGCCAAACTTGAGGCATTTCTTTAGTGCGCGCACTCTGCCCAACAATTCGCGCATGCGTCATCTCTCCATGAGTTGCATGTCTACAACCAAGTCCACATACTATTTCGGAACATTGGATGGCAAGGATTGTTAAAGGTCCACGAGCTTAGCTATAAAGTTCCAACAACTGAGTTCTTATCTTCACTTGATTTGGACCACGGTGTCCTACGTTTCCAGCTTATGAACCAAGATCATGCCTTGTTCCTAGACCAAATAAATGCCATAGTTGGGGCCCCCGTGGAACACACCTTTGGCCCCAATGACCCAATCCCAAGATACAATGATCTTACATGGTGGACCGACTTTACGCGCTAGCTTCCATATGTCTCAAGTTCCGCTAAGGCCTCATCTCTCATCCACCCTGTGATGAAAGTGGCCCATAAGATTATTGCTTCACTTGTCGTCCCTAGAGAAAAAATAAGCACCATTAGCGCCCTGGAGCTCAAAATACTCTATGCGATGGCCCACCCGGATGATCACCTCCTTCCTCACTATGGCTCATTCCTTTGTAACAAACTCACCCGACTCAGCACATCACGGTCCAACAAAATAATTTGTGGTGGCCTTGTCATTTTATTCGCCAAAAGTGCTCCAGTCCGGGCCCTATATCTCGGAATTCACCAACCCATACCCGATGAGACCTACCTTACCATGGGAGTTCTTGAGTCTATGCGAATGTTTCGAGTGGAGGACGGGAACCATAATTGGACCGTGGGTCAAAATCACGATCCAAGGCTCCTCATCACCCTGGAGAACCGGGGCATCCTTCCCCTCTGGCGTCCTAACAATTTCATCGACTGGCACATCTCGCCATATCTCTTCCCCGAGTCCTTCTCCGACGAGCAAGATGAGGCAGATGAGGAAGGTGGAGTGAGTGACGGGACTGCACCACAAAACTCTACTCCCAGGGGTGGTGCTAGCTCATCCCACCATGCTGGACAACCATCATATCACCAACAATATATGGATCAATTCCAATCGATCCATACCCGCCTCGACACTTACCATCAAGATGTCACAAACCTAACCCAAAGTTTTTCCGCCTTCACCACTCAATAAACTCGAGATCAAGAGCGTCAACGCAACTTGGACCCGAAATCCCAGCTACTATCCTCCTCCTCCTCCTCCTCCTCAATAGGTTGTTCCGCCCTCTCCAAGCACCGGGGACGATGCTTATCTTTAAGCTTGGGGAGGGGTAAAGTTGTACAATAGGTTCATTCATGCATAAAAAAAATAAAAAATAAAGAAAGATCTTTTCTTATTTTCATTCTCCTTGCATTCTTCATTTATAAAACCCAAAAATATTTTCATTTCAAGTTTTTGCATTTCATATCCATGCATGCATTTTCAAAAAAAATAAATAAAATAAAATAAAATAAAATAATAATAATAATAATAAATAAAAAATAAAAAAATAAAAAAATAATTTAAATCAAGTGCACGAGATGATGGCATTCTTTACATATAATAGCTCCATGAAGTGGGAAATCGAGAAATCAAATGAAAAACAAAATACCCAAGGCGACCGGATAGTTACCGGAAGTGTAGAATCAGCTGTCATAACTAGGGGACCCAAACACCGTAATTCGAGACCCCAGCCTTAGATAATTAAAAAAATGGCATACTGAAACGTTTTTGTGGGCGATAATAACAACTTTAGGATGATTTGCTTCTGAATGTTTAAAAAGAATATTTATCGGCTGCTCTGGACCCACAGAACACGAACCTATTTGTTGACACGCGTTACCCTCGCGGTAACAGAGAGCTTAAGTATCAGATCGACATAGTCAAGAAAGAAGAATGGGTACAACTATCATATCCAGTACCCAAATCAAAAATTTCAAGCACTTAATCAAAGAAACTTTCAAAAATTCAAAAGCTAGTTGAAGAATTCAAAGCTCAAGTGAAGATAGAAATCCAAGTTTGATCAAAATTAAAAGCCACCTCAAAGTCAAATCTGGCGAATGAAGAACTGTGCGATATGATACTTGTGGCTCTCGAAAAAGTGAAAGCATAGAAGCTGGGCTCCTTCGGGTGGGCTCACAGTTTCAGCGAAAGCTGATTCGCCGTGACGGGTTCTTAAGGATGCGTCGATTCTGATTCTTGGCCATCTAGCCTTAAGGACATGAGATCCGGACTGTGTTATTTTTGCCCATAAAGCTAATTAAGGTACGAAGTTTAAATAAAACTATGGTTGGATTATTTGGTTACATCGTTTCGGATCTTCCTCACTTTGGGAGTCTGTGATATGTGGAAGGAAGCAGGAAGGTTGCCTAGGTATTAATGATTGGAGCCACATTGATGTAAAGTTTGATCGTACTTATTTAGATAAATTACTTGTTTTCTTAAAATTCTATTTGGTTCATTTTGTTTCTTTAGTGCTTTTGTACATATTTTTCTTTTTCATGGTTTTCATTGCATGCATTCATTCCTAGCCTTTAGGATCATTATGTCCCTTTTTATTCCATGTTTCTTTTTGCCATCTAGAAATTGTCCTGTTTCGTTTGATTCTTGTTCTTTCTTGAGGACAAGAAAGGTCTAAGCTTGGGGAGATTTGTTAGGTGCAATTTGTGCACCTTTTTCCACATCTTTTAGTCTCTTTTCATACATCTATTTAGCATAATTGTTCTTTATTTGTCTTGCATTTCATCATATTCATGTTAGTCTCTAGAACAACCTTATTTGCACACTTTTATGTCTTTTTCTGGTAAACCGGAGGTTGGAACGCGCTTTGGGAAGTGTCGGGAAGCATTGGTGAAGATTTCGGGATGATCGGGCAAAGAACGAAAAAGTTGGAAAAAACAAGTTTGGATTTGGAGTGAGAGGGGTACACGGGCCGTGTTGGATTTACACTGCAAAATCAACACGGGTCGTGTTGACCAAAAAGAGGAGTTGTTGACCCTGCTGAACACGGGTCGTGTCAGATTTACTCTATGTCCAACACGGGCCGTGTTCGACCCAGAAACTAACTTTTGGCAGTTTTTTCTATCTTTCATATTACGGGTTGAGGGCTATTTTTACATAGACACAACATATCAGAGCACATTTTGAGAGAGGATTTCGAAGGTTATTGCAAGGGATTGATCATTAATCATTTGGAAACATTATTTCTAGTATTTGTAAGTTGTAATTGCACATTTTTCAATCTTATTTCTTGTTGATTTGTTCTTAGCCATGTGTGGCTAAGAAACCCTAGTTTCTAGTTCTTGTTCAGAACATGTTGATTTCTTGACTTGAAGCATATGATTTGATGTTTGATTTGTGATTCTATTCTAGTGATTATGTTTTTGTTTAAACTAGAACCCTAAATTTGATTTGTGTTTGATTGGCCACTTTCATGAATTGAACTTTTGTGCAGATAATTAACTTTTAGGGCACCTGATTGTTCTATTGAGTTAATAATTGGTAACAAGCAATAAGTTTTCTTATTGTAAAACATATATCACATGTTTTCACACTTCCGAGCGTATGAGAAGAAATGAACATTGTTGGGAAGCTTGTACAAAACTTAATGCAGTTTTTCAATACAATCTAAGAGCGTGTTTAGGTTGAATTAGTGAAGCTAGGTCTAGTGAAAGAGCGTATTTTGGTTAGATAATTTGGCAAGCGAGAGGTATTAGAGCGTGTTAATATCTTTCAGTACCAACTTAGAATAGCAATCTTGAATTACATCAAGTCATAATCAAGTTGAACAACAACATTGAGAACTAGAACTGGAAGCACTTTTACTACTTGTTTACAAATCTATTTCATTTTCTGCATGTTCCAAAGTTGATTGTTATTTTATTATTTCACTTTTGCAAACAAATCCCCCTTTTTGTGATGAAAGTACCTTGCGCAAAGAGGTATAGACTTTTGTCCCGTGTCTCTGTGGTTCGACCATGCTTGCCTTGTACTACTTTTTAATTCATTAAAGCAGCGTATTTTGAGTCTATTGTACCCCTTTATTTGTTGGGTTTGACACACCTAACACATATGTATATTATTTACCGACCAAATAAGCACGCAAGGGGTATCCAAGGTCCGTCAAACATGTAATTGGGTCAATAAGGCCCAATAAAAATGTAAAGAGTATACATGACCTATCAAGCATAGAAATGGGTCACTAAGGCCCAATAAGCATGAGAATGACGTAATTAGCCTGTTTGTTATTTTATTGCTTGTTTTAGCCAAATTATTTACCAAAATGACTTAAAAGGCCCACTTTTTGTAAAAATGACTTTCATGGCCCATTAAGTCGAAAATTTACATTTAAGGCACGTTTTTGATTAAAAAAAATAACATTTTGGGACCGTTTTATGAACAAAACTTGCATTTAAGGCTAGTTTTGTAAAAATAATATTTTTAACTCATTTTTGTTAAAATATCATTTTTGGCTTGATTTTTATGATAATGTGCATTCTTGGCTTATTTGTAAATAATTTCATCTTTTTGGCCCAAGTTTTAACAAATTTACATTTCCAGTCCTTTTTATCGAAAACTTACATTTTCGGCACAACTTTGTTTGAAAATGACACTTAAGCTGTGAAAGCCCAATTAAGGCCCAATTATGAATTTTTTTACATTTTTGGTCCTTGTGGGGTCTCATATGCCGTAACTAGCCATGTTTAGCAAAAATAACCCTTTTTGACCCTTATTAACCGTGAGTTACACAAATATACCCATTTTTGGTCATTTTGTCATTTTTGGCCCTCTTATGCAATTTTCTTGGTTTTAAGTAACTTGTATGTATTTTAACACCATTTCTTTGTAAGATAGGTTGAAATGAGTGTTATGTTCTACAAATAGCAACATCGTTTAGTAGATCTTTAAGTTCATGGATTTGAAAACATATAATCACATATATAACATGAAAAACACACAAAATCATGCACACACACATAGATCTACACAAAACAACTTGTATTCTCCTCCAAAACATAGTAAAAATCGAAAATAGGGGTATGAACTCACTTTGAGTTATATTTTTCGGTCTTGGATGAAGGTTGAGAAGGATCTCGGCCCTAGAAGTCTTCTTTAGAGGAGATCTTCGAATTCTAAGAAGTTTTAAGAGCATGATTATGAAGACATGTGATTATGAGGATGGATCTATCATAAAATGAAATAAATCACTTTGAGTTTACATGATCTTACCTAAGTATGAAGCTTAAAGAGATTTTCTTTGAGACACACCTAAGTACACACTAAATCTAGGAAAAATAGAGGAGGTTTCTTTGAGTGTTCTTAGAGAAAAATGTTTGAGTGGATTTAAGAGTAAAATGAGGGTGGTGGTGGGTTGTTTGGGCTGAGAGTAAAAGAAGAGGAAGGGAAGAGAGAGATGACAAGATTGTTGCATGGCAACGTGAGATTTCCTGGAGACATGGTGTGTAATTTGCTTAATTATCCTTTGAACAATAATTATGTGGCAACACTTAATTATCAACTTGTTATTTTTTTTTTATATAAAAGTTGGGTCGAGAATGAGGGAGAAGAAAAGAGAAGGGGCAAATTTTGGGCCATACTAGCTTATGTTTGACATTATGAGGCCCTAGCTGAGAATTTTCGGCCTATTGGGCCCTTCTTGAGGGTTCACGGCCCAAAGGTGGTAAAGGGATGGGATTTACGGTCCAATTACCATGAGAAGATGGGTTTACGACCCATAAAGTTCAATAGGGTGGTTCACGGCCCATAAAGGCCCATGAGAATGAGTGAGTTATTTTTAGGGCCCAACCCAGCCTAATTTCTATGGTTTGACGAATGTGGGCCCAACTAGAGCCTAAATGGGTTTCATTGGCCCGAAATCATCAAATAGAAGGTTTACTGGCCCATTAGGCCCAATAAGAGAATCCTAGTCCATAATAAATTTGAACCGGGATTTTTAGGGTTTCAGATCCATAGTTAAGTGTATGAGATGCATTATATTAGGTTTTGAACTTCATTTAGGAGTTTCGATTCAAATGGATGATTTTGATTGAGCATAGAGTATGATATCTACTTAGTTTACAAGTCTTATAATAGTTAATGTTTACATGAGGACAGAACTTCCTAGCTAGAAATGCTAGTTGTGACACCCCAACACGTCTCTCAGGTGCTCCTCATGCTGCTCCTGAGTCTTGGGGTAAACCAAGATGTCATCAATGAAGACTATCATAGAATGGTCCAACATCAGTTTGCGCATGCGGTTCATGAGGTCCATGAATGCGGCTGGAGCATTGGTGAGCCCAGATGGCATCACCACGAACTCATAGTGACCATAACGAGTCCTGAAAGCTTTCTTCTGCACATCCTCGTCTCTGACTAGCATTTGGTGATAACCCGATCGCAGATCAATATTGGAGAACCAAGATGCGCCCTGTAGCTAGTCAAACAAATCATCAATCCTCGGGAGAGGATAACGGTTCTTCACCATTACCTTATTTAGCTCTCGGTAGTCTTTGTACATCCGATGTGACCCGTACTTGTTCTTCACACACAAGATCGGGGCTCCCCATGGCGAATTACTCGGCTTGATAAATCCCTTGTCTAGCAACTCTTCTAGCTGCGTAGACAATTCCTGCATCTCGAGAGGAGCCAACTGATATGGTTCTTTGGCTATCAGAGCCGCACCAGGGACCATGTCAATCCTGAACTCAACCTGCCTGTCCAGAGGTATGACAAGCAAATCAATTGGGAACACATCCGGGTACTCTCGTATGATCGATACATCATCCACTGTCGTCTTACCCTTTTCCGGGGGTATCCATAACATAGGTGACATAACCTGCACAACCCTGCTGAAGGTAGTGCCTCGCCCTCGCCGCCAAACACAAAGTCGGTCCACACTGTGGCCTCTCGCCCTGAATCACTAACCCTCCCCCACCAGGAGTCCGAAATCTCACTAGCTACTACTCGCAGTCGATCACTTCCCCATTGGGGCTCAACCAGTTCATACCCACTATAACCTTATTCCCTTACAGGGGAATGGGGACCAAATACATGGAGAACTGATCGTTGAACAACTATAGGGTACATCCCCGATGCACCCTCATAACCTAAACAGTCCTATCATCCGTTGTCTCTACATCCAGTGGACAGTCTAGCTCCCCTGTAGCTCCAGCAAATCTCTTGCTAAGTGCGAGCAACACAAAAAATCAGGTAGCCCCCGAATCGAACAATACCCGAGTTGATATACCGTTGACTAAGAATGATCCTATAACAAAACAAGTAAACACAAGCGATAACAAATGCAAATAAAGAGATAAGGAGAGAATACATACCCGTCACAACATGGGGAGCTGCACGTGCCTCCTTTACAGTAAGCTGAAAAGCCCTGCTCCTAGCCGTAGGCACCTCAGCCCGGCCTTGACGGCCATCTGTAATCCTCAACGTAGCAGGAGCAGTCGCTGCCACTTGTCTTGCCACTGCTAAACCCGGACATTGGGCCCTTTTGTGGCCCCTCTGACTGCGCTAGAAGCAAATCATATCTAAAACTGTTGTGGTGGTAGTGGTACCAGTACAATCCCTGCTCATAATACAAGTTCAGCTACACTTGAAGCAGCCCGCACTCCCTGCCTTGCATGCCCCCTCATGCATCTTGCCACACTTGCCACACCAGCTGCGGTCCTGCTGGCTTATCGATTTGTGATCTGTACCTTGGGCTTCTTTCCCGAACTACCTGTCTGAATGCCATCTGGTTTCCTCTTCCTCACCATCTCCAAATCCAGCTCCCTCTCTCGAGCCCTAGCGATCATATCCTCCAGCATCTTGGATCTGGATTGACTCACAAACCGGCGGATATCACTCTACATCATCGCATGATATCAGGCCTTTTCAACTCCTCGTATGCCACGTACTACGAAAAGAGAAGGGCCCTCTCCCTGAACATAGCGATGATCTCGACCACCGTCTTCGTAGTTTGCTGGAGGTCCTAGAACTCCCTCGCCAGTTGTTGCACCTCAATCACAGGTGCAAGATCGGCCCTAAACTTGACCGAGAAATCACTCCAAGTCATCGAATCAATAGCGACATCATCACCAATAGCCCTCCTAACCTCCTCCCACCAATCTCGTGTCATGTCCTTCAAGAGGCAGGAAGCAAGTCAGAACTTGTCCCCCTCGGGACATCTGCTGGTGCGAAAGGCGTTGGCGACATCTGCCAACCATTTGCCGCTTGCAATGGGTTCCTGATCCCCATGATATTCAGGACCTCCACATGCTCTGAACTCCCTGAATGTCAGCATGCGCAAGCGCATCATGGCCGCTACCTCAGTGCGGAATGCACTCAGCTTCTCATCCAAAAGCTCCAAGATACCCTCCTTGATCGTACCGAAGATCACATGATTTTGGTCTAAAATTTTGCATGTGACCTCATATGAGATGAACTCTCTTTTCTGCTCGTCTAACTACCTGGCTCCAGAACCCAAGCCTAATTCCTTACCGGCGCCTGAAGTGACAACTAGTCTAGTACGTAGCGTCACCATACTGAAAATACACCATAACAAACATCCGTATATATATCATTACTCGAGGGATCTCACACATTACAAGTTTCCTGGGTTCATCTTAACCTTCCTTGATTCGAGTACGAATCCTCTGCTTTCGGTAGTACGGGTCCATACTACCTTCAACATCTATCTGTACTTTCCTCAAGAACTACTTTGACTTCACCAAGTCCCTTCTACTACTACTACTGCTTCACACACTAATCTCATCCTAGGCTTGCCCTAGGGTAATCACCAACCCAGTCTGCGCCATTAGCTGCATAAGAAGTCCCTGCTATCTCCCCCTAACTAGCTCGCGAATACTATTACATATCACTAAGACTATATAATTCTTTAAATGAGAGATCCTACCCTATAACAGTTGGACTTTAACAAAAGTTGTGAAATAGAGCTAGACCTAACCTTCTGAAATTATTTAGTCCTCGTAAGATGTAATTTAACATATTCGTTTACTAGTTAGTTAAAGTTAACTAGAACTCCTAAAAGCACAAAGCAAGCATCATTCGAGCATTGAGTAAACATAATGAAACATGCTCTACTTAGGCTATCATATCACCGAATAACCATTACTAGCATACAGTTCAATAAGCTCATTCAGTAGGCACATAAGGCATCCTTCCTAGATCCTTAGCCCTAATCTAGCATGCAGTTCTTATAAGCATATCATAACATAAACTTGTATGGGTAATTTGGGAGTACTTACTTAAGTTCGGCTGATTGCATACACCACACCCTTTTTCTCTTTTCGAAACCCTTTTCTCTTTTCAAATTTCTTTTCATAAAAATGCTTTTCTTTTGAATTTTTACATACCAAGTCCTTAGTTTGAGTTCAGACACACCCGAGAGTGTTCCCGAATCCCTCAAACCAAGGCTCTGATACCAACTTGAAACATCCCAAAAATACGATCCAAAAATTTCATTTTAAATTATTAATAAAAACCATAAGTATCGTTCATCATATAAAAGTCACAAATCATGTATCGCAATAATATCATAACATCTGTCAATATATCAAAATCATATGTCAAAACGTTAGAGTGAATCCTCCCAGGCTAAAAGTTGTGGTGTGTGCCATGCAGTCATCCCGAACTCTTCCCTTACTAGCGGAAGTACCTGAAAGCAAAACTGAAAACTATAAGCACGAAACTTAGTGACTCTACCCGAACTACCACATACCATACATATAAACACATATAACATACAATGGGACCCGCCCGACATCGGGCCCCGCCCGACATCAGACCGCATCCGACATCAGGCCCGCTCGACATCGAGCAAAACTTGACATACATACTAGCAGATATACTAATACACATAACATGAGCATAACCGCCTAATCATAAACCTATAGGCATTCCTCGGGCCCCGCCCGACATTGGACCGAAATCCGGAAAGCATACAAACCTTCCTCGGGAACCGCCCGACATCGGACCGTAGTTCGGAAACATACAAATACAAACACATGCAAGAATCACAAAGACATCAAGCATACTAACATTCTTTGGACACCGCCCCGACATCAAGTCGAGACCAGAAAAACATATAATCCTAAATCGGGACCCGCCCGGCATCGGACCTTGGTCCGGAGCATACTAACATATATATATATATATATATATATATATATATATATATATATATATATATATATATATATATATATATATATATATATGCCGTGGTGCCTTCGACCCGTTCCTACTGGAGGAAAGCTCACCTTAGATGTTGAGTTAAGTAGCTGAACGTCTAAGCTCCTACAACTGGATCTACTCATGCCCTATACAAAACAACCCTTAGATACCGTTCCTTCCTTTGAGACTCCTTCACGAGTCAACCTTGTTTAATGTCAATGTCCAATTCAAAGTCAACGCTCAGTAAAAGTCAAAGTCAACCGTCTGAGTTGACTCAACTCGTCGAGCCATACCCCTAAATCGCCGAGTTCTGTTGTTACTCATAATTGTGATAACACGAGTCAAATCGTCAAGTCCCTTCACAAACTCGTTGATTTTTACATTGTACAGAATCGGGACAAATCAACTCAACTCGTCGAGTCCCTCACTGGACTCGTCGAGTTCCTCAGTGTGTTTGGGCCATCTTAATGGATTAAGCCCCAACTCTTCAGATCTAAGCTTCCTACTTCTCATACACCTTGAAAATTCCCTTTTAAGGGTAAAGTTTCCAACTTTACCCATTATTACCTTTCTTTAATGGTTTTAGCTCAAACACTAACTCCTTAGGACCTAGATCTTGGTCTACAAGCCATCCATACTCCAAACTAAAGCCTACAAACAGAGATCTAGACCATAAACACTACATGGACACGTAAATCTTCCACCTTTCACTACATGCATGGACTTTTGGAGCTTAAAAGGCCAAAATGACATCATATGGCTTGCATGGGGCTTCAATGGCCATAAAGTTTGCACCTTTATGCCATGGAAGCCCTCTATCATCCCAGATCTGAGGGTATACTCACTTGGGACGTCCATATCCCAAAGTTCAATCTTTTTGGACCAAAAACCCAATAAAGTGGAAATAAGGAGATCTAAAGAACTACTAAGAAAGTTAGAGACTTGATTACCAGAAAATGATAGGGATGAAAGGAAGTCTCTGGATCTACTATCTTCTCCTTGAATCCTTTAGCTTTTTCTTCTTCCACAAGCTTCAAAACACACAAAGTTCACTCAAAATGATTCTCAATATAACAAATTCATTAGGGTTTCTGGAACTAGGGTTTGGGACTTGGAGGCTGGAAATGAGGCCAACAAGTGGGGATTAGGATGCTTAAATTGGTTGCAAAACCCCGAGAATAGGGTTTCATCCTGGCAGGCGTACTCGTCGAGTTGGGACTCCCAACTTGTCCAGTAGGTGACTTTAAACCCTGCGTCCATTCAAGTTTTTACTCGAAGAGTTTGGGGATCCCAAATCGTCGAGTAACTCTATAAAGTGAATATATTATAATTAAATGCATACCAGGAACCAGACGTTACAGGATCGGCGCCGGTCGACATAGCCCTTCTACCGACTTTGAGTAGTATGCAATCTTTGCTTGATCTGTTGAATCATCTCTGTGGTCTGGAGGACCACTTCGGTCTGCCCCATAACTTTGTGACCAACCACGCCCCACAAATTAAGGTACGACATCTCCGCCCATTCAAGAGCTCAAAAGGCGGAGGACCAATGCTGGAGTGATAACTGTTGTTGTAGGAGAACTCTGCGAGAGGTAGGTAGGAGTCCCAACTCCCACCAAAATTAACGACACAGGCCATCAACATATCCTTAAGGGTCTGTATCGTCCGTTCACTATGGTCTTCGATCTGCGGATGATAAGTTGCGCTAAACTGTAACCTCTTGCCCAGTTCCTCATGGAGCCTCTGCAAAAACGGGCGGTGAATCATACATCACGGTTTGAAACAATGGAGATCGGAACCCCATGGCGAGCAACGATCTCGCGAATATACACATCAGCCAACTTTTCGGCCAAAGAACTCTCCTGAATGCTAGGAAGTGGACACTCTTGGTCAATCGATCCATTATGAATAAAAAATATCAAAACCCTTTGTTGTCTTCAGCAAATTGGTGTTGAAATCCATCGAAATATGCTCCCATTTCCACATGGGAACCTCCAGAGGCTGCAGCTTGCCATGCGGCCTCTGATGCTCAGCCTTGACCATCCTGCAGGTTATGCACCTCTCCAAGTACCAGGTTATCTCCTTCTTCATACATGGCCACCAATAACTATATGTTAGATCCCGATACATCTTGGTGGCCCCCAGATGGATAGAAAAACGGGACTTATGTGATGGGTTTTAGACTATACATCATTCCTATGGTGTACATGCAAACCTTAATAGCTTTTGGATCTAGTTTATCTAATGAACATGCAATTGAATATCCAAAGCTATAAACCCTAGATCTAGCATGCAATTAATCATATTAACATAAAATAGGGCTTAAGATATTACCTTGATTGTTATGTAGCAATAACAATCTCAAATCCTCCTTGTAATGACTTTAGAAAGCTTAGAGTCACAAATGTCACTCCTCTAATGGTTCACAAACACCAAGAGCAAGAGGATGAAGAGGAGAAGAGAAGGAGGCTGCCCAAAACGTGTGAAAACCCTAAAGAACATGTCCACAACGTTTTTGGGGCTTAAGGGTCCTTTATATACATGTAGGCTATTAGGGTTTTGAACTAGGAAACCCTAAACTGACTGCTTAAGACCTAAGCAGCCCATGAACCCTTCTTTAATAAGCCTTGGACGATTTCTAATGGGTTTCCCCATAGAATTCGTCCAACCTTATATTATAAGGTAATCCATAGCCCAATTGCAATTATCTTATAATTAGAATTCCAGTCCCTTAAGTTTAATTAATCTCTTTTAGCCACAAAACTAATTACCAATTAATTCTTGACTAATATTAATTAAACAATATAATCAATCCTTTCTCTCCATAATTCATCCTATCAAGTTGCTTTGGTGAAGGCAACCCAAAAGGACCATGCACCATCGGGTCAAGTACATACCAAAATAGTTATGGACTTAGACACTAATCCAACAGTCTCCTACTTGGATAAGTCTAACAACTATTCTGCGTATGACTTCAGATCCTGATCTGCAGTCGTAGCTTTCTAAAGCCGCTGTCAACTTTGATCTTATCAGATACGCGTGTCCTTTAGATAAGGGATCATATATTCCTTCATTCTAGATATCGTATAGATATAAGAAATGAATTCTAATCATTCTCTCTATACTATTTCCCGACTTCCGATTTATGATGACTGACAACAGACTACAACTGAAACATCAATTCAGTCTCGGCTTGGCCAAGCGCTTGGGTGCCATCACTAAATCATCGAGGGGCCCAAAGATATCGCTTTTATCCTATTTTGGATAAAAGGAACGGATAAACATTGATTCAATGCTCGCTTGCACTCACTCACCAAATCACACACAACAATATGTTTTATAACACCAAGTTACTGGTGCGTTTACATATTATCAATGTGCAACCGATTCGCAAGATACAACTCACACATCTCGGTTTCAAGAATATAAGATGTTATCGTCTCACTAATCACTCATGATAACAATCCATGAAGTGATCTAAGTGAGCGTGGGTTTAATCCAATGCTCAAGTCATATTCATGAGCACTCATGAACGTTGCAGCAAACATTTGTTTATGTCTGATACACTTAAGACAATCCACACACCAATTCACTACAGTCTTCATTCATACCTACTTCCAATATATGAACAACTGTGGCCCGTTCGAATAATTTGATTTTTCTGAACCAATTAAATTATTCAGGAAGTCAAAACATGCAAAGTGAAACACAAGAATAATACTAATCCCATATGGCCCTAAACCTTTGAGTATAAATAAAACACCTTTTATTTATCACCATATCGATTACTCATTATTTGTTGTTTCGGGTAATCAACTTCTTACTTGAATTTTACTACACTTGTCCCATGCTCTTAGCATGCACACAATGTGAATTTTTTACTACACTTGTCCTATGCTCTTAGCATGCACACAATGTTTACCTATGGACCTTACTTTGTGAAATAGATCAAATGAACACATTTCCAATCATACTCATTTCACAACTCCCAATCCCTATCACAACTGTAAGAATATCAAATTCTTGTTACTTATTCTAGATTCTAACATTTTATGCAATGATTCTTTCGTAAAGTCATAGCTCAAAATCATCAAGACTTGGCCAATCTCTATAAGAAACAATTCTATAGATATGATGTCTCTCACTCAAAGTACATTCCTTTGAGCATCCTGTCTTGCATAAAAGTTTCTAATCTAGATATAGATTCTCAATATCCAACTCCCAATATGGAAACATTTCCATATTTTCCATATGGCAACTCATTCTTAATAGAATCTTATCTATTCATAATAATGTCGATATGGTCCATCCAATACCAAACTTCTAACTATTCACAAGCGACCAATCCTCATCGAACTTTGGATCGTTCTTTGATAGTTGTTTAATTATCTTAGTCAAAACCGATTCTTGTCCTTTTTCCCTCTAAATGCGCTAGACATTTGTAAAATTTTAGAATGGTCAAATATTAAAGCATTTGCAATCGATCCTATACCCGTGGCGGGTGGGACACAATGCATAATGTCTTACATAAAGATTTGATACTTTATCACTCTTTTGCCATAATATTTTATTTGTCACATTCTCAAAATTCGAACTATGAAGAGGGATGCCATGTTCATAATCGAAATTTGAGAACTCACTATGTATTCTTGACTAAATTTATTAACATTCCACAACCTAAGCCTTTAGATTTGAAATGAAGCATAATATTCTCTCCCTTAATTATAGCAAAACAACTTTTCAACCCTTGCGACTTTGCAAAGTATAACTCTTGTTTTCTATAATTAATATTGCTAACTTGCAATACTTGCCATAATAATCATACAAGCACAAATTTTATGCTCCCACTATCATGATGATTATTATCATATAAGCATAACTCTTATGCTCCCACTAGCTTTGACATGTATTCAGAAACCAGCTTAACTTCCAGAAAAACAATACCAATTGAATTTCTTATGTTCATTTTATAATACCTAATGCTTTGATAATCCTTTATCTAAGCTTATACACTTTTGCCTTAGATAGCTCATATGTGTGTCTAAACAATTCAGACTAATTGCTAAATCTCACAATTCGAATCATGGAAAGGGATACCGTAACCATAATCAAATTCGAGAATCCAATTTTCACAATCATTATCTTCTTCAAATCTCTCTTAGTGAAAGCATTTCCTCACAGTCATTTTCATGAAGGAGGAAATCTTATGACACTTAGATTTTAATGGTGTATGTGTTCCTATCCATGTGAATTTTTCAAAACCAAGGTTTGCGACAAATCCAAACTTGTATGGACCGAACTCTTAATCTTGATTTCTTGCCATATGGTAACACGAGTGCCCACCATGTATTCCAAGCAGTTAAGCAGCTTACCCTTTCCTATCAATGTACTTTTCATTGATCAAGGTCCTTGCCTTTTATGCTTTCAAAAGAGAACTCATAGAACTCACATGCATAATTAACTTAATTGGAATGACACAGAAACAAAATAATGTCAACACGATAGGTTATAAACCTCAAGTCGTGTGCTAGTGATGATCGATAAGGTTTATTCTTGATTTGTTCTTGAAACCTTTCAAGACCATTAAGACTCCCACTGACTCCTTGATATATAAGATTCTCTTATCAATAAACATTTCTCGACAAAAAAATATTCAAGAGTTAGTGTAGCTTTTATCAAGACAAAACACTTCATAAAATTTGGTCCTAGTTGGTCTTTGTCTAATCCAAGACATCACAACTTTCCACATTTAATGAATGTTATAAACCTTCTTAAGATTTGTCACTCAATGTCACAATCTTAACTCTAAGACTGGTTTTTGGAACGAAGTATGATTGACTTCTTGATTTAACCATTTTTTCAATTCTTGATTCCTCTTCTCAGACATACAATTGTACTAAGACTCACTTAGAGGATCAATTGAGATATGGTTCTTAATCATTAAGACTTATCATAGAACATAATAAAAGGTACTCTCCCTTCTTCTTAGAATAGAGAACCTTTTATCTTTCTGCCTACTTGATTCTTCTTATTCGTTCTGCTATTGATTTAAACTCTTTCAATCAATTCAGAATTACACTTAATCTTATAAGTATAATCATATTTACTAAAATTTTAGTAAATCATGACGAATATCTTTGTTACTCTTGTGGTGGACTTGATCAACAAACAATTTTGTGTACTTTATCTCCTAGTCCTTCACTTGACACTTTGTCAACGAATTAGTATAATTTCCAAATATGAAATTTCTCATTCATCGTGCAACCAAGTTGCATGATTCCAAGTTTCTGTCCAATTGAAATTTGGGTGATGAGAAACTCTCCCTATTTGGTAAATTCTCGACATTTCCACAAACAACATAAGTAAGAATTAAATCCATTATTGATAATAATAGAAACATTCAAACATCACTTTTTCATACACGCCATTGCAAGGATAAATAAATAATATAAAATCAAAATTTATTTTATTGCAGAAAAATTTGTCCTTACAATGCAATTCATTGAAAAACTATGCTAATACATATTTCTTAGCAATCTTATTCTAACTCTAAGTAGTAGCTCAAGAATCTAATCTTTAAGTAATGCGATCGAAATCCATGTCTTCATGGTTAGATTCTGTTCACTTCTTCCCTTAAGCTTCCTCTCTTTTCTTCGATCCTACAAAACATCAATTGTAATCTTATCACATTATGTATTAAGAATCTAGAATAGGAGCTTAAAAGAGTTAGTCAATGGATTTTACCTAAAGCAGAGCCATACATTTTGACTCTCCCATCTCTTAGATCTCTTAGGTAAATAGGGCAGCTTCGTCTCCAATGCCCCTTCTCTTGGCAATAAAGGCAAATTGACTCTTTTGGAACAGCACATGGAACTACTTTAGACATTGCCTGTCTGTTATGATCAAACTTTTCAATCATGGCATGCCTTTCGTTGCCATTGCCTATATCCATAGAGGTCTGGAAGGCAGATTCACCAATCAACTTTGCTTTTCCAGTGCGCCAAATCATTGCTGATTCAGCAATAATAAGCATGTAGGTGAGATCTATAAGGGTCATGTCGTGGTTCATCATATAGTACTCTCTTACGAACTCACTATACGAGTGAGGAAGTGATTGAAGAACCCAGTCAACAGCCAGCTCCTCGTAGACAATGGATCCCAACATTCTTAACCTATCAATGCGTGACTTCATCTCCAGGACGTGTGCACACACCGACTTTCCTTCCTCATGTTTACTTGCCAAAAGGGCTTGAGTGAGCTTGAACTTTTCAAGCCTTCGAACTTGTGGGTTAGGGAGAATACTTGGAGGAGGTGGAGGTAGTGAAGCATGATCTCTTTGTAACAGCCCGAAATCTCAGGTATTGTTTAAATTATGTTTTTGGGTGATTTAAGAGGGGACTCGGCGAGTTGGGGCCTAGACTCGCCGAGTAGGATCGCAGACTTGGTCGCGGGATCGCGACTGGACTCGACGAGTCCAGGTATGGACTCGGCGAGTCGACGCTGTTTAGCGGAAACCCTAACCGTTCAGGTTTGGGACGTATAAAAGGGACTCATTGGCCGTCATGGTTCGTTTTAGCCTTCTGAGAAGAACCCTAGATCGATTGGGTGCAGCTGGAGCAAGGATCTTAGGCCATTGTGGGTTATAGAAGAGTGGTTGTGCAAGGAAGAGAAAGGATTGGCTAAAGGGGCAGCAAGGGGTCACATTCTGAGGATTGGGAATACAGAGAATACATCATCCAGGTAAGAATTCGTGTGTGCTCTGCTATATTGATGTATTTATGAAATTAGGGTTTATAGAACCCATTTTGTGATTAGATGAAGTAGTGCCCTGTTACCCATGACTATAATCTTGTAGTAGGACCTTTAGAGGTCCAGCAGGTCCCATGCATGTGAAATTCGGGACGAGACCTATCTCAGGAAGCAGTTACTCGTCTGCATGGCATGGACTCGCCGAGTTGTTCTTCAGACTCGGCGAGTAGCTTGAAGATTTACTGGGACTCGCCGAGTTGTTCTTTAGACTCGGCGAGTGGAGTCGGGGTGGCCCCGCGATTCTTCCAGGAGTAACTCGTCGGGTCGAGGAGGGTACTCGACGAGTAGATAAGGAATCTCAGAAAGTTGGAAGACGTCCAGACTCGCCGAGTCGTCCTGGTACTCGCCGAGTCCGGTCGAGTTGACAGTTGACCGTTGACCGGAGTTGACCTAAGTCTGACTTCTTAGGGATAGTCACACTTAGAAGATATAAGTATTAATGAGATATGAAATGCTATAGGGAGGTTGTAGCTCGTCGGTTGTGCACGAGTCATTTCGGGATTTGCTAGCGTTCAGCTTTTACGAGGTGAGTCTTCTCACTATACTGTACCCGGAAGGGTTTGACTGTGTGACCGGAAGGTCGGATATGAAATGTGATATGTATGCTATATGTGGTAAGTTAATTGTTATGTGTGCTATGTATGTTATGGGCCGGAAGGCGATTATATTATGGGCCGGAAGGCGATATGATGTGTGATGGACCGGAAGGTCGGCGTGGGTAAGGCCGGAAGGTTTACCCAGCAGGGACGGAAGTCCCTTGAGACACATGGACCGGAAGGTCGGGCCTGGAAAGGGGTACGTGCGTAAGTTGTATATTGGGGAACTCACTAAGCATTTATGCTTACAGTTGTTGTGCATGTATTTCAGGTACTAGCGAGGACCGTGGGAAGGCGCCGGCATGATCGATACACACTGAAGATTGTCTTCATGATCTTGGGATTTTGAATAAATGTATTTGACAGAATACTTAACTACTTATGCCTTGTTTTAAATGGAATTAATTATGTTTTAAAAATGAAAAAATTTGTTTGAAAAATTTGAGTTGTTACAATTGGTATCAGAGCCTTGGTTTGAGGGATTCGGGTGCACCTTAGGGGGGTATCTGAACTCAAACCGAGGATTTGAGGAAGCTTTTCAAATAAAGGCATAAACTTTTGTAAATGGTTTTGTGGTAAGCAAGAAAGAAGCAGTGTGTACGATCAGTCAGCGCCCGAACGGTAAAGATCCCCAAAATACCTTACAATATTATATGATATGAATTGTTATGCATGCTAGAAGACTAGGTATTCATGATAGGACTAGAGTGGCCTGATTTGTGATGCCGTAGTCTAGGGAAGTTGCCTATATGAGATGCTTTGCTAGTATGCGGGTAGATAGAGCGTATCAGAAGTAGAGTACTCACTATCCGGAGTTTGGGGAGGAGGACTTGGGATGAACATTGATGCGGTGTGGTCGGTAGTATTGGGCCCGTACTACCGAGGACACCGGGTCAGTGGGAGGCCCAAGTAAGAATCCCTGGATATCTGGGTCTGAGTAGGGTTGCGTGTCGAGTACGATTATACTCGGTAGAATCTCTGATAGTTTTATGTTGTATTTCAGAGATATCATGGTTAGACCGCGTCACGGGGCAAGTACGAGCGGTGTGAGTGACGAGGATATTCGTCAGATGATCCACGAGGAGGTGGCGACGGCGATCCGGGCTGAGATCTCGGAGATGTTTGGGTCTATCAAGACCACCCTGATGGAGACGTTCGACGAGCGGTACGCCGCATTGACTGAGGCTGCAACCGCTGCAGCTACCGCAGCTGTGGCCACTGCTAGGCCACAGGGGGGTGATTCATTGCTGTTCCGAGAGTTCAGCAACACGAAGCCACCAGAGTTCGATGGGACGCAGGATCCGATTGCTGCGATGAGGTGGATCGCAGATATAGAGGGGTGCTTCTACACTTGTTCATGCCCGGAGCACCTGAGGGTACGGTTCGCTTTGAACCAGCTCCGTCTGGGAGCAAAGGACTGGTGGAAGTTCGTGACGGTGAACTTCACTTTGGCAGAGACTGCAGCAGTGACATGGGAGGGGTTCACTACCATGTTCAGGGATGAGTACGTTCCCCCGGTGGAGCGGGAACGATTGGTTCAGGAGTTCTTAACCCTCAAGCAGGGTACTGATTCGGTGGCGGCGATCACGCGGAAGTTCCATGAGAGGGCGATGTTTTGCCCCGAGCTGGTGGCCACAGAGCAGGCTCGGATGAGCCGGTACTTGGGTGTTCTGAGGAGGGAGATCCGGGAGTTTGTGTCAAACTCCACTTACCATACTTTTGCTGAGCTTCAGGCGAATGCCAGGAAGCGTGAGATCGAGTTGGAGACCCAGGCTCGGGAGGAGGCTGAGATTCAGCGGGTGGACCGGCGACCGGCTCAGTTCCAGCCGGCAGCCAAGCGGACCAAGTCCGCTGATTCGAGGACGGGAGGTTCGAAGAGTCGCACTTGCGGGAAGTGCGGCAAGAGTCATGATGGAGTATGTCGATCAGGTGCTTGCTACAAGTGTGGCAAGGAGGGGCACATTGCTAGGGAGTGCCCCAAGGGATTTAGGGTTTGCTTTCATTGCAACCAGACTGGCCATAGGAAGGCCGAGTGCCCTCAGCTTCTTCAGGGATCTGCACCTGCTGCCGGAGTTACTGCGACTCGACCGGTGAAGGCCGAGGCCCCGAGGGCTCGGGGAAGAGCTTTTCAGCTGACTGCGGAAGAGGTCCGCGCTGCGCCCGATGTTGTGGCAGGTATGTTGTAATTCATGTAATTATTTTAATGTCGATATGTTATGCTTATGTTATTATGCGTGTAGGTACTTTCCTTGTGAACTCTGTGCCTGCCTTAGTGTTATTTGACTCGGGTGCGAGTAGGTCCTTTGTGTCCTTAGCCTTTAGTCAGCATATCGGCGTTAGTCGTGAGTCGTTGAGTCGACCTTTGAGAGTTTCTATAGCTGATGAGAAGGTGATTTGTGCTACGGAGGTTCTTCGGGGATGCGTACTAGAGATTTTCGGGGTTGGATTCCCAATTGATTTGATTCCTATCGTGATGGGGGATGTCTGTGTCATCGTGGGCATGGACTGGCTGAGCCGATTCGGCGCGGTCATCGACTGTGAGCGTCAGTTGGTGACTATACGAGACCCTAAGGGGGGAGTTCTTTCGGTGTACGGTGAGGGTACCCGTTCGGGATCAGCTTTTTGTTCGGCCGCTAGGGCGAGGCAGTGTCTACAGCAGGGCTGTAAGGGTTTTGTGGCGTATGTGTTGGATACGCGGGAGATCGCCGAGAGACCGAAAACAGTTGAGGAAGTTCCTGTGGTGTGCGAGTTTTCAGATGTTTTTCCCGAGGAGTTGCCGGGAGTACCTCCTGTGAGGCAAGTAGAGTTTAGTATCGATCTGGTTCCGGGGGCCGCGCCTATTGCCAAAGTGCCCTATCGTCTTGCACCTCCAGAGATGCAAGAGTTGTCCTCGCAACTCCAGGAGTTGCTGGGGAAGGGATTCATTCGGCCGAGCAGCTCGCCATGGGGAGCACCTATCCTGTTCGTCAAAAAGAAGGATGGTTCACACCGGATGTGCATTGATTACCGGGAGTTGAACAAGTTAACGGTCAAGAATCGTTACCCGTTGCCGAGGATCGATGATTTATTCGATCAGTTGCAGGGAGCATCTTGGTTTTCCAAGATCGATCTGAGGTCAGGATACCATCAGGTGAGAGTACGGGATGAAGACGTCCAGAAGACAGCGTTTAGGACGCGATATGGGCATTATGAGTTTGTGGTGATGCCTTTTGGACTCACCAATGCCCCGGCTGTGTTCATGGATCTCATGAACAGGGTTTGCAGGCCGATGTTGGATCGGTCAGTGATCGTATTTATCGACGACATTCTGGTGTATTCGAAATCTAGAGAGCAGCATGAGGAGCATTTGAGGGAGGTCCTGGAGGTATTGAGGACGGAGAAGCTTTATGCAAAGTTCTCCAAATGTGACTTCTGGTTGCGGGAGGTCCAGTTTCTAGGACATGTGGTTAATCAGAAAGGGATATTGGTCGATCCAATCAAGGTTGAGGCGGTGATGAGTTGGGAGGTGCCGAAGTCACCCTCTGAGATCAGAAGTTTCCTTGGGTTGGCAGGGTATTATCGGAGATTTATCAAGGATTTCTCCAAGATCGCAGTGCCACTCACCAGATTGACCCGGAAGGGTGTGGCATTCTCATGGGGGTCCGAGCAGCAGACCTCCTTTGAGACACTTCGCCAGAGATTGTGCGAAGCCCCGGTATTAGCTCTCCCAGAAGGGATGGAAGATTTCGTGGTATATTGCGACGCATCGATTTCGGGATTTGGTGCAGTGTTGATGCAGAGGGGTCATGTGATAGCTTATGCGTCGAGGCAGCTGAAGCCTCATGAGGCGAGATATCCCACGCATGATTTAGAGTTGGGGGCAGTAGTGTTCGCTCTCAAGATTTGGCGTCACTACTTGTATGGAGTTCGATGTACGATTTACACGGACCATAAGAGTTTGAAGTATTTGATGGATCAGCCCAACCTAAATATGCATCAGAGGAGGTGGTTGGATGTGGTCAAGGATTATGATTGTGAGATCCTGTACCACTCAGGCAAGGCTAATGTGGTAGCCGATGCATTGAGCCGCAGGGCGGAGAGCACTCCATTGCGAGATGTATGCTTGAGACTGACTGTGATGACTCCAGTGTTGGACGCTATTCGTGGAGCCCAGGCAGAGGCTGTGCGACCAGAAATGCGGAAGAAAGAGCGGGTTGTAGGGTTAATCTCAGAGTTTGCCAAGGATAGTCGAGGCCTTATGACGTTTCAGGGTCGGATTTGGGTGCCGTTCGTGGGCGGTACGCGTATTACGTTGATGGAAGAGGCTCATAAATCGAAATTCTCGATCCATCCCGGTGCTACAAAGATGTATTTGGATTTAAGGAAGGAATATTGGTGGCCCTGTATGAAGAGGGACGTAGCATGGTTCGTTGAGAGGTGCTTGACCTGCCGTAGGGTTAAGGCCGAACACCAGAGACCGCATGGCAAGTTGCAGCCATTGGAGATCCCCGAGTGGAAGTGGGAACAGATCACTATGGATTTTATCACCAAATTGCCAAGGACTGCTAGGGGAGTTGACGCAATTTGGGTGATTGTGGATAGGTTGACGAAGAGTGCACATTTCCTTGCCATCAGTGAGAGTTCTTCAGCGGAAAAGTTAGCGGAGATATACGTGAGGGAGGTGGTATCTCGACACGGGGTGCCGATTTCGATTGTGTCAGACCGCGATGTGCGCTTCACTTCCAGGTTCTGGAAGAAATTCCATGAGGAGCTGGGTACTAAATTGCATTTTAGTACCGCATACCATCCCCAGACAGACGGTCAGAGCGAGCGGACAATTCAGACGCTAGAGGACATGCTCCGGGCGTGTGTGTTAGACTTCGGGGGTAGTTGGGATGCGTATTTGCCATTGGCAGAGTTTTCCTACAACAACAGCCACCATTCGAGCATTGGTATGCCACCTTTCGAGCTGTTGTATGGTAGGAGGTGTCGGACTCCCATTTGTTGGGGAGAGGTGGGACAAAGAGTGATGGGCAGCACGGAGATCGTGCTACAGACGACAGAGCAGATCCAGCAAGTGAGACAAAGGTTGTTGACCGCCCAGAGCCGGCAAAAGAGTTATGCAGACAGGCGCCGATCCGAGCTTGAGTTTCAGGTCGGCGACTTCGTTCTCCTGAAGGTCTCTCCTTGGAAAGGAGTGATTCGGTTCAGGAAGAGAGGCAAGTTGGGACCCCGGTATATTGGGCCATTTCGTGTGATTGCAAGGATAGGCCGGGTAGCCTATCGGTTGGAATTGCCAGCAGAGTTGGGTCAGATCCATGACACTTTTCATGTGTCGCAGCTGAGGAAGTGCATAGCCGATGAGTCGGCAGTGGTTCCATTGGAGGATATTCAGGTGGATGCGAGCCTGAATTACGCGGAGAGACCAGTGGCGATCAGGGATCGGAAGATCAAGGTTCTGAGGAACAAGGAGGTACCCTTGGTGTTGGTTCAATGGCAACACCGTAAGGGATCAGAAATGACTTGGGAACCGGAACGCGAGATGCGGGAGCAGCATCCGGAACTATTTGCGGAGTGAGACTTCGAGGGCGAAGTCTAATCCAAGTGGGGGAGAGTTGTAACAGCCCGAAATCTCAGGTATTGTTTAAATTATGTTTTTGGGTGATTTAAGAGGGGACTCGGCGAGTTGGGGCCTAGACTCGCCGAGTAGGATCGCAGACTTGGTCGCGGGATCGCGACTGGACTCGACGAGTCCAGGTATGGACTCGGCGAGTCGACGCTGTTTAGCGGAAACCCTAACCGTTCAGGTTTGGGACGTATAAAAGGGACTCATTGGCCGTCATGGTTCGTTTTAGCCTTCTGAGAAGAACCCTAGATCGATTGGGTGCAGCTGGAGCAAGGATCTTAGGCCATTGTGGGTTATAGAAGAGTGGTTGTGCAAGGAAGAGAAAGGATTGGCTAAAGGGGCAGCAAGGGGTCACATTCTGAGGATTGGGAATACAGAGAATACATCATCCAGGTAAGAATTTGTGTGTGCTCTGCTATATTGATGTATTTATGAAATTAGGGTTTATAGAACCCATTTTGTGATTAGATGAAGTAGTGCCCTGTTACCCATGACTATAATCTTGTAGTAGGACCTTTAGAGGTCCAGCAGGTCCCATGCATGTGAAATTCGGGACGAGACCTATCTCAGGAAGCAGTTACTCGTCTGCATGGCATGGACTCGCCGAGTTGTTCTTCAGACTCGACGAGTAGCTTGAAGATTTACTGGGACTCGCCGAGTTGTTCTTTAGACTCGGCGAGTGGAGTCGGGGTGGCCCCGCGATTCTTCCAGGAGTAACTCGTCGGGTCGAGGAGGGTACTCGACGAGTAGATAAGGAATCTCAGAAAGTTGGAAGACGTCCAGACTCGCCGAGTCGTCCTGGTACTCGCCGAGTCCGGTCGAGTTGACAGTTGACCGTTGACCGGAGTTGACCTAAGTCTGACTTCTTAGGGATAGTCACACTTAGAAGATATAAGTATTAATGAGATATGAAATGCTATAGGGAGGTTGTAGCTCGTCGGTTGTGCACGAGTCATTTCGGGATTTGCTAGCGTTCAGCTTTTACGAGGTGAGTCTTCTCACTATACTGTACCCGGAAGGGTTTGACTGTGTGACCGGAAGGTCGGATATGAAATGTGATATGTATGCTATATGTGGTAAGTTAATTGTTATGTGTGCTATGTATGTTATGGGCCGGAAGGCGATTATATTATGGGCCGGAAGGCGATATGATGTGTGATGGACCGGAAGGTCGGCGTGGGTAAGGCCGGAAGGTTTACCCAGCAGGGACGGAAGTCCCCTGAGACACATGGACCGGAAGGTCGGGCCTGGAAAGGCGTACGTGCGTAAGTTGTATATTGGGGAACTCACTAAGCATTTATGCTTACAGTTGTTGTGCATGTATTTCAGGTACTAGCGAGGACCGTGGGAAGGCGCCGGCATGATCGATACACACTGAAGATTGTCTTCATGATCTTGGGATTTTGAATAAATGTATTTGACAGAATACTTAACTACTTATGCCTTGTTTTAAATGGAATTAATTATGTTTTAAAAATGAAAAAATTTGTTTGAAAAATTTGAGTTGTTACACTCTTGTTCCTCGATCGAATCATGGAATATCATCTTCATGAGGAAAGCTTGTTCCACGGGATTTGGGAATACCATAGTTGTCATACTTTGACATCTACAAAACGGGAGAAAGCAAATTCAAGTTAGTTGATTGATTGAGTCCTTAATAAATCACCCAAATGAGATATTAAGGCTAGGACCCAACACAATACACTAAAACCTAGAAAAGGGATGCCGTAATCTAGTTGCAGAATATTTGAAGGTAAGTGAATGACGATTCACTAATTTCCACCATGAAAAATGAAAAGGAAATGTAAGTTTTAAATCTATGAAAATTCCTAGATCCTTTGAGATTCATTGAACTTTTCAATGGTATGTTTAAATCTCGATATGCCCCTTTAGTTTGTGACTGGGATACTGAGGATCACAAAGCGGGTGTGAATAACCATGCAAACTTACATGGTGCCCCCACATGTTACAGTCACCTATACGATGTGCCGGTTAACCACACACGCTCCACCGAACTATCAAAAACATTGAGTCACCCTTTGCTACCTTTGCTTAGAACCATTTAGTGTTCCGGTTAACCACACACGCTCCACTAACGTCTTCGCAAGGGTACAAAGTGTAATTTCATGGAATTGCATCAATTCACTTTTTCCTAAAGTAACTAAGATTGGGAATTTAGTAAAAGCATTTAGTTACTTTTGTACTTCATTATACTTATAATGGAAGGTTTCTGTCCTATCCTACTCGTTCGGCTAATGACCCTCCACTAGTCAAGAGTGCGGTGGGTAAGAGTGGATACCCATTCAATCGCCATTTTATAGGCAATTTCCTTAAACACCCCTTATAGACCAGCTTCGTGAATGAGGCCTACTAACGGTAAGACTGACTTTTACTCATACTTATATAATATTAGACTTTTAATGTTATATATAGTATAGGGTGTACTTTACACTTTTAAAATACTAGTTGGTCTAATTAAAAATTATTCCTTTAATTTAATTAAATGTAAACCAAAAACTATATGGATTTATTAAACCTCTTTTAATTATACACCTTAATTAATTAATAAAACCATAAGGGTGTGATTTGAACTTTTCAAAACAATACTAGGGTTTTAGAATTTAACATTCCTAAATTAAACTTTTAATCAACTTTTAAATTCCAAAAATTGAGGGCAAGTTTTTGAAACATTTCAAAACATTAGGGTTTAGAATTTAAATATACATCAAAATTAAACTTTTAATCAAAAATTTAATTCCAAAACTTGAGGGCAAGTTTTGAAACGTTTTCAAAACATTAGGGGTTTAACTATTTAAATTTCAAAAACAAAACTTTTAAGTTCAAATTTAAATTATAAAACCTAAGGGTGCAAATTGAAACTTTTCAAACTAAATAGGTCAAATATTTATCTAATAATAATCCTATATTATCCATATTTAACCAAATCCATTAATTTTGATAAGAATAATCATTCCAAGCATAAAAAATCGATTTTAGGCAATAAAAACGAGTTTTGGTAATTATCTTTAACAAAATCTGCTCAAAAAATCGAAAAACTCGTCAACAGCACTCTGGACTCGCCGAGTTCAGCCTACTCGCTGAGTCCAACGGATGTACTCGCCGAGTCGGGGCTACTCCCCGAGTCCCTAAATGGACTCGCCGAGTTGGCAGCGCATACAACATAATTTTTTCATTTTTTCTGATCTTTTTTCATCTATTCAATAGAAAAACGACCTAGGCTCTGATACCACTGATGGGTTTTAGACTATACATCATTCCTATGGTGTACATGCAAACCCTAATAGCTTTTGGATCTAGTTTATCTAATGACGATGCAATTGAATATCCAAAGCTATAAACCCTAGATCTAGCATGCAATTAATCATATTAACATAAAATAGGGTTTAAGATATTACCTTGATTGTTATGTAGCAATAACAATCTCAAATCCTCCTTGTAATGACTTTAGAAAGCTTAGAGTCACAAATGTCACTCCTCTAATGGTTCACAAACACCTAGAGCAAGAGGATGAAGAGGATAAGAGAAGGAGGCTGCCCAAAACGTGTGAAAACCCTAAAGAACATGTCCACAACGTTTTTGGGGCTTAAGGGTCCTTTATATACATGTAGGCTATTAGGGTTTTGAACTAGGAAACCCTAAACTGACTGCTTAAGCCCTAAGCAGCCCATGGACCCTTCTTTAATAAGCCTTGGACGATTTCTAATGGGTTTCCCCATAGAATTCGTCCAACCTTATATTATAAGGTAATCCATAGCCCAATTGCAATTATCTTATAATTAGAATTCCAGTCCCTTAAGTTTAATTAATCTCTTTTAGCCACAAAACTAATTACTAATTAATTCTTGACTAATATTAATTAAACAATATGATTTCTCATTTAATATATTATTCTCATAATATATTAATAAATCATAATCAATCATTTCTCTCCATAATTCATCCTATCAAGTTGCTTTGGTGAAGGCAACCCAAAAGGACCATGCACCATCGGGTCAAGTACATACCAAAATAGTTATGGACTTAGACACTAATCCAACATTATGACCCTCCTCCAACACAATCTGTCTGACCCCACCAGACATACGAACCCATAACCGACCACAACGGGTCAACAATCCACGACTATCCATAATAAATCTGGCGATCTCACCCCCAATCCTCTCTATCTTCCAGTTCTCTTCCCGAACACCCTTAGCATGATCCTCCCTAATCAATCTCAAAAGCATAGAATCCACTAATATCCTCATACACGATACCCCATCTGAAGACCCAGCCGACTTACGGCTCAAAGCATTTGCCACCACATTTGCTTTACCCGGATGGTAAAGGATCCAGCAGTCGTAATCCTTGACTACGTCCAACCACCTGCACTGTCTCATGTTCAAGTTCGACTGATCCATAATATGTCTCAAATTCTTGTGATCCGTGTAGGTAGTACATCGTACCCCATAAAGATAATGCCTCCAAATCTTTAGGGTAAAAACCACAACCCTAAATCCAGATCATGCGTGGGATATCTCGTCTCGTGCGACTTCAGCTTTCGCGAAGCATAAGCTATCACCCGTCCTCTCTACATGAGGACCACCCCCAAACCAGTGATGGATGCATAACAGAAAACCACAAAATCGCCAATTCCCTCAGGAAGGGTCAAAACCGGGGCCTCACATAGCCTCTGCCAAAGGGTCTCAAATGTTTTCTGTTGCTCAGGGCCCCATCGGAAATCCACCCCCTTCCTCTTCAGGCGAGTGAGGGGTACTGCAATCTTGGATAAATCCTGAATGAATCTCCGATAGCACCCTGCCAAACCTAAGAAGCTTCTGATATCTGAGGGAGATTTCGGAATTGATGGGTTTTAGCCATAAGAACTTTCCTATGTGCGCATGCAAAACCCTAATGCTTGGATCTAGGCTTTCTAATTAAACATGCTTTGAATCCAAGACTTCTAATGACTATTTAGGAATAAGAATAATGTTAAAACAGATCTAGAATCATACCTTTGCATTCCTTGTTGATCTTGTTGTTTTGGAACTTCTAGAGTCACAATTGTCACTCCTCTAATGGCTTACAAACACCAAATAGCAAGGAGGATGATTTGGGAGAGAGGAGAGGGAAGGAAATCGGCCAGGGTTCTCTTACTTTAGATGAAGTGCCGATTTCCTTATGCCATAGGGTCTATTTAAACTTGTAGACTCCTTAAGGGTTACAACCTAAACCCTAATTGGATAATCTTCTCTTAAGGCTATCCAAATCCATTCCTTAGATAACCCCTTGGACGATTTGAAGCTATCCTTAGCTTCTAGAATCCGTCCAATGCATATCTATATGGATTTACAGTCTAAAGTTTAACTATCAAACAATTGACAGTTTATACCCTCTTATTTAATTAATCTCTTTAAGCCACCAAATTAATTCCAATTAATTCTATGACTTATATTAATCAAATAAAAATATATTATTCTTTATATTATTCTCATAATATACTAATAATATTTACTATCTCTTAATAAACCATGCACAACCGGGTCAATTACTTGCCTAATATAGTTGCAGCCTTAGACACTATTCCAACAGTCTCCCACTTGGATAAGTCTAGTAACTATATGCACAAGTACAATTCGGTTTGCAATCGTAGCTCTCAAATACGCTGTCAAACTCTGATCTAATCAATCTTGTCCTTCAGATAAGGGATCGTACAGTCCTCTGTTAGATATCATGCTGACAATCCTATGGAATGGTTAGTCAAGCATTTAGGTTTCTCGATCTCTGATTTATTCGACATAGAACTTAATCGAACACATCAATTCAGTTCTGACAGGGCCCGACACATAAGTCAAATCAAATCATCGAGCGGCCGAGATATCGCTTTTACCTTCTTAGATAAAAGTTACAGATAAACTTCGACTTATATGCATTTACTTATTCAATAATCAACTATACACAACAATGCGTTTTATAACATTGAGTTACCAATGCGTTTTCGCATTATCAATGTACAATCAATTAGCAAATAATAAACCATATATCTAGGTTTTAAGACTATATGATATTATCATTTTGCGATCACCCTTTTATATCATATTCCATAAGGTGATTCCAGCAAGCGCGGGTTTGTTCCAATGCTCAAAACCAGTTCATAAGCACTCATGAACGTCGCAGCAACCCTTTGCTATGTCTAATACCATTTAGACAATCTACACACCGATTCATGACAATCTTCTTTCATATCTACTTCCAACATATGAACGGTTGTGGACAATTTGAACAATTCGATTATTCCTAATAAACTCAATTATTCTGGAAGTCAAAACATGCAAAGTGAAACAATAGCTAAACAATTAACATAAGATAGTAACATTACTCATAAATAAAACTCCTTTATTTAATCATCAAATGTTAATTACATTTATCTATTACACGTTTCTAATACTATCTAATCTATGCTAATATCACCCTTCAGCCCAATACTCCTAGCATGCTGCAAGTGCTTAACCCTACTCAGTCCCTTCGTAAGCGGATCTGCTAGGTTATCTTCTGATGATATCCTCTTCACTACGAGTTGTCCTTCTTCTACACGATGTCTAATGAAGTGATATTTTCTGTCGATATGTCGTGATCTACCATGATCCCTCGGTTCCTTGGTCAAGGCAACCGCTCCTTCGTTATCACAGAAAATCTCCATGGGCTCCTTTATGGCAGGTACAACTCCAAGATCACTGATGAAGTTCTTCAGCCATAATGCCTCCTTCGACGCTTCGCTCGCTGCAATGTACTCTGATTCGCACGTTGAATCAGCTACGGTTTCCTGCTTGGAACTTTTCCATGTCACTGCTCCTCCATTCAGGGTAAAGACCTAGCCTGACTGCGAACGGTAGTTGTCCCTGTCGGTTTGAAAGCTGGCGTTACTATACCCTCACACCTTCAAGTCATCACTCCCTCCAAGGACTAAGAACCATTCCTTTGTCCTCTGAAGGTACTTAAGGATATTCTTCACCGCAATCCAATGTGCTATGCCAGGATTCCCTTGATATCTGCTAACCATGCTCAAAGCAAATGCTACATCAGGGCGATACAAGTCATAGCGTACATGATTGAGCCAACTGCGGAAGCGTATGGAACTCGGCTCATTTCTGCTACCTTAGCTTCGGTACTCGGACTTTGAGTCTTACTCAACTTGGCATTACTTTGTATCGGTAATTCTCCCTTCTTTGAGTTTTCCATACTAAAACGTTTTAGTACCTTCTCTAAGTAAGTGTTTCGACTAAGTCCAATTAGTCTCTTACTTCTTTCTCTTACTATCCTTATTCCCAAAATGTAAGAAGCCTCTCCGAGGTCCTTCATAGCGAAGCACTTCCCGAGCCAGGACTTAACTTCCTGCAGAGTCGGGATGTCGTTTCCTATGAGTAATATGTCATCGACATATAGAACGAGGAAGCTTACTATACTCCCACTGGCTTTGACATATACACAAGACTCATCTTTGCTTCGTACAAATCCAAACTCTTTGACTTTCTCATCGAAGCGAAGATTCCATCTGCGAGACGCTTGCTTAAGTCCATAAATGGACTTCTCAAGCTTACACACTCTATTCGGATGCTTCGGATCCACAAACCCCTCTGGCTGAGCCATGTAAACATCCTCAGTCAACTTTCCGTTAAGGAAAGCGGTCTTGACACCCATTTGCCAAATCTCATAATCATGAAATGCGACAATCGCTAGCATCACTCTAATAGATTTTATCTTCGCAACTGGTGAGAAGGTCTCATCATAGTCAACTCCGGGAGTTTGAGTAAAGCCCTTCGCAACCGATTGCGCTTTATACGTGTGTACGTTTCCATTCACGTCAGTCTTCTTCTTGAAGATCCATTTGCACCCAACGGTCTTTCGTCTGGGCACATAATCAACCAAATTCCAAACTTGGTTATCATACATGGATTGGATCTTGCTATCCATTGCCTCTTTCCATTTCGCAGACTCCGGGCCTGCCATGGCTTCCTTATAGCTATTAGGTTCATCAAGATTTATTAGTGTACCATCACTAATATACGTGTCCCCTTCAGTAGTAATATGGAAACCATAAAACTGGGGTAGAACTCTAACTCTATTGGAACGTCTAAGAGGTAAGGACTCGTCAATCAGTTCAACCGGAGTTTCCTCCTCGGGTTGAGTGCCAGCGGTAGAGGTTCCTTCATCCATCGACTCTTGAATCTCTTCAAGCTCGATTTGCCTCCCACTGTCTCCTTGGCCTATGAGTTCTCGCTCTCGAAAAACTCCTCTCCTCGCAACAAAGACAACATTGTCCTTCGGTCTATAGAAGAGATATCCAAAGGATGTCTGCGGGTAGCCGACGAAAATACATCGCTCACTTCGAGGTTCGAGCTTGTCGTGAGTATCTCGTCTTATGAAAGCCTCGCAACCCCAAACCTTTATATGTGCCAACGAGGGAGCTTTCCATGTCCACATCTCGTGAGGTGTTTTGACAACCTTCTTAGTAGGGACTCGGTTAAGGACATGGGCGGCAGTCTCTAAGGCATACCCCCAAAAAGAGATAGGTAGTGAAGCACGACTCATCATAGAGCGAACCATATCCAATAAGGTTCGATTACGCCTTTCTGCCACACCATTCAACTACGGTGTCCTAGGAGGCGTCAATTGCGAAACTATTCCACACTCCTTGAGATAATCGTGGAATTCAAGACTTAGGTACTCTCCTCCTCGATCGGATCGAAGCATCTTGATTTTCCTGCCCAATTGATTTTCCACTTCATTCTTGAACTCTTTGAACTTTTCAAAGGTTTCTAACTTTTGCTTGATTAAATAGATATACCCATATCTACTATAATCATCGGTAAAAGTCACGTAGAAGCGGTTCCCATCCTTCGTGGTTGATCTAAGTGGTCCACATACATCGGTATGTATTAGGTCCAGTAGGCCCTCACCCCTTTCACGCGTACTTGTGAAGGGTGATTTAGTCATCTTTCCAAGTAAACAAGACTCGCATGTGTCATCTTCCCTAAGGTCGAATGACTCCAACACTCCATCCTTTTGGAGTTGGGCTATGCGTTTCTTGTTGACATGTCCAAGACGACAATGCCACAAGGATGCTTTATCCATACTAGTGGAAGAATCTATGTTCAAAACATCATTTCCTAAGTTATCAACAATCATAACAGTTTCATAAATTCCATTACATGGTATAGCTTCAAAGTAAAAGACACCATTTAGATAAGCCAAAATAGAACCATTCTCATTATTAAAAGAAAATCTAAAACCTTGTCTATATAAACCATGAAATGAAATGATGTTTCTAGCCATTTCTGGCGAATAGCAACAATTATTCAAATCTAAACATAAATTATTCCTAAGCACTAAAGAATACACTCCAATCTTGGTCACAGGCGACGATCTTCTGTTCCTCATGATTAGATTGATTCTTCCTTGCTCCACATCCCTACTTCTTCTTAGTCCCTGCACATTAGAACAAATGTGGTAACCACAACCGGTATCAAGAACCCAAGAAATAGCATGATTAGAATCGTTAGATTTAATTGTATATATACCTGCGAAAGATGGCTTGATCTTTCCTTCCTTGATGGCTTGCAGGTATTCCGGGCAGCTTCTCTTCCAATGTCCTATCTTGTGGCAGTGGTGGCACTCTGCCTCCTTCGGGTTAGGGCAGGGCTTAGCGGGATCAACTTTGGTCCCACTAGAAGAGGCACCATCTCGGGCTTTAACCTTGCGATAGTTCTTAGACGAAGCCTTCCTCTTCTTTCCCTTTCCTTGACCAATAGCCAAGACAGGAGCAGCAGGTGGATTGGGAGTTGGTACAACATACTTGTCTTTGAAGTTGCTCTCAGCGACCCTCAAGAGACCTTGGAGTTTGCTTAGGGTGACCTCCTCTTTGTTCATGTGGTAGGTCATCCTAAATTGATTGTACATCGGAGGCAAAGAGTGAAGCACCATGTCGAGCGCCAAGTCTTCCCCAAAGTCAACATTTAACTTGCGTAGGCGGTCCACATACCTTTGCATCTTTTGTAGGTGCACGGTAAGAGATTCTCCATGACCCATCTTAGCGGAAATCATGTTAGTGAAAATCTCATACCGCTCTTGTCTCGCGTTTTGGTGGTATCTCTCCAATAAGTCTTGATGCATCTCGTACGGGTACATGTCCTCGTAGGACTTTTGGAATTCGGAGTTCATGGTGGCTATCATGATGCATTGTACCTTCGTTGCATCTCGCTCAGGAGTTTCAAAAGCGGTGATTTCAGCCGGAGTAGCGATTTCAGGGTTGATCTTCTCGAGCTTCTCATCGAGGACATACTCCTTATCCTCATAGCAAGCAATGGTGCGAATGTATCTTATCCATTCGCTAAAGTTCGTTCCATCGAAGGTGACCTTTTGGCAAAGGCTCATCAACGTGAAAGAACTGGCAGCAGCGTTGTTTGCGTTCGACATCTACAAATAGAAAGGACAAAAATAGATTAGAATATGAATCCCTAATTATCACCCAATAAGAAAAATTAGGGCTAGGATCCAACAATAACATTTACATATGAGAAAAGGGATGCCGTAATCTAACATGAAAATAAATTGAAGGTAAGTGAATGACGATTCACTAATTCTCCACCATAAAACCTAACTATTAGTTCTAAATGTATTGAGAATTCCTAGGTTCGGATGAGATTCATTGAAACTATTCAATGGCATGTTTAAATCTCGATATGCCCCTCTAGTTTGTGACTGGGATACCGAGGATCACAAAGCGGGTGTGAATTACCATGCAAATTCACATGGTGCCTTCACTGTAACGATCACCTATTCGATGTGCCGGTAAACCACACACACTCCATCGAACTATGATAAACTATGAATCACCCTTTGCCACCTTTGCTTAGAACCAATTAGTGTGCCGGCAAACCACACACGCTCCACTAACTTCTTAGCAAGGGTGCAAAGTGTAATTTCATTGGATTGCATCAATTCACTTTTCCTAAAGTAACTAAGATTGGGAAATTTTAAAAAAATGTAGTTACTTTGTATTTCCTATTATACTTTTAATGAGAGGATGAGGTTTCCCTATCCTACCCGTTCGGCTAACGACCCTCCACCGATCAAGCAAGCGGTGGGTGTGAGTGTACACCCATTAAGTGTCATTTTATAGGCCGCAACCTTATACCCACCTTATAGATCGGCTTCGTGAATGAGGCCTATTAACGGTAAGACTAGCATTTTAGTTATATATATATATATATATATATATATATATATATATATATATATATATATATATATATATATATATATATATATATATATATATTAATCTTGTAATATTATATTAGTATAGGGTTGTATTTTAAACATTTTAAAATCTAGGGTTTGAAATTTAAATTGTCTAAATTAAAACTTTTAATTACAAAATATAAATTTCAAAACTTGAGGACAAGTTTTAAACATTTAAAACATGGAGGATCAAATAACAAATAATTTCAATCAACAATTAATTTCCTAATTATCTATATTTGATTTATTCAAGATTTCTTGCAAGATAATTATCAAAATAATCAAAATAATTAATTAATTATCATATAAGGAAATTAAATATTTTATTAGTTGATAAATATCTTTAATTAGATCAAGATAATAGTCATATATATCAAAAAATCGGATTAGGGTTGATCTAATATGATTAAGGTAAGTTTCCATAAGATAAACATGAAGAAATCCCGAATCTGGCCATTCCTGACGCTTGGACCCACCGAGTGCACCAAGGGACTCGCCGAGTCAGGCCAACTCGCCGAGTCCACTATGGAACTCGCCGAGTCCATGACTCAAAAACACAAAAATCGAATTTTGCAGTTTAGTTTCAGACAATTAAGCAACAATTTAATGAAAACCAAGCTAGGCTCTGATACCACTGATGGGTTTTAGCCATAAGAACTTTCCTATGTGCGCATGCAAAACCCTAATGCTTGGATCTAGGCTTTCTAATTAAAAATGCTTTGAATGATGACTATTTAGGAATAAGAACAATGTTAAAACAGATCTAGAATCATACCTTTGAATTCCTTGTTGATCTTGTTGTTTTGGAGCTTCTAGAGTCACAATTGTCACTCCTCTAATGGCTTACAAAAACCAAATAGCAAGGAGGATGATTTGGGAGAGGGGAGAGGGAAGGAAATCGGACAGGGTTCTCTTACTTTAGATGAAGTGCCGATTTCCTTATGCCATAGGGTCTATTTAAACTTGTAGACTCCTTAAGGGTTACAACCTAAACCCTAATTAGATAATCTTCTCTTAAGGCTATCCAAATCCATTCCTTAGATAACCCCTTGGACGATTTGAAGCTATCCTTAGCTTCTAGAATCCGTCCAATGCATATCTATATGGATTTACAGTCTAAAGTTTAACTATCAAACAATTGACAGTTTATACCCTCTTATTTAATTAATCTCTTTAAGTCACCAAATTAATTCCAATTAATTCTATGACTTATATTAATCAAATAACAATATATTATTCTTTATATTATTCTCATAATATACTAATAATATTTACTCTCTCTTAATAAATCATCCTATCAAGTTGCTATGGTGAAGGCAACCCAAAAGGACCATGCACAACCGGGTCAATTACTTGCCTAAGATAGTTGCAACCTTAGACACTATACCAAGATATCATTAATGAATACAATAACCATACAATCGAGCATCAGCATGCACACTCGATTCATCAAATCAATAAATATTGGAGGCGCATCGGTGAACCCAAATGGCATCACCACGAACTCATAATTCCCATAATGAGTCTAGCACACGGTCTTCTCCACGTCCTCTTCCCTCACCCTGACCTAATGATACCCGGACCTCATATCTATCTTGGAGAACCAAGATGCACCCTGAAACTGATCAAAGAGGTCGTTAGTCTATGAAAGGGGATAACGGTTCTTCACCGTTAGCTTGTTCAACTCCCGATAATCAATACACATCCGGTGTGAACCATCCTTCTTCTTGAAGAACAAAATCGGTGCTTCCTAAGGAGAACTACTTGGTCTGATGAACTGCTTGCCTAGTAGCTCCTACAACTGAGATGACAACTCTTTCATCTCAGGCAGTGCCAAGCAGTACGATGCCTTAGCAATCAGGGCCGCAACTAGCATGAGGTCAATCCTGAACTCAACCTGGCTCTTAGGAGGCACACCAGGTAACTCCTCCGAAAGCACATCAACAAACTCCATAACAACCGGGACCTATGAAACTAAAACATGATCTCCAACATGCGTATCCACCACATAAGCGAAATAATCCGCACACCTGTGCTGAATATACTGTCGAGCTCTGGCTGCTGAATAAAAAAATGAACCCATCCTGGTGCCATCTCCATAGATAACCAGTTCTCCCCCACCTGGGGTTCGAACTACCATGCGCTGGCCCTCACAATCAATTATAGAACCAAAACGGTTCAACCGGTCCATACCCACAATCACGTAGACATCCCCGATGGGCATAGGGATCAAATCGATCAGAAAAGATACCCTAAAGATCTCTAGAACACAACCCTGATACATTAAAGAAGCAAAAACCCCTTGTTCGTTGGTGATAGAAACTCGCAACGGACACTCTAACTCCCCAATGGGCATATCAAACCCACTACTAAATGATTGAGAAACAAAGGACTAACTCCCACCCGAGTCAAACAACACTAAAGTAGGCAAGGAGTTCACTAGGAACATACCTAACAAAGGTACAAAAATATAATCATAACACAATACATAATCAACAAGATAACGGATAGAAACATACCAGTCACAACATCTGGAGATGCTTTGGCCTCATCGACAATGATCTGAAAAGCGTGACCTTGAGGCCTCGGGGGCTCCGCGTTCCCCTGGCGCCCATCTATGATCCTGAAAGTAGCTGGCGTGGGGGCCTGCGTTGGCTTGGCGGTGGGCAACGGACATCTGACCTTCACATGGCCAACCTGATCACAATAATAGCAGATCCTGGTAATTTGAATAGGGGACAACTAGCTGCAATACCTCGCATAGGGCTCCTCTCTGCCATATTTGTGGCATACACCTCCTGATCTACAAGTACCGTCATGAACCTTTCCGCATTTCCCACAAGTACGACCTCGCTGACTGGACCGTGTCGGCGCTAGCTGGACTGCATCAAGGCCGGTCTCTGCTCTCTCGTCTACAACACTATCTCAATCTCACACCGCTTAGCGGCCTCCTAAATCTCCCACAAAGAGTCATATCTCATGGGTGAAAACAAACTACATGATATCCGTCTTGATCATGCTCAAGTAACGGGTCATCTGAGCCTGCTCCGAAGCAAAATCAGGGCAAACCATGGCCCTCTCAATAATCGTCCTGGTGATCTTCGTCACCGATTCTGATCCTTTCCTTAGATCCAAAAACTTCTGGGTCAAGCTCTCGTGCTCTACCTGCGACACATATCGGGTAAGAAACATATCCATGAACAGATCCTAAGATACCGCAACCCTATGATCAATAGAATATGATCCCGTAACAAGCTCCACCAATCCTTCGCTCCAAACCTCAGGAGGTTTAGAGTGAACCTGACCTTCTGGTCAGCTGGGCAAGAGCAGGTGAAAAATCATCCCTCGACATCAGATAGCCACCTCATGGATACAATCGGGTCCTGAACTCCATAAAAAGTTGGGGGCTTCGTATTGTCGAAGTCCCGATGCTGAAAAACCCGACCTAGTCCAACACCTGCAGCTACAACAACTGCAGAGGCTGTAGCAACGTCAGTCTCAGCAACGAATGCGTATCTGTCATCAAAGAACTTCATCATCGTGGTTTTAATAAATCCAAATAACTCTGGTATCTGATCCCTGACAATAGCCACAACCTCTTTATGGAGAATCTCCCTAATCCTGTCATCCAATGCAACTGACCCACCATGACTGCCAACTCTTGATCCTATCCGGACCCAATCTCAACTCGCCTCGTCATCACCATAATGAAAATAAACCAGGGATTATCAGATAACACACATATCATAATAGGGAACCAACTCTCAATAAAGCCCTAGGGTTGTAACTTCCCTGCTACGCATACAGGTCTTATGTTTCCAGTAGTACGAGTCCATACTACCTTCCATACCTACTCACATTTGTTCCAGAGGATCATCACAACAACCCTAACGATACATACTAACATAAACACACACTCTATCCTCACATCCTAGAGGAAGGGCTAATCATCTTAGAACTGGCCGACTGATCCCACACAACCTATCCATGAAACTTCCACCAACGGAAGGGGGAAGCTAAATAAGTATGTAGAAAAAAAATCAAAATTTTGATGATTTTAAAATTTTTAAAAATGAAAAATTACCCTAGTTAGATATTTTGGGATTCAAAAAGTTCAAAAAAATCAGTAAAGGTTATTTGATTATAATTTTTGTTACCATTTATATCTAAAAAAATTGTTATCCTAATGAATTAGTTTTAAAATTTTGCATTCCCTTCACTTTAAAAGATTTTCTAGAATTTGTTTAATAAGGATGCACCATGAATTACTCTAAAGAAAATATTTAAGTTTCGTATGGGTATGGATATAGACATGGGGTGGTAGGGGCTAATATGGGGGTTGTGTGTATGGGTGGGTGGGATGCGTGTCAACATGAGTTTGTAGGTATGGGAGTGAGGGTTGGGTTAAGGTGAGTATGGGGTAGGTTGGGGTGAGTATGTGGGTGTTGGTATGAGGGGTAGGGGTTGGAATGGATGTGGGGTAGGTGTATAAGGGTAATATAGGGGTATATGGGGTGAGGGTGGCTGGATATGGGTATGGGTGTGGATATAGGTGTGGTGAGTGTGATGATGGCATGGGTGAGCGGTATGGGTAGGGGCGTAGTAGAATTTGGTAGATGGTGTGGCACGGGTTAGGATGGGCCTTAACCATTAAGACTTAAGAATTAAGCCACAAACTAAGCCCTAAGCCATAAGCCCTAGGTCATATGCCCTAACCCTTAAGCCATAATTTATAAGCATTAAGCCATAAGCCATATACCATAATCCACAAGGTATAATTGAGTGACAAGTCATAAGCAATAAGTAGTTAGCAATAATCTATAAAGACCTTAGCCTTATTCCATAAGCCATAAACCCTAATACTTAATCCCTAATTCAAAAGTCATGAGCGATAAGACACATTAAGACATAAACTACAAGCCTTAAGCCATAAGTCATATGCTGTAAGATCTAAGCCTTACTATTTAATCCATGAAGGATATGACTTAAGCCTCAAACTCTAAGAAGTAATCTTAGAGCCAGAAGTCTTAATCTTTAAGCCTTAATCCCTAAAACTTAAGCTATAAGCTATATGCCATGAGCCATAATCCATAAACCCCAATTGATAAGCCATATTAAGCCGTAAAACCTAATCTCTAAGTCACACTCTTTAAGTCGTAAACCATAAACCTTAAGCCCCAAACCCTAATACATAAGCTTAAAGCCAAAGCCTTAATCCTAAGCCACCAACTTAAGGTTTATGGCTTAATAAACCATAAACCCTAAGCCTTCATCCATAAGCCACAAGCCATAAACCATAAACCACGAGCCATAAGCCATAAGCCCACCTACATTACACCATACACCCAACAATATATAACCCATTCTGTGACAACCCAAAAATTTCCGTTAGTTTTAACGTCGAAATTAATTACGTCAAAAATTAGCCAAATTTATCCCGAAAATATTTTTGATCGGATTTAAACCCGTTGGAATATTTTAAATAATATTCGTCAAGCGAACCAAAATTAAGGTGGTATAATTTTAAAATGTTGCCGTGTTTAACGGTAGTCGTGAAAACCCCCGCTCGCGGTTGGTGTCAGGTGAACCCCAACCAGGCCATAAGCTCCACCCTATATAAGGGTTGAGTGGGTTTCATTCCCACCTTTTTCCCCACCCTAGACACACACTCTCTCTCTACTTTCTCTCTCTACAAACGAGTTTTGATCAAAAATCGCCCCTCCGAGCCTCAAATCGGTAAGTAAACCTTCCTAGCTTGTTATCTAACTTATCTAGCTTGCAAATTCGTGACTTAATCATCCAAAAACCACAAGAACATGAGTTTACGGTCTTAGGAGCCTCCCAAAACCGTAAACCCCTTTGGAAGTGGGTTTGATGCCCAAAAACCCTCCCAAATACTTCTAATGCTTAGCAAGGACTTAGAGGCTTACACAAAAGGACTTAGAACACCAAAATTGGGGAAAATGGGGAGTAAACATGAGTTTATGGTCTAAGAACATTATTAGACCATAAACCCATATTCATGGACCATAAACACCTTTTAAGGTGTTAAACTACCCCTCAAACACCTCCAAAAGCTTCCACGAGTGCCTAGAGCCTTGTAATCCTTCGTTTGATGCACCAAAACATAGGATTCATGGACAAAATGAGTTTACTACCGTAAAATCATGTGTTTAAGGTAGTAAACTCCCCAAGAACATCTTCTTAGGCCGTAAACACCTTTCCAAGGTGTTTAAGTGCCCTAAACACCTTCCTATGCTCCTAAAAGTGACTAGAACCTTACATGCATGAGTTAGAGCCATCAAACAACAAAAGAAATGGACCAACATGAGTTTACTACCGTAAAATCATGTGTTTACGGTCGTAAACTCCTCAAGGAGTAGTCACAGGCCGTAAACTCCTCAAATGGTCCATTTTGACGCCTTAAACGCTTCATAAGCCCTAGAATTGAACCTAGCCTAGTTCCACAAGTGTTATAAGACCTTAATGCATCAAAGAACACACCAACCATGAGTTTACGGCCGTAAACTCATGGAGAAAAGGTCTTAGGGCTGTAAAATCTATAAAGAGTTTACTCTTCAAGAGTAAACTCCCTATCTAGGCCATACACACCCTTAGATGTTACCCGGGACACTCCTAGCACTTGACCAAAGTGTTTTCCGCATTTTAGGATGTGTGTACGTGTTTAATTAGTATTATATTTACTAATTATATATAAACATATGTCATCTTATGTTAATAGGTCACTAAGTGTGTTCAAGTCTTTACTTGACACCGAGCACCCAACCGGCACTTTCGTTCGATCCGCTTACAACAGGGGAGTTCATACCCTTGAATTAACCTTTTAAATGTGTTTGCATGCTTTTATGGGGGGGGGGATACAAGTAAAAACGTGCTAGTTATCACTTCAATCACATGTGATTGATAACCCGCATGCACAAGGATTTATTACACTGTCAACTGTTTTACCAAGTATGATACTGTAAAAGGTTTTCCAAAACGTCTCTAATTGTTCAAAGATTTTCTCCAATTTGTCTCTCGCGATGTATGTTTTACTTCAAATTCACTTACAACAACATTTTAAACAAAGGTTTTCTTTACTTATATTGTTTTATCAAAGTTATAATCAAAACTTGTTTATGAAAGATTTTCAAGGGTTTCTAAAGGTTTTCAAACTTATTTTACAAAAGAATACCAAGTCATGATTTTCTTAAGTACAAAGGTTTTCCAAAGTTTTCATCAAAGTTTTCTTCCATGTTTTTATACTCCTACTTTGTTAGATACTAATGCTTCGTTATACTTCTACTTAGTTAATGCTCCTACTTAGTTAAATGCTACTACTTTGTTAACGCTTTTACTTCGTGATACGCCTCCACTTCGTGATACGCTTCTACTTATTAACGCTTCTACTTTGTAATACGCTTCTACTTGTTAACGCTTCTACTTCGTAATACGCTTCTACTTCGTGAAACACTTTTGCTTCGTTAAACACTTCACCTTCGTTAAATGTTTCTACTTAGTTAAATGTATGCCTGTACTTGTATAGTTATATAAATAATGTTTAAAGGACTTAGGAAGGCTAGTTCGCCCTATTTCCTTTTCCTCGTTGGGATGTGGTCTGGTGGGATCGGATATCCGTCCGAAGGTCGTTTGATCATTAATTATATATTACGTATACATGTATAGACATATAGGTTTACATCGATCGGTTCAGTTATGAGTCTCTATCATTAGTCCAGTATTTACATCAGAACTCACTATACGAGATGCATCTTCAGGACACTGCCTTCTCTTTTGTCTAGTTGGTAACCAGAGTCTCCTGTAGGGAGAGCGGATATTGTGTGTATAGATCTATACGGGATTGACACTCCCACACCCTGACTGCTAGCTACAGTCCACGGCCTACCAAGCCAAGGAGTGACAAATGTCACATTCTTTCCAATGCTTGCAGGGCGTCGAGCTCTCTAGTGTCTATCAGTATGGTTACATGTATCTCGGGGTTACCTTATAATTCATGGCCTTAAGGTAACGAGAATTAAAATTGTATTTTTGAAACAACACTTTTAAGAACCCTCTCTGTTTTTAGACCTTGCTAGACGTATCATTCAATTGATACTTGTTGGGGTCTGTGTCTCTTTGTTTTAGGCCTTGCTAGACGTATCATTCAATTGATACTGTCTGGGGTCTATGTCTCTCTGTTTTAGACCTTGCTAGACGTATCATTCATTTGATACCGTCTGGGGTCTGTATCTTCTTTTGTTAGACTGAGCCAGGCGTGTCGTTCATTCGATACTCTCTTGGAGTCTATGATTTCTTTTACCTTAGTCAGCAGTATTCTCTGCTGAGGCATATGTTATTTTTCCCTAATATCCTCCTACTTTCTTTAAAATCAAATACCGTATTTTGGTAATGATAGTGTTTCAGGGAAAATTACTCTTTAAAACATAACTCTGTCAAGTCTTGGTAGAAGATTGCATTTATTTAGAAAATATAGGTTTTTCTGGAAAGGACTCTAATACACTGTTGATACTAAACTACTACTTTTATAAAGTTATTTGAATAAAAGGACACTAAGTACTTATGAACTCACCAACATTTATAAAAATGCTGATACTCGCTTTCAAATAACTTGTATTCTCAGGTCAGCAATAGACAGGTACATCCCAGGAGCTTTTGGTGAAGACAGTTTAGTACCAAGCTGCACCTATATTGTTACTTGTATTACTTTGATGTTTCTATGTAATGTAAACTATGTAAAACTATTACTATTAATGCAATGATTGTTGTTACTATACTGCATATGTTGTGATACTTGACATGATGTCGTCCACCCCAAAACGTTTCCGCCGTTCCAGTTTTGGGGTGTGACAGATTGGTATCAGAGCATTGTTTATAGTGAGCTAAGTATATCAATTCATAAAAGATATACATCCTATAAATACATAAGGATAAAATACTCTGACCAAGAATTATACTTTAAAATATAACCATATTTTACTAAAGTATAAGAACATCCAACATCTAAACACTCGAACACAAGTATCACAAGAAGAACAAGAATAAAAGTTTTCGGATGTTGAGCATTACCGTCAAACCTGGGCAGTTATGTAATTGTAAGCTGGAATAAATGTAACCTGATCAACTAAATTTATTCGAGATGCGATGAACGTGTGCGTGGGAGTGATAGTGGTGTTGCAACGAGTCTAAAACTTACCAACTAGGAATGCTAGAGCCAAACATAAAGTTTACAATACTATGGGAGTATTTTGGAATACTAAAAGACTCCCATTAATCCCATAATCATATTCAGAAGATAAGAAACAAACAAGAAATTAAAATACCATAGGGGTATTTTAGGATCCATAGATAACATTGTGTGAAGAATTAAAAAGATTCTTATTGATATATCTACAATTACAGAGGGTATACTCCCAAGGTTATATATAATAAGGATCACATAGGCTAAGAATGTGTGGTTTCTCTCTACTTCCTTTTCCTTGTTGGGATGTGGATATAGAGTAGTATCACATATTCGAAGGCCTATCGGGTCTAATCTATATATGATTTGTATACCCTATGTAATCGTAGCAGGACTCGATATGGATCACTCAGTGAAATGTTAATAATCTCTTAGGATTCTTTAGACATTTCCATTCTCGCATGAACCCTGTAGAAAACCCTATCCACTTCAGTACTCGATAGAAGAGGTGATTCAGACCCAGAAGAGGTTGATTGAGAAGATTTCCAGTTCGGAAATAAATGAACTAGGTCGAGACTATTGAAACCACCAAGTGCCTATATCTTTTTAGGGACATCGGTGAGAAATTCGCCTAAACTTTAGAGATTTCCAGTCATCCATCATGAAGTGATGACACCCAGAGTCGGAATCGGAAGTAAGACGGAGTAGAAATTCAATATGTCTATAGGAGAAGAAAACCCTAGGTAACTACCCAAAGAAAACCAACGCCGGTCCCAGTCAAAGATACGAGGTAGACAGAGGGAACCAGTACATGGAACCTAAGAAGTGTCTTTTCCTCATGTTCGTCACACTAATGCACCCATAAAATAATACAATTTAGTGAGTTAGTGATTACACTAATCACACTATGTGTTAGGTAAATCGCATTTTTCCTGTTGCAAGTAATACGATTAGAGCGGATCTCCACACCTCTATTGAGGTTGTTTAGCCATAAGTCTTCATGAGCCTTTCTTCCCGCGGTCTTCATTCCAAACTGTTCTCAAATCTTTCCAAGCCGGAGAGTGAAACCTTTCCCAGTATAAAGGTAACTTAGTTGGAACGACTCCCATCTTATGGCTTCTTCCAATACTCATACTCCCACCTTGATACCCGGACTACATCATAGGGATGTAGGTCGACACTCAAACAACCAATATCCGAAGCACAGGAAAACTTTATGCCTAATACAATAAGGGCAGTTATGTCCAGGGTTAACCATCGTCTCTCATCAGCTTGTGTTCTTTTCCGTGTAGGAAAACCATGCCTCCGAAGAAGCGTAACCCATCCACTGGCAAGAAACCGACTCTCCTATTCGATGAAGCTACTTTCCAGGCTGCAGTCTCGGTAGCCGTTGCAGCTGTCATGGCTCAACTGAATGCTAACAATGCCAATGTTAGCAAGAGCCCTATCGGGAGTCCCGATCCTAGCAATGGACAACAGCAACCAACACTTGCATACCCAGCCACTCAAGAACCTCAACCAACTCCACTGAAGAGAAAGTTCAAGAACGAGGAGGGAAGTACCTCGGCTCACGGACCTTCCGAAGGGCAACGAGTTGAGACAGTCAATATCCCTGCCAACCTTTCCATTCTGACTTCGAGAAGACCATACCTAGGAAACCTTCCCCACTGCAGCAAGTGCAGCTACCATCACCATGGTATATGCCCAGAATTCTTTGGTGCTAGGTGCAACATGAAGGGGCATACCGCTCGCGTCTACAGAACCCCGGTTGAGTTTATTACATCAACCACAAATGTGACGATCAATCCAGTTTGCCGTCTATGTGGTGAGATTGGGCACTTAAAAAGGGACTGTCAAACTAAAAGAAACGACAAGGACACAGGAGGAGTCTAACTCTAATGCTTGGGGTGAAGCATCAAGGAACCCGGTAGATTTTGGTACGTCTCTCAATCTCAGATAACTAACCGAAAACATTAAAAGGCTAATTCTAAATGTAAATACTTCCCCATTAAGGCGAAAGTCGCAGCACTGTTATAAAATTTAAAATTTCATCAGGTAAAACTATAGTGGCTAGATATATACGTTACGGCCATGTATATTTGAGATGGATAGACCTAGAGTGAGTGAATGTTGCCTCATTTCGTGTTCCTCATTTGGTTGTGGATTTAGGGCGGAGTCGCTCAGTCAACAGTCCTCCCCGCCTTAATTATACATAACTAGTATATGTTAGGCGATTATAGAAAGGCCTCGTGAGAATCCATTCATTAAAGGTACCCTATTCAGAAACAATCAGGACCTTCTATAGTTCCGCGACGACTCTATCGGTCCAAGTATCCGCGACAGTGATGCGCGGGACGAAACCCGAGACACCAAGAACTGGTGTGCCCGTTCAGCACATGACCCTATCGATCCTCATTCTATGTCACGTCGATGTATGCCAACTTCGACGCCTCTATCAATCATGGTTTGACGTAGTGCGACCATGTGTAAATCCCTAGTGCTGTGTAAAAAGGACTTTCGCCGTAGCCATTTCGGCAAATAAAGGTTCTTCCGAACCTGAAAATAATAATACTAATAATACGTAATGCGATCCGTCAGCCGTCCCTCTCATCCCAAACCTTCCGAAGTACCCAGGATAAGGGTAACGCACGCAGTTAACCAACCCCTCTTAGACAGAAATAAATCGAAGCGAAGACACTGCAGGTATTCTAGAAGACGATAACCACCCGCACCTCGCAATCAGGTTCGTGAATCCAGAGAATAGGACTCATGGGACTGACCACTATAACTAAGTATATGCATAAGGGTGGTATATAATTGAGATAAAAAATATTTAAGATGTGTGCTTCCTCACTACTCCCTGTTCCTCGTTGGGTTGTGGGTCTGGGGTGGAGTCGCACAACTGAACATCCTGCCGGCCTCAATTATATACGGCTTGCATACACCAAGTATTAGTGGTTAAGCCGAGTATGAGCTCTACCACGAACCTCATAGTAAAAACCTTCATCCTATTCCATAAAATAGGAGCTAGAGTCAAGAGAAACACTATGGGTTGAGGTACTATAATGACCACAAATCCGAAATTGTTTTCATCCCGGTTAAGCTAACATAGTAGCTAACACCCTCAGTTGGTAAGGAAATCTGAGTTGTAAGAGTCAAGGACATTGACTACGACCATCCATTCACGCTTAATTCCCCAAATTAAGCATCTCAGCGGATATCCCGGAAATCCGAAAGCTGCGATAAGTTGGACTTTGAGAAGAGTGGATGAGGAGATTAGAAGTTCCGAGTGATGGAACCCTATACTCACTAGATTTGACCTAGATTGAGAAAACTCAGAACCCTCGTAAGAGTAGTTGCAGAAGATGTTTGCACTACTCAGGCACTTCGCCCACCCCGTTATTGACGTGTAGTGCCCAGGACACTCCGCCTCCTTGCATGGAGGAAGTCACTGTCGCCCTGTAGACGATAGATTGCATTCCCCGAAGCTAACACTAGAATGCCGAGAACCACATGATAACCCCCGCAGCCAAGAATACTTGAACAAAGTGCGAAGGTAGGTTGTATTAAGCCTTATAACCCAGATTCCGAAGAGATTATAGACTCGACACCAGTCTAGGTGTTAGTCGATGGGGTATACAAGAGCAAGTGCTTTCTGCAACTGAAATAAACCAACGCCTTAGAGAATAGGGCATGTCTTAGAGATTCACTGGACTACTGGGTGTTCCACGAATACTATCTCGCACAGAAATAGTAGAACCACCTCCCGAGATAGTCCAACACTCGTCTGCTGAAACCCTATCTCCCCGACCCTGAGGGTTTCCGTTAGAAATATATCAAGAATCAGAAGTGCAAGTTCATTTTGCACAAGATTGAGATAGACACTCTGCAGCAAACAGATACCCATAGACACGCAATCCATCCGATGATCCAGAAAACTTCGGAGAGCCAATCAACAGGGAACACGAATCCAAGGACAACCCAAGCTTTCTAAGAAACAACCTGAAGGACTACACTTCCAGTATGAGAGAGAACGTTTGGAACTTCAGAATGGCGATCACGCCAGTGATGATCTCGCCATAGAAGTACACGATGTTCTAAGTACTGAAAAGCTCTACCCTTCCGAGAGCTTAAGACCATCCGATATTCTTTACGAAGATTGGTCCAACCCTCGTCAGACCACTACTACTTTCGGGAATTTCACAAGTTCCACCCCAGATCAATCCACTTCTTAGACTTGATAAGTGTTTGCCCGACGTCACTCTTTGTATCCCACTCATCTTGGTAGAAACCATTTGGGAACCCTAACTTCGTAGACGAACCTGTAGGAATCGCTGACTGCACGAGACGGAATCTGCATCCCGTAAGTGAAGGTTCGCTGGAAGGCCAAGCGAAGACCGGAGTTCACTTGGGAGCGCGAGGACCATTCGAATAGGAAGTACCCTCATTTCATTACTCGGTCATTCATACCTACTTCCTTGCCTAAACCTGAATTTTGGGATGAAATTCCCTCTAACGGGGGGATGATGTGACAACCCAAAAATTTCCGTTAGTTTTAACGTCGAAATTAATTACGTCAAAAACTAGACAAATTTATCCCGAAAATATTTTTGACCGGGTTTAAACCCGTTGGAATATTTTAAATAATATTCGTCAAGCGAACCAAAATTAAGGTGGTATAATTTTAAAATGTTGTCGTGTTTAATGGTAGTCGTGAAAAACCCCGCTCGCGGTTGGTGTCAGGTGAACCCCAACCAGGCCATAAGCTCCACCCTATATAAGGGTTGAGTGGGTTTCATTCCCACCTTTTCCCCACCCTAGACACTCTCCCTCTCTCTACTTTCTCTCTCTACAAACGGGTTTTGGTCAAAAATCGCCCCTCCGAGCCTCAAATCGGTAAGTAAACCTTCCTAGCTTGTTATCTAACTTATCTAGCTTGCAAATTCGTGACTTAATCATCCAAAAACCCCAAGAACATGAGTTTATGGTCTTGGGAGCCTCCCAAAACCGTAAACCCCTTTGGAAGTGTTGGGTTTTGAGCAATCTAACACTTCCTAAGTGTGCATGCAACCCTAATAAACCTTGGATCTATGTCTTCTTCTAAAATACATGCAAATAATAATTTCCAAGGTTTCTTCCTAACTAGCATAGCATAAGGATTATGAATCATAAAACTACTAGTGGAAATACATACCTTTTGATGATGGTTGATTGCTTGGAGTTTGAGAGCCAAGCACCAATAGTGTGAATGCCTCAAATGGAATCACAAATCACCACAAACACTTGGAAAACTTTGAGAGAGTGTATACACACATAGAAAATCGGCCACACACACAAAACCACACTAGTGACACTAGTTGCTATTTCATGCAACATAAGCATGCTTATATAGTGTGCATGGTTAGGGTGAAACCCTAATAACCCATGACCTTTCCTTTTCCAAGGATCCATGGGTTAAAAGCTCCATGGATCATCCATGGACTTCCATACAAGCCTAGCCCATTAACAAATGAGTGTTAGCCCACACTATATAAAACCAATAGCCCACAATCTAATTAGTCTTCCTTTTAATCTCTAAATTAATTCATAGTTAATTTTAAGACTAAGACTAATTAAATAACATGACTTCATATTAATATATTATAACTTATAATATATTAATAAACATATGTGTATAACTCTCATAAAATTATCCATAAATAGTTTGGGTGAAGTGCAACCTAAATGGACCATGCCGGGTCGGGTCAAGTATGTACCAAATAAGTTATGGACTTAGACACCTTATCCAATAGACTCCCACTTCGATAAGTCTAATAACTATATTTGCGTATGTTACTTCAGGAACCAACCAACAATCGTAGCTCTCGAAAACTCTGTTGAACTATGAAGCGCCATTTTAGATAAGTGATCATATAATCCTCTGTTCTCATGATATCAGCCGGACAAATACATGGAACAACGTCGTACTTATTGTCCAGCAGTTTGTTTCCCGATTTTCGATTTGTTTGAAAAAGAACTTAATCGAACACATCAATTTAGTTCTGACCGGCCGGTACATAGGTCACAACAAAATCATCGAGGGGCCCAGATATCGCTTCTATTTCTAGAAGGAACAGATAAACTTCGACTCATATGCTTGTTCTACTACTTGTTGAATTGTACACAAAGGCACGTTTTATAACATCAAGTTACTGATGCGTTTACGTGCAATCAATGCACAACCAACTCATAGGTAACAACTCATATCTCTAGGTTTGAAGATTTATATGATATTACCGTCTCACGATCACTCGAGATAAATTCCATGAAGTGATACAAGTGAGCGTGGGTTTATTCCAATACTCATAACTTATGAGCACTCATGAATGTTGTAGCAACCATTGCTATGACTAAACCCATTTATCCATCTACAAACTCGATTCATGACAGTCTTGATTCATACCTACTTCCAACATATGAACGACTGTGGAGTGTTTAAATAACTTAGTCATTTGGAAAGAATAACCTAGCTATTTTGGAAGTCAAAACATGCAAAGTGAAACACAATAATAATCGAATCCAATATGGTCTTAGAACCCTTTTGAATATAAATAGAACCACCTTTTATTTATCACCATATTGATTACACATTATTCATTGTATAATGTTTCAAACAATGAACTTAAGACTTGAATAAAAACAACAGTTGTCCCATGCTCCTAGCATGTACACTTTGTTTTTCTAAACAATAGTTATACCATACTCCAAGTATGCACACTATGTTTGTCTATGATCCTTACATTGTGATGTAGATCAATTGAACATGATTCCAATGATACTCATTTCACAATCCCAAATCCTTATTGTAAATGTGACAATCCCCGATTCCTATCATTTACCAAAAAAAATATGTTAGATTTTAAGCTTTTATGCAATGTTCCTCTTGTAATGATTATGCACAAAGTCACCAAAACCTTGTCACCAGTCATTACAGAGTATTCCAAAGAAGGTCAACCTCTATGGAACGGAAGTCTCATATTCAAAGTACATTGCTTTGAACATCCTTCTTGCATTAAGGTTTTCTAATCTTACATAGATTGAATAACTTCCACCTATGGAGACATTTCCATAGTCCCATTTTGACTATCACTTCCGAACAAGAGTTACTTTTTTTCAGAATATGTCAATATGGTCCTTTCCGACAACTTACATCATACTTCCAACTGTCCCTGAGCAACCAATCTTTGGCGAACCTCAGATTTGTCCTCGACAATTGCTTAATCACTTTAGTCATATCCAGTTCTAGACTTTTCCCTTCTCAATGCCTTAAGCATTTGGAAAATTTAGAAAAGATGAATATTATAGCACCTGCAATCGATCCTATATCCGAAGCATATGGGACACGATTCATGATGTTTGACATAAAGACATGATACTAGACAAGTCTTTAGCTACAATATTTTTATTTGCCATGTTTTCAAAATTTAACTATGAAGAGGGATGCCGTAATCATAATCGAATTTTGAAAACGCAATATATATAGAATTTATTCAAGTTGAACCATTCCAACATAAAATTCATATATATATATATATATATATATATATATATATATATATATATATATATATATATATATATATTTGCCATGTTTTCAAAATTTAACTATGAAGAGGGATGCCGTAATCATAATCGAATTTTGAAAACGCAATATATATAGAATTTCTTCAAGTTGAACCATTCCAACATAAAATTCATATATATATATATATATATATATATATATATATATATATATATATATATATATATATATATATATATATATCTTGACTAAAGATGATTAAAATCTCAATCTAAGCTTTAGAATTGAAATGAAGTATAATTTCCTCTCCCTTAATTATAGCAAAACAACTTTTCAACCCCTGCAACTTCACGAATTGAAACTTTGTTTTCTATAATTAACATTTCTCACTTGCAATACTAAACGTAATAATCATGCTCCCACTAACATGATGATTATCAACATAACACTTATGCTCCCACTAGCTCTGACATATTTCCAGAAATTTGCTGGACTACTGAAATTTAGATTCATACACCCTTTCTTAGATAGCTCACATGTGTGTCTAAACAATTTTCAGGACTATGAAATGGGATGCCGTAATCATAGTCTCAATTGCTTAGGCATTTGCTATTTCTCACAAGTCCATGTTAGTGACAAATTCAGCCTTACACGGATTAAACTTGTTCAGTCTTAGTTTCTTGTCACCTTGGTAGCACAAGGCCCACCAATGCTTCCAAGTTGAACTCTAATAACTCACATGCAAATTCAACTTATTTGAAGTAGGTACAGAAATAAGAATTATGTCAACACGATAGGTTGCAAACCTTAAGTCGTGTGCTAGTGATAAATTATAGGTTTTACTCTTGATTAAATCTTGAAACTCTTTCAGGATCTTTAAGGCTCCCACTGTCCCCTTGACATATAAGTTTCCCCAGTCAAGAACCATTCCTTGACAAAACAAATATTCAAGGGACAGTGCGGATTGTTATCAAGACTAACACTTCACACAATTGGTCTTAGTTGGTCTTTGTCTCATCCAAGACATCACAACTTACCAATCTCAAATGTACAAGAGTAGAAAACATTTTACTCTTACATTTGACTAGTGTTAATAAATCTTCCTTTATGTCACTCAAAGTTACAATCTTGGAGTATGACTCTAAGAATTGTTTTGGAACGAAGTATGACTCATCTTCTTGATTTTAACGAATCCAACAATTCATGACCTCTCTTCTTAGCCATAACAATGCACTAAGACGTCCTTAGAGTATGAATTTGTGATATGGTTTCATAATCATTAAGATGATCATGAAATACGATACTAAAGTACTCTCCCATCCTTTCAGATTTGAGAAACTTTTATCTTTCAACCTAATTTGATTCTTCTCATTTGTTTTGTCATACATTGTAACCTTTCCAATGTTACAGAATTATACTTAACCTCATAAGTATAATCATATTTACTAATCTTTAGTAAATCATGACAAATCAATCTTTGTGGTGGACCTTGACCAGCGCACACCCAGTGTACCAAATTCCTTAGTCCTTCAATTGACTCACATATACATGTGATCAAAGAATTAGTCTTAATTTTCAAAGATGAAAATTCTCATTCATCATACAATACAACTTGTATGATTTCACGTTTCTGTCCAATTGAAACTTGGGTGATGAAAAACTTTCTTCATTTGGTAAATTCAGACACTACCACAAATGAAAAAATCAAATCCACTTTCCAATATTGCTATTACTGTAACATATAAGCAATAGTTTTCCACAGATGCCATTGTAAGGATATTTTTAAAATAAATAAAATTAAAACCCTTTTTTTTCTTTTTTTTTAAAACTTTGCGGAAAAACTTATCCTTACAATCCACATGCAAACCTTGTTGTTATCTATTCATAAGCAATATATTATAACTCTTAAGCCACAACTCAAAATTCTAATTGCCGAACCATGCGATCGAAACCCATCTTTGCAATCAGAATCAACATATACTTATTTTAAGCTTCCTATCTTTTCTTTGATTCTTAAAAACATCAGCATGTGACCCATTCACATTATGTAATAAGAATCTCCAAATAGGAACTTAATAGAGTTAGACAGTGGACTTTACCCGAAGTAGAGTCAAACCTCTTGACTTGATCAACCTTATGACCTTTCAGGTGAATAGGGCAGCTTCGCAACCAATGCCCCTTCCTTTGGCAACAAAACACATGGACCCTTTGGTAATGGCACATGAGACTATCTCAGAATTTGCCTTTCTCTTTACTATTTGGTCAACCGAGTTGACTATAGCCGATCTCTTTCCATTGGGAAGAGAAATCCTTTTCTAGATATCCAATGCTACCATTGTCAATGTCCATTTAAGACTTGGGAAGTTGTTCTTTTAATCAAATTTGTTTTACTGGTGTTCCAAATCATTGATGATTCCACAACACCAAGCAAATAGATAACATCATTAAGGGTCATGTCATAGTCCGTCTCATAGTAGTCCCAAAGAGACTTACTATGTTACTATGAAAGTGATTGAACATCCAACTTTCACGAGACTTTGACACCCAACTCTCCCGGCTTGTCAATATGTGACTTTATCTCCAAGATGTGAGCACACATAGACTATGCTTGCCAATAGGGATTGAGTGACTTTAAACTTTTCAAGAACTTTTGGGTGATGGAGAATAATTGGAGGAGGTGGAGGAAGTGAAGCATGATGTTGAGGGACACCATCTTCAAGAGATTTGGGAAGATCATAGTTGTCTGAACCAGACATCTTTAATGGGAGAAAATCAAGTTAGTTGATTCAAAATCCTTAATATAACACCCAATATGAAATATTAAGGCTAGGACCCAACACAATATTTTATAATTTGGAAGAGGGATGCCGTAATCCAAGCTATAAAATATTTGAAGGTAGGCGAATGACGATTCACCAATTTCCACCATGAAAAACGAAATAATTTATTAGGTTTTAATTGGATTTGAAATTCCTAGATCTTTTGAGATTCATTGAACTTTTCAATGGCATGTTTCAATCTCGAGTGTACCCTCTCAAATTTTGTGACTAGGATGCCGAGGATCACAAAACAAGGTGTGAATAACCATACCAATTCACTTGGTACCCTTAATATTATCACCTAATCAATGTGCCGGTTAACCACACACGCTCCATTGATCTATGACAAACATTAAGTCACCCTTCGTGATCCTTACTATTCCAAGTTAGTGTGCCGGTTAACCACACACACTCCACCAACGACTTGGTAAGGTACAAAGTGTGAATTCCATGGGCTAGCACCAAGTTCACATTTTTCCTAAAGTAACTAAGATTGGGAATTAAATAAAACATTTAGTTACTTTATAATAATCATTATACTTTTAATGAGAATTTAAAGTCATTGTCCTACCCATTCGGCTAACGACCCTCCACCAGTCAAGCAAGCGGTGGGTGAGAGTGGACACCCATTAAGTTGCCATTTTATAGGCAACAACCTTATACCCACCTTATAGACCGGCTTCGTGAATGAGGCCTACTAACGGTAAAACGACTTGTTCTTATACATATATATAATAATTAACCATTAATCTTATAATAGTATAAGGGTAGAATTTTAACTTTTAAAACTTCTAGGGTATGGAATTAAAGTTTGTGTGAGACTTTACAAATTCCAACACTTGAAGGCAAGTTTTGAACAATTCATAAACTTTTGGATATTCATAACTTATGAGTTTTAATTAAGTGTTTAAAACTTTTAATGAAGAGTCTCTTGGAAATCCATAACTTGAGGACAAGTTATGAATTCCATAAAACATTTATGGGAAAAACTCTTCAAGAAAATGTAACCTACAACTTCTTAAAAAACATTTAAAAGAAAAACTCTTGGAATTCCATAACTTGAGGACAAATTAAGAATTCCATTAAAACACAGTAAGATCAAGAATTAACTAACAAACAATTTGCAAATAATTCCTATGATCTAACAAAACTGATATGAACATGAACATCCACATCAACAATTTCAAGAATCATATGAACACATATAAACTTGAAATTTTGATTATAACTTTGAAATTGGTCCACCATCATCATTACCACATCAAAAACAGGTTTTATGAGTCCAAAACAGTTTAAGGTAATGATTCTAGACCAATTCCAGCACCAAAACTCGAAGATATGCTGTCTGGGGGTCCAACTCGTTGAGTGCATGAACCAACTCGCCGAGTTGGATGAGTTTTGCCTTGGACTCGTCGAGTCCCTTCATGGACTCGGCGAGTCTGCTATGCAGACAACACATAAACTTCGATTTTCAGCAATCTGCATCAAGTATTCAAGAAAACAAGCCTAGGCTCTGATACCACTGTTGGGTTTTGAGCAATCTAACACTTCGTAAGTGTGCATGCAACCCTAATAAACCTTGGATCTACGTTTTCTTCTAAAATACATGCAAATAATAATTTACAAGGTTTCTTCCTAACTAGCATAGCATAAGGATTATGAATCATAAAACTACTAGTAGAAATACATACCTTTTGATGATGGTTGATTGCTTGGAGTTTGAGAGCCAAGCACCAATAGTGTGAATGCCTCAAATGGAATCACAAATCACCACAAACAATTGGAAAACTTTGAGAGAGTGTATACACACATAGAAAATCGGCCACACACACAAAACCACACTAGTGACACTAGTTGCTATTTCATGCAACATAAGCATGCTTAAATAGTGTGCATGGTTAGGGTGAAACCCTAATAACCCATGACCTTTCCTTTTCCAAGGATCCATGGGTTAAAAGCTCCATGGATCATCCATGGACTTCCATACAAGCCTAGCCCATTAACAAATGAGTGTTAGCCCACACTATATAAAACCAATAGCCCACAATCTAATTAGTCTTCCTTTTAATCTCTAAATTAATTCATAATTAATTTTAAGACTAAGACTAATTAAATAACATGACTTCATATTAATATATTATAACTTATAATATATTAATAAACATATGTGTATAACTCTCATAAAATTATCCATAAATAGTTCGGGTGAAGTGCAACCCAAATGGACCATGCCGGGTCGGGTCTACTATGTACCAAATAAGTTATGGACTTAAACACCTTATCCAACAGGAAGTGGGTTTGATGCCCAAAAACCCTCCCAAACACTTCTAATGCTTAGGAAGGACTTAGAGGCTTACACGAAAGGACTTAGAACACCAAAATTGGGGCAAATGGGGAGTAAACATGATTTTTCGGTCTAAGAACATTCTTAGACCGTAAAACCATATTTATGGACCATAAAAACCTTTTAAGGTGTTAAACCACCCCTCAAACACCTCCAAAAGCTTCCACGAGTGCCTAGAGCCTTGTAATCCTTCGTTTGATGCACCAAAACATAGGATTCAAGGACAAAATGATTTTACTACTGTACACTCATGTGTTTAAGGTACTAAACTCCCCAAGAACATCTTCTTAGGCTGTAAACACCTTTCCAAGGTGTTTAAGTGCCCTAAACACCTTCCTATGCTCCTAAAAGTGACTAAAACCTTACATGCATGAGTTAGAACCACCAAACAACAAAAGAAATGGACCAACATGAGTTTACTACCGTAAACTCATGTGTTTACGGTCATAAACTCCTCAAGGAGTAGTCATAGTCCGTAAACTCCTCAAATGGTCCATTTTGAAGCCTTAAACGCTTCATAAGCCCTAGAATTGAACCTAGCCTAGTTCCACAAGTGTTATAAGACCTTAATCCATCAAAGAACACACCACCCATGAGTTTACGGCCTTAAACTCATGGGGATACGGTCTTAGGGCTGTAAACTCTATAAAGAGTTTACTCTTGAAGAGTAAACTCCCTATCTAGGCCATACACACCCTTAAATGTTACCCGGGACACTCCTAGCACTTGACCAAAGTGTTTTCCTCATTTTAGGATGTGTGTAAGTGTTTAATTAGTATTATATTTACTAATTATATATAAACATATGTCATCATATTTTAATAGGTCACTAAGTGTGTTCAAGTCTTTACTTGACACCGAGCACCCAACCGACACTTTCGTTCGATCCACTTACAATAGGGGAGTTCATACCCCTGAATTAACCTTTTAATTGTTTTTGCATGATTTTATGGAGGGGGGGGGAAATACAAGTTAAAACGTGCCAGTTATCACTTCAATCACATGTGATTGATAACCCGCATGCACAATGATTTATTACACTGTTAACTGTTTTACCAAGTATGATACTGTAAAAGGTTTTCCAAAACGTCTCTAATTGTTCAAAGATTTTCTCCAATTTGTCTCTCACGCTGTATGTTTTACTTCAAATTCAGTTTCAACAACATTTTAAACAAAGGTTTTCTTTACTTATATTGTTTTATCAAAGTTATAATCAAAACTTGTTTGTGAAAGATTTTCAAGGGTTTCTAAAGGTTATCAAACTTATTTTACAAAAGAATACCAAGTCATGATTTTCTTAAGTACAAAGGTTTTTCAAAGTTTTCATCAAAGTTTTCTTCCATGTTTTTATACTCCTACTTTGTTAGATACTACTGCTTCGTTATACTTCTACTTAGTTAATGCTCCTACTTAGTTAAATGCTACTACTTTGTTAATTCTTTTACTTCGTGATACGCCTCCACTTCGTGATATGCTTCTACTTATTAACGCTTCTACTTTGTAATACGCTTCTACATGTTAACGCTTCTACTTCGTAATACGCTTCTACTTGTTAACGCTTCTACTTCATGAAACACTTCTGCTTCGTTAAACACTTCACCTTCGTTAAATGTTTCTACTTAGTTAAATGTATGCTTGTACTTGTATAGTTATATAAATAATGTTTAAAGGACTTAGGAAGGCTAGTTCGCCCTATTTCCTTTTCCTCGTTGGGATGTGGTCTGGTGGGATCGGATATCCGTCCGAAGGTCGTTTGATCATTAATTATATATTACGTATACATGTATAGACATATAGGTTTACATCGATCGGTTCAGTTATGAGTCTCTATCATTAGTCCAGTATTTACATCAGAACTCACTATACGAGATGCATATTCAGGACACGGCCTTCTCTGTTGTCTAGTTGGTAACCAGAGTCTCCTGTAGGGAGAGCGGGAATTGTGTGTATAGATCTATACGGGATTGACACTCCCACACCCTGACTGCTTGCTACATTCCACGGCCTACCAAGCCAAGGGGTGACAAATGTCACATTCTTTCCAATGCTTGCAGGGCGTCAAGCTCTCTAGTGTCTATCAGTATGGTTACAAGTATCTCGGGGCTACCTTATAATTCATGGCCTTAAGGTAACGAGAATTAAAACTGTATTTTTGAAACAACACTTTTAAGAACCCTCCCTGTTTTTAGACCTTGCTAGACGTATCATTCAATTGATACTGGCTGGGGTCTGTGTCTCTTTGTTTTAGGCCTTGCTAGACGTATCATTCAATTGATACTGTCTGGGGTCTGTGTCTCTCTGTTTTAGACCTTGCTAGACGTATCATTCATTTGATACCGTATGGGGTCTGTATCTTCTTTTGTTAGACTGAGCCAGGCGTGTTATTCATTCGATACTCTCCTGGAGTCTATGATTTCTTTTGCCTTAGTCAACAGTATTCTCTGCTGAGGCATATGTTATTTTCCCTAATATTCTCCTACTTTCTTTAAAATCAAATACTGTATTTTGGTAATGATAGTGTTTCAGGGAAAATTACTCTTTAAAACATAACTCTGTCGAGTCTTGGTAGAAGATTGCATTTATTTAGAAAATATTGGATTTTCTGGAAAGGACTCTAATACACCGTTGATTCTAAACTACTACTTTTATAAAGTTATTTGAATAAAATGACGCTAATTACTTATGAACTCACTAGCATTTATAAAAATGCTGATACTCGCATTCAAATAACTTGTATTCTTAGGTGAGCAATAGACAGGTACATCCCAGGAGCTTTTGGCGAAGACAGTTTAGTACCAAGCTGCACCTATATTATTACTTGTATTACTTTGATGTTTCTATGTAATGTAAACTATGTAAAACTATTACTATTAATGCAATGATTGTTGTACTTTTATTAATAAACTGCATATGTTGTGATACTTGACATGACATCATCCACCCCAGAACGTTTCCGCCGTTCCGATTTTGGGGTGTGACACATTCCTAATTTGTAAGTGCTAACCCTATGATACACAACCCACCCCAATCTCATCCTCATCCTCACCCTACCTCGACCATCACAACCACACATTCGTACCTAAAAACTAACACATACACCCTACCATATCCAAAATACCTATATCTACCTACCCCTACCCAAAACACCTTTATATACATATACACTCACCCACACACACCCTACACCATTTACCCATACCCACCTAGACATACCCACCTACATGTATAATTATAAGATAGAGATGGAAAGCTCGGATAAAGTTTTTTATTTTCAAAAACATTATGTATAGTGATGATTATAAATGATGACAGTGAGTATGATGATAAATTAATTACCAAATGTTCAAAAGTTACTTTACATTTGTCAAAAACCAACCACACAATCAGTTGAAATAACATAAACAAACACATAAACATTTTGATAACTGTTCTCAAACACATGAATACAAACCATAGAAAAATCATATAATTTTATCTATTTTATATAATCAATATTAATCAATAACTTTTCTAACTATATTATTTAATCTGACTTTTTTTAAGAATATTTGGTTATTACAATTTTTCAATAAAAATTAAAAATCCCACTCTTATTTTTCATTTTCCCTCTTCTTCCTCGTTTCCTTCATCTAGCCAAGCATGCCCTACAATGTCGGCCTCCACGAGAGACCCATCTCCAATCTCCACGCTCTTCCATAGCCCGTATCGGCTATGCAACATTAGTTAAACCTCTTCCCTCACAGTTGATGATCCACTTCTCTCGCCTTACAACGTCGATCGTCTCCACTCTTCCATATCGCTCGTATCCATAGCCATCTCCCTCCAATCCAGTGATCGCCTCCACCAACCCTTGAACCACCTCCAACCAGTGCATCCTACAGCATTAGACAAATCCAATGATAACGTCCCTTGGGTAAAACTTTCTTTCCCTAAAATCAATTTTTTTGGAATCATGTTTTCCCCTGAATACATCAACTTGTTTCTCTTTTCCACTGAAAATCGATTCTTAGTAATACATTGATATGTTCGTTCTTTTTTGCTATGAATTAGAGTATAAGTTCATATACCAACTTTTTCTTCTTTTTTGGCTTGCTGTATAACTTGATTACCACTGTTTATCGGTCATTAATCAAGATCAGATTGAATAGCCATTTAAATACTACTTGTAGATAAAATCATTTATTGTTTAAGCTTGGCTTGATTTATAAAAGGGTTGCATTTAAACTTGTTGCTTATGTGATTTAATCATTTGGATTAACCTACTAGTTTGAATATATTTCTACAGGAGATTAGCATATGCTTGTGGACACAAAGTCATTTTTGGAGTAAGATACTAGTTAATTTATAATTTGGATTACTTTATCAAAAAGTCGTGCTTCAATGTAAGCATCAATTTGGCCAAAAACTGTGTTAATAGCAAGATTATAAGAATAGTTTATAATTTCATGCCATATGGAATCTTCCTGGGTGGAAAATATGTTATTTGTACTCTACAACATCAGCGTTGTCATGGTACAATTATCAGGAACAAAACCATTGTTGGGTCAAAAATATGGTTTATACTTTGCTTTTCTAAGAAAATATATTTTTCGATAATTTTGTAGTTGTGTATGGCTGCACATGTGTGTGCGGCCGCACACCCTATGTACGGCCGCACAGGTGTGTGCAACTGTACACTCGTGTGCTGCTGGTGGCCCATGTCTCATACATATAGGGTGAGGAGTGTATGGCTAGTAGAGAGAGAAGGAATGGAGCATATTGTAGAGAGAGAAACTAGAGAGAAGAATTGTGTGTGAGAAAGAATCTTATTGTAAGGAGCATCATTCATATTATTGAATACAATCAAGATTCTTATTATTCTTCTTCTCCTTCTCTTCTATATTGATCTGACATCATCCAATTGATTGGGATTCTGCACCATCAATTGGCTCTGATTGATACACAAGCAATTTTAGGGACTTACAATTGGTATCAAAGCTTGGATTGTATCAACCAATTTTGTCAGATCTGGAGCTTATTTGATCCTATTTTGAAAAGATTTTTGCGTTTTTGGATAGATCGGGGAAAAATAAGGGGGGTTTCTTCTTTTCATTTTTCATAAAAACTAGTTTTTGATCGAGTTTTGGAGCAAAAAAGGGTGAAAAACGTCGTTTTTTTCGCGAATCTGTTGAAGGTGTGCGGTATCCGTGTGCGGCTAGGCGGCTTCGGACGGTGTTCACGGCTAAAGCGACTTCGGACGGTGTGCGAGTCTTTGGTCGGAGCTCCTGGTCAGCTCAGTCTTCGCAGCAGCTTTCATTAAAAAATTCGGAGAGTTTTGGGGTTGCCAGGTTTCGAACCTGGGTCTCTAGCTTCATCAAACACGTCTCATACCAGTTGAGATAAAAGGAAATTCATTAAAGATCTCGCTCGTTTAATTTTATACACTTCGCAGCAACATCAAATAATCAAAAGAAATTTTGGAGTTGCCAAGAATCGAACGTTGGTCACCTGATAAACAAATCCATCCGCCTTACCAGTTGGACTAGCAAGTCTTTTGTTACACTCCTTCCGAAATTAATTCATAAAGTGTCCCTTTCGGTTCCTTATTTCGTATTTTGACACTTTCAACCCCAAAAATCAATTTCTATTATTTTTAAATTACATTTTCAACCCAAAAATTTTATTTATTAATTTTTGACTTTTTACTTAAATTTTGACTTTGACTTTTCTAGTTTGACCTTTGACTTTAAACTTTGACTTTTTCGTTTATCTTTCAAATTTTCAAATTTAGCTTTTCGGTTTGAGTTTTAAGTTTGACTTTTAAGTTTGAATTTTTAAATTTGATTTTTAAAGTTGACTTTCTCGGTTTTTAAGTCAAAGGGCAAATTCAAACAAAATATATAAAATATAATATATATATATATATATATATATATATATATATATATATATATATATATATATATATATATATATATATAAAATGAGTTCCTCATCCATTTCGATAAGTAAAGTTTCATGTACTCTATCTTGTGAAACTACTATTAAATTTCTCCAAGACCAAATCGATTTATTAAAAAGAGAAAATGAGGACCTCAAATACAAAGGCTATACTCTTAAGAAAGGTCAGAAACCTCTAAAAGCTCAATTAGAGGCCAAGACTAAGGAATTTAGGAAATTACAAGAAGATTACAGCAATAAGTGTGAAAATTATGATCACATTAAGAAAAAACTTGTTGCTGTAACTGAATAACTTGACGCCTTGAAAATTAAGTGTGGAAAAACAAATGTTAGTTTCAAAAATTATACCGCGTCAAGTAAGATAGTCGAGTCCTTAGTTGAAAAACAATTGAGTTTTAAAGATAATCAAACCGAGGGTCTAGGGTATGAAGGTGTCCCTCCTCCCGATAATCACATCTACACTACAAAACCTTTGACTCAGGAAGAGATTGATCGAGAACCATTTATGGTATACGGTAAACCAGTTGTTGAACAGGCAACTGAGGGTGTTGAGTTGAACGATACTAATGATTCTACTTCCTGTGCAGGTAAAGTAGTAGAGGATCAAAACAAGGAGAAAACTATTGAACAATCCAATGACTCCTTGAACTCTGAATCTGTTGCTTCTTATTCTGTTGGTAAATACAGGCCACCAAATCAAGTGAAACAGTCTGTCTACTGCAATTGTGCTTGTAGGAACAACAGGAGACAAGGCAAGGATACGCCACCAGGGGTAGGAAGAAACAACTTCCCAGTGAAGAAAAAGACATGTTTTCACTGTGGAACACCTAGACACATTGCCCGAAATTGTCCAAATCGCGCATACGTTCCCTACTATGTACAAGGGTGGAAGAACACACCAAGAGGGAGATTTTCCAAAAGAAGCCCCTCAAGTTCACGTTCAGACAATGGCGACTGGAATGCCACAAAGGGCAAGAGTTCATCTCCCAAGGCCAAGAAATCAACTCCCAAGGGCAAGAAGGGAATGTCGGCCCATAAGTCAAGTTCAAGAGATGCTCCTGTGAAACCAAGACCGGCTAGGTCAAAGTTATCTCGGCGATCGGCTTCGAGTTCAAAATCAAGTGCCGAGGCACCCATTGGATCGAAAAAGAAATGGGTCAAACCCAACTACAAATGGGTTCCGAAGGATTAATCTCCCAAATCTTCTAACTATTATAATATTTCTACATATTCTGTTTGTGATAAACAGGATATGTCATGGGAGTGAGTACCGTGCAAGGATGACAAAGGTCGACCCAGTTTCAAAATAGACTGGGTTCCAAAGACCAACTGATCCCGCTCTGTGTCGGAGCAGCTATGGAGGCATATCATCAGACTTCGGTTTGTTGGTAGTGGCTGTTCCAGGCACATGATAAGGGACATCTCTCAACTGTACAACATTCAGACCTTTGTTTGAGAGTATGTGTCCTTTTACGGGAAAGGAGGAAAGAAAGAGATCACAAATGGGGTTAGTGCTTAATGACATGAAGAATTTTTGGATCTGTTATGAGATTAAGCATTATATTCTTAGACCTTCTGGATGCAAATTCAATCAGTGAATTACGGTTTGTGTTTTCTTCTCTATACTGCTGAGTTTATCTTACTCTGATTCGTTTTAAAGACAATTCTTCATTATATTAATAGTTTTTCGTTAGTAGTTATTATTGGGAAGTGATTTCAACAAGTGATAATAGGAAATCTGAATCTGTGTAAGGTACCAAAGCTGAATTGTCTAGGCTCTGTGTTCGATGTGCTGGCAGGCACGAAGAGTTTAACGGACTTGACTAGGTGCAGATGAACTTAAGGAATCTAGAGACTTGATAAATCTTGACCTAGATAGTTCCGTTTAGCCTGACAATACGATGCTCGGATAGGTTGAGCAGGGAGATATACATGAGAATCCACTAGTCACATTAAGAGAGCCCATATCTAGAACTGTGGTTTAACTTTTCCTCGATGTACGGATTCTGTCCTTAATTTTGGTATTGATAGGGCGATTGGGGAACTCCGATAAAGTAGGTCTGTAGAAAATTATTTTCTTTCTTTCTTACTGTTAGTAATATGTTGCCTCCTCTGCGTGATTGGAAGAGATCCGACCTGGACTGTAACATATGCAAATCTATTTCTCTGGATCTTATATCTATGAAATTCTTCCTATCTGTTAGCCATATGTTATCTCCGTTGTGTGATTAACAATCCGACCTGGTACACAGCATATGCAACCTTCTACTTCTCAATCCCTATAAAACTCTAATTAGTCATAATCTAAATCTATCATCTCTATGAATAATTGTCTACTCACCTAAAGTAAGGAGTATCTTGGAAGTTCTTGATTATTGGGGTATGTCAGGAAGCGGGAAACACGTTCTAGTACAATTAAAATTGAACAATTATAGATTGTCTGTAGATCTCGTTGCTCAACTTAGGTGGACAACAATATCCTTAGTCGTCATTAGATGAATGGTCCTTAGGAAGTTTTATCTAGGAACATAGGATCAACTTGTCTTGTCACTTATAGCATGTCCAAAATTTGTCACAATTTTTCGTGTTTAAGTGAACCACAATACCGACGATCGACCAGATCTATTCTTGAAGGGGAAAGTATTGACAAACGGATTAAGACTGTCTAACAACTTTGATCCCAAATATTTTTGTTTTTGTTAAATTTGTTCATAGTTTTCCTCTATGCACAAATTTAGGGGGAGAATTAAAAAAAATATTCAAAAATCAAACAAAAATCAGAAAAATTCAAAATTCAAACAAAAAATAGAAAATTAAAAATAAAAAATAGTGTTATTTCTGTTTTTTTTTTTCAAAAAATATCAAAAATCCAAAAATATTTTTTTGTGTGCTAATTTTTCTTTTAGTTTTGTTTTGTCTTGAAAAGTGATTTCAGACGTAGATGAGACTCGTGGAGACTGTATTGAAGATTTTCTGAGCCAAGACTTCATCCGTGAGCATCGAAGAATTTTCATTCGAAGGAGCAAGAAATGAAGATTATTCTTTAAACATTCAATCCTTCAACCCCAGAAGCAAGGTCAAGCCGCGCTTTAAGATTATGTGACAGATTGCATTGAAGTCTTCTCAATCAATCTGCTTCTATCTATAAACCTGCTGAATTGATCTAGAAGGTTACTTCTCTCCGTTGTTCTCAAGCTGAAAGTGCTATCTTTCAAGAATCTTTTCATCAAGCCTCCTCACCCAATGTGCGTTCAGAGTCAAATCTTGAAGAAATGCCCAACTACTCAATATGAAGTCATTCATGGAAGATTCATATGTTCATCCTGATGTTGTGAAGAAATCGAAGATAAACGCTGAAGCCAATCTCCAACTGAAGATTAACAAGAAAAGCCAGCTACTTTTTAGGGGGAGCTTGTTGGGTCAATTAGAAAAGAAATCTATAAACCAAGGGGGAGAATGTTGGGTCAAAAATATGGTTTATACTTTGCTTTTCTAAGAAAATATATTTTTCTGTAATTTTGTAGCTGTGAACGGCTGCACATGTGTGTGCGGCCGCACACCCTGTGTACGGCCGCACACGTGTGTGCAACTGTACACTTGTGTGCTGCTAGTGGCCCATGTCTCATATATATATATATATATATATATATATATATATATATATATATATATATATATATATATATATAAGGTGAGGAGTGTATGGCTAGTTGAGAGAGAAGGAGTGGAGCATATTGTAGAGAGAGAAACTAGAGAGAAGAATTGTGTGTGAGAAAGAATCTTATTGTAAGGAGCATCATTCATATTATTGAATACAATCAAGATTCTTATTATTCTTCTGCTCTTTCTCTTGTATATTGATCTGACATCATCCAATTGATTGGGATTCCGCACCATCAATTGGATCTGATTGATATATAAGCGATTTAGGGACTTACAACCTTCAAATTGTATTCTATCTACATAATTTATTTTTTGTTTCTTTACTAGTGTTCTTGGGTTCATGTTTTTTTCATATCTATTGTAAGGTTGTTTTTTTAAATATAAGAAATAGCAATATAATTTTATTGATTTTTATATTATAGCATCATACTTTCACCTATTCCAGTTAAAGCATAGTATTTTATAAAAATAAACACTGAACTCAGTAAAACATAATACAAAGGTTAAAATTGTCATTTTTATAATTCAACACATAAACTCAAAGGTTCCAACCATACAACATGTTAAAATTTTACGGTGACCATTATAAACTTTTAGACACACATAAAAATGTAACTTGTCACCATACATTATTTATAGTCATTAATTGACTTTATTTTACTAAGTTGCTTATAAACACCACCCATTCGAAACAAAAAAGATGTTATGTGGCCATTTGTTTTTTTAAGCCAAATCATCATATTTTGACAGACATAATAAAAGGCATATGGCCATAAACCCTAAAAGTAACTTGTTTTCTTGTTTTTACTAAGTCACTAGTAAACACCACCCTATGGACATATAAGTATTTAATACGGCCATATGTATCATATCTTAGCTACATTGGATTGCATGTGTCTAAAAAGGCACCATGATATAGAAACATATACAATTGCCTCATGTCACCATATATTTATCTATTGTCTCACATAAAAAAGTATCATAATATTGATCAGTAAGCGTGGCTAATGGTGACATATGGACATAATGTTCGAGTGTGGCTAATAATGGTCACATTTGATATAATTAAATGTGGTTAAAGTTTTGACTCTCTATACAATGGCCACACAAACTAACTTAAATGTATCCAAAAACAATCTCTAAATTTTTTTAGTGACCTTTGGCAACACTTTTAATAAAAAGTATAACAGACTGTTTTTTGAAAAGTGCGACCGTATGTCATTTTTGTACTAGTGAGAATCTTAATTTTGTGTGCCTCATCCATCAAAAACTGTCGCGCACCACCCTAGTACGGAACCCACACCCTCCAATGGAGAGTCAATAACCCCTGAATTTAATAATCGAAGGAAGCCACCTGACCCACTATGCACTTACTCTTCCTGTGGTCTTCCTTCATAGCTTCAACCTGAGCCTCTCGAATCTGCTCCAAGAGTGGAGTAATCAATGTCATCCTCATACAGATATCTCTAATCGGAGCTGCAACCGCCTTGCGGATGAGAGCATCGACCATCATATTGGCCTTCCCCGGATGGTTAAGGATCTCATAATCATAATCCTTCACCAAATACAACCACTGGCGCTGTCTCATGTTTAGAGTCAGTTGATCCATCAAATACCTCAGGCTCTTGTGATTCTTGTAAATAATATGGTGGACCTCATAGAGGTAACAATGCCAAATCTTGAGGGCGAAAACCATAGCCCCCAGATCCAAATCATGCGTCAAATAATTCACCTCATGAGGTTTTAGCTGGCTCGAAGCGTAATCAATAACGTGGCCCCTCAACATCAGAAGTGCACTTAAACCCATGATCGACGCATCACAATAAACCAGTAAATTCTAGACACCCTCTGACAGGGTCAGAATCGGTGCCTCACACAATCTCTATCTTAGTGTCCCAAAGGCTGCTAAATGCTCATGCTCCCAACGAAAATTGACAGTCTTCTTTGTAATCGAGTTAGAGGAAGCACTGTTTTGGAGAAATTCTAAATGAATCTCTGATAGTAACCTGCTAGCCCAAGGAAACTCTGAATCTCATATGAAGAACTGAAAACCTCACACCTCATCATGGCCTCGACCTTGGTCGGATCAACCAGAAAACCATTCTAGTTGACGAGGTTGTCACACCCCGAAAACCGAAGGCGGAAACATTTCCGGGGTTGACTCCACGTTGAGTATCAAATCCAATGTACATAGTAAGTAAAGTAAATCAACCATTACATTACATATATGAAAGTTTTACATTTGTTTCAAAAGCAAAAGTTATACATGTGATACATAGTATATATAAACAACGCGAAACGAGTCTTCTAAGCATTTCTTCTTCACCAAAAGAGATCGTCGGGTACTTGTCTAATGTGAACCTGAGAATACAAGCGGTTTGAAAATCAGCATAAAGCTGGTGAGTTGATAAGCGGTTTTGTTTTCTGAAAATGTACGAGTTCCCTTAGTTTTTTTGAAAACGTGGTTATTCAAGAAAATCCCATATTTTCTTATGTAAAGTTAGTTTCCAAATCCAAAAAGTAAAGTAAACGATGTACAAATAAAACATGATTGTTCTTGTGAATTGTAGTTCAATTATTTAACTTGTTATACTTTTCTAGTTACATACTACTGTTACTCAGGAAAATCCTATATTTTCCTACATGTGTGAGTGTGAACTATTACTGGTTCTGTGTGAGCTAACTGATACTGATTCCGATTATGTTCATTATTATCCATAGGAAAACCCCATGTTTTCCTGAATGAGTGATGGTGTGCTATTACCAATTCTGGTTATGTTCAGTGTTCTCCCTAGGAAAACCCCATGTTTTCCTGAATGAGTGAGAGTGTGCTATTACCAATTCTGGTTATGTTCAGTGTTCTCCCCAGGAAAACCCCATGTTTTCCTGAATGAGTGAGGGTGTGCTATTACCAATTCTGGTTATGTTTAGTGTTCTCCCCAGGAAAACCCCATATTTTCTTGAATGTGTGTATGTGTGTGCCTGTCATCCTTGAACGTACATTAGCTTTACTACGTACATAAAGCTAGTAAATGAGTCTAAAGCGTTAATAATCTAGATTGCGAGTCCTTAACCATACTCAGACTAGATATGACTTTAGTCGTGGTCAATATCCTTTTTATGACTTTCGTCACCCTTGAACCTTTCGGTTCGGCTGTAGCTAGCAGCCAGGTGTGGGATTGTCAGTCCCGTATAGATCTATACACTCAAGTCATGCTCTCCTACGTACGGAGATTCTGGTTACAGGGGCACTCCTCCACTATCTCGTGTCGAGGAAGTGTTACAGAGGAAGTGTCTCCAATCTTTAAGATTACTCTTTACTTCTCGCCTAGAGAAGTAGTATCTACGAATAACTAAGTTCTAACGTGCCTGACCTTTACACTCGAGTCTAGGTGTTTTATTAAGGACATTACACTCGAGCCTAGGTGTTATCTAAATGATGACTATCCTTTACACTCGAGCCTAGGTGTTTTATTAAGGACATTACAGTTGTTCTGAGTTATTTAATGATTACTTATCCTTTACACTCGATCCTAGGTGTATTATTAAGGACGTTACAATTGATTTGTGTGTTACGATGGTATTTATCTATCACACTCGAGCCTAGGTGTATTGTTAAGGACATACAAATGTTTTATGTTTTCTAATGGTGTCTGCCTTTTACACTCGAACCTTAGTGTTTTATTACAGACATTACAATGGTTTATGTTTTCTATCAGTTTAAATGAGAACAATCAAACATAAAGTATACAATATAACAGTGTATAATAAGAATTGAAAATCAGGTTAAACAAACAACTCTGCAAGATAAAATATAGTTTGTTAAAAAGTTTTCAATTCTTAAAAATGTACAATTATGAAACCATTTAACTGAAATCATGTGTTTAAGTACAAGATATTCTTGTACTTTTGCTTGTATCCCCCCCTGAAAACATTGAAAAACCATTGAAAAAGGGTAGGCGTATGAACTCACCGGACGTAGAAATGTGTCGGTTTCGGATGCTAAACGTTGAATCGAGGCCTGATAACACACGAGGTTCCTATGTAAAATGAAATGGCATACAAATATATCTAATTAGATTCATAAACTCTAATTAGATATGAAGTTACACTCCAATGAACGAAAACACCTCAAAACGGGTGTTTGGAGTGACCCGGGTGACATCTACGGACGGGAAATGAAGCGAGGGACTTGGGATATGAGTTTACTCCCCAAGAGTAAACTTCCTAATGAAGTTTACGGCCTATACACCACTCACACATGAGTTCACGGCCGTGAACTCATGTTGGCAAGAGTTATGGAGCTTAATGTGTCACAAATGGCTAATATCACTTGAAAATGCTTGGAATAATTTTTCCTAAGGCTTGGAATTAATTTAAAACATCAAATATCACACTTAAGGGAGCTTACGGCCTTGGCATGGAGCCTATGGCCTTAAACTCTCATACTCCCTTGAATAATTGTTTTTAAGGTCCCAAAGTTAATCACATGTGATTCTAAAAATTCCTACAAGCCTTGAAATGATTTTTGGGCACAATTTGACATCCTTTTTGGAGTTTATGGCCTTGGAGCACCTTCTATGGCTGTAAACTCTCAAATGAAGAGTTTTGATGTGTTTAAAGCCCCTAAACTATTTTTGGTTGGTTCTATGATTTATTCCAAGGCTTTTGGTGGTGTTGGATGGCTTTCTAACACCTTGAAAATGAGTTTACACCCATGATTGAGGAGTTTACGGCCCAAGCACATGCCTTGGCCGTAAACTCATACAAACCCCTCAAAATTCATGTTTGAAGTGTTCTAAGTCCATTACCAAATGTCTAAAAGTCATATCTAGGTCTAGTTTGAGTCATGGAAGGGTTTAAGGGCTTAAAAACCCTTTAAATATGGGTTTATGGCCTAAGCACCATTCTGGGCCGTAAACTCATATATAAGGCTCTAAGTCATGGTTTGAGGCATTCTAGTTCCATTTCATTAAGTCATCTAGCCATATTCAAGGTCTAATTGTGGTTTGGAAAGGTTTTGTTGCTCCAAAAACCCCATTTATATGAGTTTACGGCCTAGGACTATTCTAGGGCCGTAAACTCATGATAATGGTCCTAATCCATGGTTTAAACTCGAATTTGAAGGCTAGAGAGGTTGCATAACAAATTAGGGAAGGTACCTTGGAGATTTGAAGCCTTAAACTCAGGATTTGGACCCTTAAATCTAGTTTGAGGAGAGAGGTTGGAGTGATAGTTGTAAAATGGAGCAAAAGCTTCAAAATGAAAACTTGGATCACTTTAAATAGTGTCCAAGTTCGGGACACGGTAGAATTCTACCCGATACCGGCGTTAGACGGGGCTTTTGGTCGCACCCAACCAATTTGCCATAACCCGATATGGTTGATTCTAGAAATGTTCCGATCATTAATATGAGACATTAGAATGAGTTCTAAGGGTATTAAGACACTTATTAAGTCATAAAATAAAATATACATTAATGACTTAATAAAATGCCGGAATCGGAAACGGCGATTGGATGATCGGAACGAGTCGCGAGAAGGGTTACATTTAGGGATAAAAATGAGGAATATCAGATGGTTGCTACTGAGTCCTGAAGATAGCTCGGAGAGGGCTATGGAATCGATTCCTAAAAGTAACCCTTCTCGCGACTCGTTCCGATCATCCAATCGCCGTTTCCGATTCCGACATTTTATTAAGTCATTAATGTATATTTTATTTTATGACTTAATAAGTGTCTTAATACCCTTAGAACTCATTCTAACGTCTCATATTAATGATCGGAACATTTCTAGAATCAACCATATCGGGTTACGGCAAATTGGTCGGGTGCGACCAAAAGCCCCGTCTAACACCGGTATCGGGTAGAATTCTACCGTGTCCCGAACTTGGACACTATTTAAAGTGATCCAAGTTTTCATTTTGAAGCTTTTGCTCCATTTTACAACTATCACTCCAACCTCTCTCCTCAAACTAGATTTAAGGGTCCAAATCCTGAGTTTAAGGCTTCAAAGCTCCAAGGTACCTTCCCTAATTTGTTATGCAACCTCTCTAGCCTTCAAATTCGAGTTTAAACCATGGATTAGGACCATTATCATGAGTTTACGGCCCTAGAATAGTCCTAGGCTGTAAACTCATATAAATGGGGTTTTTGGAGCAACAAAACCCTTCCAAACCACAATTAGACCTTGAATATGGCTAGATGACTTAATGAAATGGAACTAGAATGCCTCAAACCATGACTTAGAGCCTTATATATGAGTTTACGGCCCAGAATTGTGCTTAGGCCGTAAACCCATATTTAAAGGGTTTTTGAGCCCTTAAACCCTTCCATGACTCAAACTAGACCTAGATATGACTTTTAGACATTTGGTAATGGACTTAGAACACTTCAAACATGAATTTTGAGGGGTTTGTATGAGTTTACGGCCAAGGCATGTGCTTGGGCCGTAAACTCCTCAATCATGGGTGTAAACTCATTTTCAAGGTGTTAGAAAGCCATCCAACACCACCAAAAGCCTTGGAATAAATCATAGAACCAACCAAAAATAGTTTAGGGGATTTAAACACATCAAAACTCTTCATTTGAGAGTTTACGGCCGTAGAAGGTGCTCCAAGTCCATAAACTCCAAAAAGGATGTCAAATTGTGCCCAAAAATCATTTCAAGGCTTGTAGGAATTTTTAGAATCACATGTGATTAACTTTGGGACCTTAAAAACAATTATTCAAGGGAGTAGGAGAGTTTACAGCCATAGGCTCCATGCCAAGGTCGTAAACTCCCTTAAGTGTGATATTTGATGTTTTAAATTAATTCCAAGCCTTAGGAAAAATTATTCCAAGCATTTCCAAGTGATATTAGCCATTTGTGACACATTAAGCTCCATAACTCTTGCCAACATGAGTTCACGGCCGTGAACTCATGTGTGAGTGGTGTATAGGCCGTAAACTTCATTAGGAAGTTTACTCTTGGGGAGTAAACTCAAATCCCAAGTCCCTCGCTTCATTTCCCGTCCGTAGATGTCACCCGGGTCACTCCAAACACCCGTTTTGAGGTGTTTTCGTTCATTGGAGTGTAACTTCATATCTAATTAGAGTTTATGAATCTAATTAGATATATTTGTATGCCATTTCATTTTACATAGGAACCTCGCGTATTATCAGGCCTCGATTCAATGTTTAGCATCCGAAACTGACACATTTCTGCGTCCGATGAGTTCATACCCCTACCCTTTTTCAATGGTTTTTCAATGTTTTCAGGGGGGGATAAAAGCAAAAGTACAAGAATATCTTGTACTTAAACACATGATTTCAGTTAAATGGTTTCATAATTGTACATTTTTAAGAATTGAAAACATTTTAACAAACTATATTTTATCTTGCAGAGTTGTTTTTTTAACCCGATTTTCAATTCTTATTATACACTGTTATATTGTATACTTTATGTTTGATTGTTCACATTTAAACTGATAGAACACATAAACCATTGTAATGTCAGTAATAAAACACTAAGTTTCGAGTGTAAAAGGTAGACACCATTAGAAAACATAAAACATCTGTATGTCCTTAACAATACACCTAGGCTCGAGTGTGATAGATAAATACCATCGTAACACACAAATCAATTGTAACGTCCTTAATAATACACCTAGGATCGAGTGTAAAGGATAAGTAATCATTAAATAACTCATAACAAATGTAATGTCGTTAATAAAACACCTAGGCTCGAGTGTAAAGGACAGTCATCATTTAGATAACACCTAGGCTCGAGTGTAATGTCCTTAATAAAACACCTAGACTCGAGTGTAAAGGCCAGGCACGTTAGAACTTAGTTAGTCGTAGATACTACTTCTCTAGGCGAGAAGTAAAGAGTAATCTTAAAGATTGGAGACACGTCCTTTGTAACACTTCCTCGGCACGAGATAGTGGAGGACTTCCCCTGTAACCAGAATCTTCGTACGTAAGAGAGCGTGACTTGAGTGTATAGATCTATACGGGACTGACAATCCCACACCTGGCTGCTAGCTACAGCCAAACCGTAAGGTTCAAGGGTGACGAAAGTCATAAAAAGGATATTGACCACGACTCGAGTCATATCTAGTCTGAGTATGGTTAAGGACTCACAATCTAGATTATTAACGCTTTAGACTCATTTACTAGCTTTATGTACGTAGTAAAGCTAATGTACGTTTAAGGATGACAGGCACACACATACACACATTCAGGAAAATATGGGGTTTTCCTGGGGAGAACACTGAACATAACCAGAATTGGTAATAGCACACCCTCGCTCATTCAGGAAAACATGGGGTTTTCCTGGGGAGAACATTGAACATAACCAGAATTGGGAATAGCACACCCTCACTCATTCAGGAAAACATGGGGTTTTCCTGGGGAGAACACTGAACATAACCAAAATTGGTAATAGCACACCCTCACTCATTCACGAAAACATGGGGTTTTCCTATGGATAATAATGAACATAATCGGAATCAGTATCAGTTAGCTCACACAGAACCAGTAATAGTTCACACTCACACATGTAGGAAAATATAGGATTTTCCTGAGTAACAGTAGTATGTAACTAGAAAAGTATAACAAGTTAAATAACTGAACTACAATTCACAAGAACAATCATGTTTTCTTTGTACATCTTTTACTTTACTTTTCGGATTTGGAAACTAACTTTACATAAGAAAATATGGGATTTTCTTGAATAACCACGTTTTCAAAAAAACTAAGGGAACTCGTACATTTTTAGAAAACAAAACCGCTTATGAACTCACCAGCTTTATGTTGATTTTCAAACCGCTTGTATTCTCAGGTTCACATTAGACAGGTACCCGACGATCTCTTTTGGTGAAGAAGAAATGCGTAGAAGACTCGTTTCGCGTTGTTTATATATACTATGTATCACATGTATAACTTTTGCTTTTGAAACAAATGTAAAACTTTCATATATGTAATGTAATGGTTGATTTACTTTACTTACTATGTACATTGGATTTGATACTCAATGTGGAGTCAACCCCGGAAATGTTTCCGCCTTCGGTTTTCGGGGTGTGACAGAGGTACCCTACAAACTGCACCTCGTGTAACCAAAGCTCACATTTAGAGAACTTTTCATAAAGTCTCTCCCTCCTTAGAGTCTCCAATACCACCCTCAAGTGCTCCTCATCCTGCTCCTGGGTCTTGGAATAGATCAGGATGTTATCAATGAATAAAATCAAAGACCGATCCAACATCGCCCTACATACGTGGTTCATGAGGGCCATGAACATGATTGGAGCGTTGGCGAGCCCAAAGGGCATCACCATGAACTCGTAATGACCATAACGAGTCTGAAAGTCCATCTTATACATATGGTCCTCTCTGACCCTGATCTGGTGATAACCGAACGAAGATCAATCTTGGAAAACCAAGATGCACCCTGAAGCTAGTCAAACAAATCCTTAATCCTTAGGAGTGGATAACAAATCTTTACCGTTAGCATATTCAGCTCACGGTATTCAATACATATCCAATACGACCCATCCTTTTTCCTTACAAACAGGATCAATGCTCCCGATGGAGAAATGCTCGTTCGAGTAAACCCATTGTCTAACAGCTTCTGCAGATGTGTAGACAACTCCGACATCTCTAGATGAGCTAACCGATACGATGCTTTGGCTATCCGAGCTGCACCAGGAACCAAGTCGGTCTGAAACTCCACTAACCTCTCCAAAGGCACTCTAGGAAAATCCTACAGAAACACATTTGGGTACTCCCGTACAATTAGCACATCATCGACAGTCACTTTATCCTTATCTCGAGTATCCATAACCTAGGCGACATATTTGGAACAACCCTAATGAAAATAACATTTGGCCCTAGCTGCCGAACATAGAACCGGCCCATGCTGAGCTCCTTCTCCCTGAACCACTAACTCTTCCTCACTTGGGGTCTAAATTCTACATCTGTGCTCGTAATTGATCACTTCCCTATTGGGGATTAACTAGTCCATCCCTACAATAACCTTGTTCCCATGCAAAGGAATGGGAACCAAATCAATTGGATGTTGCTCGCTGAACATCTCTAGAACACAATCTCGATGAACCTTTAATAATCAGACATATCGATCATCCACAATCTCAACCTCTAATAGAAAATCCAGCTTCCCCGGAGCTCCAATAAAGCTCTTGTTGAGCACAAGAGATACAAAAGATCGGGTAACCCTAAATCAAACAATACCAAGGTAGAGATACCATTCACAAGGAACAATCCTAAAACAAAACACACAAATATAAGCAGAGAAATCAACATAACTAAAGAGATAAGGAGAAGATACATACCCATCACCACATCAGGTGCTATGTGAGTCTCCTCAACTGTTAGCTGAAAAGCATTGATCCTTACCACAGGCGCATCCTCCTTACCCTGGTGGCCATCAATGATCCATAGAGTCGCTGGAGCGAGTGTTGGAAATGGTCCTCACACTACTAAGCTCAGGAAATTAGCCTTCTTATGGCCTATCTAATTGCAATTAAAGAAAATCAGGGTAGATGTCTGGGTGGTGGTGGTCGTCGTAGTGCAATCCCTGCTAATGTGACCCGTCCGGCTGCACTTCAAGCAACCAGAACCACTCACCATGCACACCCTATCATGCGTCTTGCCGCACTTACCACATCCGCTCCGTCCTTGTTGGCCTCTCGATCTTGAATCAAATATGAACATGAAACTTGTACACTGTTTGTCCTCGGTAACACTCCACAGAGATACGCGAGTGGAGGACTATCATATTATTACTAGTAAATTTGTTATTCATGTATGATTGGAGACACGTCCTCGGCGAACACTCCACAGAGATACGCAAGTGGAGGACTACACCCGTAACCAGAATCTCTGGGATTTAGAGAGCGTGACTTGAGTGTATAGATCTATACGGGGCTGACTACCCCACACCTGGCTGCTAGCTACAGCCGAACCGAAATGGTTCAAGGGTGACGAAAGTCATAAAGTTGTGGACTACTTATTGCCACAGGTTCAGTCTATAGTATTGTTATGGAGCTCGCAATTAGGATAACAGAGATTTACTTATAGTAATAATGAATAACTTTATACATTTCACAAGATAACCAGGTTTCGGAATACATCTTTTACATTGATAACCAACATTCAGGAAAGTATGGGACTTTCCTGGGAAACCTTGTACATAACTAGGTCTAACCAGAATACATCTTTTACATCTTTTACAACTGGTAACCAACATTCAGGAAAGCATGGGGCTTTCCTGGGGAAAACATTTACATAACTCGAAAAGTGTAACAAACTGGATAACATTACATCTTTTACAATTGGTAATATACAATCAGGAAAGTATGGGACTTTCCTGGGGATCCATTGGTACATAACCAAAATAGAATAACAAAACAGATAACCTAAATGTACATTTTCACATGGGTAAACATGATTTTAGTATACAACTTTACTTTACATAATGAGAAACAACCAACCAACCTTTTTAAGAAAATGTGGGATTTTCTTGGCGTGTGTTACATTTTCATAAACATAAAGGAAACATGAACATTTTCACAAAACAAAAACCGCTTATGAACTCACCAACGTTATGCTGATTTTCAAACCGCTTGTGTTCTCAGGTCATTGATAGAACAGGTACCGAAGATCCACTTGATTCAGGATGGAGTGCGTACAAGACCCGTTCGTTTTGTCTATATTATTACTATGTATCACAACTGTATAACTTTACTTTTGAAATAATGTAAAACTTTTCTATATGTAATGTAATGTTTGTTTCACTGTACTTACTATGTACATTGGATTTGATACTCAACGTGGAGTCAACCATGGAAATGTTTCCGCCTTCTGTTTTCGGGGTGTGACAGATTGGTATCAGAGCCCTTGTTTATAGTGAATAAAGTATACCAAACCTTACATGGTATAAAACTATAAACACTAAAGGGCCTAAGTGCTCTGAAATAAAAGTATCTTCAAACTATAAGTATTTTCAAAAAGTATATAAGTATACCGAGCCGTCGAGATTCGTAACTACAAGTATAACAAAACATAAATAAATGGGTGTTGTGTACTGAGGTTAAACCTGGGCATTTATGTAGTCGTGTCTAGGATCAATATAGCCTGGCCAACTATATTCATTCGAGACACGGCCAACATGTGCTTGGGAGTGACTGTGGTATGCGGAATGCCTAAAAACTTACCCTAATACCACAAACATCGCACCAGTGTAGTAACGAATCATGAAATACCATGGGAGTATTTCTCAAGCCAATTCTTCGTAAGAATCCTCGTTCATGTATAGATCCTTGATCAATCCATTAGCGATAATTTACCTGCTTTGATAACTCTTTCCTGCTTTATCGCTTATTTGGAATAAATATCTGTCATATCTCTCGATTCAATTCAGAGGACTTATCATCCTATCTTTCTTGATCTTATTAGATCAAGATGCCTCCCAGAAAGAGACCCAGCTCAAAGACCAACAACCCTCCGCCACCACCCCCTCCTGAAATTGATCCCATGTTATTCCAAACAGCTGTTACCGCCGCGGTGGTAGCTGTCATGTCCCAATTGAACACCGGTGGTTCCGGTGGTTCAGGCGGTAGCAATCAGAATCAAGAAAGTAATCAGGAACACCGAAAGGAGGGTTCCTACAAGTACTTCATGAATGCAAAGCCTTCATCCTTCGATGGCACTGGTGGTGTCATTTCCTTGTCCCGATGGTTCGAGAAAATCGAATCCATTTTCGAAATCTGTGCCTATGCTGAGTCCGACAAGGTCAAATTTACAGCCTGTACCTTCAGTGATAAAACCTTGACTTGGTGGAATGGCCGAGTCAAATCCTTGACCCTACCCGTAGCTAATGCCATGGGCTGGGACGCCATGAAAGAACTCCTCCTTGCCGAATACTGTCCCCGTGGTGAAATGCAGAAGCTAGAGCACGAGCTCTGGAACCTGGAGATGAAAGGTTCCGACATTGCTGCATACACTTCCCGATTCGATGATATCGCACTTCTCTGCCCTGGGCTAGTCACTCTTGAAAGTAAAAAGATCGAGAGGTTTATTTGGGGGTTAACCAATCCAACAAAGGGTCATGTCTTAGCTGCTCGCCCGGATACATATGATAGTGCTAAGACTTTAGCCCAAGCCATAATCGACCACAATGATGATGTCGAGGAAACCACCACCGCTCGTAAATCGACTAAAAGCAGTGGTGAGAAGAGAAAGTTCTGGAAGAAGAAGAAGGGTCAATCTCCCCAAGGATCCTCCAAAAGACAGCAAACAGTAGCAGTCCATGCTGCTACTACCCTAGTTGTTGCTGCTTCTGTTGTGGGATCCACAGCTCCAACTCCTACCAGCCGGTATGCTGGTAATCTTCCTCTCTGTGACAAGTGCAAGTATCACCACAACCCTGGCCCCTGTCGAGAACTTTCCTGTACCAATTGTGGTAAGAAGGGGCACACAGTCCGATTCTACAAATCTCTGGCCCAATCGGCCAATCAATCTTCGGGAGAAGGCGTTGGTCAAGCCTGCTACAACTGTGGTGAGGTCGGGCATTTTAAAAGGAACTGCCCCAAAAAGTCTACTGCTGATAACACCGGAAGAGTCCTCGCCATGGGACGGGAGGAAGCGGTCGCCGATCCCACTATTGTCTCGGGTACGTTCCTTCTCGACAACTCATATGCTAATATTCTTTTCGACTCGGGTGCTGAGAGGAGCTTTATTAGTCATGCATTCAAACATAACCTAAAACATAATTCCCAACCTTTAACCGAAACGTTTACCGTCGAGATGGCGAACGGTGAGAAAGAAAGCGCCAGCGAAGTGTTTGTAGGTTGCATCCTTACCTTGAACGACCATTCGTTTCCTATTGATCTCATGCCGGTATCCATAAAGAGCTTTGATGTCATCATTGGCATGGATTGGTTGAGTCCCAATCATGCAGATATCCTTTGTTTTGAAAAAGCCATCCGTCTCAACCTTCCTTCAGGTCAATCTCTTGTAATCTATGGCGATAAACTCAGTTCCAACCTTCGTACCATTTCCTGCATCAAAGATCATAAGCTCCTGCGAAAGGAGTGTATTGCATTCTTGGCCCATGTAATCAATGAGAAGCAGGAAGTTAAAGACCTCGTGAGCATCCCCTAAGTATGTAACTTTCCTGATGTATTTCCCGAAGAGCTTCCAGGAATTCTTCCCGAACGTCAGGTCGAGTTCCGTATTGACCTAATTCCTGGAGCTACTCCTGTAGCGAAGTCTCCGTATCGCTTAGCTCCAGCAGAAATGCAGGAGTTATCCAGTCAACTCAACGAGTTGCTCAGTAAAGGATTCATTAGACCGAGTTCCTCACCCTGGGGAGCTCTGTTTCTGTTTGTCAAGAAGAAAGATGGGTCCTTTCGGATGTGTATTGATTATCGCGAGCTGAACAAGTTGACTGTCAAAAACCGATATCCTCTGCCGCGAATAGATGACCTTTTCGATCAACTCCAGGGAGCCAGTTACTTCTCCTAGATAAACCTTCGATCAGGATACCATCAGCTACGAGTTCATGAGAGTGATGTTTTCAAAACAGCTTTCAGGACTCGATATGGACACTACGAGTTCGTAGTGATGCCCTTTGGTCTAACCAACGCACCGGCGGTGTTCATGGACCTGATGAACCGGGTGTGTCATCCTTATCTGGACAAGTTTGTCATTGTGTTCATTGATGACATACTCGTCTATTCCCGAAGCGAAGAAGACCACAAACAACACTTGAGATTAGTGTTGGAAACCCTACGATCCGAGAAGTTGTACGCGAAATTTTCCAAATGCGAGTTCTGGATTCGGAAGGTAACTTTTCTCGGTCATGTAGTAAGCGAGGAGGGTATTCATGTAGATCCTTCCAAGATAAAGGCGATAGAGAATTGGTCAGCACCGAAGACACCCACAGAAATCCGGCAATTCTTGGGTCTTGCTGGCTATTATCGAAGATTCATTCAGAACTTTTCCAGAATCGCCAAACCCTTAACCACTCTAACACAGAAAGGTGTACCCTTTTGTTGGAGTGATAAACAAGAAACCGCATTTCAGACGCTGAAGAAAGCCTTGTGCAGCGCGCCTATTCTGTCCCTACCCAAAGGGACAGAGGACTTCGTTGTCTACTGCGATGCGTCTAATCAATGCTTAGGCTGTGTGCTTATGCAAAGGGGAAAAGTAATTGCCTATACTTCTAGACAGTTGAAAGTACACGAGGTTAACTATACCACACACGACTTGGAGCTAGGAGCCGTAGTCTTTGCATTGAAGATTTGGAGACATTACCTCTACGGAACCAAGTGCACGATCTTTACCGATCACAAGAGCCTACAACACATCTTTGACCGGAAAGACTTAAACATGAGACAAAGGCGATGGGTAGAACTACTTAGTGATTATGAGTGTGAAATCCGTTACCATCCCGGCAAGGCCAATGTGGTGGCAGATGCCCTTAGCCGAAAGGAGAGTGCAGGCCGTAAAGTGAGGAACCAGACGATGACCATCCATTCCAACCTACCCATGCAAATCCGAGAAGCCCAGTTGGAAGCCCTCAAACTCGAGAATGTGTCGACCGAAGCCTTGAGAGGAATGGAAAAGAAACTTGAGATCAGAGGTGACGGAGTCCATTGTTTCATGGGTCGGATCTGGATTCCCAAGTTCGGAGGATTCAGAGAGATAGTTATGGAGGAAGCGCACAGAACCAGATACTCTGTTCACCCGGGCTCTGACAAGATGTATTTAGATCTCAAGAAACAATACTGGTGGCCAAACATGAAGGCTGAGATAGCTACGTTCGTGGGTAAGTGTCTGACTTGTGCCAAAGTAAAAGTTGAGAACCAGAAACCCTCGGGTCTGCTCCAGCAACCCAAGATACCTGAATGGAAATGGGAGATGATTACCATGGACTTCATCACCAAACTACCCAAGCGTCTGAGTGGGTACGACACCATTTGGGTAATTGTCGATCGTTTAACAAAGTCTGCTCATTTCGTTCCGATCAAAGAATCATACAAGATGGAAAGACTCGCGCGGATATACATCCATGAGGTAGTCCGATTGCACGGTGTACCTGTGTCCATTATCTCTGATCGAGATAGCAGGTTTACCTCCCGATTTTGGCAGTCTCTTCAAAAAGCTCTTGGAACCAAACTAGACATGAGCACGGTGTTTCATCCTCAGACCGATGGATAAAGTGAGAGAACAATCCAAACCCTGGAGTACATGCTTAGAGCATGTGTCATTGACTTTGGAAAGTCGTGGGACACACATCTACATTTAATCGAATTCTCGTACAACAACAGTTACCACACTAGCATTAGGGCTGGCCCGTTTGAAGCCTTTTACGGTCGCAAGTGCAGATCCCCTCTGTGTTGGGCCGAAGTGGGGGATACATAGTTAGCCAAGATTCGAGTCCCCGACAGTGGTCTCACTGGTCCTGAAATCATCCGTGAAACCACCGAGAAGATCATCCAAATCCGAGAACGACTGAAAGCTTCACGTGATCGCCAGAAGAGTTACGCTGATAACCGTCGGAAACCACTAGAATTCCAGGTTGGAGACCGTGTTTTGTTGAAGGTCTCGCCCTGGAAAGGAACAATACGCTTTGGTAAGCGTGGGAAACTTAATCCGAGGTACATTGGACCTTTCGAAATCCTCGCCAGGATTGGTCCGGTAGCCTATAAACTTCGTCTACCTCACGAGCTCAGTAAAATCCATCCCGTCTTCCATGTTTCAAATCTCAAGAAGTGCCTATCCGATGAAACCCTAGTGATTCCTTTAGACGAGATCGAGATCAATGAAAACCTCAACTTCGTGGAGGAACCGATCGAAATCATGGATCGAGAAGTCAAACGTACGAAACAAAGTTGCATCCCGTTAGTGAAGGTTCGCTGGAATGCCAAGCGGGGACCGGAGTTCACTTGGGAGCGGGAAGACTCGATGAAACAGAAGTCTCCGCAACTCTTTCCAGATCCATGATCTGTATTTTGTCTTGTATCATGTCTTGAATTTCAGGACGAAATTCCCTCTAACGGGGGGATAATGTAACAACTTGAAATTTCATATCACTTCTTGTAACTCAAATTGTAATCCAATTCGATCAACCAAACGTCGTTTCCAAATCCGTTTCCGATTTTGCCGTTTAATTAATTCATTAACTTGTATTAATCAAAAATGACTTAATGGGTGTCTTAATGCCATTTGAAATCATTCAAACACTCCATAATAGTCATCGGAATAATTCTAGAATCGACCATATCGGGTTATGGCAACTTGGTCGGGTGCGACCAAAAGCCCCGCCTAACGCCGGTATCGGGTAGAATTCCGTCGTGTCCAATTCCCGAGCACTATATAAAGGACTCAAAGCTTTCATTTGAAGCTTTTGGCCATCTTTCCTTAATCACTCTCCAACCTCTCTCCTAATCCATAATCAAAGGTCAAAAAACAAAGATTTAAGGCTCCAAATCAAAGAGGTAACATCCCTAACTTGTTATCTAGCCTCTTTAGCCTTCAAATTGATGTTTAATTTGATTTTTAGGACCTGGAACATGTGTTTATGGCCAAGGATCAAGCTTTGGCCGTAAACACTTAAAAATGGGGGTTTTTGAGCCAATTAACCCTTCCAAATCATTGTTAGGACTTAGATACGACCTTGAGACTTACAAATCGGGACTTAAAACATTTAGAACATGAATTTTGAGGGAAAAAATAGAGTTTACGGCCAAGGCATGTGCTTGGGCCGTAAACTCCTCAAACATGGGGAGTAAACACCTTTATACATGTTAGAATGCCTTGAAACTTAACCAATAGCCTTGGAATAAATCATAGAACCATCTAAAATTAGTCTGGGGGCCTTAAACATAAAAAAACACTACATTTAGGAGTTTATGGCCATAACACATACTCTTAGGCCGTAAACTCATAAAAGTGTGTCAAATGACGCCCTTAAACCACCCCAAGGCTTAGAAAAATTACTAGAATCACATGTGATTGTCCTAAGCACTTCAATTTAATTTTGGTTTAGGCTTGGGGGAGTTTACGGCCGTAAACTCCATGTTTACATCCGTGAACTCCCATGATTGGTGTATAAATTCAATCAAGTTAATCCAAGGCATTTTAGAAGTTCATTCCAACATTCCCTTGTCCATTTAAGCTAATTTAGCACCCTAAACTACCCAAACATGAGTTCACGGCCGTGAACTCATGTGTGTGTGTGATATATGGCCGTAAACTCCCTAATATGTTTACTCTTGGGGAGTAAACTCAAATCCCAAGTCCCTAGAGTCATTACACGTCCGAAGATGTCACCCGGGTCACTCCAAACGCTCGTTTTGAGGTGTTTAACCTTGTTAGAGTGTAATGTTCCATATAATTAGTGAAAATAAATCTAATTAAATATATATGGGAATTATTTCATTTTACATAGGGACATCGTGAGTAATCAAGCCCCGAACCAACGTCTAGTGTCCGAATCCGTCGTATTTCCGAGTCTGGTGAGTTCATACCCCTACCCTTTTTCACTGTTTTTCACTGTTTTCAGGGGGGGAACACAAGTATAGTACAAGGGTTTCTTGTACTCAAAAACTTATTTTCGTGTGTGTATTATACATTTAATATGCTCTTAATACTGATTGATACAACTGATAACCATTCGAACATGCAGATCACGTAAACATTTATTTGTGAAATGGGTTTTATAAACTGTTATGTTTTATATATTTCACAAATGGTTTTCCACATTTTATCAGTTAAAAGCATGACATTAGAACATATGAACATGAAACTTGTACACTGTTTGTCCTCGGTAACACTCCACAGAGATACGCGAGTGGAGGACTATCATATTATTACTAGTAAATTTGTTATTCCTGTATGATTGGAGACACGTCCTCGACAAACACTCCACAGAGATACGCGAGTGGAGGACTACACCCGTAACCAGAATCTCTAGGATTTAGAGAGCGTGACTTGAGTGTATAGATCTATACGGGGCTGACTACCCCACACCTGGCTGCTAGCTACAGCCGAACCGAAATGGTTCAAGGGTGACGAAAGTCATAAAGTTGTGGACTACTTATTGCCACAGGTTCAGTCTATAGTATGGTTATGGAACTCGCAATTAGGATAACAGAGATTTACTTATAGTAATAATGAATAACTTTATACATTTCATAAGATAACCAGGTTTCGGAATACATCTTTTACATTGATAACCAATATTCAGGAAAGTATGGGACTTTCCTGGGAAACCTTGTACATAACCAGGTCTAACCAGAATACATCTTTTACATCTTTTACAATTGGTAACCAACATTCAGGAAAGCATAGGGCTTTCCTGGGGAAAACATTTACATAAATCGAAAAGTGTAACAAACTAGATAACATTACATCTTTTACAATTTGTAATATACAATCAGGAAAGTATGGGACTTTCCTGGGGATCCATTGGTACATAACCAGAATATAATAACAAAACAGATAACCTAAATGTACATTTTCACAAGGGTAAACATGATTTCAGTATACAACTTTACTTTACATAATGTGAAACAACCAACCAACCTTTTTAAGAAAATGTGGGATTTTCTTGGCATGTGTTACATTTTCAGAAACAGAAAGGAAACATGAATATTTTCACAAAACAAAAACCGCTTATGAACTCACCAGTGTTATGCTGATTTTCAAACTGCTTGTGTTCTCAGGTCATTAATAGAACAGGTACCGAAGATCCACTTGATTCAGGATGGAGTGCGTACAAGACCCGTTCGTTTTGTCTATATTATTACTATGTATCACAACTGTATAACTTTACTTTTGAAATAATGTAAAACTTTTCTATATGTAATGTAATGTTTGTTTCACTTTACTTACTATGTACATTGGATTTGTTACTCAACGTGGAGTCAACCCCAGAAATGTTTCCGCCTTCGGTTTTCGGGGTGTGACATCGGGGAACATGACGGTAATCTTAGCCACCATCTCAATAGTATGGTGAGGGTCCTAAAACTCCCTCGCCAACTGTTGTACCTCAATCACTAGTGCAAACTCCGCTCAAAATATCATCACAAAATCATCCCATGTCATCAAATCAACTGTCGCGTCTCCTACGGTGCGCCCAACCTCCTCCCACCAATCTCGACCCGTGTCCTTCAGAAGACAGGAAGCAATTCTGACCTTTTCCCCATCGGGACAAATGCTAGTGCATAAGGCATTAGCGACATCGACTAACCAACGTCTGCTCGCAATCAGGTCCTTCTCCCCGAAGTACTCCGGACCCCCACATGCTCGGAACTCCTTGAGAGTTAACGTGTGAGCTCCCATAAATGCCACTATCTCAGACCGAAAGTGCTCATACAAAATTTCCAGAATGCCTTACTTCACTATACCAATGATCACAAGATTCTTTCCAAGTATGTTATAGGTGATCTCATACGAAATGCACTCCCGCATCTGCTCATCCAATTGTCTGGCTCCAGAGCCCGAACCGGAACCACTGCCAGATCCTCCTTGTGTGGCCACCATACTAAAAATAGACCACATAAACCATCAGAACACACACACACACACACACACACACACACACATATATATATATATATATATATATATATATATATATATATATACCTCAAGAAGTCTCATACTCTACAAGATTTCTAGTATCATCACATCTTTCCTTGACTCGAGTACGGATCCTCTGCTTCCAGTAGTACGGACCCATACTACCTTCTACATCTATCTGTACTTTCCTCAAGGATTGCTCTAAATCCTCCAATTCACTCCCTTATCCATACATACAACCCTCAACAAGACAAGGCTCCCAATACTAAATCTCTTCCTAGGCATTTCATAGGGCAATCACCACACCAATCTCTGCCATCAGCTATAGAAGGAACTACCTCTAACCCCTCTAACTAGATCATGAATACAATTACATATCATCGACACTAGATAATTCTTTGAATGAAAGGTCTCACACTACAACGGTTGGAATTAAACAAGAGCTTCACAATAGATTTCAAACCTACCCTTCTAAAGTTATTTAGTTTCAATAATATGTAACTTATTAGTTAGCTAAGATTAATGAGAACTCCTAAAAAGCACAAAGCAAGCATCATTCGATCATTGAGTAATCGGAATCAAGAATAACCTAAACATGCTATGTTATCACTGACTGATCAGTACTAGCATGCAAGTATACAAGATCATATAGCAGGCATACAAAGGTATCTCTCCCAGATCATTAGCCCTACTCTAGCATGCGATCCACAGATTCACAGATCAAGCATATCATAAAACATGTATGGTATTTTCGGAAAATTTACTTGAGCTTAGTCGATTGCATGCACCACACCCCTTTATTTTTTATAGAATTCTTTTTATAAAACATTCCATTTATGAAACCTACCAAATCCTCAGTTTGAGTTCAGACACACCCGAGAGTGTGCCTAAATCCCTCAAACAAAGGCTCTGATACCAACTTGAAACGTCCCAAAAATGAAGACCAAAAATTTCACTTTAATTATAATAAAACCATCAACCCAAACGTGTTTTATAAAACCATGATAGAATCAAAGTGTAAACAAAATATCCAGATACATCAAATTCAAATAGAAATGCGGAACAATATGGTGTGTGTGTGATGCGATCACACGAGCTCTTCCCTTTGGATCGGAAAGTACCTGAAATGGGCCCCGCCACATCACATTCGCCAGGCCCAGCCTGGAATCAGTCCCCTCCCGATATACATACAAACATATAAATACACGCAAGTATCACAAAGATAAATAGCATACAAGATAGTCATCAGGCCCCTCCTGGCACTAGGCCCCGCCCGGTATACATATTAGATATTATACATGCATAGTCACACATACAACTAGTATCCTAATCAATATAAACCATGGGCCTGCATTGGTGCCTTCGACCTACCAAACACAGTGAGGAAACTTAGCTCAAGCTGCTGAATCTCACAGATAAAATGTCGGACTACTGTCCTGAAAGAAATCCCCATGCTAACACCAACAAATAATATCTAATTAATAATTGGTCCATAACCCATGACTGGAACCTTAGTCCGATGTCTAACCCTCAGGGTAAAAGTCCATTTTACCCTTTTCACATATTACCCAAAATCCAGGCCCAATTCTATAGCACCAAAAGCCCAATATGGCTCACCTTCCTAACTAGGCCCAAAATCCATCATGGTCCTAATTCCAAGAAGGCCCAAAACCTAGATAACATCGAAAGATCTAAATGGGCCCAAGCACAATAAGGATCACAATCACAAAACTATTGGCCCATTAAGGCCCAAAAATCCCAAACCAACGTCTCACGTCATGACCGGTCCTTGGTCACATCGTGAGACATGTCCGTTCTGATTCTAGAACTCGCTCCTTACTTAGACGACTGAGCGGGGACAATGACTCATGCTTACGTCGTGACACCTTATGTCTCACGTCATGAGAACGGTCTGAAGCCAAAACTGTTGGATTAGGTGTCTAAGCCCATAACTATTATTGGTATGTATTCGACCTGAGAGTAGCATGGTCCATTTGGGTTGCATATCATCAGGACAATTTGTTAGGATGGACTTTTGAAAGAAGGCTATTTATGGTTTATTAATATAATATAAGTTATAATATATTAATACGAAATCATATATTTTAATTAGTATTGATCAAGAATTAATTTGGAATTAATTTAGTGGTCAAAAGAGACTAATGAAATCTATGGGGGCTAATTATGACAATTAGTTATATTTATATGTGTTGGGCTTATGATTCATGTTGGACCAATTTTATGTATAAATACATAAAGAGTTGGGCCACATGAACCATGGATCATAAAAACCCATGGGTATGGATTTGGGTTATATCCATGACCCTAGAAATCTCACATATAAATAGATACTTCATTGCCCAAAATCAACACTTGTATCTTTTTAGAGTTCATGGTGTCTTTTGTGTGCATGGAATTCTCTCTCAAGTTCATCCTTTGTCCATGGTGTGTTGTGATTCCATTTGAGGCTTCCACACTATTGGGGCATAGCTCTTTAAGGCCAAATACACCAAGAATTCAAGCTCCATCAAAAGGTATGTCATGCTAACTAGTATATTATATTTTTTTTATGATTAATGCATGCTAGTTGTAAGATTAATACCTTGGAAACCATTTCACTACTAAAAAAATACCCTTTAATGACGCGCAAACAATGACACGTGCTGATAGAAGACACGCATTTGTGCGTGGCCTAAACAATAATGTCTTGCAAAATATGAAGGATAAAGGACACGCATTTATAAGTGTCCTATAATTAGTGTCAGAAAAGAAAAAATGGAAATGCGGAGGGCGCCTTTCATAAAATGGGTGTCATCTAAATGTGTCGCTTTATAATTTTTTAATGAAACACGAGTTTTAAGCGGGATTTCACTCGCCTATTGGATCCCAAAAATTAAACCCGCCGCCTCTTCCAATTAGCAAGAAAAAGCCCTAGGGCCTTCATCTTCATAGCATAATTGCTTTTCCTTCTTGATCAAATGCATCGCGATGACGATTATTTTGATGTTTCCAATCTTTATCTCAGTGTTGTAAGCCATTATAGGGACTAGTGTTATGTATTTTCTTTACTCATTGACTCATACATATTCTGCAATCAGGGAGCTGAACTCATGGAGTCGGCTATTTGGGATCAACGACTCCTCACTCTAAAAACGCCCGTGATTTTAAGGTTTTTTGTCCCCGATAGTGCAAGATATCTAGAAACCCTAGTTATAGTTGGAATGCAATTTGGGGTTTCCATACAGAAACGCACCGAGCTTTCATTGCCAGATATCAACAGCTGTGTTTTAGGCGCTTAAAAAGGGGGGTGTGTGTGTGTGTGTTTACCTATGATCTTGCAATCCATCTTTTTTGATATTGCTGCCACATCATCTGCTCCTCTAGTAACATCTATCCGGCGACACTACTAGAATTTCTGACATCTATGTTCCCGGAGTTTTGCCTTGCTTGTTGGTACATATCATCGAGAACCTCTGGACTGAAACCACCAGGTATAGATGGTTGGTGGTTCGCCGGACCACCATCATAGAAAGCTAATCCGACTTTATCAACGTAATCTTCCACCGTCTGACCACCATTTCCCAAGTTTAACACATCATCCTAACTCAGTTTCCCTTCTTTCTTCTCTAGCTCTGACGACCCAACTTCTTCTTCTTCTTCCTTAGATTGTGATTCTTCTTTCGTCTGGTACTGACTCGTTCAAGATTTTTCTCTGATAAACTTCTTTCAAAACTATAGGGCTCAAGTTAGAGGTTGAAGATCAGAAATCAAAGGTTGAAGGTCAGATTTAGTATTAGAAGTCGGAGGTTCATGGTCAGATTGGAAGCATCGAAAATTAGGAAACAAAAATGGAAGAGGCACCAGGTTTGAATAACATTCTCTTCTTCTCCATGTATGAACCCTAGGTTTCTTTCTCTTACTTTATCATTTTCTTATGTAATATCGGAACTAATGGTTGATATATCACACACTTAATTTGTCTATGGTGTCCTTGATTCGTCCTGAGCTCAAGTGTTTGTTCACCCAATCGACTAAATTACCTTTATACCCTTCTTCGGACCTCTTGCTACACTTGAAGCAATTCTAAACCTTGTAGGCCAATCTAACAAGCTCCCGTTTTTATGCAGAGCTGATGATAAAGTTCCATTGGACATGTATTTGTAAACCAGGAGTTTCTCTTCTTCAACTATGTAGTAACCTAACAGAGGAGTTAGATTAGTTTCAATATATGTACCTAAGACTGTTTAGAGAATCAATATCTAAGGAATATAGCTCTTCAACCTGCATACACAATCCATTTAATTCGGTTTGTGTTTTTTTATTTATAGACATTTATAACTGCAAATATTACCTGAACGCCTTTTACTTGCATTCGTTGTATAAGTTCGGTAAAAACACCTATAAAAGAAGATGATGGTTTCGATTACAACTAACTAAATTTCAAAGCTTAAATTAATGGAACAAATACGTAATTTTAAGTATGAAACAAGTTCAGTCCATTATTTGAAAAATGTATAGATTAATATGGTTCAAACATGTCTCTAGGTTTTCAAGGATTAGTGACAACAATTCTATTAAACAGCCTGCATTAATCTTGAAAGGCACATGCCTTGTTTATATGGAGAACAAGAATCCAAAAGAACAGCATACCAGGATCAGACTCAATGGTGCACCAAGACATGATGTCAAGTAGAATCTGACTTGAGGTTTAGAAGAATTTCATCATCATGACATCTGCCAACAAGATTCTTCTCTATGGAAAGAAATCAATAAAGAAATGAAAATGTTAGTAATTTTACTGGACGCTATCTTATTGTGCAGTTTTATTTTCAGGAGTTTTTAATTTTTTTATTTGCCAAATTTGCAGGATATTGTTTCCATATCAGCATCTAATGTCATGTTTCTTTCGTTGCCTTTCATAGTAAAATCGCAGGACAGGTATGAAACAGAGAAAATTTGAACTACAATGTAACTTATGAATGTTCATACAGTTAATGTCAAATACAATGAGTTGTCTTGAACATGACTTAACTCTTTAGTCAACTGTTTGACTTTTGGTCTTTGGCATACACGGCATCATTTCGGTTGAACATCTGGTTCACTTGAAGAAAATTCTTGACTTATTGGCTCATTGAAGATCCGTTGACCGCTTATTAAGTCAAGATTCTGAAGACTTGGAAATTGGGTAGTTGACCACAGGTTATAATAAGATGGTCTAAATTGAGTACCTACCATCTGATCATGAAACCAAATACAATTCTAGTGTCAATATTATATTATTCTCAGAAAAAATAAATTCAAGTCAAGAAACAAGAAACATTGAATACCTTTGCATGAGCCTCAAAAGCTTTTTTTGCACTTAAAATGACTAATTATCCTAAAGATCTTAAAGGGGTTCAACTAGTGAACGCACAGGAGAAAGAGAATATAATCGGAAGGTCCATAAAAAAGTTGAAAGGAAGCACCACAGTAATAATAATAATAATAATAATAATAATAATAATAATAATAATAATAATAATAATAATAATAATAATAATCATAATCATAATAATAATAATAATAATAATAATAATAATAATATTAATAATTCGTTAACTCCTTTCCTCCTCACTCAAATGACAATATTACCCTCGGTGACTCATCATATTATGTTTTTATGAACAAGACGTGTTGCAGGGTACCCAACTTTTAGCCATAGATGTTGCTGCAGCTACAGGGTGCTTAGAAGGGTAGTTTGATCCATAGATGTTGTTGCACAGCTGCTAAAGATGCCTGTAACGGAAACAAGACTATTTTAAAAACTACTTCTGATGATATAAAGTTGATCATATTATATCTTTTATTGATGCCAACACTGGACATTTGTTTTCTTTTCTTGCTGGCTTTCTCATGATTTGTATACGTGTAAACACACAGAACACAACAACTGAAGCTGTCATTGAGAAGATTCTGGAAATTCAATGCGATAAGAGGCTGCAAGATACTGTAAAGAATGGTGATATAGAATCCCTTAGTGTTTTAAAGTGTGAAATACCTGGGCTAGACTATGTTGTGTTTGTGAAGGGTTCAGGCCCACATGATATTCAGTATGATTATCAGCAAGAGAGACCTCCTAAGGAGATAATTGTCAGCTGTAAGTGTGCACAGGCAGTTCTTTGAGGTGCTCAGGTAAGCAACAGTTGAAATTGTTATATTAATCATTTTGTCATCATCATCATCATCATCCTCATTCAAATGATCACACATTCTATCAATCATGTTTGTTTTTCTTTCGGGCTTGTAATCCTGTATTATGTTTCTTCTTTTATGAATGGTTAACATTGACTTGGTACCTAATTTCTCATTTTCATTCTTCTTTCAGCTGCGTTCTCTTTTCCTTTTTCTTGTCATCTTTCTCCTATTCTCGTTTGTGGGTTTATTGGTCTTTAGTGACTAAATAGTTAAAGGAGTATGTTATGACTATGAGAAATACTATTAGTTTTATTATTAATGTGCAACATGATTGATTAGGTACACTAGAAAGTGTTTAGATTTTGATGTTTTATTATGATATTTGTGTAGGTATATGTTCCAGGTATATTAGCATGCAGTGCTCATGTTGAGAAAGGGGATTTAGTTGCAGTTTCAGTTGGTGTTGAATAGCCTAGTCATGACAATGGATGGGCTATTGGAATCACACGTGGCATTGTCCTATAAGGACTCAAAACAGGTCTCTCTCTCTCTCTCTCTCTCTCTCTCTCTCTCTCTCTCTCTCTCTTCATTCAACTTACTTACTTCTTCTTTATAAATAAATTATAACACTTGTTATATATCTATCGTAGATCCTCAATATCTTGAAAGAGATGGATTATACATTGGTCAAGGAACCACAACCATGTCAAGGGCAGGAATTTTTCTTGGATTATCAGGTCTTGGTGTGGATATGACTGATAGAGTTTTTAGATTTATATCCTTTAATGGTATACATTTTTTATTTTTCTTTTACGGTTTTACCCTAAATTCTTTTGAAATTCATTAATAAAAAATTACTACATACAGATGTGATGAAGGGGGACATATTTCTTCAAAACCTGCCAAGCATCATCACTGCACATGTCTTAGGTATGTCTACATATATACATCTTTGTTTTCTTCATTCTGATTGTCAATGAGGGGTAATTATGGCAATTCATATATTTATAGATCCACAAGAAGGAGAAAGGAGAGGTGATTGCAGTTGATAGGTCTCACGACAAGGTAAAATCCTGTTACTCCATTATATATCTTTTCATATATCCATATTTATTTCTTTTTTTAAAAAAATAATTTATCCAGGTGTTTGAAATTTACAATCTAGTTGCAGAACTGGGGTTGACTAGCATAAAAGCATATAAGTTAGATGCCGCTTGTTCTGCTCTTGGATTAAGACCCCGCTTGTTTGCTGGAGAGGTATTTTTTTTCTTAAAAAAATCTTTATTTTTTATTTTTATTTTAAAATTTGTTTTTATTAAGGACACGGTGGAAGCATTGAGAAAACATGGGAAGTATGAGAAATGGTTGTTTGTGTTGGATTAGTGTCTAAGTCCATAACTATTTTGGTGTGTACTTGACCCGATGGTGCATGGTCCTTTTGGGCTGCCTTCACCAAAGAAACTTGATAGGATGAATTATGGAGAGAAAGGATTAAATATGATTTATTAATATATTATGAGAATAGTATATTAAAGGATAAATCATATTGTTTAATTAATATTAGTCAAGAATTAATTGGTAATTAGTTTTGTGACTAAAAGAGATTAATTAAACTTAAGGGACTGGAATTGTAATTATAAGATAATTGCAATTTGGGCCATGGATTGCCTTATATCATAAGGTGGACGAATTCTATGGGGGAAGCCCATATGAAATCGTCCAAGGCCTTATGGAAAGGGCTCCATGGGTTGCTTAGGGCTTAAGCAACCAAGTTAGGGTTTCCTTATTAGATAACCCTAATAGCCTCACTATAAATAGACCCCTTAAGGACCAAAAACGTGGATAAGCAACCTTCTAGCGTTTCACACGTTTTTGGGCAGCCTCTAACCTCTCTCCTCTTCATCCTCTTGCTTATGGTGTTTGTGAACCATTAGAGGAGTGACACTTGTGACTCTAAGCCTTCCAAAGTCAATACAAAGGAGATTTGGGATTGTTATTGCTACATAACAATCAAGGTAATATTATAAACCTATTATCATGTTAATATGATTACTTGTATGCTAGAATTAGGGTTTATAGTCTTGGATAACTTGCATGTACAATAGAGAAACCTAGATCCAAGCATTAGGGTTTGTATGAGCACATAGGATGTTCTTAGGACCAAAACCCATCAGTGGTATCAGAGCCTAGACTGGTTTCTATTGTATTGATGCTTGATATGTATGAAAAATTCGATTTTTTGGTTTCTGGAGGCTGGACTCGCCGAGTCCATAGCTGAACTCGCCGAGTCCATGCAGACTCGACGAGTCTAAGCCTGACTCGACGAGTCAACTCGTCAGATGGAGTATATCTCGGGATTTTTTGCTGTTTTTGCTTTGGGATAGTTACCTTATCATATTAGATCAATATAAATCCGATTTTATGATATATTTGACTATATTCTTGATCTAATTGAAGATATTTATCAATTAATAAAATATTTGTTTCCTTATGTGATAATTGATTAATTATTTTGATTAAATTGGTAAATTGTTTTGCAAGAAATCATTAAATAAATCAAATATGGATAATTATGTGATTAAATGTTAATTTAGATTATTTGTTATTTGATACTTGTGCTTTGAAAAGTTTCATATTTTCCCCTTTAGGTTTTATAGTTTAAATTTGAACCCAAAAGTTTTGTTGTTTTGAAATTTAAATGGTTAAAACCCTAATGTTTTGAAAAAGGTTTCAAAACTTGCCCTCAAGTTTTGGAATTTAAATTTTGATTAATTGTTTAATTTTGATGTATATTTAAATTCTAAACCCTAATGTTTTGAAATGTTTCAAAACTTGCCCTCAAGTTTTGGAATTTAAAAGTTAATTAAAAGTTTAATTAGGAATGTTAAATTCTAAAAACCCTAGTATTGTTTGAAAAAGTTCAAATTACACCCTTATGGTTTTATTAATTAATTAAGGAGTATAATTAAAAAGAGGTTTAATAAATCCATAAAAGTGTAGGTTTAAAATTTAATTGAATTAAAAGTATAATTGTTAAATTTGATCACCTAATATTTTAAAAGTGTAAAATACACCCTATACAATATATATATATATATATATATATATATATATATATATATATATATATATATATATATATATATATATATATATAACATTAAAAGTCTAACATTATATATATGTATGAGTAAAAGTCAGTCTTACCGTTAGTAGGCCTCATTCACGAAGCTGGTCTATAAGGGGTGTTTAAGGAAATTGCCTATAAAATGGCGATTGAATGGGTATCCACTCTTACCCACCGCACTCTTGACTAGTGGAGGGTCGTTAGCCGAACGGGTAGGATAGGACGAAACCTTCCATTATAAGTATAATGAGTTATTAAAGTAACTAAATGTTTTCATAAAATTCCCAATCTTAGTTACTTAGGCAAAAGTGAATTGATGCAATTCCATGAAATTACACTTTGTGCTCTTGCAAAGACGTTAGTGGAGCGTGTGTGGTTTACCGGCACACTAAATGGTTCTAAGAAAAGGTAGCAAAGGGTGACTCAATGTTTGTCATAGTTCGGTGGAGCGTGTGTGGTTTACCGGCACATCGAATAGGTGACTGTAACATGTGAGGGCACCATGTAAGTTTGCATGGTTATTCACACCCGCTTTGTGATCCTCGGCATCCCAGTCACAAACAAGAGGGGCATATCGAGATTTAAACATGCCATTGAAAGTTCAATGAATCTCAAAGGATCTAGGAGTTTTCATAGATTTAAAACTTAAATTCTTTTTCGTTTTTCGTGGTGGAAATTAGTGAATCGTCATTCACTTACCTTCAAATATTCTACAATTAGGGTTACAACATCCCTCTCCCGAATTGTAGAATATTGTGTTGGTTCCTAGCCTTAGTATCTCATTTGGGTGATTTCCTAAGGACTCATTCAATCAACTAACTTGAATTCGTTTTCTCCCGTATTATAGATGTCAAAGTTTGACAACTATGGTCTTTTCAAATCCCATGGAACAAGCATTCCACATGAAGATGATATTCCACGATTCGATCGAGGAACAAGAGATCATACTTCACTTCCTCCTCCTCCTCCAATTATTCTCCCTAATCCACAAGTTCAAAGGCTTGAAAAGTTCCAGATCACTCAAGCCCTTTTGGCAAGTAAACATAAAGAAGGAAAGTCGGTGTGTACACACGTCCTAGGAATGAAGTCACACATTGATAGGTTAAGAATGTTGGGATCCGTTGTCTGTGAGGGAATGGTTGTTGATTGGGTTCTTCAGTCACTTCCTAACTCATATAGTGAGTTCGTAAAAGAGTACTATATGATGAACCGCGACGTGACCCTTATAGATCTCACCTATATGCTTATTGCTGTTGAATCAGCAATGGTTTGGCGCAATAGAAAAGCAAAGTTGATTGGTGAATCTGTCTTCAAGACCTCTATGGATATAGACAATGGCAACGAAAGACATGCTATGATCGAAAAGCTTGATCATAAGAGAAAGGCAATGTCTGAAGTAGTTCCATGTCCTGTTCCAAGAGAGTCAATCTGCTTTTATTGCCAAGAGAAAGGGCATTGGAGACGAAGCTGCCCTATTTACCTAAGAGATCTAAGAGATGGGAGAGTCAAAACGTATGGCTCTAATATAGGTAAAATCCATTAACTAACTCTTTTAAGCTTCTATTCTAGATTCTTAATACATAATGTGATAAGATCACAATTGATGTTTTGTAGGATCGAAGAAAAGAAAGGAAGCTTAAGGGAAGAAGTGAGTAGAATCTAACCGTGAAGGAATGGATTACGATCGCATTTCTCGAAGATTAGATTCTTGAGCTACTACTTAGAGTTAGAATTAGATTGCTAAGAAAGATGTATTAGCATAGTTTTTCAATGAATTGCATTGTAAGGACAAAATTTTTCTGCAATAAAATAAAATTTGATTTTATATTATTTATTTATCCTTGCAATGGCGTATATGAAAAATTGATGTTTGGATGTTTCTATTATTAGCAATAATGGATTTGGTTCTTATTATGTTCTTTATGGAAAGTCGAGAATTTACCAAATAGGGAGAGTTTCTCATCGCCCAAGTTTCAATTGGACAGAAACTTGGAATCATGCAACTTGGTTGCACGATGAATGAGAAATTTCATATTTGGAAATTAGACTAATTCATTAACAAAGTGCCAAGTGAAGGACTAGGAGATCGAGTACACAAAGTCATGTGTTGATCAAGTCTACCATAAGAGTAACAAAGATATTCGTCATGATTTACTAAAGGTTTAGTAAATGTGATTATACTTACAAGATTAAGTGTAATTCTAGATTGATTGAAAAAGGTTTAAATCAATAGTAGAAAGAATAAGAAGAATCAAGTAGGCAGAAAGATAAAAGTTTCTCCATTCTAAGAAGAAGGGAGAGTATCTTTTATGCTTTATGATAGGTCTTAATGATTAAGAACCATATCTCAATTGATCCTCTAAGTGAGTCTTAGTACAATTGTATATTTAAGAAGAGGAATCAAGGATTGAAGAAATGGTTAAATCAAGAAGTCAATCATACTTCGTTCCAATGACAAGTCTTAAAGTTAAGATTGTGACAATGAGTGAAAAGTATTAAAGGTTTATAACATTCATCAAATGTGGAAAGTTGTGATGTCTTGGATAAGACAAAGACCAACTAGGACCAATTTATGAAATGTCTTAATAAAAGCTACACTAACTCTTGAATATTTGTTTGTCAAGAAATGTTTATTGACAAAAGGATCTTATATGTCAAGAAGTCAGTGGGAGTCTTAATGGACTTGAAAAGTTTCAAGAACAAATCAAATAGACCTTATCAATCATCACTAGCACACGAGTTGAGGTTTACAACCTATCGTGTTGACATCATTTTGTTTCTATGCCGTTCCAATTGAGTTAATTATGCATATGAGTTCTATGAGTTCTCATTTGAATGCATAAAAGGCAAGGACCTTGATCAATGGAAAGTACATTGATAAGAAAAGGTGAGATGCTTAACTAATTGGAAGACATGGTGGGCAGCTGTGCTACCATAAAGGCAAGAAATCGAGATCAAGAAAGTTCGATCCATATGAGTTTGAATTTGTCGTAAACTTTGGTTTTGACAAATTCACATGGATAGGAACAAATACACCGTTAAATCTAAGTGTCATAAGATTTCCTCCTTCATGAAAATGATTGTGAGGAAATTCTTTCACTAAGAAAGATTTTAAGAAGATAGTTATTGTAAAATTGCATTCTCGAATTCAATTATGGTTACGGTATCCCTTTCCATAATTTGAATTGTGAGGTTTGGCAATTGTTTACACACACATATGAACTATCTAAGTCAAAGGTGTATAAGTTCAAAAAGCCTTGATAAAAGGTTATCAAAGCATTAAGTATTAGAAACATGGACTTAAGAAATTCAATAGGTATTGTTTTTCTGAAAAGTTAAGATGTTTATGAATACATGTCGAAGCTAGTGGGAGCATAAGTGGTATGTTTTATAATAATCATCATGATAGTGGGAGCATAAATGTTATGATTGTATGATTATTAATGCACGTATTGCAAGTTGTGAATATTAATTATAGAAAACAAGAGTTATACCTTGCAAAGTTGTAAGGGTTGTAAAGTTGTTTTGCTATAATTAAGGGAGAGAATATTATGCTTCATTTCAAATCTAAAGGATTAGGTTGAGAAATGTTAAGAAATTTAGTCAAGGGTACATAGTGTGTTCTTAAAATTTCGATTATGATTACGACATTCCTCTTCACAATTCAAATTTTGAGAACATAGCAAATAAAACATTATGCGTCGTGTCCCATACGCTTCGGGTATAGGATCGATTGCAAATGCTTTAATGTTTGACCATTCTAAAATTTTCCAAATGTCGAGCCCATTTAGAGGGAAAAGGGACTAGAATTGGTTTTGACTAAAATAATTAAACAACTATCAAAGGACAATCCAAAGTTTGACGATGATTGGTCGCTTGTGAGTAGTTGGAAGCATGGTATTGGATGGACCAAATCGACATTATTATGAATAGAAAAGATTCTATTAAGAATGAGTTGTCATATGGAAATTATGGAAATGTTTCCATATTGGATGGACCATATCGACATCATTACGAATAGATAAGATTCTATTAAGAATGAGTTGTCATATGGAAAATATGGAAACGTGTCCATATTGAGAATTGGATATTGAAAATATATGTCTAGATTAGAAACTTTTATGCAAAAGGATGTTCAGAGGAATGTACTTTGAGTGAGAGACATCATATCTAAGGAATTGTCTTGTAACAATGTCCGATAGAGGACTTTGTAATATCATTGGCAATAGTCTTTGTGACTTTGGTGCAGTGACATTACGAAAGGATCATTGCATAGAATGTTAGAATCTAGCATATTTTATAAGTAACAAGAATTTGATATTCTCACACTTATGAAAAACGATTTGGAGTTATGAAATGAGAATGATTGGAAATGTGTTTAATTTGATCTATTTCACAAAAGTAAGAACCATAGGTAAACATTTTGTGCATGCTAAGAGCATGGGACAAGTGTAATAATTCAAGTAAGAAGTTGATTATCCGAAACGACAAATAATGAGTAATCGATATGGTGATAAATAAAAGGAGTTTTATTTATACTCAAAGGTTTGAGGCCATATGGGATTAGTATTATTCTTGTGTTTCACATTTGCATGTTTTGACTTCCAGAATAATTGAATTTATTAAGAATAATCGAATTATTCGAACAAGCCACAGTCGTTCATATGTTGGAAGTAGATATGAATGAAGACTGTCGTGAATTGGTGTGTGGATTGTCTAAAAGAGTATTAGACATAAGCAAATGTTTGTTGCAATGTTCATGAGTGCTTATAAATATGATTTGAGCATTGGATTAAACCCACCCTCACTTGGATCACTCCATGAATTGTATCACAAGTGATTGGTGAGACGATGACATCTTATATTCTTACCGAGATGTGTGAGTTGTATCTTGCAAATCGGTTGCACATTGATAATATGTAAACGTACTAGTAACTTGGTGTTATAAAACATATTGTTGTGTGTGATTTGGTGAGTAAGTGCAAGCAAGCATTGTATCAAATTTTATCCGTTCCTTTTATGCAAAGTAGGATAAAAGCGATGTCTTTGGGCCCCTCGATGATTTAGTGATGACAAACGTAAATGCTCGGCCGGGCTAGGGCTAATTTGATTTCTTCAATTAGTTAGTTGTCATAAATCGGGAATCGAGATATAGTACAAAGAGAATGATTTGAAATCATATCTCATATGATATCTAGAATGGAGGAATATATGATCCCTTATCTAAGGACACACGTATCTGATAAGATCAGAGTTGAGTGCGGCTTTTGAAAGCTACGATTGCAGATCAGGATCTGAAGTCATACGTAGAATAGTTATTAGACTTATCCAAGTGGGAGACTGTTGGATTAGTGTCTAAGTCCATAACTATTTTGGTATGTACTTGACCTGATGGTGCATGGTCCTTTTGGGTTGCCTTCACCAAAGCAACTTGATAGGATGAATTATGGAGAAAAAGGATTAAATATGATTTATTAATATATTATGAGAATAATATATTAAAGGATAAATCATATTGTTTAATTAATATTAGTCAAGAATTAATTGGTAATTAGTTTTGTGACTAAAAGAGATTAATTAAACTTAAGGGACTGGAATTGTAATTATAAGATAATTGCAATTTGGGCCATGGATTGCCTTATATCATAAGGTGGACGAATTCTATGGGGGAAGCCCATATGAAATCGTCCAAGGCCTTATGGAAAGGGCTCCATGGGTTGCTTAGGGCTTAAGCAACCAAATTAGGGTTTCCTTATTAGATAACCCTAATAGCCTCACTATAAATAGACCCCTTAAGGACCAAAAACGTGGATAAGCAACCTTCTAGCGTTTCACACGTTTTTGGGCAGCCTCTAACCTCTCTCCTCTTCATCCTCTTGCTTATGGTGTTTGTGAACCATTAGAGGAGTGACACTTGTGACTCTAAGCCTTCCAAAGTCAATACAAAGGAGATTTGGGATTGTTATTGCTACATAACAATCAAGGTAATATTATAAACCTATTATCATGTTAATATGATTACTTGTATGCTAGAATTAGGGTTTATAGTCTTGGATAACTTGCATGTACAATAGAGAAACCTAGATCCAAGCATTAGGGTTTGTATGAGCACATAGGATGTTCTTAGGACCAAAACCCATCAGTTTGATCATGCTGTTTAGCTGGTTCGCCTGGGTGGAGTTCTTGTATATTCCACGTAAGAAAAAAATTAATGAATTTAATTTTTTTTATTGGATAAAAATTAATAATATAAAAAAATTCCAGATGCACGATAAATCCAAGGGAAAATGAGGCATTGGTTCGTTATGCTTTGGACACATACAAGTTTCTTTCATTAGCACAACAGGTTAGTTGGTTATTTCTTTTTATTACAACATTCTACTTTATTTTTTTTTCTTATTAACATGTACTTTTTATGAGATTGTAGGATCCAAGAATTGGTGGACCTGGTTTGGTTGGTCATTGTGAATTATCAAATGGATATTTTGAGTAAGTTTTGTTATATCATGCTTTGTTATTTGGGAACTAATTAATTTGTTTCATGTAAAATTAATAATTTAGTTTGTAGTGATTTTCAGTTGTAATGTTTTTTGTAAATTTTTTTAGGGAATGGTTGAGAGCTGGTGAGGAAAATCTTGTCCAGAGGTTTGATCCTTCGGGCCCACATGATACAATTGGATTTTTAACAGCCAAATTCATAGTTGTCCCCAAGGATTAGCTGACTGACTAATTTTTCATAGTCGAATTCATAGTGAGTATTGAATTATAGAATAAAGTCGTTGCGGCTTCATGTTCTTAAGGGCTAATTATATATTTATTTATGCAACAAATTTATTACCTTAATGTTGTTGCTATTACCTCTTTTATGAAAATTGTATCTACTATCATCATAAGCAGATGCTTAATCTTATGCAATCAATAATTGTTGCATTTGTTGTGCTACCTGCAGGTTGATGGTGATGATGATGTAATTTTAATGATGCAAAAGCGTATTGGCTCAGGTGATTATTTTTAATTTGTTTCAGCTAATGTTCAAGTCATTACTTGCCATCCACGCCCGGTGGACAACAACCCAGTATACCAGGTGGCAAACCAATAATATAGAAGATTTTTTGACATGATATATGAAACAAGAAGGTGCCCCTAAATAGCAATGTAGTATTAGGTTATATTGTTAGAGAAAACCTCTTAATAACAATATACAATCTGATCCCCTTAATATTAATGTATTACAATTTTTTGACATGATGTTATTGAATAAAATTGATTGTTTTGGTATATATTTGTTTCCATATTTTTGTATTATGCGTAAATGAATATCGTAAAGGCAAATCGTAAATCCATATTAAAAATGGTTATTGAAGTTTATGACGCACAAATGCGTGTCATCTTCATTTATGACAGGGGCTTGTTTGATACGCATTGCGTGTCATAAACACGCACGTCGTAAGGTTACGACACGGAAATGCGCGTCGTCTTCCTTTATGACAGGGCCTTCCTTGATACGCATTGTGTGTCATAAACGCGCATCGTAAATGTGTGTCGTAAATGAGCGTCGTAAATACGCATCATCTATAGACGACACGCAAAAGCGCGTTGTCTCTCTTTATGACAGGGCCTTCCTTGACGCGCGTTTGCGCATCGTCTGAGCGTTTTACAACGCGCAATGAGCGTCGTAAAAGGTTGTTTTTCATGTAGTGTTTGCATGTATAATTAGCGAAAACATAGATCCAAGGTATTTAGGGTTGTATGTGCACCATAGGATGTTGTAGTATACCAAAACCCAACAGTGGTATCAGAGCCATGGGTTGTTTTCAATTACACTTGATGCAAGTTGCTGAAAAAAACTGAAAAAATCGAATTTTTTGCTGTCGGGACAGCAGACTCGACGAGTCCATGAACAAATTCATCCAACTCGTTGAGTTGGTTCATGCACTCGACGAGTTCGACCCCCTGACAGCTTATCTTCGAGTTTTTTTGGCCTGTTTTGGATTAGAATCATTACCGCAAAGTGTTTTTGTTCATAAAATTTGTTTTTTGATACTATGGTAATGTTAATTCTCATCCAAATAAAGGATAATAATCAAAGTTTCAAGTTTTATACATGTTTATATGCTGCTTGAAAAATGTTGATTATGAATGTTCATGTTTATGAGTTTGTTTAGATTAATAGGAAAAATTATGAGATAGTTGTTTTCAATCCAAATTAATCTAGAAGATGTTCATAATATGTGTTTTTATAACTTATCCTCAAGTTACATGAAAAGTCACATTTATGAATTTTAAAACTCACAAAATTTCCATAAGTTATGAAAAAATGAAGAGTCACATTTTTTAATGCTTTTAAAGTCTTCCATAACTTGTCTACAAGTTATGGAACTTGAAGGGTTTTTTCCATTAAACCACTTTAAAATTCATAAGTTATGGAAACCATAAGTTTTTGAATTGTTCAAAACTTGTCCTCAAGTTTTGGAATTTGTAAAGTCAAACCCCATATACACTTTAATTCCAACCCAAGAATTTTAAAAGTTAAAGTTCAAACTTTATGGACTTCATTAAATTAATTAAAGTGTCTAATTAAAAGAGTTAATAATTCCATAAAGACATGGTTTAAATTTAATTAAATTAAGAGTATAGTTTAATTAATAGATTAAACCACCAAGTATTTTAAATGTTTAAAATACACCCTATACTATTATAATATTAATAGTTAATACTTATATATATATATATATATATATATATATATATATATATATATATATATATATGTATGTATAAGAACAAAGTCAGTCTTACGGTTAGTAGGGAATGAATATATATATATATATATATATATATATATATATATATATATATATATATATATATATATATATTTATAAGAACAAAGTCAGTCTTACGGTTAGTAGGCCTCATTCCCGAAGCTGGTCTATAAGGGGTTATAAGGTTCCTGCCTATAAAATGGCAGTTTAATGGGTGTCTACTCTCACCCATTGCTTCCTTGACTGGTGGAGGGTCGTTAGCCGAACGGGTAGGACAAGGACTATAATTCTCCCTTCATTAAAAGTACAATGATAAATACTAAGTAACTAAACCTTTTATAAATACCCAATACTTAGGAAAATGTGAATTTGGTGCTAACCCACAAAATTCACACTTTCTACCTTACCAAGTCGTTGGTGGAGCATGTGTGGGTAACCGACACACTAATCTGAACTAGTAGGATTACAAAGGGTGACTTAATGTTTATCATAGATCGGTGAGCGTCTGTGGGTTACCGGCACATCGATTAGGTGATAATATTAGGGGTACCAAGTGAGTTTTCATGGTTATTCACACCTTGTTTTGTGATCCTCAGCATCCCAGTCACAAAATTTGAGAGGGCACACTCGAGATTGAAACATGTCGTTGAAAAGTTAAATGAATCTCAAAAGATCTAGGAGTTTCAAATCCAATTAAAACCTAATAAATTATTTCGTTTTTCATGGTGGAAATTGGTGAATCGTCATTCGCCTACCTTCAAATATCTTATAGCTTGGATTACGGCATCCCTCTTCCAAGTTATAAAATATTGTGTTGAATCCTAGCCTTAATATTTCATATTGGGTGTTATATTAAGGACTTAAAAATCAACTAAATTGAATATCTCCCGTTGTAGATGTCTAGTTCAGACATCTATGATCTTCCCAAATCTCTTGGAATTTAACTTCCTCTACCCCCTCCAATTATTCTCCCTAACCCACAAGTTCAAGGTCACTCAAGCCCTATTGGCAACCAAGGTCTATGTGTGATCACATCTTGGAAATGAAGTCACATATTGACAAGCCGAGAGAGTTGGGTGTCAAAATCTTGAGAAAGTTGGATGTTCAGTCACATTCTAAGTCACATAGTGAGTTCTTTTGGGACTACTATGTGACAGACCATGACTTGACCCTTAATGATCTTACCTATTTGCTTGGTGCTGCTGTGACATCCCCAAAATCACGGCCAGAAAAGACCGGTTTGTTTATGCTTTGTTTAAAAATCAGAGTAACATTTTAAATAAAAGTGTTGCGGAATTTGTCCCAAAACAAAATATGATAAAGATTTATCAAAAGCATTTCCATAGAAATGTATTTCATTAAAAGACTTAGGATGTCATGTTCATCCAGATCAAAAGCATAAATAGTACAATATAAGCCTTACTACATTATTTCATATCTACAGGCCTATATCCGTAATCCCTCGTCCAAACATCATATCTATGCTCAAGCGCCACTACCTGTAATACATAAAACTGAGTGGGTCAGGCTTGGGAGCCTGGTGATCACATAGGGTTTTCAACCCCCAATAAATAAGTTTATTAACTTTATCAAACCAAACAAACCCGATTACCCATTCCCGTTATCCTCACTTTACGTCCCTAAGACATCTAACACAAGGGACCTAGTCTAAGGACTATCATCGGGATGGACACTACTACTAAGGGGATTCCTCAGCAATAAATGTACTTAAGGCAACCATGTGGGGGATGGAGTACATCTGGTGAGCACACAGTTCAAATAAACACCTACAGGTTGCGAGCCTGCCAGTGTTCCACTAGACTGTCTAGAATAGTCCGTGGTCGTCATCTATACTCCGCTAGATGACTGGATCATCAACATCATCTATAACGAGGCCTCTCATTAATTTATTTTGTCACATAACAAATATTACATCTACCCATGTTTTACCCAACACATTTTGTAGATATAAAATACATACACAATTTAAATCATTGAAAACATATATAAAACGTTCATCCAGCATAGATAGCAAGTATTCAGATAATATGCACACATAGCACGTAATTTATATAAAATAATTCATATCTATGTGTAAGCTGAAAGTAACTATGCACTCACCTGAAAGGTGGTGACTCAGCACTCTGACAGCGCTTCGATACTCTCAAAACGATTTTCCTTTGATAAAACCTAGTACCAATACCACTAGGGTTTAGTCTAACAATAACCGCGACAAATTAATTAGTCTGACTATTATTAAGCGTTAATAACACTCAATATAACTCATAATAATAGCCCAAATAATTATTTTAAGGACCTAATAACATTCCTATATTAAAACATAAGCTAAACTAAAGATAGGTTAGGCGTAGCTCACTTACAGCGAGTTTTTCTCAAAACCGGGCTTCGCTGGAGCAGCGTTTTTGAGCCGAAAGGCTCTTTTCTTGGGACTCCGGGAGCCTCAGGGCTTCCTTCGGGTGCTAGGGGGTTTACCTAGGCTTTTAGGGGGGTTAGGGAGGCTAGAGAGAGAAACTAGAGAGAGAAAGTGAGTTTGGGAGGTGTGAAGAGAAGGCTAGACCTGGCACCTCTATGTATAGTGAAAATATCCGATGGACTCGCCTTGTAGGGGGACCTACTCGCCGAGTTGGTCCATGTGGTGGCCTTCTGGTGGTGCCATGTCACCCCTTATCGCGTATTAGCCTTCGAACTTAGAAAAATCATAACTCTCGCATACGAGCTCCATTTTTGACGTTCTTTTTTTCAACGCGTAGGTAAAATCAATATCTACAACTTTCGTTTAGACTCCATTGGCTAATTCTCGACCGATCTCAAATTTAACAGTAGGAGGCTTTTAGACTGTTAAATGACCGCGAAGAATTCGTAACTCCTTCATACGAACTCTGTTTTCGTCCATCTTTTTACCGTTGAGTTCCTATTAATGAGATCTTCAACTCTCATTTAGGTCGCGTAAGCCAAAAACCGCTCGAACTAAAATTCAAGTTTCGGGTCGTGCACTGCTAAGCCGAATCTTAGAAAAATCATAACTTCCTCATACGAAGTCAGATTTGGGCTTATCTCACACTTTAATTTTGACGCTTATTTTTATTCTTTATTTATAATTAAATTGTAAGCACATAAATACACATAATTCACATAATACTCAAATATTTCATCTTTATTACTTCAAAAAGAGTTACAATAGTTGAACTAGACTATTACATTGACAAATATGCTTAGCCCTGAAACCCGGGTGTTACAATTCTCTCCCCCTTAGGATGATTCCGTCCCGGAATCATGCATCAGCAAACTGATTTGGATAGCGACTCATCATGCCATCCTCTGTTTCCCAAGTGAGATTCGGCCCATTCGAATGTTTCCATCAGACTAGCACTAAGTCGACCATCTTTCGTCGTAACTTCTTAGTCTGACGGTCAACAATTGCCTCGGGCTCATCGATCAGCCTCTTATTCTCATCCATCCTGAAGTCTGAGATTGGAATTATGTCGGGAACATCTCCCGTGAATTTCCTAAAATAACACACATGGAAGGTGTTATGAATACCATTGAGTTCTTCGGGCAATTCCAGCTTGTAAGCTTGGTTCCCAATCTTCTGAAGAACTTTAAACGGTCCAATGAACCTTGGACTTAACTTTCCTCGTTTCCCGAATCGTATAAGTCCCTTCCACGGTGAGACTTTTAGCAAAACCGAATCCCCAACTTCAAAGGTTATCGGTCATCTTTTCTTCTCAGCATAGCTCTTCTGACGATCCTTAGTTGCTAACATTCTTTCCCTAATCATCTTCATCTTCTCAGCAGTCACATGGACTGTCTTGGGGCCCATAAACTGCTTCTCTCAGGCTTCTAGCCAACAAGACGGCGTACGACACTTATGTCCATACAAGGCTTGATAAGGTGCCATCTTGATGTTCGAGTGAAAACTATTGTTGTAGGAAAATTCTACCAGAGGTATGTTGTTGTCCGAATTCCCTTGGAATTCGAGGGTACATGCTCTCAGCATATCTTCCAATGTCTGAATTGTTCTTTCGCTCTGACCATCAATTTGCGGATGATAAGCAGTACTCAAACACAACTTTGTACCCAACTCTTCTTGTAGACTCCTCCAAAACCTCGACGTGAAACGACTATCACGATCTGATATGATCGTAAGAGGAACACCGTGAAGTCTTACAATTTCCTTCACGTAAGCATTTGGGAGCTTATCCATAGACCACTTCTCGTTGGCTGCTATGAAGTGTGCACCCTTGGTGAAACGATCCACGACAACCCAAATCATGTCGTGTCCGTTCTTGGTCCTGGGGAGTTTAGTCACAAAATCCGTGGTGATGTCTTCCCATTTACCCATGGGAACAGGTAAGGGTTCTAAACTCCCATATGGTTTCTGATGTTGTGCCTTAACTCTCGCACATGTCACACACTCGGCCACATACTTTGCAACATCGAGCTTCATCGTCGGCCACCAGTAGTAGGGTTTTAGGTCCCTATACATTTTAGTGCTACCGAGATGAATTGAGTACATCGTCTTGTGTGCTTCTTCCATCAGAAGGTCTCTTATTCCTCTTGTCTTAGGTACCCAAATCCGATCTTGGAATACCTTTAGTCCTCGACTGTTTGTTCTGAATACTAACGTTTTGCCCAAACGTTCTTCCTTTCGGTCATTCTTCCCTAAAGCTTCTTCCTGAGCCTTCCTGATACTTTCCACAATCGTCAAGACGACTTCAATTCTCAACGCTCTTGGCCTTTTTCCTTTCAAGGTTGACTTTCCGACTGAGAGCATCAGCAACAACATTTGCTTTACCTGGGTGGTAAAGTATCTCACAGTCATAGTCCTTGAGTAGTTCTAGCCAGCGTCGTTGCCTCATGTTCAACTCCTTCTGATTAAAGAGATATTGGAGTCTCTTATTATTAGTGAAGAGCTTGCACTTCGTGCTGTAGAGGTAATGCCTCCATATCTTTAAGGCAAATACTACCGCTGCCAACTCCAGATCATGAGTGCGTTAGTTCTTTTCGTGCTCTTTCAATTGTCGAGATGCGTATGCTATCACCTTTTCTCATTGGGTCACAACACAACCCAACCCGACTCCAGATGCATCACTATAAACCGCAAAGTCTTCAACTCCATCGGGTAGAGAAAGTATCGGTGCTTCACATAACTTCTTCTTTAGCTTCTCGAATGCCTCATCGTGCCTCTCACTGCACGTATACGTAGCTCCTTTATGGGTCAACGCTGTTAATGGAGCATCTATCGAAGAAAAGCCTTGGATAAATCGTCGATAATATCCGGCTAATCCTAGAAAGCTTCGGATCTTCGTGGGACTCTTTGGACGTTCCCACTTCATTACAGCCTCGATCTTTGCGGGGTCAACCATTATCCCTTCCTGGTTAACCACGTGACCCAAGAACTGGACCTCTCGTATCCAAAAGTCGCATTTAGAGAACTTAGCGTAAAGTTTCTCCTTCTTTAATACTTCCAACACTTCCCGTAGGTGCTTTCCATGCTCCTCCTAGCTTTTCGAGTAGATGAGAATGTCGTCGATGAACACAATCGCGAATTTATCGAGGAATGATTTACAAACCCTATTCATCAAATCCATGAGAGCTGCTGGAGCATTGGTTAGTCCAAACGACATAACGAAGAACTTGTAGTGTCCATATCTCGTTCTGAATGCAGTCTTCTCGATATCCTGATCTCTCACTTTCAGCTGATGATATCCCGACCTAAGATCGATCTTTGAGAAGTAGCTCGAACCTTGCAGCTGATCGAATAGGTCGTCAATCCTTGGCAATGGATACTTGTTCTTCACCGTTGCCTTGTTTAGCTCTCGGTAGTCTATACACATTCTCATGCTTCCGTCCTTCTTCTTCACGAATAACACCGGAGCTCCCCATGGTGATGAACTAGGTCGAATGAAACCGTTGTCCAAAAGCTCCTGAAGTTGCATCATAAGTGCCTTCATCTCCGTCGGTGTGAATCGGTAAGGTGCTTTTGCTATCAGTGTTGTTCCTAGTAACAAGTCGATACGAAACTCCACTTGGCTATCAGGTGGTAATCCGGGAAGATCTTCAGGAAAGACTTCCGGATAATCACACACAACCAGTATATTCTGCACCTCTTTCTTCTCCTTCTTAGCATCGATTACGAATGCCAAGTACGATGCACATCCTTTGGACAAACATTTCTTGGCTTTCATCAGGGAGATGATTCCAGAATTCACTCTGCGCTTGTCCCCGTACACCATAAATGATTCCGTTCTGGGTGGGTTCACCCTTACTATCTTCTTTCAGCATAAAATCTCAGCATCGTTGGCGCTAAGCCAATCCATACCCAAAACGATGTCGAAATCGTTTAACTCTATGGGTAATAGCTCTTCGTGGAATTCGTTTCCGTTTAGGTCAATGACGATTTTCCTAATACGATTACTAATAGGTACGAATTTGCCACTGGCAACTTCTACAACCAGGGCATTATCAAGTTTTTCTACAGGCAATGTTAATTTCCCACCAAATTTATGCGACACAAAGGAGTAGTTGGCTCTGGAGTCAAATAGTATATTTGTAGGCAAACCATTTACAAGAAAGGTACCTGAAGCAACGTCTGCTGCCTCCTTCGCAGCCTCGACCGTCATCTGGAAGGCTCTCGCCTTCGGCTTCGGTGGAATGTTGGGCCTTCCCGCATCTTTCTTCTTTGGGCAATCCTTAGCAATATGCCCTTCTTCACGGCACTCGTAGCACACCCTCTTGATGGTGGTGCACTCATTGGCATAGTGCCTCGTTTTCCCACACTTGTAGCAGGTTACTTCCTCACCACATTTTCCCGAGTGCTTCTTCTTGCACTTCTCGCACCATTTCAATTCATTTCCTCCCCCGAACTTCTTTGAACCGAACTTGCTCTTCTTTTTGTTGGGTTTTGCAGACCCTTCAAATTTCCTCTTCTTGCCAACCTCGACTTTGCTGGCAACTCTTCCCTTAATCATATCCTCCACACACTTGGCAGCCCAGATACCTGCCTCCAAAGAAGGTGCCTGACGCACTGGCACCGCATACTCCCATGGTAGTCCCTTTGTGTACTTATCAATTTTCGTCAGCTCATCCGGAACAAGACGCAAGGCAAACTCCATCTTTTCTGTAAAGTTGTTCGTGTATTCATCGATTGACATGCTTCCCTTCTTCAGGGATAGAAACTGGTTCTCTAGCTCGAGCAGGTTTTGAGTTGAGCAGTACTTTCGTTTGAATTGCACCAGGAATTCTGCCCATGTCAGTTGTAGGGGCTTGTTGGGGCTTAAAGTCTTCCCCAAGGTATTCCACCAACGTACAGCGCCTCCTCAAAACTGACGCACTACAAACGTGGTCTGTAGCTTTCCTCTGCAACCGCACGTCATGAAAGCTAACTCCATCTCCGAGATCCAATCCATGACCCCGATTAGATCTTCCTTTCCCATGAAAGTCGATGGCTTGCAAGTCTGAAAATCCTTGTACTTGCATCCATTTCTCTTGACTCTGTCATCTTGGTTGTTTTGTTGAACTATTGGTGGGTTGACTTGACCAACAGTTCCACTGTAGTCTCCCTCCTCAGTCTGTTGCTTCCTCTCGATTTTGCTGGAGCAAACATCTGGTTTCTTCAATTTGACGATCCAACATCGCTTAGATCATCGCTTGCACTCCGACCATCGTTATTGGCTCAGCAGCGGCTTCCACCACCGATATTTGCTCAATCACTGGGGGTTGGTTTTTGTTCCCATTTGCATTCACGTTTCCGTTACGGTTCCTTGCCATCTTGATCTATACACCGAATAAGGTGAATTTAGATCTTTATTTAGGACAAATGTTCAAATCGTTCTTATCACCCCAAAATGTTTACATGCTAGTACAATATATGATAAAGATTTATCAAAAGCATTTCCATAGAAATGTATTTCATTAAAAGACTAAGGATGTCATGTTCATACAGATCAAAAGCATAAATAGTACAATATAAGCCTTACTACATTATTTCATATCTATAGGCCTATATCCATAATCCCTCGTCCAAACATCATATCTATGCTCAAGCGCCACTACCTGTAATACATAAAACTTAGTGGTTCAGACTTGGGAGCCTGGTGAGCACATAGGGTTTTCAACCCACAATAAATAAGTTTATTAACTTTATCAAACCAAACAAACCCGATTACCCATTCCCATTATCCTCACTTTACGTCCCTAAGACATCTAACACAAGGGACCTAGTCTAAGGACTATCATCGGGATGGACACTACTACTAAGGGGATTCCTCAACAATAAATGTCCTAAAGGCAACCATGTGGGGGATGGATTACATCTGGTGACCACATAGTTCAAATAAACACACAGTTCAAATAAACACCTACAGGTTGCGAGCCTGCTAGTGTTCCACTGGAGTGTCTAGAATAGTCCGTGGTCGTCATCTATACTCCACTAGATGACTGGATCATCAACATCATCTATAACGAGGCCTCTCATTATTTTATTTTGTCACACAGCAACTATTACATCTACCTATGTTTTACCCAACACATTTTGTCGATATAAAATACATATACAGTTTAAATCATTGAAAACATGTATAAAACATTCATCCAACATAGATAGCAAGTATTCAGATAATATGCACACATAGCACGTAATTTATATAAAATACTTCATATCTATGTGTAAGCTGAAAGTAACTATGCACTCACCTGAAAGGTGGTGACTCAGCACTCTGACAGTGCTTCGATACTCTCAAAACGATTTTCCTTTGATAAAACCTAGTACCAATACCACTAGGGTTTAGTCTAACGATAACCGCAACAAATTAATTAGTCTGACTATTATTAAGCGTTAATAACACTCAATATAACTCATAATAATAGCCCAAATAATTATTTTAAGGACCTAATAACATTCCTATATTAAACGTAAGCTAAACTAAAGATAGGTTAGGCGTAGCTCACTTACAGCGGGTTTTTTCTCAAAACCGGGCTTCGCTGGAGCAGTGTTTCCGAGCCTAAATGCTCTTTTCTCGGGATTTCGGGAGCCTCGGGGCTTCCTTCGGGTGCTAGGGGGTTTACCTAGGCTTTTAGGGGGGTTAAGGAGGCTAAAGAGAGAAACTAGAGAGAGAAAGTGATTTTGGGAGGTGTGAAGAGAAGGCTAGACCCGGCACCTCTATTTATAGTGAAAATATCGGACTCGCCGAGTAGGGGGACCTACTCGCCGAGTTGGTCCATGTGGTGGCCTTCTGGTGGTGCCACGTCACACCCTATCGCGTATCAGCCTTCGAACTTAGAAAAATCATAACTCTCGCATACGTGCTCTGTTTTTGACGTTCTTTTTTTCAACGCGTAGGTAAAATCAATATCTACAACTTTCGTTTAGACTCCATTGGCTAATTCTCGACCGATCTCAAATTTAACAGTAGGAGGCGTTTAGATTGTTAAATGACCGCGAAGAATTCATAACTCCTTCATACGAACTCTGTTTTCGTCCATCTTTTTACCGTTGAGTTCCTATTAATGAGATCTTCAACTCTCATTAAGGTCGCGTAAGCCAAAAACCGCTCGAACTAAAATTCGAGTTTCGGGCTGTGCATTGCTAAGCCGAATCTTAGAAAAATCATAACTTCCTCATACGAAGTCAGATTTGGGCGTTCTTTTTACCGATGCTCTTAGTTTAACATATTCTACAACTTTCATTTAGATTGCTAAGGCTAAATTTCGCTCTATCGTAAATTCACTATTTACGCTTCCCGGTGTCGTGTCGGTTTTGCCGTAAAACTTCGACGGGCCATAACTTCTTCGTTATAACTCAGATTTCGGCGTTCTTTATATGTAAGGAAACCTTGAGACATATTCTACAACTTTATGTAGAGATATAGGGCTTATCTCACACTTTAATTTTGACGCTTATTTTTATTCTTTATTTATAATTAAATTGTAAGCACATAAATACACATAATTCACATAATACTCAAATATTTCATCTTTATTACTTCAAAAAGAGTTACAATAGTTGACCTAGACTATTACATTGACAAATATGCTTAGCCCTGAAACTCGGGCGTTACAGCTGCTGAATCAGAAATGATTTGAGGACCAGTATAGCAAATTTGATTAGAAGATCAACTTCCCAAACCTTCTATTGCCAAAAGATAGGGCATTGGTTGCAAAGCTGCCTAATTTACCTGAACAATCATAAGGTTGGTAAATTCAAAGAGGTTGACTCTACTTCGGGTAAAGTGCGCTATCTAACTCTATTAAGTTTCTACTTGAGATTCTTATACATGATGTGACCAGATCACATTTTGATGTTTTTGTATAATTGAATAGAGGAAGCTTAAAGGGAGTATATGTTGATTTTGATCGCGAAGATGGATTTCGATCGCATGGTTCGGTGATTAGAATTGTGATTTGTTGCTTAAGAGTTATGATATATTGCTTAGGAATAGATAACAACAAAATTTTCATATGCATTTGCATTGTAAGGATAAGTTTTTCCGCAAGTTTTAAATAAAAGATAAGGTTTTATTTTATTTATTTTAAATATCCTTACAGTGGCATTTGTGAAAAATGGTTGTTTATATGATTCCATTGATAGCAATATTGGAAAATGGATTTGATTCTTTCGGATGTGGTAGTGTCATAATTTACCAAATAAGGAAAGATTCTCATCACCCAAGTTTCAATTGGACCGAAACTTGGAATCATACAAGTTGTATGATGAATGAGAATTTTCATCATTGGAAAATTAAGTCAGTTGAAAGGACTAAGGGATTGAGTACACATTCGTGTGCACTGGTCAAGTCCACCACAAAGATCGATAAGACTATTCGTCATGATTTACTAAAGTTTAGTAAATATGGTTATACTTACAAGTTTAAGTATAATTCTGAAACATTGGAAAAAAAACTCGATGTACGACAGAACGAATGATAAGAATCAAATTAGGCAGAAAGATAAAAGTTTCTCAAATCTGAAAAGATGGGAGAGTACTTTAGTATCATGTTTTATGATCATCTTAATGATTAAGATACAATATCACAATTAATCCTCTAAGGGCATCTTAGTGCTTTCTTATGGCTAAGAAGAGGAGTCATGAATTGTTGGAATGGTTAAATCAAGAAGATGAATCATACTTCGTTCCAAAAGAAAAGTCTTAGAGTCATACTCCAAGATTGTAACTTGAGTGACACATCTTAAAAAAGGGTTTATTAAGACTAGTCAAATGTAAGAGTAAAATGTTTTCTACTCTTGTACATTTGAAATTGGTAAGTTGTGATGTTTTGGATAAAACAGACACCAACTTAGGCCAATTGATTGAAGTGTTAGTCTTGATAAGAATCTACACTATCCCTTGGATATTTGTTTTGTCAAGGAATGGTTCTTGACAAGAGAGTCTTATATGTCAAGAGGACAGTGGGAGTCTTAAAGGTCTTGAAAGTTTCAAGAACTAATCAAGGATAAAACCTATAGTTCTTCACTAGCACACGATGTGAGGTTTATAACCTATCGTGTTGACATTTCAATGCCCATAACTACTTGGAAGCAATGTCAGGCCCTTGGGCTGCCAGGTGGCAAGAAGTTAAGACTGCACAAGTTCAATCCATATGAATTTGGAAGTGTCACTAAACTTGTCTTGTGATTATGGTTTTGACAAAATTCATATGGATAGAAACTCATACACCATAAAATCTAAGTGTCATAAGGTTTCTCTCCGATTCATGAAAATGATGGTGAGGAAATGCTTTCACTATGTAGATTTTTAGTGGATAACAATTGTGACATTTGCATTCTCAAAATTGTTAGTAGAGTGTGTGTGGGTAACCGACACACTAACATAGACTTGTGAGAAATGGCAAAGGTCTAAACAATTGAGACTATGATTACATTATCCCTTTTCATAGTTCTATAAAATTGTTTAGACACACATGTGAGCTATATAAGGAAATGTGTACGATTTTGATAAAGTTTATCAAAGCATCTTGTACCAGAAATCTACACTTTGGTAAGAGAGTCAATAAAGTATTGATTTCTATAAGCCCAGCTAATTTTTGGATACATGTCAAAGCTAGTGGGAGCATAAGTGTTATGCTAATAATTATCATGTTAGTGGGAGCATGATTATTATGTTAAGTGTTAATTATAGAAAACAAAAGGGTTTCAATTGGGAAAAGTTGTTTTGCTATAATTAAGGGAGAGGAAATTATACTTCATTTCAAATCATCTGAGATAGTGAGATTTTAATCATGTTTAGTCAAGTATATATATGAATTTTATGTTGGAATGGTTCGACTTAAGGAAATTCTATATATATTGCGTTTTCAAAATTCGATTATGATTACGGCATCCCTCTTCATAGTCAAATTTTGAGAACATGGTAAATAAAAATATTGTAGCAAAAGATTGGTTTAGTATGATGTCTTTATGTGAGACATCATGAATCGTGTCCCATATGCTTCAGATATAGGATCGATTGCATGTGCTATAATATTTATCCTTTCTAAATTTTTCTGAATGCCTAAGGCATTAAGATTTAGAATTGGATATGACTAAAATGATTAAACAATTATCGAGGACAATCTAAGGTTTACCAAAGATTGGTTGCTCAGGGATAGTTGGAAGTATAGTGTTAATTTTTGGAAAGGACCATAATTGACATATTCTGAAAACAGGCAACTCTTGTTCAGAAGTGACAGTCAAAATGAGAATATGGAAATATTCCCAAAGGTAGAAGATGTTCATTCAATCTGTGTAAGATTAGGAAACTTAATGCAAGAAGGTTGTTCAAAGGAGTGTACTTTGAATTTGAGACTTTGGTTCCATGGAATGCTCTCCATTGGGATATTCTGTAATGATTGTTGAAAAGTCTTTGTGACTTTGTGCATAGTCATTACGAGAGGATCAATGCATATACGTTTAGAATCTAACATATTTCGTTAAATGGTAGGGATTTGGAATTCTTACATTTACGATAAAGATTTGGGATTGTGAAATGAGCATCATTGGAATCATGTTCAATTGATCTATTTCACAAAGTAAAGATCATGGATAAACATAGTGTGCATACTTGATGCATGGCATGACTAGTGTTTACAAAACATAGTTTACATGCTTGGAGCATGGGACAACTATTGTTTTAATTCAAGTATAAAGTTGATTATTTGAAACATTATACAATGAACAATGAGTAATCAATATGGTGTTTAAATAAAAGGTGTTTTATTTACACTCAAAGGTGCTTGGGACCATAGAGGATTAGTATTATTCTTGTGTTTCACTTTGCATGTTTTGACTCCCAGAATAACTAGGTTATTCTTTCCGAATGACTAAGTTATTCAAACCATCCACAGTCGATAATACGTTGGAAGTAGGTATTAAGGCAAGACTATCATGAATTGGGTTTGTAGATGTCCAAGGTAGTGGACACAGTAAGAGTTACTACAACATTCATGAGTACTCCTGAAATAGGAATTCGAGTATTGGATTCAACCCACGCTCATTTGAATCACTTCATTGATTTTATCACTAGTGATCATGAGACGATAATATCTTATATTCTTCAAACCTAGAGATATGAGTTGTTACTATGAGTTGGTTGTACATTGATTGCACGAAAACGCATTCGGTAACTCGATGTTATAAAACGTGCCTTTGTGTATGATTCAACAAGTAGTAGCACAAGCCATATGAGTTGAAGTTTATCCATTCCTTTTATCTTCAGGAGAAAAGCGATATCTGAGGGCCCCTTGATGATTTGGTGATGACAAACGTAAGTGCTCGGCCGGGCCTAGACTGATTTGATTTGTTCAATTAGTCAGTCGTCATAAATCCAAAATTCGGAACAACAAATGGACAGAGAGAATGATTATAATCCATGTCTCAGTCCATATGATATCTAGAATGGAGGAATATATGATCCCTTATCTAATGGACATGTCATTGATAGTTTCAGAGTTTGACAGCGGCTTTTAAGAGCTACGATTGCTAGTCGGGATCTTGGAGTCATACTTGAATAATAGTTTTAGACTTATCCAAGTGGTAGACTATTGGATTAGGTGTCTAAGCCCATAACTATTATTGGTATGTATTCGACCCGAGAGTAGCATGGTCCATTTAGGTTGCATATCATTAGGACAATTTGTTAGGATGGACTTTTGAGAGAAGGCTATTTATGGTTTATTAATATACTATAAGTTATAATATATTAATATGAAATCATATTTTTAATTAGTGTTGATCAAGAATTAATTTGGAATTAATTTAGTGGTCAAAAGAGACTAACTAAATCTAAAGGGACTAATTTTGATAATTAGTTATATTTATATGTGTTGGGCTTCTTATTCATGTTGGACCAATATTATGTATAGATACATAAAGAGTTGGGCCACGTGAACCATGGATCATAAAAACCCATAGTTATGGATTTGGGTTATATCCATGACCCTAGAAATCCCACATATAAATAGATACTTCATTGCCCAAAATCAACACTTGTATCCTTTTAGAGTTCATGGAGTCTTTTGTGTGCATGAAATTCTCTCTCAAGTTCCTCATTTGTCCATGGTGTGTTGTGATTCCATTTGAGGCTTCCACACTATTGGGGCTAAGCTCTTTAAGGCCAAATACACCAAGAATTCAAGCTCCATCAAAAGGTATGTCATGCTAACTAGTATATTATATTTTTTATGATAAATGCATGCTAGTTGTAAGATTAATACCTTGGAAACCATTTGCATGTATAATTAGCGAAAACATAGATCCAAGGTATTTAGGGTTGTATATGCACCATAGAATGTTGTAGTATACCAAAACCCAACAAAAACCACCTTTTCAACGTTCTTAATCCATTCAACCCTCAATTCTAATCCTTCTAAAAGCTAAAGGGGGCCCTAATGGTCCATACAAATTCTTGCTTTATGGATATGCATGCACCATGCATGTCCCTCCATCCTTGTGGGTCAAAATTAGAAGAATGGTCTCAAACTCACATGCAAGCCTCTAATATTACACCAACTTCCAAATCTGAAAGATATAAGACATAAAAGACCCTTTGAATCCATAAGTTGCTAACTTTATGGATCTACTCCACTCCAATCAAGCCAAAACATAAGAAAATGGGACCAATGACTATCTATCCATGAAATGTAGTAAAGTTTAAGTCTTGATACTTACAATGGTCCAAATAAGATGAGAGCTGGTAAAGAAGATGATCCCAAGCAACTTTCTTCCCAAGATGCTTCTTCTCCTCTCCTTTTCCTTCCTTTCCACAAGAAAAAAACACAAAATATCTCAAGGTGAAACGAAATCTAGGGTTTCTAGATGCTTGGAGGGTGAATGGGGCTGAGGATGAGTAACCCTAGCCTCTCATTCCATTAAATAACAAAAAATTAGGATTTGGGGTCATTAAGCTGTGCTCACATCGTGAGACTCCAAAATTAAGAATCAATGGGCCAACGGTCACTCACGACGTGACCCCCAAGATCTCACACTGTGAGGACCCTCTAAATGCAATAAATGAAAGAACTTAGTACGTTGGGGTACAAGATGTTACGTAAACATCATATGGAGTCTGGTTTTCAAAATTCATACCGTGGGCATAAGAGTAATAAGTTATTGTTTTAAAATAGAAATCAGATTTATAAAAACATTAATAACGACAAATTTTGAAATACTCAAGTTTAAGTTTTAAAATAGTGATTTTTGTAAGTTATACAAGATCTAAATATATAAGTAATAAAAGGAAGTTTTAAAGATATAAAAGTTTCAAAATCGCTCAAACTCAAACTTAATATTGGTTATTGAAGTTAAAATTGAACCGCATCAAATTATATAAAAACTAGCTTTATATGTAGAACCTTTAAAATTGATCTCTTTTTAAAAATTGGTACCATGACTTATTATATTCTTGTAATAACCATGGTATCATATGTTTTTAAAACAAGATGTCTGAAACATTAAAAGATCCCTTACAAACCTCAAATCTATCCAATCCATTTTAAAGAACGCTCATACATATCTTGTATGCACTTATGGGATAAAGGTCACTTAACAGCTTGTTGCTATCTTTTGATGATCGCGATGTATTCACGATTTCTAAAACCAAGTTATAGGCTGATTACACAAGTTTTTCAAATTGGATGATTTGATTAGAAATCTTTTGTAATAAAGTTCACCTAAGCAAGAGAGTTTCGACGCACAAATGGGATCAAACATGTCTAATTAAATTTGTTATTAGTGATCCGATAAATCTATGAATTATATAGTAGAATATAATTGATAATCAATAACTATTGGGTTGGATTCAAATAAATGAGATAAAGGTCACCTAACCATTTATTTGTTTTGAAAATTGGATCATAGACTTTGATAATTAATATTTTTGGAAAGTAAATGGGTATTAATTATTAAAGATTTAAATATTGAAAATACTAAATGAATTTTGTTAAAACTTTGTACATATATATATATATATATATATATATATATATATATATATATATATATATATATATAATCTACTCTCATAACCATAAATTGTCATTTTCATTAATGACTTAATAGAAAACCGGATTCAAAAGATACAACTTCAATGAATGAGGTCATGTCTTGACAGACAATTTCTTGAGAGATGTGAAATTGTATACACTTAATGGTCCTAGTCATAAACTACTTGCTTTGAGAAATAGACCTAAACATGACACCTAATAACATAATCATTGTGATGCTCAAGATGCTTCTAACGTTACACTAGGAATAGTTATTCCCGACTTCCATGAAGTCTTGGATAAGATAGATGTATATCCGATGATATAACAGGTTAAGCAATACACAAATAAATACAATAATCATTGTTTTAAACTAGTTCAAATAATGGAATAATGCAAGGCTGAAAAGAGTCACTTCGTGTGATCTAAGAGGCCCATGTTTTATGGACTGAACACTTTTAATTTGAATAAATCCAATAAGGCCCACATAAATATATCTTTTTTCTTTTGTGGAGAAACGGGACACTAATACTTTATGTATCTACTAGATAGAACTCATACTTTTTATATGACACTTCAAGTACTTGGTACTTAAATGTTAATCTGATATTCGTAAATAACTTGCAACTATTTACAGAAGAGTAATCAGTTGAGCACAATCAAGTTAGAACTACACTCTCGAAGTTTAGTAGTTATGCTTAGAAAATAATGTACTTATGTTGTACAACAGTATTTATTTTGGAACACTGTATGTTTTAATTTAGCATGTCTATATATATATATATATATATATATATATATATATATATATATATATATATATATATATGTGTGTGTGTGTGTGTGTGTGTGTGTGTCTTTGTTAATTTAGGAATGATTGAATATTTACTTAAATCGTTTTTCATTGTGATGTATGACTTCCTTTCTAATAAATGTCTAAGATTTAGCACAAGATACCAAATCGACTTTATTAACAACTATAGTAGTTATAAATTATATTTTACATGTTAAAACATAATTGTGAAATATTTGTTGAACGTTTCAAATAAGTTGAGATACAAACTGTTAAGAACCATATAAAACCTTAGTGATAATAAATGATTAATTAAATCTTACTTGATATGATTTACTTTCTAATCGGTGGAAAACAACTTTCCTTTCTTCTTAAGGGATTATTCTTTAATCACTATCAATTGTACTTTGAGTAAAAATAGCAATTAAAGAGTGTACAAAATGTTTTCTTTATAAGATTTTGTGTGGAAAGGCTCCATACCTATCTTATTTAATCTTTTATCGATTTGAAGCCTATGACTGGACTAAAGCTTCTAAACTCAAAATCTACCAAATACATATTTGTATAATGCTCTAAATGTGGATTAGATTATTATATGCAAATGCACCTAGAATAAGTTATCTCATTCTTCTAAAAGCTAAGTTAGAAGAAAGCAATCTTCTAATGACATAGCAAGTGGGAGGCACATGGAACTTGAATCAACTCAAGAACCATAGCCTGATGTAGTAACAATTGACACTTGTTTTAACAAGGGATTGTTAAAATTGAATAATAGGTATTCACAAACATAAATTGTTTCCATTAATAATAGAAATTATCTATGACTTGAAAAATGTGGAATCACTTATTGATGAGCTCTTCATGGTGGTTTCTAGCAAATCCATTAACTACCAAAATTCTATCAGATCTCGACTCTGATAAATTAATTAAAGTCATGAACATGAGATGAAATCTATGTATAATAATCAAGTATGGGTTTGATTAAACTTCCTCCCTAAATCAAGGCTAAAAAGGCGCAAGTAGTTCTTTTAGAAAGATCCACTTGTGGATATAAAGCTAACATCTCAAGGTTAGAATCTTCATTTTAATATGAAAATACAAAGTTAATTCTATATCTAAATGAAGAGAGCATGTGTTTTAACTAAGAATCATTGGGTGCATAATGATATCCCTAATCTTGTATGAATGAGACATACTTCATCATGAGAAAAAACACTCTAACTATGCTAGGCCTTTTCACCTTGATTTGTAATATGTTTCTAAAATGAAACACTTAGGGAGAACAAGATACATTCTTGAAATATAAAATCTATAGAGATAGATAAAGATGAATGTTAAAAGTTTTATATCCTTATGCATATATTGACATTTTCACGTGGCACTAAGTTTGAGCTAGCCTCAAAAGGACCTAGCTCATAGTTTTCAGCTAGATAAAATGATTTGTATTGTATTTTCTTGACAAATAAAATCATCATTTATACCATACTATGCATAACCTTTGGTATATGATCATGTGGTGAGCATATCATAAGATAGCAATTGGATACATGCGTAAGTCATTAAATGACTAGAGAACATTATAAGAGTACTTAAGAAGAACGAAGAGAATGTATATGAGATAATTACTTTTTAATTAAATCTTCATCTAAAGAGCTACATAAGATCCTGACTTCAAAACTGATAGATATAATTATGAGTTATAATTGGATTTCGATGTCATTATGGAATGAAGAGTAATTTTAGTTGGAATGAGGCCCAAGCAAAACATAATGAAAAAATCTACTACAAAATTAAGAATACACTACTTTAGAAGTTGAAATCAAATATGATTGGATGAATGATCATTGAAAAAACCTATGTTGATTTCTTCTATTCAAGGATCACATAGAAATATTTGTGACTCCGAGAGTATACTTAATCAAGCTAAAAGACTATGTCACAAAAGAAATCTAATCATATTCTTCAAGATATTCAACTATACCTAGGGTAAAGTCAAATGTGGAGATGATAGTATTCGTAGAATTCGTAAAAATTAAATTTATCCATACCCATCAATAAAGCCTTTTCTTTTAAGCTAAGTATGAATGATCATACTTCAAAAATAGGACTTTATTATTTACAAATGGGATTTTGATTTGGATTTAGTATTTAGATATTGGAACATTATAACAACTATTATATAATATTTTTATATACTGGGTTATGATCATCACATTAATACTTGTGTTCTATATTAACATATTTAATCCATGAATAATTTATTATTATAGAAGTTTATAGTAGATTATAATTATGGGAGAAATTATGGAATAAGACTAATATAAACTGGATTGGTTGACTTTCACCAAATGAAAGTAGGCAAGTGGTTGTAAACAAGTTTCATAGATACTTGTTAGAGAACTAGTATTGAACTGATCGACATTAAGATCACCTCATGAATCACTATAAGGATTAATACCTGATTAAAAGGTACTATCTTTGTATCCTTAACAACTGAGATACTTAGTGGGACTTGAGTGTAGGGAGTGATGTGCTTATGTAACGCCCGCAGATCTGGGCTAGTAAATTTTGAGGCAATAAGTGTCGCAAACGACTTTTCGACAAAAGATTATTTAGAATAAATAATCTTAACCAAGTTGTAGAATATGTCTCAAGGTTTCCGTACATATAAAGAACGCCGAAATCCGAGTTATAACGAAGAAGTTATGGCCCGTCGAAGTTTTACGGCAAAACCGGCACGGCACCGGGAAGCGTAAATAGTGAATTTACGATAGATCGACATTTAGCCTTAGCAATCTAAATGAAAGTCATATAATATGTTAAACTAAGAGCGTCGATAAAAAGAACGCCCAAATCTGACTTCGTATGAGGAAGTTATGATTTTTCTAAGATTCGGCTTAGCAGTGCACGGCCCGAAACTCAAATTTTAGTTCGAGCGGTTTTTGGCTTACACGACCTAAATGAGAGTTGAATATCTCATTAATAGAAACTCAATAGTAAAAAGATGGACGAAAACGGAGTCCGTATGAAGGAGTTACGAATTCTTCGCGGTCATTTAACAGTCTAAACGCCTCCTACTGTTAAATTTGAGATCGGTCGAGAATTAGCCGACGGAGTCTAAACGAAAGTTCTAGATCTTGTTTTTACCTATGGGTGGATATAAAGAACGTCAAAAATGGAGCTCGTATGCGAAAGTTACGGGGTTTAGAAGTCAGCAGGGTGCTGCTGCAGAAAGGGTGACGTGGCTGAATATGGGCCAAGGCTTTCTCCTCAAGGAAAGCCATCAGGTGATGACACGTGGCACTGACTCGGCGAGTCAGTAAACCGACTCGGCGAGTCCGTCAAGATTTCACCCTATAAATAGAGGTGTTGGGTTCCCTCCTTTCCTCACCCCTCAACCCTCTTCTTTCTCTCTTTAAACTCTCTCTCTAAGCCTCCCTAACCCCCCAAAGCCTAGGGTAACTCCCTAGCACGAGGCAGAAGCCCCGGAGCTCCCGACGAATCCGAGAAAAGAGCCTTTCGGCTCAGGAACGCTGCTCCAGCGAAGCCCGGTTTTCGAGAAAACCCGCTGTAAGTGAGCTGTACCTACCCTATGTTTAGCGTAGCTTATGTTTCGATATAGTAATGTTATTAGGTCTTTAAAATAATTATTTGGGCTATTATTATGAGTTATATTGAGTGTTATTTAACACTTATATAATAATAATAATAGCTAGACTATTAATTAGTCGCGGTTATCATTAGACTAAACCCTAGTGGTGTTGATACTAGGTTATATCGAAGGAAATTGTTTTGAGAGTATCGAAGCGCTGTCTGAGTGCTAAGTCACCACCTTTCAGGTGAGTGCATAGTCCCTTTCATCTTACACATAGATATGAAGTATTTTATATAAACTACGTGCTATGTGTACATATTATCTAAATACTTGTTGTCTATGCCGGATGAACGTTTTATACATGTTTTAAATAATTTAAACTGTATACGTATTTTATACGAATATGTTGGGTATGACATGGGTAGATGAACGATGAGAGATATAAGATGATGAGAGTATACGTTGGCAGCTATAGACTTAGTGCCTATTGGACAAACACTGGTAGCTATGGACTTAGTACCTGTTAGACGTTGGTAGCTATGGATTTAGTACTTGTTAGGAATTGGTAGCTATGGACTTAGTACCTATTAGTTGGACGCTGGTAGCTATGGATTTAGTACCTGTTAGGAATTGGTAGCTATGGACTTAGTACCTATTAGATGAACACTGGTAGCTATGGATTTAGTACCCGATGAGTATACTATAGCAGCTATGGAATTAGTGCTTTACGAATGAACATCGACAGCTATGGATTTAGTGCCAGTCCTATAACCCTGGAAGTAAGGGACTTCGGAATAAACGAATGCAGGATAGATGACTCTTAGGTTAAATCCTTAAGAGTAAAGAAGATAATGGGGATGGGTAATTGGGTGGATTGTTTGATTGTTTAACATAATATTTATATTATTGTGGGTCGAAAACCCTATGTACTCACCAGGTTTCCCAACCTGACCCACTCAGTTTATTTATATCACAGGTGTTGATATGAAGTCACTTTACACTGAGAGATTTAAAGAGATGTAGATCACTAGTGTAAACAAATGTAAGTTCTGTTTATGCTTATGTTTCTGTATTAACGATGACATCCCAAACGTTTTAAAATGAAATAAAAATGTTTCTTCGAAAATGTTTTAATAACGTATTTACCATGTGTTTCTAGGAACAAATTCCGCAACATTTTTATAAAATGAAGTACTCTGATTTTTATAAAGCATAAACAAAATCGGTCTTTTCTGGCTGTGATTTTGGGGATGTCACAGCTTAGATATGTTCAAATGTTGGTCCTTAACCAGACAGTTATAAAAGTTATTTTCTGGTATGGTGTGCACTATGCAAGAGGCTTATGTAGTCAAAATAGGATTTGTTCGTCTTATGTGATAAGAGTTAGACGTCTAAGGCGCCTTACCAAAACTTAAACGCCAGATGAGATTGATTGTGGTATGTATCTCATCTTCAACATGTTGTCTTTGACAAAGGGATAACTAATAACTTACTTTATACACTAATTGTAGCTTTGAGATTCTAGGGAATTGGATGTTGATAGAATGGTACAAAGTCAAGTGTTATTAGGGGTAGTGAAATGTTGCTAAACATTCACCAATGTCTATATCAGCCTAATATGAGTCTTGTGTAAGTGGGAGATTGAAAGATCTTGTATGCTCAAAAGTCATATTAAAGTGATATCGCTAATTAACATATGATCCTAAGGGTCACACTAACAACAACTTGATACAACTGATTAGTTGTAACATCCCGAGAATTCAGGTATTTCTAAATTCATCCCTTGGTTTTAATGTATGTTATTTTGGCCCTTGGATTGGACGAAAGTAGTCAAGGGAAGCCATAGTGGAAAATTTGTAAATTTGGGGTCAGGGGGAGTACGATAAGCATACATGTGGGTACGTTGAGTGTACTAGGTTGCGCCCTAGTATGTTGTGCGTATAAGTATGTATGCTGGGCATACCCGTGTCTGAAGGAGACCCTAAGTTTTAGGGTTTGTGGGGTATTTAAGCATCCTTATGGCTCATTTATCCCCACCTTTTTAGCCTCCAAAGTCTTAGAGCCATTCTTGCAAAACCGTATCCCCTTTGAGTGAGATTGAGAGCCCTAAAGTGTGTTCTTGGTGTTTTAGAGGAAGGAGAAGTGCATCAAGAAGCTTGGAAGCTTGAAGGAAGGACTGGATCTAGAAGTTTGACTCTCATCTCCACCATCTAAAGGTATAAAGTTCATACCTTTATGAATTATTTGATAGATCTCATGTTTGGGTCTTTTTATGTTTTTTTATCCCAAATGCTCCATGTTGAGAATGGCATGTCTTGGATGTTTTGAGTTGTCCTTTAAGACCCTTGGAGGGGTACTTAGTCATAAAAATGAGGTCCCAATGGCTAGAAGTGTCCCGTGCATTTGGAAAAAGGGTGTTAATGGATTAAGACCTTTTATTAAGAACTTTTGGATGTGCAAAGTCATAAAGTTGGAGACTTTATGACTCTAGGGTGCCTTTGGACCACAAATCTGCAGTTTGGGTTTAAGTGCTTAAGCCATTAAGCATAAAATGAGACTTTTGGATCTGCGAGGCTAGGCCCCACGTACTCGGTCAGCCTCCCTAAGTGTGTCAATGCGAGGCTCGGTGTACGCCCTATGTAGCGCAAGAGCACGCCCCACGTACGCCGTTTGTTGGGTTTTGGAATTTGGGCTTCAAGTTTTGGGCCACCTTTTGAGCTTGAATGCTCAGACCCTTGTTCGATATATGCGTATGAGTGTTTTGGGCCAAGGGAAGGATTGGACCTTAGGATAAGGCCAAAAAAGGAATTTGGGCCCAATTTGGAAAATTAGGCCAATTATGGGTCTTGATTAATTTTGGGCTTTTTGGATCAAGAATTGGGTCTGGGTCTTGGTCCAATTAGAGAAAGGGTAAAGTGGGCATTTACCTTAAGTATGGGTTATTAGTCAAGGATGGTAATCCAATTATTAATTGGATATTTATTTTTTGTGATAGTTCAGGGATTTTAATGAGACATTAGCCAGAGGTTTTCAGTGTGATTCGTCAGTGGGAGGTGAGTTGTCCTCACTATACTCTAGGGTCGAAGGCACCTATGCCGACCCTTTGGATTGTTATCCTGGTTTATTGTATGCTTGTAATGTTGTAGTGATCTATTAGATCGACATCTTGGTAGATAGGGTGTGTTATGCTATAGTGATCCGCTAGACCTGTATGACTGCCTGTATATGCTAGCTATGTTATATTATGTTATATGTGGATATGTGACGGTTGACTGGGTTGAGGCGGTCCTGTTGTGTGCAGAAGGCTAATAGACCTAGGGCGGCCCAGATAGACTAAAGGCATGTGTAACACCAGCAAAATTTATGTCAAAAAATAAATTGTTCAATAACCTTAATTGGGATAAATAAAGTGATAGAGATCGTAACTAGGTTTCCAAAAATATAAAGAAAAATAAAAAATCTGAGTTATAACGAAGAAGTTATGACCGATCGAAGATACGTGACAATACCGGTAAAACACTGTTAAGCATAAAACGGGAAATTTCAATAAAATACTTTTCAACCTTAGGTGTCTACATGAAATTTGTAGATATCCCAAAACCGTAAACATACATAAAAAGAACGCCTAAATCTGACTTCATATGAGGAAGTTATGATTTTTCGAAGTTTCGGACATAGCAGTAGACAACTAAAAACTCAAAATAAAGATCGAGCGACTTTTTGCTAACATGACCTAAACGAGAATCGAAGATCTCATCAATGGTATTACAACGGTAAAAAGTCTGACGAAAACGGACGTCGGATGAAGAATTTATGGATTTTTAACGGACTTTTCATGTCCCGGCCTGTTAAAATTTTAATATTAAAAATAATTCAAGTTTAGCCAACGAAGTCTAAATGAGAGTTGTAGAGCATAATCTCAACTACGCGTGGATATAAAGAACGTAAAAATCTGAGCTCCTATGCGAGAGATATGAATTTTAGAAGTTCAAGACACGAAAAACAAGGCTGTCAGACAGCTCACGACGTGAGCCTGTGACTGATGGGTTCCAGAGTCGTCAGCAGACGTCTAGTCCATGGAAGAGGATAAGGGTCAACCTCATGACGTGAGCAACTCAATTCTCACGTCGTGAGACCCCAAAAGTTGGCCAATAAATAGGACTCAAGGGTGTTCCGAGTTTAGTTGCTCACTTCTTCCCTTTCTCGTGCTTATGCTGTGCGTTTAACCCCTCGAAGCCATCCCGAAGCCCCAACTTTCATATTCAAGTTCTGAAGGAAGTTTTACGCTCCCGAGATTCTTGAGAATCCTGAGAAATCAGCTTTCTCCAGTCGAAGTTCTGCTCGACTTTTGTCTCACATTCTTCAAACTACCAGGTGAGTTCATACCCCCATTTCTACGCTTTTAACTAATTTTAAATGCTTTTGAACACTTTAGGGGGGGGGGGAGGGAATACAAGTAAACACACAGTCAATCCCATGTGAAAACATCAATCCTTTTGTTATACATTTCATGTCGTTTTTATAACTGTGATATGGATCATATTAACATGCAAACATCTTACACCACTTTACCCTCTCGGGATGAAACATAATTTTAAATATTATAAGTTGTACTTATATGTTTGCATCATATCAAGGGTAACCCCTTTTACTCTAACATTCGTAAACATGCAAGAACATACAAATCATTATTATGCCTTTGTTAATATCATTTAAAAGGATAATCATTTCAGAAACAAGTGCATTCATTTAAATACGGGACTTAATTGAGAATTCATGAGTAATTCATCTTCAATATATCTTTTAAGGTACCGCTAGAAGTCTTGTTTATAACCAGAATCTCCCGTCCGGAGAACGTCACAAGTGTGTATAGATCTATACGGGACTAATGATCCCGTGCCCTGACTGTTAGCTACAGTCCCCGGGGTGACAAGTGTCATCTCATTTCGACGCCTGAAGAACGTCGCTACAGGCAAATTATGATAGTACGGTTATAAAAATTCATTGGATAGACAATTATTATGGTATTACGTTTTCACAGGAAAAGTAATAGATGCAATTCTTTTCACATTCAAATACACATCTTCTTATAGTTTTGTTTTGTGATAAGACTATACATCATTCTTTTGAGCATGTCATAGTTGCTTACAGATTACGGTCTTGGACATTTGAGACTGCATTTCAAATTTAGGAAAATATAGGATTTTTCTAGTTCAAATACATACAGTTTATACAACGATCTTTCATACTCATTTCACACATTTAATAGAAAATAAGGGATTTTCTGGAAAACATACAAGAACTTTCGAATGACATTCATTTTCTCAAAACACTACTTATGAACTCACAAACTTTATTGTTGACACTTTTCTTTGAAATAACTTGTATTCTCAGGAAAACGCTAAACCAGGTAGCAACTACTTTTGAAGACTAACGTGCTGGTGTTTGTAACATATTTTGGATCACCATATTGTATTTGATGTTCAAACATGTAACACATACGATCATGTAAACTTTTCAAATATATTTAGATTATGGTGGTGTGTACTGTCTTTACTATTCAATTGTTATGATACTGAATATGACGTCCTCCGCCCCCGAACGTTTCCGCCATTTAGGTTTGGGGCTGTTACAGCCTGTGAAGTGGACCAGTCAGGCCGAAGGCCCGGAGAACGGTCCAGACAGGTTGAAGGCCCGATGCGGTGGTCCAGACATGCTGAAGGTTGTATATTCATGTTGTTGTTGTTGTAATATCTATGATTATGTGTTGATGGTATTTGGGGGAAACTCACTAAGCATTAGGCTTACAGTTTTGGGTTATGTTTCAGGTACCTCAGATGATCGTGGGAAGGCAAAGGCTTTATTGTTCACCTCCTCATGTTATGTTTTGTGATTTTGGGAAAAACTCTAATGTTAAACATGTTTTGAAAACTACGATGTACAATTATGATTTTGGTTGGTTTGAAAAAGTTTAAATTTTTATGGATGTTACATTATTTATTAGAAATTGATTTTAATAAATATTCGATAAACTCTTATAATTCATTGTAAGTTATTTATTTTATGAAAATAATAATTTTCATTAAAATGTAATATAATATATTATATGGTATGATTTATTAAGTCATGTACAACATTTTAGACTATGCGCACTCTTTTGTCTTTTAGACAAAATCCAAAGTTTATAACTTATAAACTAGTTTGTAAATTTTATAAACTTTGGACACTTCCTTTTTCTTAAAACGATACCTTTCTCTTGGGTAGACAAGATATGAGCTTTTGATTAAACAAATGGAAAGTAAGACATGTCTAAAAGCATGTGGGATCACTTATATTTAGGGGACATGATGTGCTTAAAATGCCAAGGATATAAGGATAAAGATTTGTCTTTAAGAAACAAGAAAGGATTTCATTTTGGTGATATCAAAAGTGTAACATCCTTAGAGGATTCTTAGTTTCTCCCTTTTGTTCATACCATGAAGATTACTTGTATGGTTTTACTCTCTTGAAATTCATACGTTGGTAGAGTTTTAAAAGTTTAAAGAGTAGCATCATCATCAACTTGGATTATTATTGGTGTCTCAAATGTTCTTACATTCTTTTACAACTTCTAAGTTTCCACTTAAGGATTCAAAGACTATAAAGGTTGTTATGTTCTTCTTCTTCTTCTTTGGTTGTCGTTTTCTTTTCAAACATTGCAAGAAGATCCATGGTTGGTTATAAACTTGTTTATGTTGTTCAAAATATCGAAGCCTTTCATTGCTAAATCTAATGTTTTTGACAATGATTTTTAAACAACAACCCAACGAAAATGACATCTTACATATTATTGATTTTTTTTCTCTCTCTTTAAATTAAGGGTAAAAGTGTAATTTAGATATCGCAAAAGCAAAAGAATTTGCCAAAGTTTTTTTTTTATAATCAGTACCATACCACAATAAGCAGATTTTTTCCGAATTTAAATGTTACTTGAAAGTGCTTATTACTAGTGTCAGATAAGAGTAAGCAAGAGGGGAGCTAGCCGAAGTCAATCAAACTAACATATATGGTTAGGAATAGGGATGGCAAAAAAACCCGAACCCGACGGGGAAACCCGATTCCCGAATTTTTCGGGTCGGGTCGGGTCAGCACTATCGGGTATCGGACCGGGTTTCGGGTTCTTATCGGGTATTTTTTCCGGGTTCGGGTCAGGGAGTGGGTTGTGTCTGCCCCGACCCGCCCCGCCCCGATTATATATATATATATATATATATATATATATATATATATATATATATATATATATATATATATATATATATATATATATATTAATATTACACTTCAGCCCTAACAGTAACAAAACTCGTTCCCTGGTTCGCAAATCGCAACAAATCACACTTCTCACTCTTAACTCTTCTAGGTTACAGTCGAGACCGAGAGCCGACATTCCAAATCGCAAGCTACGAGCCTGCTGCCTGCGATAGACGATCGACGTCTTCGATAGTTCGATCGAGAGCCGACATTAATAGCCGAGACCGAGAGCCGACATTCTACTAATCTTCTCTTCGTCTTCTACGAACGACTGTGATAGTTCGATCGACGCCACAGTGACGCTCACGCACAAGGAACAATCACAGGTAATCGATCATTCGGTCGCATCTTTCTTTAATTCTCTTCATTTTTCTTGAAATTGAGCATATGTAATCGATCACTACTTGTATCTTTCTCTTCAATCGGTCACTGTGACTTGTAAATGTGTATCTTTCTCTTCAATCGGTCACTACGACACTACCTGTGGTAATTTGGATTCTTGAAATCAATTAGAATATGTGTCCTACAGTCCTACTGTAATCTGTTTCTTTCTTTCCCTATATCAATTTCTTAAAATCAATTTCTTATTTATGGCTGTGAATCTGTAAATCTTTCTTTCCCTGTAAATCTTTCTTTCCCTGTATCAATTTCTTAGAATAATGTCCTGATGGCTGTGAATCTGTAAAGTATGGCTGTATCTTTTTCATTTGTGTGACCCTGTGAATCTGTAAAGTATGACTGTATCTTTTTCATTTGTGTGACCCTGTGAATCTTTAAAGTATGGCTGTATCTTTTTCATTTGTGTGACCCTGTATGGCTGTATCTGTAAAGTAATTTCTCTTCAATCGCTCACTGTGACCCTGTATGGCTGTATCTTTTTCATTTGTGTGGTTAAGAATAATGTCCTGATAGGTAAACTAATATTTTTCAGGAAATATGAATTCAACTAGTCAAAATCATGCTCCAACTGCAAGTAGTCAAGATGTGGGAGGTTCGGGTTCTAATCAACAAAATACTGATTCTGTGGATCAACAAGATGGAACAAATATTAATGATACAGACACAGTTTTTGATGAAGATGGAGATGAAGTTGTTGGTTCGAAAAGGGCAATACGTTCACCGGCATGGCAACATTTTATAAAATTTAAATTGAATGATGAAGTTAAAGCAAGATGTAAACATTGCTCTAAAGTGTTGGGTGCAGATAGCAAGAATGGCACAAAACATTTACTTGCACATTATCAGCGTTGTTTACACAAACCTTATCCAGATATTCGTCAATCTATCTTGGTGCAAGAAAAAAAGAAATTAGATGGTACTACAACGCATGTTTCAAACTATACATTTAATGCTGATACTTCTAGGAAGGATTTGGCTGAAATGATTATTGTGCATGAGTATCCGCTTTCAATTGTAGAGCATCATGGATTTAGGAAGTTTGTGGGAGGTCTTCAACCTTTGTTTAAGGTTCCTTGTCGAAACACCATCCAGGACGACATCAAAAGAATTTATGATTACGAAAGGGATAAAACTATGAGTTTGTTAGCAAAGACCAAAAGCAGAATTGCAGTTACTACTGATATGTGGACATCTAATCATCAAAAAAAGGATTTATGGCAATGACAGCACATTTTGTAGATCAAAACTGGAACTTGCAAAGCAGAATTATGAGGTATATTATACTTATTTAACTATAATTTATACGTACTTATTATTTATATGTTAATATTAACATATATATTTATATATTCTTAAACAGGTTTATTTACGTGCCTTGTCCGCATACATCTGATGTTCTTGCCGACATACTTTATACTACTTTGTGTGATTGGAATCTTGATAGGAAAGTGTCAACTCTTACTGTGGATAATTGCACCACAAATGATGCAATTATCAGGATATTATTAGAGAAACTTCCTCTAAAATCACTAATGATGAATGGTGATTTGTTTCATATGCGTTGCTGCGCACATATTCTCAATCTTATTGTCCAAGATGGCTTATCTCTCATTAAATTTGAGATTGAGAGAATCAGAGAGAGTGTTGCATTTTGGTCTGCATCACCAAAGAGGGAGCAAAATTTTGTGACAGCAGCAGAACAGTTGGGAATACCATACTCAAAGAAGTTGATACTTGACTGCAAGACACGGTGGAACTCTACATTCTTGATGTTGAGTGTTGCTATAAGCTACAAAGAGGTTTTCGATCGGGTAAAGACAAGAGACTCGAAGTATACATGTTTTCCTACAGAAAAGGATTGGGAGTTGGCTAGTGAGATTTGTGAAAGATTACAACTTTTTTATGAGGTGACTGTTATGTTCTCTGGTTCAAAGTATCCTACAGCTAATGTTTTCTTTCCTTTGATATGTGAGATTGGGTATTCTTTACGTGAGTGGACGAAATCTCCTATTGAGGAGATTAAGATGATGGCTGACCAAATGGTTTCTAAGTTCAATAAGTATTGGTCTGTAATTCATGGGGTAATGGGAATGGCAGCGGTTTTAGATCCACGATACAAATTAAAGTTTGTGGAGTTACTTTTTCCTGTACTTTATGGAGAAGAAAAGGCAAAGATTGAATTTCAAAATTTGGAGGCGTTTGTCCAAACTTTGTTTCAAGAGTACGTGTCAAGTAATGCATCTAAAAAAAGGAAGAGTGAAGGTATTATATTCTTCTTATTGTTTGTATAATAAATAGATCATATCTTAAATTATTAACATTTTTATAATAAACATTAGGTTTTTATGGTGGTTCAGTTCCTGGTTCATCTTCATTTGGTTCTAGTATCTCTTCCGGTCATCGTGTTGGATTCAAAAAGCTCTTATCGGATATTGCTTCTATTACTAGAGATGATGATGAATCAGGAGGTATGAGTGAGTTGGATAACTACTTGAAGGAGAAATTGTTGCCTAAAGATATGGAACTTGATTTGTTGGCATGGTGGAAAACAAATGGGATTAAGTACCCGACACTACAAAGGATAGCTAAAGATATATTAGCTATTCCTGTTTCCACTGTTGCCTCGGAATCAGCTTTCAGCACTAGTGGAAGATTAGTAAGTCCTCATCGTAGTCGACTTCATCCAAAGACATTGGAGGCTTTAATGTGTGCTCAAAGTTGGTTGTTGAATGAAATTCGAGGTAGTATACTATTTTATATTAATTATATGAAATTGTGATTTTTTTTTTTGCATATTAATAATATTAATTTTATGTAGCAACTTGTTCTGAAGAGACCGAGGCATATTGTCGTTCTGTTGAATTTGATTATGATGTGGAAGAGGTAAAACGACACTTCTAAAAATATTAATTTTATATCGTTTCCATGATTTTGTTTGATTTTGAGTTTGTTTAATATTTTGTAGGAAAACACTAAAGAAAGCGGGACAACAAGTTTGGATGATTTTGTTTGATTTTGAGTTTGTAACTTTGTTTTAATGTTAATTGGTAATGTATTATTGTGATGAATTAGTTTTTCATGTTGTGTACTTGGATGTTTTGGTTGGTTGGTTGATGTTACAATATTAGACTATTAGTAATTTCTATTTGGTTAAATGATTGAAGAACTTATTTGGTATTTTAAGCTTATGCAACGTCTTAATTTATCATTATGTATTTGTAGTTTTTCCTTCTTTTTTTTCTGCCATAATTCGGGTTATAGGGTCGGGTTATCGGGTAATTATCGGGTTTCGGGTTTAGGGTCGGGTTCGGGGAAAGTTTTAGCCCCGACGGGGCGCCCCGATAAGAAACCCGTCGGGTATCGGGTCGGGTTCGGGTACATATGTGAAAATCGGGTTCGGGTTTGGGACACCATGCCCTGCCCCGAACCCGCCCCGTTGCCATTCCTAGTTAGGAACAAGGTTTTAAATAACGTTAGGCGTGACTTGACGACCATGTCAATCCTTAAGTTTATACGAGCCATGACTAGACATATCGTTTGTAAGACGTAACTTAAGGCAAAAATTTTGTATATAATTAATAATTTTCTCTCTCTCTCTCTCTCTCTCTCTCTCTCTCTCTCTCTCTCCACACACATACACACACACACACACATATATATATATATATATATATATATATATATATATGCCACTATTATTCATTTTTATATATACATATATGACTAAAGACGACATTTTGTTAAAACGTGACGTCACATACAAGCCTTGTAGTTGTGACGCACCATATGGAATTAATGACGAACTTTTTAGAATCTTTGTTAGGAATATTCTTTTTGAAAACATTCTTATCAAATAATAAAAACACGTATTCATAATCTTTATTTTAGTAGTTGCATGATTAAACTACTATGGGCATGCATGGTCTCAAGGATTTAGTTGTGGTGTACACCGAACATAGTTTATGTTCATCTCGTGGTTGTTTTTATGTTAAATTTTTTTGTAATGCAAAGTGTGTAGCATTCCACTTTTACGTGCATTTCAAATACAACTCCTCTTTGACTAACGTGTTGTAGTCTTGCTTGATATTCCATTCACATGTCATAAAATCCAGTTTTTTATTTGAATAAACTATGATCCTTGTAAAGTAATATATATACACGAACGTACCATGGTAACTTTAACCCTGATGCGACTCTTATATATATTAAATTAAGTCTGGGTACAACAAGTTATGATTAACTTGAGCATTTGAACCCTTTACACCATTTCGAATATCATATCTTACTTACCATTAACCTATCTCATCATAACCTTGGCTTGGAAAGTAAATATAGATTTAGCATTTAATATGAAGCTTATAACTTTTCAAAAGTCACATCACAAGAAACTCAAGTCTTTAATTCGTAATGATACCACCTATTAAAACTAACAATATTTACCGTGCACTATGATTAATTTCATGACTGGTAGTAAATTTTATTATTAAAAAAAGGTCCGGTGTCATAAAATTTTATAATATTTTTGTTACATAATGAATGTTTGCTTGTAGAGCTATCTTGTCATACATTTGAGAATATACTAACGCTCCGTAATTTTTTTTATATTGTTGGTAATAGTATTGATGATTAACTACATAGTTAGTTATTATTAAAAACGACCATATATTGAGGTTATATATTGACGTTGATCGCTTTTCCCCCAAAGATTAGAAAACGACCACAAATGCGAAAACACCTCGCTTGCCTCTCAAATTGATCTTTTCTGAAAAAATCAAATCGATACTTTTTTCCGTTAATGACTCATGACATTCTTGAATATTTTTCGAAAATTGAAATCTACCATCTCCACCAACATATACTGAAATCGAAATTCAAGGGAATCGCTAAAGCCTCGCAACCTACTTGACTACTAATTGCGAGTGTGAATTTTACTTTTATTTAGGTTTGACAAAACTGCAAAATTTGTCCCTGTGGTATTGAAGAAACTGTGGATAAGGTCCAAAAAGTTTCCAACTTACATGAATGGTCCAAAATCAATGTTTTCATTTGGTTTTGGTCCTAAAAAGTTGAAAAGACTATTTTGCCCTTGTTATTTCCTTTTTACATTTTATTTATTTCTTTTATATTTATTAGCTTAAAAAATAAAGAAAAAAATCCCCTACCCCACACCCTTCATCTGTACCCTTCCCTTCTTTCTCCCTCTATCTCTTTGACATTTTAACTTTCTTATCTATCTTTGACTATTTCTTCTTTTCTCTGATGAGTTCGTTCAAGCTACCTTGAAGCAGAGCTCCAGGTCCGACACTCCAACACTGACGAGGGTGGGATGAAGTTGGGTTCGATTCTTTGAGGAAAATAAACCTTGTCTCCTTCATCTTATGATTTGCTTACTGTGCTTGCACAACTGTTGGCACCATCTACATTGGTAGGAAACCCTAAACCTTAACCAGGCATCACATTTTATTTGCTTCTCGTGTTCTCCATTGATGTTTATAACAAATAACTTTTTGCAGGGGATTCGAAGAAAGCACTTCCGAAGTGCTATTCCTTGACCGGAGTTGGAATAAACTGAGTTTTTGGATTTTTTCAATGCGATTTCGATCATCTGTATGACTTAAGGAAATGGAATCATCCCGTAAATACATGTATTTGTTTGTATATTACTTTTTTTCCATATATGCTTCTCATCAATCCATACAATTTCAACACTAATAGTTCATATTTTATGTTAGAACATGCGACAATAGCAGCGCCGAAGAAGGGCAAAATGTTCAAAGGGCTACTGCTGTGTTACACGGTTGTGATCTCGAACTATTTCAGCGTTGGGATTTCTGGGTATTGGGCATTCCGTAACATAGTACAAAGCTCTGTTCTTCAAAATTTCATGGTGGGTTCAAACCCATTGTTGCCCAAATGGTTTTTTCTTATGACAAACTCCTTCACTGTTTTGCAAGTTGCAGCTTGTACATTGGTAAGTTCTCCATTAGACCTGTTGTTATGCTACAATCACTTGTACTTTTGAACAAAAAGTTAGATCTTAACAACTTCTGTTGATGCAGGTTTACTTGCAACCATCAAACGTGGATTTTGAACATAAATTTGCAGATCTTGGGAAGGGTCAACTCTCTGTAAGAAAATTTGTGCCTTGATTGATATTAAGATCATTATATGTGATCATTGCGTCAACTTTGGATGCAATGTTGCTGTTTTTTAGAGATATAATGTCATTGTTTGGAGCATTTGGATGCATACTTTTGGATTTCATTTTGCCTATGTTGTTTTATAACTTGACGTTTAAACCTTCCAAATTAAAAAGGGGTAGTTTTTTGGGTGAATACTGTGATTGGTGTTGCATCAGCAGGGCCAACAACTGGAGGTAGGATGTTCACTGGAGAAGATGAAATGGTTGGTGTTTAGAGAGAGAAAGAGAGAGAGTGATATATATATATATATATATATATATATATATATATATATATAGTGAGAGAGAGTGTGTGTGTGGATGGGTGGATTTATGGGGTGGACCAGCATAATTGCTTTTTTTTATTAATATTTACAAAATAGAAAATGTTAAAAATAATACAAAAAAGAAATTTAAAGGGCAAAACAGTCAATTCAAGTTCTCTATGGACCAAAACTACAAAATTTTCTTAATTTCAGGACCAAAACCAAATGAAAACCTTGATTTTGGACCATCCATGCAAGTTGAAAACTTTTTGGACCTTATCCACAGTTTTTTGAATATAAACAGGGACCAATTTTGCAGTTTTGTCTTTAGGTTTCATTGAATAAACAAGGTAGTATATTTTTTAGCGAACCACAGTAAAAGGTATAAGGGAAGAAATCGATATTCTAAGTAAGCCTCACAATTGGATTGAGTTCGGATTGGTGGGTCGTAGGTTAGCAGGTCAGAATACATTGACCGAACCCAACTCATATATTGTATGGGTTGGCAGGTTGACAGGTCACAGATTAGCGGGTTGGAAACATCAACCCAACCAACCAACATAACCCATTTAAGTATAAAGGTTTTTAGCTTCGTGGGTCAGTCAATTTCGGGTAACTTTTCACATGTTAATTTATATGAATTATATGCGTGTCTAAATTAATTAATATTTATCATTTTACATAGATTAGAATCAAATGAACCACCAAATACCAATCAAACATAATAACTTTATAAACAATACATTTGAAAAATAGGTTTCCAAGGTTGTATATTGATTATATTCTATTAATTAATAAATATTTTTTTAATATATATATATATATATATATATATATATATATATATATATATATATATATATATATATATATAGTCGGGTTGGCGGGTTGAATCGCGAACCCAAACAGATAACTCAACTCAACCGATGAAATAAACGGCTTGGCGGACTAGAAATCTCAACTCAAACCCGTTTATTTTCGTGTTGGGTTATAGGTTGGATCGTGAATTGTCACCCTTAATTTTAAGATTGTATAAAAGGAATGAAATCAACTCAAGATATGACTATATCTTAGGAGACGACTACATCTAAGATTGGAGGCTATACAACACAATATGGTAATTATAATACTATTACGTACTTCACTTATTGTTTTAAACATTTGTGAGGCATATGTGTACCTTAGAGATACCATTACCAATATCAAAGGCTAAGGACTCAAGGTAGTTAGTGGTTAGGTGTATGTCATAGGTCCTAATTATCATGTGCGATGATATTAAAGAGTTAATGTTTTTAATGGACATGTTTGAAGCTCTGTGTGTGTGTGCCAAATCCAACATTGAAGGTGTGACTTACAATGACCAATATTTCCTTCGACTTAATTCCAAGTTTCATCCAACTGTTTGATTTTCACTAGGATGTTAGTATAGTGGAATCTAGGTAAATACTTCAATAATTTCAATGTTTCTTGAACTTGCATTATTTTCATTAAGTTTATAACTGCTTAAGTTTTTAAGTATGTATATTGATGATATATGTACCATTTTTGGTTTATTAATGTAAACGGCTACTAAGGAAGTAAGTATGGAACTCAATCAAGGCACAAAAACATCCTAGCATATGACTATGACTAACTCCTACAACTCTATAACTCTGCAACCTGATCATGTTCTTACGACAAATACATTCCAAACAAACATCTGAAAAAGATACAATACTATGTACATAATCACCATAAGTCATCTCCTCACCAACAATATTAATACATCCTTCATAAGAGGTATCAATGGGAAATAACATATTCCCTTATTCTCTCAATCTCTCTCACACACACACTCTCTCTCTCTTTTATGTTAGAGTGTAATCGTGGAAGACACTGTAGTATTACAACTAAACCTAGTCATTACTTTGTGATCAACATATCTAAGAATGATTAGCTCAAGAAAGAATACTACAAACCTTTATCCATTCATCAATAACCACCCCCTCAAAGACTTAGTTGCATCATTGGCAGAAAACATGAGACCATCAACTATAACTTGTAGTTCTATAGTAATAATAACCTCTAGAAGCTAACACTAGATTCATAAAAATGATAAACCATCCAACCCAACATCATCCTACCACTTACTCCTTATGAAAACATATAAAGATACAAGTAATTAACGTAAATCAAGAACCAATTTGTGGGTTACACTTTGATGAGATACATGCCCACTCCCTACAAACTACCACAGATCGAACCATTCCTTATAAAAAAAACCCATATAGGAATACCATTATCCACCAAGTGTATATAGATATAGGAATTATAGTATATATAACTTTTAAACAATTTTAAAACAACAACATAGATTGTCTAGAGATGGCTTGCATAAATCAATTATTTTGGTATAAGGTTGTGCAATAAATAGCCTATGGTCCTTAGGCGAGATTCTCTTACATTTAACAGTTAGAAGCAACATTGGTCATGGAAAAATATGGTTCTACTTAACCTCATGGTAGTCAGAGCTCCTTCCCTTACAAAATCATATTGTGTCACCAGATACTTGGAGCATTTGTATTAAATAGCTTGATACAACTCCAAATGTTGGGAGGATTGGAAACTGTAATCGGTTCACCACTAAAAGTACTCTATTGTGATCAAATAATGACAAATAAAGAGATAAGAGATAAGAGATAACGACTAGAAACAAGCAACCTAAGTTGGGGGAACTAATTGAAGAACAAGTTATTAATGAATTATATTGGTTCGAACTGGGAAAAACCTTCCATCCGGCACTCGGGAAAAACTATAAAAGATACTACAAAGCTAACAAGATGTCTTCGCATGGGAACCAACAAAGATGGTGGAGATGTTTGAGAAATTATTGAACACAACCTAGAAATCAACTTGTCCTCCAGCACAATAAGACAAAAAGAGAAGAGGTCAAGCCAAAAACCGAAACGAAGTGATCAACTTAAAATTTTAAAAACATGTTAAAACAAGCATCTTCCAAGAGGCAAAATTCCTAATATGGATTTTGAACCCGATCTTAAGAAAATAGACCCTATGTATGTGTATCGACTTCATTGACTTAAACAAATCATGTCCTGAAAACTGCTACCCTTTTACCAAAACTTGATCATAAAGTTGAATCTATACATGAATTTTAGTGGGAGTGATTCCTAGATGTATCCAAAGGATATCTATGAATTCAAATATAAAAGGAAGACGAAGAAAAGAAGACATTATATACTGAACACGGTACATTCAACTACCTTAATATTCCCTTCAGCCTAAAAAATGTCAGACCAAGATACTAAGAATTGGTAGATAAAGGCTTTATGAACAAAATCAAATGAAACTCTAAATTTTATGTTATTGACATGGAGATCAAGATTTAGGATAAGTCCAACATCCTCAAAGATATCAAAGAAGCATTCATCGGTCTATGAAATATTCAAATGAAGCATAACCCAACCAAATACACATTTAGGGTTAAAGAAGGAAAATTCCTAAGACACTTATTCATTGAATATGGTATACACCCAAGTCCAACCAAGGTTAAATACTTACAGGAAATGCCAAGCCCAATCGAACTAAAATACATGTAGGGTTGGTCAGAATGTTAAATGCACTTGGCCGTTTCATCACCAAATCAGCATAAAAATCTCTTACCTATTCAAAACACAGATGTAATGCATAAAGAAACACAATCTCGATGTACAAAAGAGGCAGAAGCAACTCTTATAACACTAAAGGAAAGGTTGCAAAGTGTCCTAACGTTAGCAAGCATAACTCTTGGAAAAACCACATCTCTATATTTGACAGTAGTTTAAAAGCTATCAATTTTGTCCTTATGGTAGAAAGGATAAAGAAGAAACTCCTAATCTATTTCATCAATAGATCCCTACAAGCATCCAAGCTGAATTATCCAAACCTAGAGAAGTTAACTCTAGCCATAGTTTATGCAACAAGATGGTTGTGACAATACTTTCAGTCTCACCACATCGAATTACTCACATATCAACCCATTTAGAAAATACTATTCCGATCAAAGAAATCTAGGCAACTAGAAAAAAGGGAATCAAGTTGTAAGAACAAGACATTGCGTATAAAGCATGGTTTTTATAAATGGAAAAGATCTAGTTGACGTCTTGACCAAACTTCCATGAGATGGAAGAACACATCTTATGTCAAAGTCCGAGTAGAATTTTGAAAAACAAAAATTATGAATATAGCAATGCAGGGGTAGGCTCAATATCAAACTGATGCCCAACAGGAAGTATCAAAATTAAATTGTCCAAATTGAGGGTACATAACCTAGAACAAAATAGGAGGGAATGATGTCAATATTAATAGTGCTACTTCAGTAACATTACGCAAATGTATTGAATTATGAAGAGATCAAGCAGGCCATGGTTGAAGGTTTTTAACTCGGATACTACTAATATAATTAAGGTGATTTTAATGCCTAACTTGTAGGCAACACATATATGGAAAGTTGATGAAAAATTAAACATTAACTTAAATGTTGCATATTTAGGGCATTGTAACTTAATATGTTATTTGAAAACTAGTTTTATATTTATAGAATCCTATCTAACTTAACCAGTTTAAAATACAATTCGGTAGTGTACCTAGTTGCGAGATAATATAGTTTAGGTAAGAAAACGTTTGTCGAACACTTGGGGAACACCTATGATTTCAGTTTAAAAAAGATCTATTAAAAGTTAACTGGGTAAATAAAGTAAAAGTGGGGGATTGTTTTGATATTGCAAGTTCGGAAAACTTAATAACATTTAACTTTTAGAATACTATAAAACAAGCAAGCGCTTAAACTAAGACAAAGAAGATAACGATTTTGAAAACAAGATTTAAAAGAGTACTTACATTTAGATTCAATTCATCTATTCCATATATTTGATTCATAGATAGTGAAATGGATTTAATTCTGTCGATTACCGATTCCTATCGTAACTAGTATAATGATAAAATTACTATTCCTTTGATTTAATAAGATTATCAATTCATTGACCAAGGGGAAAATAATCAAATAAATCAGTGTTTAGTTCGAATTATGCAAGAATTGAATTCTAAACTAGTATTAATGAGAGTAAATATCAATTTCATATATGAATGTTCATCACATATAATCTCACACATTAAAGTTACCAACTTTTCTATTTAACGTTAGGTTTTTGGTCAAAATCCTAGTCATAGAATTCTATAGATCATATAATCATATGATTCAAGTACATCAAGCTAGATAAGTCATCTAAACCTAATAATACTCAACAAGAAACATAAAATATTGAAACTATAACACACAAGGATCTTTATCAAGCATTCATAATAAATAATCAACTAGATTAAATTCCAAAATCTTCAAATCAACACATAGGTTCAAGGTTAATCTACTCTAAAGGAAAGCAAAGGGTTCTGAGCCCATAACTATAGTAGGAAAACAATCCAAAACAAAGTAAATTTTGATCCACATGATTAGAATAAAGCAAACCAAGTAATTAGACATGATTATTCTCTTGATCTCTTCAAATCTAGCTCTGCAATAAATTTCTAATATCTTGCTGCATAAATTAGGTTATGAGGAAAAATCTATATTTATAATTTCCATAAATGGTCGCCATGTCGTAGACAATAGACAACCACGTCGTGGGATAAACTTTCTTCACGTGGCCTCCAAGACTTCTGATATATTTTATCTGATAAAAACTCTCCACCATGACGTAGCATGCAAGTGACTACACCATGGCAAGTAAGTGGCCACACCGTGGGATTGGGACCTAGTACTTGGTGGCAGTGATACATTTAGAGTAACGGGCTATAGTGACGCCGACTTTCAAATAGATAGAGATAAATTTTTTTCTCAATCTGGTTGTGTGTTTACTTTAAATGGAGGTGCAGTTACTTGGAAAAGTTCCAAACAAGAGACAATCATTAATTCTACCTGTGAATCAGAGTACATAGCGGAAAGTGAAGCATCGAAGGAAGTAATTTGGTTGAAGAACTTTATCGGAGATCTTGGATTTGTTCCAACCATTAAGGAGTCGGTAGAACTTTTATGTGATAATGAAGGAGTTGTTGCCTTGACAAATGAACCAAAAGATGATGGAAGATCAAGACATATCGACACAAGGTACCATTTCATTAGACATAGAGTAGAAGCAGGTCACCTCATTGTGAAGAGAATATCATCTGAAGAGAATCCTACAGATCCACTCACAAAGGTTCTGAGTAGGGCTAAACACATTCAGCATGCTAGGAGCATATTTATGAGAGATGATATTAGTTTTAGTTACTTAGTAAAATTTTGTTTGAAACTTGAAACAAATTAAATGTATTGATTTTGGTGATTAAATAATAGATCATTATTTATGAGTTTGTTTACTGCTTTGTCAATTATTTATTTATGTGTTTTAATTTTGCATGTTTTCCTTCACCAATAATTTGATTATTCAGACATCATAGTCGTTCATACTTTTGGAAGTATGTAGTGGATTAAGACTATCATGAATTGAATTATAGATTGTCTAAAGAGTTTTATACATAGCAATGGTATTGCTACAATGTTCATGAGTACTTTGAAATGGAGATTTAAGTATTAGATAAAACAACGCTTAGAGAATTACTTCATGGAATTAATCACGAGTAATTCTAAGACAATAATATCTTATAATCTTAAAACAAAGATATATGAGTTGCAGTTTACAATTCGCTTCTACATTGATAATACGTAAATGCATCAGTAACTTAATGTTATAAAACGTATTGCTATGAATGATTTGATGAGTAAATGGTGCAAGAAAATAATTCAAAGTTTATTCATTCCTTTTTCCCTAACGGGAAAAGTGATATCTTTGGGCCCCTTGGTGATTTGGTGTTGATTTATAATGTCGGGCCTAATCATGACTAAATTGATGTCTTCAATTAGAAGTTCTATGTAATTGCAAATCTGAAATCATGAAACAAAGTCTTAGACAATGAGATTGATTCTATTCCATGTCTTATGTTCGAATGATATATTGCATAACAAAGGATTATATGATTACTTATCTTAGGACAGAGAACCGAATGAATTAGAGTTTGACAATGATTTTTGGAAACTACAATTTGTTGATCGATTCGAAGTTATACTAGCACTTATAATTATAGACTTATCAAAGTGGGAGACTATTGGATTAGGTGTCTAAGCCCATAACTAAAATTGGTAAATACTTGAATTGATAGTAACACAATCCTTTTGGGTTTCCCTCAAACCTAGCAATTGAACATGATGACTTTTAGAGAGAGAGAGAGATTAATTTATTATGTGAATAATAAATTAAATAAATGGTTTATTGATGTGTTATGAAAATAATATATTAATTAGAAATCATATTATTTAATTAATAATTAATCAGAAGTTAATTGGAATTATTTTTAGGATTAGTTGGATTAATTAAAAGTATAGGGATTGTTTCGTTATTTATTGATAGTTGAGGAAGGAAGGCTCTAGAACCTCATGGAATGAGATGGACGAAAATTATCTAGGGTAACACCTAGATGATTTCATCCAAGGCCCCTTGGATAAGGGGATTGGGCTGCTTGGTCACCAAGCAAGGGGATCTAAGGCTTATCCCTTTAAACCCTAGATTTGGATCCAAGTATCTTCAACTATATAAGGAACCCCTAGCCCCTTATTTTCATCGACTCCTTCCCTCTACATGCCTTGGATGAAAATTCCTTCCTCCTCTTCTCTCTCTTAACTTATCCTCTTGCTAGCTTGGGTGTGAAATTTGAGGCACGACATTTGTGGTGCTAGCTTCCAAGAGATCTTCAAAGGGAATTTCTAGTTGTTTTCTATAACAACTAAAAGGTATGTAATCCTAAAACCCTCTCCTCTACTTTTCAAAAATATCCTAGGGTTTCTAGGGTTCTTTTTGATGTTCTTAGTTATAGGTTTAATAGAGAAAACATAGATCCTATATAGGCTGCATGAAAAGTTACGGGTTTTATTTTTGTTTGTTACCTAAATCTCATCATCTACAGCATGGTCTAGAAAAGCTTAGCATTTATAGTATAGATATTTTTATGACTTTGTACACAAAATGATCCTAACGTTTTGCCCTGATTTGTCTTCGTAGATGATTAGGGTTTCATTATTAGGTAGGGGTAGCCATACAACTTTCTCATAACATAATATCTCGGCTCTATGGAGGGATAACCGATCCATGACGATAGTTATAGCAAAGCTCCCGATCATCATTGGCATTAAGTTAATGTGAAATGCTTGGTTATTTAGAGTTAGTATACAATTCTCTAATATTTCTTGGGTACTTTTAGGTTGACCACTGTCCATCTTTGCCACATAAGTTTCATTAATTCTACTGGATTTATGAATTAATAATTCTTTAAACTCAGGGGATATAAAGTTCTTATCAGCACCCGAATCGAAAAGTACTGATGCATATATGTCATTAATAGGAAATGTACCAGTCACCACCTTCGGGTCATTAATTTCATCTCTAGCGCCTTTCACAAATGCCATTCCTCTACCATTTCACCTGGTCCTTCAACTTTGGACATTCTCTTTTGAAATGACCTACTTCCCCACATTTACAACAACCATGATTTCCACCAACATTGGTTCTAGGTTTGTACACCAGAGCTAGATTCTTGCAATACTTAGTAGTATGACCCTTCTGGTGAAAATTGCATTTGTTACACTTTGGTTCATTCCTAGTGTATTGTCTTTATGGAGTAGATATTTATGCAATTACTATGTTCACCTTCCCAGTATTGTGCCTTTTCCTTGAGGATTGTGATCCTACCGAGTTATCATCAAAACTTCGTTTATTATCTCCAACTCTAAGTGTGTCTTCCTTCTTCATTAGGGTTCCTTCTTCATTAGGGTTCCTTGACATATGCATTGGATATTTACAATACAAACATACTATATCACTTGTTTAACAGACTTCCGATATAGTTTTAATAACATTTCTATAAACCTAATAGAAATAATACAGTTATTGCATGTATTCACCCTCAAAAATGATAAAAGATGTTAAATGCGGTCGTGACACTCAATTGGTTGAAGCGTATGTGACAACCCGAAGAAAATACGATTTTCTAGAATTTGGTAGTTTTGCAGCCTGATGAATAGTAACTTTGACCGGTGAAAATTACCCATGACCGGTGTGAATAGTGCTTGAACATAATCTTCTGGGAAAAACTGCCGAAAAAGTCTCTGACAACGACGGATGGTGGCAGCATACGACCATTGTTGGTGTCTTAGAGCTCATGGGAGGCTGCTGATCGATGGAGACTAGTCGGAGAGAGGTTCGTTGGTGGCTGGATCAGAGAAGGAATGGAGTCATCCGACCTTTACGATGGTTCTTGGATATTCGGCTCGGCGGAGGTATACGCCTTCCTTTGGTCATCGACGATCGAAACACGAGAGAGAGAGAGAGAGAGAGAGAGAGAGAGAGAAGAGAGGTGGATAGGGATCGAGGGGAGAGAAATGTGTGAGATTTGAAGGGAGGGGACCTCCTTTAATATTGAAAACTAATTCTTGATCCTACGGTCTGAATAAGTTTCGATCTAATGGTCTGAAATCAATCTAACTTTCAAGCTTATCCGACTAGGTGATAGGCGTCTTGTGAAATTTTGAGTGACGATGTATTCCTTAATTAAATCAAATATTATACGTTTTCTAAGAAAAACGGTTCGATTTGTATTTGCGAATAAATAATGTAGCTATCCTTAATAAGAGTTTGAAAGTATTTTTCGGAAATTATCCATTTATAGTCGCAGACTTTCATTTCGTAACAGGGTCGATATGATACATGATGAAAATGTTAGCTCGAATCAAATACATCAAAACCTAATTTTTAATATATAACTAACTTTTCGATATGAGACCCGAAAATGATTATACAAGTTGTACGAAGATTACTTAGGGAAGAAGGCTAACATTATCCGTTCAGTCCTATCCTTAATAGCTTGGAGTATTTTCGAGCATAAAAATTTAGGAACATGATAATTTCTTAAGCTAAGTGAGACTCATGGGAAAATTGATTGGTAAGAAAAATTCATTTCCTAAGACGTCTTGTTTTTCATTTGATGTCGGGTTTTGACACCTATCAAGTGGTGAGCTATTACCCGGTTGTACATATTATTAAAACAATCATATCTTTTGCATACGAACTCCGTTTTCAACATTCTTTCTATCCAAAATTTTCTATTTTCATGGACTATGTGACATCCCCAAAATCACGGCAAGAAAAGACTGATTTCATTTATGCTTTTTAAAATAATTTCAGAGTAAATCCTTTTGATTTAAAAGAGTTGTGGAATTTGTTCCCAAAACAAAATATGATAAAATAATATTCATCAAAGCATTTCATCAAAAGATGCATTCTCATTATATAATCAAAACTCGGGATGTCATGTTCCAATACAGACCATAAAGCATAAACGATAACATTACAAGTCATTCAACAAATATATACATATACAGACTTGTAAACAAAACAACTTGATGATTCAACCATCTTATGCCCGCGCGCCACTACCTGTAATACGAATAAAATGAGTGGGTCAGTCTTGGGAGCCTGGTGAGCATATAGGGTTTTTAACCCACAATAAATAATTATATTTAATTTCACCAACCAACAATAACCCGATTACCCATTCCTGTTATCCTCACTTTATGTTCCTAAAGCAACATCTATCTCAAGGGACCTAATCTAGGATTTTCATCGGGAAGGACATTACTGCTAAGGGTTTCCTCAACAATAGATATCCTAAAGGCAACCATGAGGGGGATAGAGTACACCGGTGAACACATCGTTCACAACACCTACAAGTTATGAACCTGCTAGTGTTCCACAGGACTGTCTAGAAAGAGTCTGTGGTCGTTATCCATACTCCGCTGAATAACTAGATCAACAACAACAACATCGAGGCCTCACATCTGTTTATCACCCATCAACTATCTACCCATGTTCTACCCAACATATTTGTAGATAAAAATATATATATTTTTATACATAGTTTAAAACCTGTATAGCATTCTCATCCAATAAATATTCCAATCAACAGATGAGACACATACACATAACACGTATTTCATAGAGAATAAATCATATCTGTGAGATAGAAGAAAGTGAATATTCATTCACACATATAACAACAAAATATACACATAACACGTATATCGTATAAAATACTTCATAGTTATGCGTTAGAAGAAAGTAACTACACACTCACTTGATCAGAAGATGATCGGATAGCACTACGACTTGCAGAAGTAGTATTCATCAGTAGATCTAGAATATCTTCACAAAAACCGGGCTTCTCGCGAGCAGAGCTTCGGCTTGGGAATTGCACATCTCGGGATCTTCGGGGCTTCGGGACTTGCTTCGGGGATCGGGATTGATACGGGGGCTTCGGGGGTACTTCTTTTCACGTAAATCGATGCAATACAGGTGAGAGATGAGAGAATGAGCAAACAAACTCGACTGGCCCTTCAAATCTATTTATAGGGCAAAACTGGCCCTTGCCACGTCGTGGCACCTTTTTCCACGTCGTGGGCTTGGTCTTCATTGCATGCGTCATCACAAGTTGCAGCTGGGGGACTCCCGGAGGTGTCAAAAGACTGGCCACGTCGTGGCACTGCTTGCCACGTCGTGGTATCTGACAGTTTTGGGGTTCCGTGCCCCGAAGTTCAGAAATTCATAACTTTCGCATACGAACTCCATTTTCGACATTTTTTATATCGACGAGAAGATGAGATTATGCTCTACAACTCTCGTTTAGACTCCATTGGCTAATTTTGACTTGACTTTTAATATATTATAAGTATATTACTTATATATTATTTTTAGTAGACCGGGACAGGAAAACTCTGTTCGAAATTCATAACTCCTTCATCTGAACTCTGTTTTCGTCTGTCTTTTTATCGTTGGACTACTATCAATGAGATCTTCAATTCTCATTTAGAAATTTTTGGCTAAATATCACTCGATCTCTATTTCGAGTATTCGGGCTGCATACTGCTAAGTCGAAACTTCGAAAAATCATAACTTCCTCATACAAAGTCAGATTTGGGCGTTCTTTTCATGCACACTCTCGGTTTAAGGAACTCTACAACATTCGTTTAGATCACTAAGGCTAAATATCGCACTAACATAAATTTCACTTTTTATGTCATTCAGCGTTGCCGGTTCTGTCGCGAAACTTCGACAGGTCATAAATTCTTCGTTATAACTCGGATTTCGGCATTCTTTATATATTCGGAAACCTCGTTTCAACTACTACAACATTATCCATAGATATCGGCTTTATCTAACATTTAATTTTGACGCTTATTTTTATTCCTAATTAAATTAAGACACACAATTAAGCACATAACACATAATACTCAAATAATACACTTCTATTATTTCAAAACGGGTTACAAAGGTTAACCTGGACTACTATATCAATATTAATGACGAGCCTGGAAACACAGGCGTTACAATTCTCTCCACCTTAGAATGATTCCGTCCCCAGAATCATACATCAATAAACAAATGCAGGTAGCGACCCATCATGTCACTCTCCGTCTCCCAGGTGAGATTCGGCCCATTCGTGTGTTTCCATTGGACAAGCACTAACTCGACCATCTTGCGTCGTAACTTCTTAGTCTTTCGGTAAACAATTGCCTCTGGTTCTTCAATCAAACTTTTGTTCTCATCGATTCTCAACTCCGAAAGTGGAATCATGTCGGGAACTTCTCCCATGAACTTCCTCAAATAACACACATGGAAAGTGTTATGAATTCCATTCAGTTCTTTTGGTAGTTCGAGCTTGTAAGCTTGGTTCCCAATCCTCTGATGAACTTTAAACGGTCCAATAAACCATGGACTTAATTTTACCCTTTTACCAAATCTTATAAGTCCCTTCCACGGCGAGACTTTAAGCAAAGCCGAATCTCCAACTTCAAAAGTCATCGGTCTTCGCTTGTTGTCAGCATAGCTCTTTTGACGATCCTGAGCTGCTAACATTCTTTCCCTAATTATTTTCAACTTTTCAGCAGTTTGATGGACTATCTCCGGTCCCATAAACTACTTTTCCCCAGCCTCAAGCCAACAAGACGGCGTACGACACTTCTGTCCGTACAAAGCTTGATAAGGTGCCATCTTTATGCTCGAGTGGAAACTATTATTGTAGGAAAATTCTACCAAAGGTAAATGTTCATCCCAGTTACCTTGGAATTCCAGGGTACATGCTCTCAGCATATCTTCAAGTGTTTGTATCGTCTGTTCGCTCTGACCATCAGTCTGTGGATGGTAAGCCGTACTCAAACACAACTTGGTACCCAATTCCTCTTGTAGACTTTTCCAAAATCGCGAGGTGAAACGGCTGTCACGATATGAAACAATCGTTAACAGAACACCGTGAAGCCTCACAATTTCCTTCACGTAAGAATTTGCAAGCTTATCCATAGACCATTTCTCCTTGGCTACTATGAAATGCGCACTCTTAGTGAATCGATCAACGACCACCCAAATCATGTCGTGACCATTCTTTGTTCTGGGTAGTTTAGTGACAAAATCCATGGCGATGTCTTCCCATTTACCCATAGGCACAGGTAAAGGTTCTAAACTCCCATATGGTTTCTGATGTTGTGTCTTGACTGTCGCACAAGTCACACACTCGGCCACATACTTTGCAACATCAAGCTTCATCGTCGGCCACCAATAATAGGGTTTTAGGTCCCTATACATTTTAGAGCTACCAGGATGAATCGAGTACATGGTCTTGTGAGCTTCTTTCATCAGAAGATCTCCGACTCCTCCTGTCTTAGGTATCCAAATCCGATCTTGGAACACCTTCAGTCCATGACTGTTTATACTGAATACCAAGGTTTTTTCCAAACGTTCCTCCTTTCGGTCATTCTTCTAAGAAGCTTCCTTTTGAGCTTTCTTTATACTTTCCACAATGGTCGAGACAACTTCAATTCTCAACGCCCTTGGCCTCTTTCTTTCAAGATTGACTTTCCGACTGAGGGCATCAGCAACAACATTTGCTTTACCGGGGTGTTAAAGTATCTCGCAGTCGTAGTCCTTGAGTAATTCCAGCTAGCGTCGTTACCTCATATTCAATTCTTTCTGATAAAAGAGATATTGGAGACACTTATGATCTGTGAAAAGTTTGCACTTCGTGCCATAGAGGTAATGCCTCCATATCTTTAGAGCGAAAACTACCGCTGCCAACTCCAAATCATGAGTCGGGTAGCTCTTTTCATGCTCTTTCAATTGTCGAGACGTATATGCGATCACCTTATCTCTTTGGGTCAAAACACAACCCAATCCAACACCAGACGCATCGCTATAAACAGCGAAGTCTTCAACTCCATCGGGTAGAGAGAGTATTGGTGCCTCGCATAGTTTCTTCTTTAGCTTCTCGAATGCTTCTTTATGCTTATCACTCCAAGCATAAGTAGCTCCTTTGTGGGTCAAAGCTGTCAATGGACTAGCGATCGAAGCAAAGCCTTGGATAAACCTTCGGTAATATCCAGCTAATCCTAAAAATCTTCGGATCTCCGTGGGACTTTTCGGTTGTTCCCACTTCATCACAACTTCGATCTTCGCTGGATCAACCATTATCCCTTCTTGGTTGACCACGTGACCCAAGAATTGGGCTTCTCGAATCCAAAAATCACAGTTGGAGAACTTTACATACAGCTTCTCCTTCTTCAACACTTCCAACACTTCTCGCAAGTGTCTGCCATGCTCCTCTTGGCTTTTCGAGTAAATCAAAATTTCATCTATGAACACTATCACAGATTTATCAAGGAACTGATTACAAACCCTGTTCATTAAATCCATGAATGCTCCTGGAGCATTGGTTAGTCCAAACGACATAACCAAAAACTCGTAGTGCCCATATCGTGTTCTAAATGCAGTCTTCTCTATATCCTGCTCTCTTACTTTCAGCTGATGATATCCTGACCTAAGATCGATCTTCGAGAAATAGCTCGAACCTTGAAGTTGATCGAACAGGTCATCAATCCTCGGCAATGGATATCTATTCTTTATTGTTTCTTTATTCAGCTCTCTGTAATCAATGCACATCCTTAAGCTCCCGTCTTTCTTCGTTACGAATAACACCGGAGCTCCCTAGGGCGATGAACTAGGTCTAATGAAAACTATGTCCAATAACTCCTGAAGTTGCATCATCAGCTCCTTCATCTCCGTCGGTGCTAATCGGTAAGGTGCTTTTGCTATTGGCGTCGTCCCTGGTAACAAGTCTATTCTAAACTCCACTTGTCTATCATGCGGTAATCTGGGAAGATCTTTGGGAAATACTTCCGGATAATCACATACGACAGGAATTGTGACAACCCGAAATTTCCATTCGGTCAAACCCTAAAAGTGAACCCCTTCGTATCATAAGTTAATGTCATTATTTCTTATTTTTAAGAAATATAAACTTCGTTTGATTATTTTAATATTATTTTTAAACGATCGGGTGAATGAAAGTGTCGTCTCGGGTTTTGATTTTAAGAAACCGCAAACACCTCGCATCTTAAAAATTCCCGGCCAAACTATTATGTTTGGGTTGAAAAATCATCCCAAAAACCGTAAACTCATACCTACGTATGAGTTTACTCCCCAACACTAGTTCTTATGTGTTTACTCCCCAAATACCCAAAAGAGTAAACTCCAAAAAGGCTTTCAAGTATCATCCTAGATTTGATTCCAAATCTTCAAAGTTGTAAGTGTTCTAACCATTTCAAGTTAGTAAACCACTTAATCTAGTGTTAGTACATCTAATCATCCACTCCTTTATGTATTTTGTCTGGATTTCCAAAACACCAAGAACACCAAGAACACACACTAAGTGTTCTTGCATTATTAGCTAAAATCAAGCCTCCTAATAGTAACTACTTCCATCCTTGAGTGTTATTAAGCTAGTATTACATTTAAAAATCAAGAAAATGGGCCAAGAACACAAGGTTAAAGTTGTTCACGGTCCAAGAATGTTGTCACACCCCAAAACCAAGAATGGCGGAAACGTTCTGGGGCGGAGGACGTCATGTATAGTATCACAACAATGAAAAGTAGTAAACAAGCAACAACATCATCCATTGCATTAATAATATAATTTTAATACAAGTGTTCTGTCAAATTATAATAGACACTAAAGAATAAATCAAAATGAAAGATGTGTCTTGAACGAGCACCATCTTCCCTGAACCTTGCATCGGTACCTGTCTATGGATGACCTGAGGATACAAGTAATTTTGAAAGCGAGTATCAGCTTTAAAGCTGGTGATATCATAAGTATTTTATTGGCTTAATTTGTATGTAAGTATTTGTATGTATATGAATTGTAAGTATTGAGAATGTATATGAACTGTAAGTATAAAAATGTATATGAATTGTAAGTATAAAAATGTATATGAATTGTAAGTATAAAAATGTTTTGTATGATCCTAGGAAGCCCTATGTTTCCTACTAATCGTATCCTTCTACCAAGGCATCTAGTGTATGTGTGTATGGCTCTTGTAAGAGAGTGTATTTTCCCAAATCTGACTATCATTAACCAAAAATATAGTTTCTACATTACCGTGCATCGTGTGAAAATTCACGAAGTGAATGTAATGGGAAAATGAAATAGTACTATGGTGTAGTGTCGAACTACAACCGTACAAATTACCTAAAGTCTAGGGTAATTCTTCTAAGTACTATAGTATTTGTAATAAATAACTACTTTTGTACTCAACTGCCTTATTTGAGGGATAAGGTATAATGTGATGGCTAGATCCCAGGCTATACACTCCCCTGTCAAAGGGATTTTGAGATCTTTACATGCCCATGCATATCTGCACTACATGACACATCCACATTACTATGATCATATCTGCCTTCCTAAGTCTTTTAAACATTTCTTATATAACTATACATATAGAGGCATGCAATTTATAATATAGAAGCATAAAATAAGTTTTGTAAAACCTTTGATCATAATTATTATCTAAGAAAAGATCGACTTGATGTCAATCTATAAAACGGTTTGAAAGCATTGGTTTGATAAAACAGTTTAAGTATAAATAAATATTTATTGGAAACACAATTGTAAATGAGTTTGAAATGGAACATACAGAGTAAAATGTACAATTTAATAAGGAGTTTTAAACATACGAAGTGTTTATAAAAATCATTTGAAGGAAACTGTTTGGTAAAACGGCTAATGAGTAGCCAATCATTTGAATGTTGCTTATCAATCACATGTGATTGATATAATAACTAGCATGATTCTACTTGTATCCCCCTCCATAAAACATTTAAAAACAATTAAAACATTGATTAAGGGGTATGAACTCACCTGTGGTGAACAGATCGGAAGGAACTATCGGGCAAGTGCTTGGTGTCAAGTGAAGACTTTAGACACACACAATGATCCTAATTACATATGAAGACATATGTATATAAATAATTAGTGATTTAAAACACTAATTAAACATGTATCAATATCCAAATGCGAGGAAAGCACTTTGGTCAAGTGCTAGGAGGCTATCGGGTTGCAACAAAAGAGTGCAACACCTCATACGGGAGTTTATGGTCTAAAGACCATGAGTGTTGGAGTTTACGGCCCAGGGGAGTAAACTCTTGGCCGTAAACTCTCTATTGGGGCACTAAATGAAGCTCAAATCTATTACAACTTAAGTGGTGAAGTGCTTCTAGGCTTAAACAAGTGTTTGGGTGGGTTTAAGGCCTTAAAATGGCCTTGCTTAGTGTTCACGGCCCTGAGACCACTCCCCCATGAGTTTACGGCCGTAAACTCATGGTAAGGAGTACCATTTGATGCTTTGAGGTTCCTAGCTCATTGGTGATTGGTTCTATGATAAGTTCTAGCCATGTGGAAGCATAGGGGCACAATATCACCCCTTTATAGTGTTTACAGCCTAAGGACCAAACCTTATGAGCTTACGGCCGTAAACTCTATGGGAACATGGTTTCTTGGATGCTTAAGGTCCTTAACACTTCAAGGATATGATCTAAGCTGGGTTCTAGGCTTAAGGAAGGAATTAGGGTGCAATTTGCCCCATTAATAGGGGTTTACGGCCCAAGAACTTGTCTTGGCCGTAAACTCCTTTGTCCTCGTGTTTCCTTATGATTTCTAGGTTATAAACACCTTAGGGTACAACTCCAACTAGTTTCATTGCTCAAGGAAAGGTCTAGCGCATCATTTTCCCCTTAAAGAAGGGTTCACGGTCCAAGATGTTCTTGGGCCATGAACTCTTAAATCTAGGGGTTTTGTTATGATTTTTAGTGTTTTAAGTACATAACTAGCCTTATAACACACTAGGATGGAAGTACTTGCGATTTGGGATGAAAGCCCGAAGATCCTTGAGAGAGAATTCGACTTTTCTCTAGTTGGAAATGTAACTAATGAAATAATATGGTTCAAAATGCTATATATAGTCCTAGGATTTTTGGCAAAAAAATATTTTATTCCTGAATTGAACTCTAATATCATAGATTATTGGAATAACAGTGTTCCACAAAACCCTAGTGCATCCACTCTCCTGATATATATCCTTAAGTGTAAATCCTGAATTACTCAAACTTATACCTAAAATTCTGGAAATTCTCTGTAACTATTCTACTTCTATTGGCTGACTATGGTTTGTACAGAATGGAATTTTCGGGTTGTCACATCATCCCCCTGTTAAAGGGAATTTCGTCCCGAAATTAGATTTTAGGTAAGGATGTAGGTATGAATGATCGAGTCATGATGTGGAAAACTTCCTAATCGATTGGTTCTCGTGCTCCTAAGTGAAATTGGGTCCTCGGTTGGCATACCAACGAACCTTCACTAATGGGCGACGGCGTTGCTTCGTCCGCTTCACCTCTCAGGCGAGGGTCACTATGGTTCTAATACGAAGGCGAGGATCTCGACGAGTGGACTTACAAGAGTCCTAACGGAAAGGTATGGTTTCAAGATGGAGGCGCGAAGAGTAAAATGTACGTTACTGAGTTCGCGGAGTAGGTCTAGTTTGCGAGGATACAGGACCGATTCTGGTAGGAATCTCGAAGGTCCTGACTAACTTGGATTTAGCTTTCCACGCGAAGCGAAGCGTATTAAGCCATTCCCAGAGTGAGTTTTCCTAAAGAAGTTGGTCTCTCACTTGGAATTCCAAAGGTTCCTTCTCTTGCTTAACTTCCCAGTCAAAGGCCACCCCTTGCTGGGTCAAAGTCGTACGGGTTTCTATGATTTGCGAGGAGTTCTGGATGAACTATGACAGTAGGTCTGTAAGACCTAGAATTTGGCGAAGCTCTGTCGGCATCTCTGGTGTCGACAAATTCTTAACGGTTTTGACAATTTGAAAGAGTACTCAAAATTTCCCACATCACTAATAGTGTGTCTTAGGAAATCTGACTCTTCAATTTCAAAACTCATGCTTAGAGAACTTCACAAGAGTTCCTCCAAAGGTAATGTTTCCGCGGGTTCCTTCTTACTACGATGGTAGATAAGTAAGTCGTTACACGGAGAATGACGAACTGATCCAAGTAAGAAAGATGGACTCTATTCATTAAACTGATGAATGCTTCGGGTGTATTGGTCCTATCCGAGTGGTATCACTACGGACTCGAAGTGTTCGCATCGAGTTCTGAAGGTAGTCTTCTGGACATCCTTCCCTAACACTCGAACTGGAGATATTCGGATCTCAGATCCATTTCTAAAAGTAATTCTTTCCTTGTGTTTGCTCAACCAATTCATCTATGCGAGGCAGACACAACGATTTCTAATGGAAAATCTTGACGGAGTCCTCGATATCTGAGGTACATACGATGCAATCCGTCGACCTCTGGAAGAATAAGACCGGAGTTCTCCAGGTTGAGAAGCCTAGTATTCTAATTCTATTTCTGTGCAGTTCGCTAAGTTGTCCAGGGCTATGCTGGTATCTTCGTAGGTGTTTAGACTATAGGGTGATCTGTTTACAGGAGTCATACTGGGTTCTAAGTTTGTTCACATGAGGATGCGATTACTCGTAGTCTTGAGCAGTTCTCCGTCCTGAAGTTCATTTTAGAATCCATACTTGGTCCAACGATCACCATCTCGTGTATACGAGTCGTATATAAGTAAGACTGAAAAGATAGTCGAATAACTGATTCTTCTTTAAGCTCACATCCTATCGAGGAAAAGGAGTTAAAAGCGGAATCATCAATTCTAAACCTGTAGAACCTTGATTATATATCGCCCCAATGTATACATTCTTCAGCGACAGATCAACCATATGGATCTTTGGATTGAACTTGACGTACTGTACGAGTGGTACTTCGGGGATTTCTTTGGAAGGAAAAGAAAAGAACTATGAGGTACTCTAGGCATGAGTACTTCGGTGTTCTAATATGACGGTTTCACTAAAAAGACGTTTACTGATAAAGAGATGTACGTATGAAGCTGGTATGCTGTGGATCAAATTGAATCTAGTTGTATGATAATGTCGGAATCATACTGAAACTTAAAGACATTAGATTTGAACATAAGATGTTTACAGACAAAACACAACCGTGCAACTATCATCAGAGTTACAATACTTTAGACTTACAACAAGACCATTGCTGTGAATGAGGTATACTACAAAAGACAAGTACATGTAGCACGAGCATCCTTATACCGACAGGATCTCGCAAAAAGGTAAGACTCTAGTTGCACAAGTTCTGGATAGTTTATAAGTCTGTTACAACAACACACCTAAATTACATTAACGAGGGCCCGACGTAGTTTCTCCTGCAGCTGTGATCCTGAGAATCTTCCCATCAGCACCCGAGTTCTTCGCTATCGGGCAATTCTTCTTGAGGTTTCCAATTTCAGTGCATTGGTGACATATCTGGATAGCACCAACATTGGTGGTGGAAGTGAGGTGTCTAGCCAGCGTTATGTGGACACGAGTGCCTTCCTCATTACTCCACTTTGAAATTTTCCTTTCATAGGGTCTAGTTTTAATACCACCATCGTAAGCCTGGTTGACCCTGATGTCAGGGACTTGAGTGATGGGTCGCACCGGTGCTCCACAACAATGAGCATGGTGCCCTATGTTTAGGCAATTGCAACATTGCATCTCATGGAAAGCCCCATGATGATGGAAACAACACTTATCACACTTCGGGAGTTTTCCCTCGTATGGCCTGCTCGGTACGGGGATGGCAGGGGTTTCCACTTGCTGTTGTTGCATGGCCAGCCTTTGGGATTTCTTGCGTTCTTTCTGGGCTTGACGCTTTCGTTTCTTGTTCTCTGCTTTTCGGCTTAGCGAGCCTGTGACTGTCACCGTTTGACGACTTCCTGGATGGATACTACGATCAGAATCTTCAACCCCATCATCAACATTGATTGTGCCGATAGCACTACGGTGCGCAAGGACATCGGTTACGGCAGCCATCACGGCAGCTGTAACTGCGGTTTGGAAGGTAGTGGCGTCCATAGGAAAGGTAGAGGTTTCGTTGTTCGACTGATTGCTTTCGGATGAAGACATGATTATGTAACACGTAAGATAAGGATTTTGTGAGCGGTTCTGGTTGACCCTAGGTGTACTTTGATTTGTTCAAGTAAAGAGTAAGAGCATGTTCTCGAAAGTTTGACCTACATCCCTATGATGCAGTCCTAATACGGATTAGAATTATGATCACGAAGGTTTGACCTACATCCCTATGATGCAGTCCTCGTACGGAATGGAAGTGAGTTTGTAGAATGGTCTCAAAATGTTTGTCGTTCAAGCCGAGGTATCGTTGGTTGGTGAATAACATGATCCAACCACTAAAAGAGACTTGGAAATGTCTCCGGAGTTAAATTACTATAGTCCAATGACTTGACTAAAGCATGTTTCAGATAGACTCCGATGAAAGAATGATAAGAGTACTTGAATATAGAATGACACAGAAGTTAGACGATTGTCATATCTTTGATATTCATGACGTACAAGTTCGGGAAAATAACCTTGTAAAAGGTCTTACATCATATTCAGGGAAGATAGTCCTTGACAGCATAAAGACCTAACCAAAAGTACCTACGGTACAAGATAGTTTCATAGAAAATGCCATGTCGGGCATACACAGAAAAACGATTACTTTCAAAAAAGGAAAATGAAGTAAAGCATCTACTACTGGAGACAGTCATCCCTCTGTTGAACTCTCAGTTCAGCCAGTTGACGTTCCACATCAAGTAGGTGTCTTTCGTACACCCTCTGGCGTACGCAAAGTTCTATGACTTCGGCTCGTGATTCAGCTAGTGCTTGCAGCAGGGTTTCATGGTTTCTCTCAAATCTCTCGCGAGCATCATCTAGACGAATGGTGCGGAGGGTATGCATTCTCGCATCGGCGACAACTTATGTGATCTGATGTAGGGCTGTCCTGCCTTGAATCTCATTTCGGGCCACTCTGCGGACCAAGATTGGCAAGATTCTGTCTGCTGAGCCCCCATTGCCCAGGTCATAGAAGCTTCGGTCACCATTAAAGGGCATGGGATGGTTTTGTCCTTGGCTCCATGTCTCCAAACATTCCACCCACTCTAGCGTCGAGCCATGAAAAGTCGGACGTGGGTTAGGAATTGGAAAGGGAGCAGCTTGGGGTAGGTTCTCAACCTCAGGTTCGGAGTTAGCATCGTCCAAAAGGTCTTCATCATGGTGATCATTCAAAGGGATAGGATGATCATTCCCTGGTTCTTCTCCGAACCAACCAGCAATGACTTCGTTCGGAAGATATTGGTTGTCGTGGGGATGGAGTCCAGCCATGTTATCTACGCGAAAATTGGGGTAAGAAAATAATTATTAGACGAACTATCTAGATAATTATTTAGAAAATCTTCATTAGTTACATCGCTATTTGTGAAGTGCATACCAGTTATATGTAATCTAAACAGGATAGGCCTTCGAATAAGTGACCTTAACTCCAAATTCACACAGAATAGGGGTAAAGTAAAATTTTCACAGATTCTAAGTCTATAACATCCTAATTACATATAGCCTTAGTGTATCCACTTAGCAACTATCAACTTAGTATTGAAGATCCCGTTTTAGTTCTCAAGTATAAAGTACTTATAGTAACACCAAATACTCATATAGTACTTTAAGTTTAATGTTATGTTCTATTGTTCTCATTGTGGTAGGGTTGGTAAGATTTTAGCATTGTTGCAACCACACAACTACACTTAGGCACATGCTAGTCAACCCTCGGATAATATAGTTGATCAGGCTATATCTTCCCAGTTTTGACTAAATGTCTCTATGTCCACCTGTGTTGCCCAACAATCATAATTCTTTTGTACTGTCCTAGTGACACTGATTTTAGTATGAATGCAGGCATGTATACTTAATTAAATATTTTACTATTTAACGTATAAACTCTTGGTCAGAGTATTTTTAATCCCTTTGTATTTATAGTTAGTATATCTTTTATGGGTTGATATACTTAATTCACTATAAACAATGCTCTGATACCAATCTGTGACACCCCAAAACCAAGAACGGCGAAAACGTTCTGGGGCGGAGGACGTCATGTACAGTATCACAACAATGAAAAGTAGTAAACAAGAAACAACATCATCCATTGCATTAATAATATAATTTTAATACAAGTTTTCTGTCAAATTATAATAGACGCTAAAGAATAAATCAAACTGAAAGATGCGTCTTGAACGAGCACCATCTTCCCTGAACCTTGCATCGGTACCTGTCTATGGATGACCTGAGGATACAAGTAATTTTGAAAGCGAGTATCAGCTTTAAAGCTGGTGAGATCATAAGTATTTTAGTGTCTTAATTTGTATGTATATGAATTGTAAGTATTGAGAATGTATATGAACTGTAAGTATAAAAATGTATATGAATTGTAAGTATAAAAATGTATATGAATTGTAAGTATAAAAATGTTTTGTATGATCCTAGGAAGCCCTATGTTTCCTACTAATCGTATCCTTCTACCAAGGCATCTAGTGTCTGTGTGTATGGCTCTTGTAAGAGAGTGTATTTTCCCAAATCTGACTATCATTAACCAAACATATAGTTTCTACATTACCGTGCGTCGTGTGAAAATTCACGAAATGAATGTAATGGGAAAATGAAATAGTACTATGGTGTAGTGTCGAACTACAACCGTACTAATTACCTAAATTCTAGGGTAATTCTTCTAAGTACTATAGTATTTGTAATAAATAACTACTTTTGTACTCAACTGCCTTATTTGAGGGATAAGGTATAATGTGATGGCTAGATCCCAGGCTATACGCTCCCCTGTCAAAGCGATTTTGAGACCTTTACACGCCCATGCATATATGCACTACGTGACACATCCACATTACTATGATCATGTATACCCGATATAACTATCACAATTACGTTGCGATTCATCAGTATAGTTAGATCGTGAACTTGTTCCATGCTATAGCACCTAGTGACGTCTCTCCTATGTATATGTAAGCGTGCTCATGTAAGTGTGATCATGTAATTGTACTCGTGTAAGTGTGATCATGTAATTGTTCTCATGTGAGTATAATCATGTAAACGTATCTATGTAATAGTGTTGTAATGTACTGTAATGTTCTACGTGTGCTAGCTATAATGTGTGTTCTCTCTCTATCTAGCATGTATAGTAATTGTACTGTGTGTACTAGCTGTAATGTGTGTTCTCTCTCTATCTAGCAAGTATTGACTCGTGAATGAACTGACTCATTGTATGATATTGTGTTCTAGTAATAGTTCTAGTATCTTCCTAAACTACCCATATGGTAGCTTACTAGTAATATAATTGGTACGTATGAACATGGATGTATACCCTTGCTACCCAAGGGAATTGGATGAACTAGAAGGACCTTAATGACTATATATGTACATATGATATATAACTAATATTTAAACAACCTTCGGACGGATACCCGATGTCCCATCAGACCACATCTCAAGCGCGAAAAGGAAATAGGGTGGATAGCCTTCCTAAGTCTTTTAAACATTTCTTATATAACTATACATATAGAGGCATGAAATTTATAATATATAAGCATAAAATAAGTTTTGTAAAACCTTTGATCATAATTATTATCTAAGAAAAGATTGACTTGATGTCAATCTATAAAACGGTTTGAAAGCATGGGTTTGATAAAACAGTTATAAGTATAAATAAACATTTATTGGAAACACAATTGTAAATGTGTTTGAAATGGAACATACAGAGTAAAATGTACAGTTTAATAAGGAGTTTTAAACATACGAAGTGTTTATAAAAATCATTTGAAGGAAACTGTTTGGTAAAACGGCTAATGAGTAGCCAATCATTTGAATGTTGCTTATCAATCACATGTGATTGATATAATAACTAGCATGATTATACTTGTAACCCCCCCCCCATAAAACATTTAAAAACAATTAAAACATTGATTAAGGGGTACGAACTCACCTGTGGTGAACAGATCGGAAGGAAGTATCGGGCAAGTGTTTGGTGTCAAGTGAAGACTTTAGACACACACAATGATCCTAATTACATATGAAGACATATGTATATAAATAATTAGTGATTTAAAACACTAATTAAACATGTATAAATATCCTAATGCGAGGAAAGAATTTTGGTCAAGTGCTAGGAGGCTATCGGGTTGCAACAAAAGAGTGCAACACCTCATACGGGAGTATATGGTCTAAAGACCATGAGTGTTGGAGTTTACGGCCCAGGGGAGTAAACTCCTGGCCGTAAACTCTCTATTAGGGAACTAAATGAAGCTCAAATCTATTACAACTTAAGTGGTGAAGTGCTTCTAGGCTTAAACAAGTGTTTGGGTGGGTTTAAGGCCTTAAAATGGCCTTGCTTAGTGTTCACGGCCCTGGGACCACTCCCCCATGAGTTTACGGCCGTAAACTCATGGTAAGGAGTACCATTTGATGTTTTGAGGTTCCTAGCTCATTGGTGATTGGTTCTATGATAAGTTCTAGCCATGTGGAAGCATTAGGGGCACAATATCACCCATTTATAGAGTTTACGGCCTAAGGACAAATCCTTATGAGCTTACGGCTGTAAAATCTATGGGAACATGGTTTCTTGGATGATTAAGGTCCTTAACACTTCAAGGATATGATCTAAGCTGGGTTCTAGGCTTCAGGAAGGAGTTAGGGTGCAATTTGCCCCATTAATAGGGGTTTACGGCCCAAGAACTTGTCTTGGCCATAAACTCCTTTGTCCTTGTGTTTCCTTATGATTTCTAGGCTATAAACACCTTAGGGTACAAGTCCAACTAGTTTCATTGCTCAAGGAAAGGTCTAGGGCATCATTTGCCCCTTAAAGAAGGGTTCACGGTCCAAGATGTTCTTGGGCCGTGAACTCTTATATCTAGGGGTTTTGTTATGATTTCTAGTGTTTTAAGTACATAACTAGCCTTATAACACACTAGGATGGAAGTACTTACGATTTGGAACGAAAGCCCGAAGATCCTTGAGAGAGAATTCGACTTTTCTCTAGTTGGAAATGTAACTAATGAAATAATATGGTTCAGAATTCTATATATAGTCTTGGGATTTTTGGCAAAAAAATACTCTATTCCTGAATTGAACTCTAATATCATAGAGTTTTGGAATAACAGTATTGCACAAAACCCTAGTGCATCCACTCTCCTGATATCTCCTTAAGTGTAAATCCTGAAATACTCAAACTTATACCTAAAAGTCTGGAAATTCTCTGTAATTGTTCTACTTCTATTGGCTGACTATGGTTTGTACATAATGGAAATTTCGGGTTGTCACAAATGTTCTTGGGCCGTAAACACCAAGAAAGGCACAAATGGTGCCTAAATCCCTAATCTAAGTCCTAGTTTGATGTTTAAGCCATCCTTGACAAGTTTAAACCTTCCCTTATTGTGTTTAAGCCTTGAAAACACCAAAGACCAACAATTATAGGTGTTTACGGTTTGGGGATCTCCTAAAACCGTAAACACCCTAAAGGGTGTTCAAATGGGTCATTTTCCTTACTTAGGCCTAAAAACTAACTTAGATTATTACCTAGTTGTGTTAAGGACTTGAAACATGGCAATACCCTTTTCCATAAGGGTTTACAATAGTAAACCCAAAGGGAAATGTCCATGAGGCCGTAAACTCCTCCAAGGAGTGTTTTTGTTGCCCTAGTCCATTCCAAAGGCCAAACCACTTAGTAGAAATGCTTCAGAAGGCTTGTTAAACCACAAAACAACACATGGTCAATAGAACTAGAGTTTACGACCGTAAACTCTAGAGTTTACTGCCGTAAACTCCTTGGGTTATGACCATCAAAACCATAAACTCCAAGAGAGTTTACCCTTGAACTCCAAACACCCTAGCTTTGACCTACCAACACTTGGATGCAATCCTTGTGATCTTTAACACTTGAAACAAAGTGTTTGCATGTTCTAGAGTGTCCCAACTTAATTTATTAGTTATAAATTGGCTAATTAGTTATATATATGTTCATTATATGATAACTAGGCTCGTGCGTGTGAACAAGTCTCCATTTGTCACTTAGCACCGTACCCGACACTCCAATCCAATCCAGTCACTACAAGTGAGTTCATACCCTTAATCAATGGTTTAAATGTTTTTACATGCTTCTATGGGGGGGGGAATACAAGTCAAATACTTATAGTTATTACATCAATCACATGTGATTAATAACTACAAAACCAGTGATTTCCTTATCATTCAAATTGTTTATCAAATACATTTGCTTAAACTCTGTTTTACTTATTATCAATTGCATGTCTATGTATGTATAGTTATATAAGAAATGTTTAAAGGACTTAGGAAGGCTATCCACCCTATTTCCTTTTCGCGCTTGAGATGTGGTCTGGTGGGATATCGGGTACCCGTACGAAGGTCATTTAAATATTAGTTATATATCATGTGTACATATATAGTCATAAAGGTCCTTCCAGTTCATTCGGTACCCTTGGGTAGTAAGGGTATACTTTCATGTTCATACGAACCAGTTACATCACTAGTAAGTTACCATAGGGGTAGCACAGGAGGATACTATTACTATTACTAGAACAATGAAACATACAATGAGTCAGTTCATTCATGAGTCAGTACGGATAATACATACAGTACATTACAGCTAGTACGCACAGTACATTACTATACAAGCTAGATAGGGAGACCATAGATTACAGCTAGCACACGCAGAACATTTCAGTACATACATGCTAGACAGAGAAAGATTACACTTTCAGTTAGCACATTCATTTCATATACGTTCATGCAGTTATGTGAACCGTTGAGCGGGTCATGGCACTTCCTGCCATGACCTCTCTTGTATCCCGAATCTCCTTGATTGGGGAGCGTATGAGTTTGCGTATAGATCTATATTGGATTGTCTATCCTACACCTTGCTGCTCGCTACAGTGGGACTTGCAAGTCTACGGGTGCCAAATGTCATTTCTTACGGCGTCTTACATCGTCGATTTACTAGAGTCGGTAGCAGGATACAGGTCGATCACATGTTATTTGGAACACCTTTTGTGTTAAGGTAGTTAGTACCACAGTAGTCACCTATTATAAATACTACCGTACGATGATATTTTTCCTTCTTACATTCACTTCGTGAATATTCACACGATGCACGGTAATGTAGAAACTATATTTTTGGTTAATGATAGTCATTTGGGAAAACACATACTCTAACAAGAGACATACGTACAGACACTAGATGCCTTAGTAGAAGGCTACAGTTAGTAGGAAACATAGGGTTTTATAGGAGAGTTGAAACATTATACAAAACATTGTACAAAACATCTTACGGAAACATTTTACAAACGTTTTCATACAAAGTCAGACATTAATATACTTATGATCTCACCAGCTTTAAGCTGATACTCGCTTTCAAAATAACTTGTATTCTCAGGTCACCACTAGACAGGTACATGTGCCAGGCTTTTGAGAAGATGGAGTTCGTTCAAAGACTCATCTGTTATTTTTGTTATGTATATTTTTGGTGTCTATAACTTTGGCAGAACACACATGTATGAAATTATACTATTAATGCAATGGATGATGTTGTTGCTTGTTTACTATTATTCATTGTTTGTGATACTGTACATGACGTCCTCTGCCCCAGAATGTTTTCGCCATTCATGATTTTGGGGTGTGACAGATTGGTATCAGAGCATTGTTTATAGTGAATTAAGTATATCAACCCATAAAAGATATACTAACTATAAATACATTGGGATTAAAATACTCTGACCTAGAGTTTATACTTTAAATATTTAAAATATTTAATTAAGTATACGTGCCTGCATTCATACTAAAATCAATGTCACTAAGACTGTACAAAAGTATTACGATTGTTGGGCTACACAATTAGACTTAGAGACATAGGGTCAAAACTGGGAAGATATAGCCTGATCAACTATATTATCCGAGGGTTGACTAGCATGTGCCTAAGTGTGGTTGTGAGGTTGCAACAAGTCTAAAAACTTACCTACAATACCACAATGAGAACAACAGAACATAAACTTAAAATACTATAGGGGTATTTTACATTACTATGAGCTACTTATGTGTTGGATTCTTATACCTCCCTTCTCGCGTAGATTTAATGGCTGGATTCCACCTTCCTGGAGACCCGTACAATCCTAACCACGGCAATGTAGGATGGCTAGGAGATGAGCCAGAAGATGATCACCCAATCCCTTTAGATGATCATGAAGCTGAAGGCTTTTCTGATGGTTCTGACTCAGAGCCAGAGGTCAACAACCTACCACCAATAGGTCAAGCCCCTAACAACAACCCTCGTCCAGCATTTCTAGGACCCACACCCTTGTGGGCAACCAACCTGAACCGCTGGAGCGACGAGCGGGGATAACCCTTACCATACATTGGGGACCAAAGCTTTTACAACCTCAGCGAAGGTGGCTCTGCTGATCGGACTCTGCCTGTCATGATTCGCAGAATAGCTCGTAATGGTGAGCAGGGTCGAGCAGCCATCGATCGAATCATGGAAATTGATGCCAACTATGGTGTCAAAACTGTCCGCATTCGCCAACTGGAGTCTGCCCAAGAAAGGACTCTAGTTCGCAATGCAGCTCTTCAGAGGGAACTCACTGAAACCTGAGCTGAAGTCAGATAACTTCGAGCTCAGCAAGCAAGAGCTGATAGGTGCATGAGGGACATGGAACGTATTCTGTCGGGATCAAGAACTCACTCTGGTAGTTCTCGCCGCCGATAGATTGTCATCAACTTCTCTATTTTGGATATAACCGAGTTATGTAAAACTTTGGTCTAATTCCCTACCTTTGTAAATCATAGACCTGTTAGGTCTTGGTTTGGTTGTAATGTTGTCAAAATTTTCCCTTTTTGGTTGATGTAAGGCCTCTTCAGTTGGCTATTTTTCCCGAACTTATTACATCTGTAATCCCAGTAATATTGACAATTACCTAAGCTTATGGGAATTATTATCCAAATTTGATCATCTATTTAGTTCTAGATTTTCATTCAATCGTATCATTGGGCTATGAAGAGTTAGTCCATGAGTCATCCTCATCAATTCTTCTATTGAAATCTTATCAATATTTTCATCTTCATAAACTATAGATCAAAGATGCCGCCTCGCAGAAATCCAAGGAGAAATCTCAAAAACGAAACACCGCCTCCTCAACCACCTACTCCTCAATTCGATACGACAACTCTAAATGTTGCCATAGATGCGGCTGTGGCTACAGCCATGGCTCAATATCATTCATCGGGTTCCACTGGAGGAGAAACCCCTGTTCAGTCTGTTCAGATGGAAGCTCCTGTGCGCTCGAGAGAGTGCTCCTATAAGGACTTCACGAACTGCAAACCATTGTCCTTCAAGGGGATTGGCGGAGTCATTGCCCTCTCGCAATGGTTCGAGAAAACCGAATCGGTTTTCGAAATCTGCTCTTGTCCCGAGGAGAGCAAGGTGAAGTATGCTGCTTGCACCTTTGAAACCAAAGCCCTAACATGGTGTAATCGCCATGTTAAGTCACTATCTCTTGTAGTGGCTAATGCCATGGGCTGGGAAACTTTGAGACACCTCATGATTGAGGAATACTGCCCGAAGGGCAAGATCCAAAAGCTGGAGGAAGAACTATGGGGCCTAACCATGAAGGGCTCCAATGTAGTCGCCTACACCGCCAGGTTCTGTGAACTGGTGGCCCTCTGTCCCAACATGATTCCTTTAGAGGGAAAGAAGATCGAAAGATACATATGGGGACTGGTGCCCCCATACCAGGGAAATGTTTTGGCATCACACCCCACTACATTTGATAGTGCCAAGCGATTGGCACAGCGGCTCATAGACCATGGGGTTCGTACACCAGCCACAAGAACTACCCTGGACATCTCAGAACCTACAAAGACCGCTGACCCCAAGCGAAACTTCTGGGATGACAAGAAGAAGGCTAAGGCCGCCAAGAAGAGGCAGGTCGTGGCAGTACATGCTGCGATAGCCCCTGCCGCTACTGCTCTGGGAAAACAGTACTCTGGAAGTTTGCCTAAGTGCAACATGTGCAATTTCTATCACCTCAGCGCATGTCGGGAGATGCAATGTCTGAACTGCAATGGAAAGGGGCACACAGCCCGTTTCTGTAAAGCTCCGGTGAAGCCAATCAACCAAGCCCTCGGTACTGGAGCGGGCCAAACTTGCTACGGATGTGGCGAAGTAGGCCACTTCAAAAGAAACTACCCGAAGGCAGGGTTTGCCAGTGGATTGGCAAGAGTTCTGGCCATAGGCCATGAGGAAGCGGTTGCCGACCCTACAGTGGTCACTGGTACGTTCCTCCTCGGTAACTCTTATGCATGCATTTTGTTTGATAGTGGAGTGGAGAGGAGTTTCGTGAACCAAAAATTTGCTCATTTACTTAGGCAAAAATCACGAGCACTTAATGAACCATTCACTGTAGAAATGGCAAATGGGAAGACAGATAGCACTAGCAGTATATTCGTAGGTTGTACCCTAACTTTAGATAACCATTCATTTTCTATCGATCTTATGCCGGTCTCAATTAAAAGTTTTGACGTCATTATCGGCATGGATTGGTTGAGTCTCCATCATGCCGATATCATGTGTTACGAAAAGGTTGTTCGCCTTAATCTGCTATCTGGCGAAACCTTAGTAGTCTATGGCGACAAATCCGGCACAAACCTTCGTATCATCTCGAGCATCCAAGCTCATAAATTCTTGTGAAAGGAATGTCGTGCATTCCTTGATCATGTGGTCGATGTGAGCCAAGAAACGAAGGACATTTAGAACATTCCAATAGTGCGCGAATTTCCCGACATATTTCCAGAACAACTCCTAGGATTACCTCCGCAACGTCAAGTCAAGTTCCAAATCAACTTAGTTCCAGGGGCTACCCCAGTAGCCAAATCGCCCTATCGTCTAGCACCTGCAGAGATGCAAGAACTATCCGGTCAACTTAACGAACTGCTCAACAAGGGCTTCATAAGACCAAGCTTCTCACCCTGGGGAGCTCCAGTCTTGTTCGTCAAGAAGAAAAATGGATCATTTCGTATGTGCATCGACTATGGGGAGCTCAACAAGCTGATTGTCAAAAATCGTTATCCCTTGCCTTGGATCGAAGATTTGTTTGACCAACTCCAAGGGGCGAACTTCTTTTCAAAAATCGACTTAAGATCCGGATATCACCAACTACGAGTACTAGAGGAGGATGTTCCAAAGACAGCCTTCCGAACTCGTTATGGGCACTACGAGTTCGTAGTGATGCTGTTTGGATTGACGAACGCACCCGCAATATTCATGGACTTAATGAATAGGGTGTGTTGTCCTTACTTGGATTAATTCATCATCGTCTTCATCGATGACATACTTATCTAATCGAAGTAAGGAGGAGCACAGCAAACATCTGCGACAAGACCTCGACACATTACGTTCGGAGAAGCTCTATGCGAAGTTCTCGAAATGCGAATTTTGGATACGGCGATTCGAATTCTTAGGGCACGTAGTTAGCGAAGAGGGTATAAACGTGGACCCTTCCAAAATCAAGGCCATTGAGAACTGGTCAGCACCGAAGACGCCTACGGAAATTTGTCAATTTCTAGGCCCCACTGGCTACTATCGCAGGTTCATTCAGAAATTCTCCCGCATAGCAAAACCTCTTACAACACTGACCCAGAAGGGCGTGGCCTTTGACTGGGAAGAGAAGCAGGAAAGAGCGTTCCAAACTCTCAAGCGAGCCTTGTGCACCGCACCAATACTATCCCTCCCCGAAGGGATAGAAGACTTCATTGTCTATTGCGATGCATCGAATCAAGGACTCAGATGTGTTCTAATGCAGCGAGGTAAGGTCATCGCCTATGCCTCGAGATAGCTGAAGACACATGAGGTCAATTACACGACCCACGATCTTGAACTAGGAGCAGTTGTGTTTGCTCTGAAAATCTGGAGACATTATTTGTAAGGAACGAAGAGCACTATCTTTATAGACCATAAGAGCTTACAAAACATCTTCGACCAGAAAGAGCTCAACATGAGGCAACGACGGTGGGTCGAGCTACTCAGTGATTACGAATGCGAAATTCGTTATCATCCGGGTAAAGCCAACGTAGTAGCTGACGCCCTGAGTCGGAAGGAATATTCTGGTCGTAGAGTCAAATCATTGACTATGACTATCCATTCACACTTGTCCACACAAATTAAGACAGCTCAGCTTGACGCTTTGAAGCCTGAAAATGTGGCGGGTGAATCCTTAAGAGGGATGGATAAGAACTTAGAGGTTAAGGGTGGCAGAGCTTATTATTTCATGGACCAGATCTGGACACCGAAACTAGGTGGTTTCATAGACTTGTTCATGAATGAGGCGCACAACACTCGTTATTCCGTGCACCCGGGATCAGATAAGATGTATATGGACCTCAAAAAGTTATACTGGTGGCCTAACATGAAAGCAGAGATTGCTACCTTCGTGAGTAAATGCCTTACTTGCGCAAAGGTCAAGGTCGAATACCAGAAACCCTCCGGTCTTCTACAACAGCCTGAGATACCGGAATGGAAGTGGGAACAGATAACTATGGATTTCATAACCAAGTTGCCTAAGACGACGGGTGGACTTGATTCCATATGGGTCATCGTCGATAGACTGACCAAGTCTGCACACTTCCTGCCGATCAAAGAAACAGACAAGATGGAGAAACTTACAAGCATTTACATTATAGAGATTGTAAGACTGCACGGTGTTCCCTTATCCATTATCTCGGACAGAGATAGTAGATTCACTTCGAGGTTTTGACAGTCATTACAAAGTTCCCTAGGAACTAGGCTGGACATGAGTACAGCCTACCATCCACAGACCAACGGGCAAAGTGAGAGAACTATCTAAACCTTGGAAGATATGTTGCGAGTCTGTGTGATAGACTTCGGGAAAGCATGGGATACTCATTTACCGCTTGTCGAATTTTCCTACAACAATAGTTATCACACAAGCATAAAGGCAGCTCCATTCGAGGCCCTCTATGGCCGCAAGTGCAGATCCCCTCTATGCTGGGCTGAGGTGGGTGATACCCAGTTAGCTAAGGGACGAATTCCTGAAAGCACTCTCACAGGTCCGGAAATCATACGGGAAAGGACGGAGAAGATCGTTCAGATCCGTGAACGATTGAAAGCCTCCAGAGACTGACAGAAAAGCTATGCTGATACACGTAGGAAACCGTTGGAATTCCAGGTGGGCGACCGCGTTCTATTGAAGGTCTCGCCCTGGAAGGGCTTGATACGCTTCGGAAAGCTTGGAAAGCTAAATCCAAGGTACATTGGGCCTTTCGAGATTCTTGCATGAATCGGCCCAGTAGCTTACAAACTTAACTTACCGCGTGAACTCAGTAACGTACATTCTACCTTCCGCGTATCGAACTTGAAAAAGTGTCTGTCCGACGAGACTCTTGTTATCCCACTCGACAAGATCGAGATCAACGAGAGCCTCAACTTCGTGGAAGAAGCAGTATAGATCATGGATCGAGAAGTCAAGCAGACGAAGCAAAGTCGTATCCCGATTGTGAAGGTTCGCTGGAACGCCAAGCGAGGACCGGAATTCACTTGGGAGCGTGAGGATCAGATGAAACTGAAATATCCTCATCTTTTTGCTTAGTTATGTGTAACTACTTTATCTGTTTGGACTTTAATTTCGGGACGAAGTTCCCTTTTACAGGGGGATGATGTGACAACCCGAAATTTCCATTCGGTCAAACCCTAAAAGTCAACCCCTTCGTATCATAAATTAATGTCATTATTTCTTATTTTTAAGAAATATAAAGTTCGTTTGATTATTTTAATATTATTTTTAAACGATCAGGTGAATGAAAGTGTCGTCTCGGGTTTTGATTTTTAGAAACCGCAAACACCTCGCATCTTAGAAATTCCCGTCCAAACTATTATGTTTGGGTTGAAAAATCATCCCAAAAACCATAAACTCATACCTATGTATGAGTTTACTCCCCAAGACTAGTTCTTATGTGTTTACTCCCCAAATACCCAAAAGAGTAAACTCCAAAAAGGCTTTCAAGTATCATCCTAAATTTGATTCCAAATCTTCAAAGTTGTAAGTGTTCTAACCATTTCAAGTTAGTAAAACACTTAATCTAGTGTTAGTACATCTAATCATCCACTCATTTATGTATTTTGTCTAGATTTCCAAAACACCAAGAACACCAAGAACACACACTAAGTATTCTTGGATTATTAGCTCAAATCAAGCCTCCTAATAGTAAGTGCTTCCATCCTTGAGTGTTATTAAGCTAGTATTACATTTAAACATCAAGAAAATGTGCCAAGAACACAAGGTTAAAGGTGTTCACGGTCCAAGAATGTTCTTGGGCCGTAAACACCAAGAAAGGCACAAATGGTGCCTAAGTCCCGAATCTAAGTCCTAGTTTGATGTTTAAGCCATCCTTGACAAGTTTAAACCTTCCCTTATTTGTGTTTAAGCCTTGAAAAACACCAAAGACCAACAATTATAGGTGTTTACGGTTTGGGGATCTCCCAAAACCATAAACACCCTAAAGGGTGTTTAAATGGGTCATTTTCCTTACTTAGGCCTAAAAACTAACTTAGACTATTACCTAGTTGTGTTAAGGACTTGAAAACATAGCAATACCCTTTTCCATAAGGGTTTACGGTAGTAAAACCAAAGGAAAATGTCCATGAGGCCGTAAACTCCTCCAAGGAGTGTTTTTGTTGCCCTAGTCCATTCCAAAGGCCAAACCACTTAGTAGAAATGCTTCAAAAGGCTTGTTAAACCACAAAACAACACATGGTCAATAGAACTAGAGTTTACGACCATAAACTCTAGAGTTTACTGCCATAAACTCCTTGGGTTATGACCATCAAAACCGTAAACTCCAAGAGAGTTTACCCTTGAACTCCAAACACCCTAGCTTTGACCTACCAACACTTGGATGCAATCCTTGTGATCTTTAACACTTGAAACAAAGTGTTTGCATGCTCTAGAGTGTCCCAACTTAATTTATTAGTTATAAATTGGCTAATTATTTATATATATGTTCATTATATGATAACTAGGCTCGTGCGTGTGAACAAGTCTCCATTTGTCACTTAGCACCGTACCCGACACTCCAATCCAATCCACTCACTACAAGTGAGTTCATACCCCTTAATCAATGGTTTAAATGTTTTTACATGCTTATATGAGGGGGGGGGGAATACAAGTCAAATACTTATAGTTATTACATCAGTCACATGTGATTAATAACTACAAAACCAGTGATTTCCTTATCGTTCAAATTGTTTATCAAATACATTTTCTTAAACTCTGTTTTACTTATTATCAATTGCAAGTCTATGTATGTATAGTTATATAAGAAATGTTTAAAGGACTTAGGAAGGCTATCCACCGTATTTCTTTTTTGCGCTTGAGATGTGGTCTGGTGGGATATCGGGTACCCATACGAAGGCCGTTTAAATATTAGTTATATATCAAGTGTACATATATAGTCATAAAGGTCCTTCCAGTTCATTCGGTACCCTTGGGTAGCAAGGGTATACTTTCATGTTCATACGTACCAGTTACATCACTAGTAAGTTACCATAGGGGTAGCACCGGAGGATACTATTACTATTACTAGAACAATGAAACATACAATGAGTCAGTTCATTCATGAGTCAGTACGGATAATACATACAGTACATTACAGCTAGTACGCACAGTACATTACTATACATGCTAGATAGGGAGAACATACATTACAGCCAGCACACGCAGAACATTTCAGTACATATAGGCTAGACAGAGAAAGATTACACTTTCAGTTAGCACATTCATTTCATATACATTAATGCAGTTATGTGAACCGTTGAGTGGGTCATGGCACTTCCTGCCATGACCGCTCTTGTATCCCGAATCTCCTTAATTGGGGAGCGTATGAGTTTGCGTATAGATCTATACTGGATTGACTATCCTACACCTTGTTGCTCGATATAGTGGGACTTGCAAGTCTACGGGTGCCAAATGTCATTTCTTACGGCGTCTTACATCGTCGTTTTACTAGAGTCGGTAGCAGGATACAGGTCGATCACATGTTATTTGGAACACCTTTGTGTTAAGGTAGTTAGTACCACGGTAGTCACTTATTACAAATACGACGGTACGATGATATTTTTCCTTCTTACATTCACTTCGTGAATATTCACACGATGCACGGTAATGTAGAAACTATATTTTTGGTTAATGATAGTCATTTGGGAAAACACTTACTCTAACAAGATACATATGCACAGACACTAGATGCCTTAATAGTAGACTACAGTTAGTAGTAAACATAGGGTTTTCTAAGAGAGTTCAAACATTATACAAAACATCTTACAGAAACATTTTCATACAAAGTCAGACATTAATATACTTATGATCTCACCAGCTTTAAGCTGATACTCGCTTTCAAAATAACTTGTATTCTCAGGTCACCACTAGACAGGTACAGGTTCCAGGCTTTTGAGAAGATGGAGTTCGTTCAAAGACTCATCTGTTATTTTTGTTATGTATATTTTTGGTGTCTGTAACTTTGACAGAACACACATGTATGAAATTATACTATTAATGCAATGGATGATGTTGTTTCTTGTTTACTATTATTCATTGTTTGTGATACTGTACATGACGTCCTCCGCCCCAGAATGTTTCCGCCATTCATGATTTTGGGGTGTAACAGGAATGCTCTGCATCGTCTTTTTCTCCTTCTTAGCATCTATCACAAATGCTAGATACGACGTACATCCTTTAGCCAAACACTTTCTGGCTTTCATCAATGAAATGATTCCAGAATTTACTCTGCGTTTATCTCCATATACTATAAACGACTCTTTCCCAGGCGGGTTTACCTTTACAATCTTCTTCTTGCATAATATCTCGGCGTCATTGGCGCTAAGCCAATCCATTCCCAACACGATGTCGAAACCATTAAGTTTTATCGGCAATAATTCCTCGTGGAACTTATTCCCATTTAAGTCAATTAAGATATTTTTCATACGATGGCTAACAGGTACAAACTTGCCACTAGCAACTTCGACTAATAAAGCATTATCTAGTCTATCGACAGACAAAGCTAGTTTTCTACCAAATTCATGCGAAATAAAGGAGTAGTTCGCTCCAGAATCAAATAAAATTTGGGCAGACAATGTGTTTACGAGAAAGGTACCTGAAGCGACATCAGCTTCATCTTTAGCAGCTTCCAGTGTCATCTGGAATGCTCTCGCCTTCAGCTTTGGCGGAATGTTGGGTCTAGCTGCCTCCTTCTTCTTCGGGCAGTCCCTCGACATGTGTCCCTCCTCACCACAACCATAACAAACTTTCTTAGTGAGGGTGCATTCATTGGCATACTGCCCTCGATTTCCACATTTAAAACATGTGGCCACTACCTTAAATTTTCCATGATGCTTCTTCTTACATTTTTCGCACCATTTCGCTTCACCTCCTCTTCCTCTAGAACTAGACTTCGAGAACTTGTTTTTCGTGTTGGACCCTGAAGGTCCATCGAACTTCCTCTTTTCACCAACCTCTATCCTCTCCAGACCCTTTTCCTTCTGATGGGCCTCCACATTCTTAGCTGCTCGAAGAACTGATTTCAGAGTAGTTGTCATCTTGACTGTCGGGCCAAAGTCAGCAGACAGTCCATTAGCGAACCTCTCAATCTTGGAGAGTTCCGTTGGCACTAGGTACGGAAATAACTTCATTTTCTCAGTGAATGCAGTAGCATAGTCATCTATGCTCATCCTCCCCTTCTTCAAGTTTTGGAACTCATTGTTCAGATCAATCAGATCTATCTCTGAACAATATTGCACCCTTAGTTGTTCCAAGAACTCCTCCCATGAAATTTTCAGGACTTCTCCTCGTGGCATAGTATCTGCCAATAACTTCCACCAACTCAAGACTCATGTCTTCAGTTGTCTAACTACAAAGACAATCTTCTGTTTGTTGCTACAGTCGCAACTTTCAAATACCATCTCCATTTCGGAGATCCAATCCATAATCTCAACAGGCTTCGGGCTTCCAAAAAGACTTGGCGGCTTGGCGCCCAAGAAGTTCTTGTACATTCGCCCGTCCTTGTTGTTTCTCCTTTCCGGGTCGTTCCTTTGTTCTCCTTGAGTCCCAACTTGACTCACCATGCGACTATTGTTCCCTTCCTCCGATTGCTCGGGAATCAATTCGGGTTCCTCAATAGGTATGATAGGTTCGTCCCTATTATCATGCAACATCTATCGCATTTCATCCCTTTGTTCGGCTAACATAGCCCGAATCATGACTTGCACCCCAACCATCGTTATTGGTTCTGGTGTTGCTGCTACAACAGGTGCTTGCTCAATCACTGGTGGTTGATTCATGTTTTCATCCGCGTTTCCAATGCCACTCCTGGTTCTTACCATTTTTGATCTACACACCGAATACGGTGAACTTAGATCCTCATCCATGATAGATAATTAAATCATCCTTATCACTCTAAAACGTTTACATGTTAGTTCTAATACCGTAGACGTACACTTAGAATCCTACACACATAAGGTTTCCAGATCCGGTCGGCAACTGACCATAGATCCGAAGAAATAATATCATATATCGCAACATATAACATTTAGCACATAAAAGCATTTTAGGCAGCTTCCTAAAATATACTAGTGCTTGGGTCTATATTATAACAGACACACATCTCACAATCTCCACTTAGCATTCTAAGTTTAAGTCTAGAAATCCTACAAATTCCTAGTTCGCTTAAACTAATACTCTGATACCAACTGTGACATCCCCAAAATCACGGCCAGAAAAGATCGATTTCATTTATGCTTTTTAAAATAATTTCAGAGTAAATCCTTTTGATTTAAAAGAGTTGCGGAATTTGTTCCCAAAACAAAATATGATAAAATAATATTCATCAAGAGATGCATTTTCATTATATAATCAAAACTCGGGATGTCATGTTCCGATAACATTACAAGTCATTCAACAAATATATACATATACAGACTTGTAAACAAAACAACTTGATGATTCAACCATCTTATGCCCTCGCGCCACTACCTGTAATATGAATAAACTGAGTGGGCCAGGCTTGGGAGCCTGGTGAGCACATAGGATTTTCAACCCACAATAAATAATTATATTTAATTTCACCAAACAACAATAACCCGATTACCCATTCCCGTTATCCTAGATTATGTCCCTAAAACAACATCTATCTCAAGGGACCTAATCTAGGATTTTCATCGGGACGGACATTACTGCTAAGGGGTTTCCTCAACAGTAGATATCCTAAAGGCAACCATGAGGGGGATAGAGTACACCGGTGAACACATTGTTCACAACACCTACAGGTTATGAACCTGCCAGTGTTCCACAGGACTGTCTAGAAAGAGTTTGTGGTCGTTATCCATACTCCGCTGAATAACTAGATCAACAACAACAACATCGAGGCCTCTTATCTGTTTATCACCCATCAACTATCTACCCATGTTCTACCCAACATATTAATAGATAAAAATATATATTTTTATACATAGTTTAAAACCTGTATAGCATTCTCATCCAATACATATTCCAATCAACAAATGAGACACATACACATCACACGTATTTCATAGAGAATAAATCATTTCTATGAGATAGAAGAAAGTGAATATTCATTCACACATATAACAACAAAATATACACATAAAACATATATCGTATAAAATACTTCATAGTTATGAGTTAGAAGAAAGTAACTACACACTCACTTGATCAGAAGATGATCGGACAACACTACGACTTGCAGAAGTAGTATTCTTCAGTAGATCTGGAAGATCTTCACAAAAACCGGGCTTCTCGCGAGCAGAGCTTCGGCTCGGGAATTGCACTTCTCGGATCTTCGGGGATTCGGGACTTGCTTCGGGGCTCGGGATTGATACCTGGGATTCGGGGGACCTCTTTGCATGTAAATAGATGCAATACATGTGAGAGATGAGAGAATGAGCAACCAAACTCGGCTGGCCCTTCAAATCTATTTATAGGGCAAAACTGGCCCTTGCCACGTCGTGGCACCTTTTTCCACGTCGTGGGCTTGGTCTTCATTGCATGCGTCATCGCAAGTTGCATCTAGGGGACTCCCGGAGGTGTCAGAAGATTGGCCACGTTGTGGCACTGCTTGCCACGTCGTGGTATTTGACAGTTTTGGGGTTTCGCGCCCCGAACTTCAGAAATTCATAACTTTCGCATATGAACTATGTTTTTGACGTTCTTTATATCGACGCGAAGGTGATATTATGCTCTACAACTCTCTTTTAGACTCCATTGGCTAATTTTGAATTGATTTTTAATATATTATTTTTAGTAGGCCGGGACAGGAAAACTCTGTTCGAAATTCATAACTCCTTCATCTGAACTCCGTTTTCATCTGTCTTTTTATCGTTGGACTACTATCAATGAGATCTTCAATTCTCATTTAGAAATTTTTGGCTAAATATCACTCGATCTCTATTTCGAGTATTCGGGCTGCATACCGCTAAGTCGAAATTTCGAAAAATCATAACTTCCTCATACGAAGTCAGATTTGGGCGTTCTTTTCATGAACGCTCTCGGTTTAAGGAACTCTACAACATTCGTTTAGATCACTAAGGCTAAATATCGCACTAACATAAATTTCACTTTTTACGTCATTCAGCGTTGTAGGTTCTGTCGCGAAACTTCGACAGGTCATAACTTCTTCGTTATAACTCGGATTTCGGCATTCTTTATATATTCGGAAACCTCGTTTCAACTACTACAACATTATCCATAGATATCGGCTTTATCTAACATTTAATTTTGACGCTTATTTTTATTCTTAATTAAATTAAGACACACAATTAAGCACATAACACATAATACTCAAATAATACACTTCTATTATTTCAAAATGGGTTACAAAGGTTAACCTGGACTACTATATCAATATTAATGATGAGCCCAGAAACACAGGTGTTACAAACTAGGTGATGAGCCCATAATAATCTCTAATACACATATCTCTTTCAATCATATGTAGTAACCTATTCCTTATGTATACTCAAACTATATGTTTATTTGGGATTCATATCAATCCAAGACTTGATTGATATTTTGGATGTATTTTAAAGTATAATGACTATAAACAACAAAACCACAATTTTATTACACATTAGGTGTATTACAACATTGATTAGGTTAGCACTATTCGTTTAACGATGACCTAATTTCTACAATTGTCACAAAATCTGAGATGAAAAGAGGGTTTAAGTTCATCGACCTTTAGCGGTGACAATCAATAGTGGCGAATCGAAACCAATGTTGGCGACAATCACAAATAGTGGCGACAACTAAGGAGGAAACTTATGTTGCGTCTTTTTTTTACCTTTAGGGGCAACTTTTTGTCGATGATATTGGGTTTGTGCGAAAAGGAAGCCCCAACCATTGGATTAGATATTCAATCGGATGGTTGAGCTTTAATAGAAGGGATTCACACGGATTCGCTTCCCAAAGCCACTACAAGAATAGTGGGCAACAGCGGCGACACGTGTCACCGCTAAAGGTATGGGCTGTCGACGCTAATACCTTTAGCGGCGACGTGTCGCTACAAATGAGTCACCAGTAATACTTCGTCGCGAATGTGCATCTTGTCACCGCTAATAGTGTATCGTCGCTTTTATTGCCCTGTTGCCGCTAAAGCCTTCCTATCGCCACAAATACTACGTCGCCGCTAAAGCCTTCTTGTCGCTGCAAAAGATGTCGCCGCAAAAAAATGTTTGAGTTTTTTTTTTATTATTTAACATTAAATTCATAAAAAACAATATAACATTTATAAAATCTGATAAATTTTTATAGAAATATTAATCCATACGCAACCAATCCAAAATATTAATATTAATCCACAATCCAAAATATTAATCCATACCACAACCTAAAGTATTCTTCTAAATTACAAAACATTTCATAAAATCCTAAAGTAGCTACTCATCTTCATCATTTTCATTGGTATTATTTGGTTGTGGCAATTAGCGAAACCCCTCTTCCAATGCTGCAGAACAGGCCGTGTCTTTTAGTATCGTTTGCAACATTTCCAACTACAAATAAAACAAAATATATTACCAACATATCATAATAACATTATACAAAATATCAACATATCAAATCATAACCAACATATCCTTATAGAATTCTACTGTCCATTATAGCATTTACTTTCCAAAAAATACCAAACTACAAAATATCAACGTATCAAACCATAACAAACATATCATTATAACATTCTACTTTCCATTATAGCATTGTACTTTCCAAAAATTACCAAACTACAAAATATCAATAGACACGATGCAGCTGAAACATAATTTAGTGTTTAAGGTTTACTCTACAGGAAACAATAATCAAGTAGAGTATTCATAAAATCGATGATTCAAAAAGTATCCCAACACAGGAACACATGAACAAATAATCAGAAATGGATAGAGTATTCAAAAAGCATATATATATATATATATATATATATATATATATATATATATACATATATATATATATATATCACTGTTGTAAAAATCTCGACTAGGTCCCGATTAATCTCCGATTAATCCTTAGGCACTACTCGACCGATTAGAGAGCGTCTAACGATTAATCCCGGCATACATAATGACTGAAACATTAGAAAACGATGGAATGTTAACATTTTGAAGAAGTTGTATTTCAATGGAAACTATTTGAGGCATGATTAGTGTTATATTAATCATATTAACCAATTTTGTTATCATATTAGTGGTATTTACGAACTTTGATATGATATTAGTCATATTTAATTTTTTAAAATTCAACAAATTAATAGTTAATGGTCCCCGATAAATCTTTGCCTAGCCAATTAATCCCTTGACCCCAGTCCATCGACTAGCTAACGTCGAACGTTTTTTAGAACGTTGATATATATATATATATATATATATATATATATATATATATATATATATATATATATATATATATATATATATATATATATCCTAGGAGCAAAGAGAAGGTGACAACATTAAGTCATTAATAAACAAAGAGAAGGTGACAACATTAAGTCATTAATAAAATTAAGGACTTTGATTTTAAAATTAACTTAATTTTATGTTATAATTAATTTAATATTTTCTTTTTTATTATTAGTTTTTTTTAACATTAATTTAATTTGATTTTATAATTAATTTGATTTTATTTTAATATTAATATTAATTTGATTTTATAATTAATTTAATTTGATTTTATAATAAATTTAATTTGATTCTAAAGGTAACTTAATTTGATTTTCTAATTAATCTATTTTTTTTCTTTTTTGTTATTAGTTTAATTTTTTAAACAAATTTTATTTTATTTTAATATTAAAATTTAAGTTGATTTTAAAACTAGTTGAATTTGATTTTACAATTAATTTATTATTTTTTATTGATTTTTTTAAAACTAATTTAATTTTATTCTATTATTAAATTAAAATTACTAAAAGTACGTTGCTATTAATAACCTAATTAAGCTAAAGTTGTAATAACAACATTAAATCACTAACAAAATTAAGCACTTTGAAACCATATACAATACATTACTATAAGTAAATTGCTATTAATAACCTAATTAAGCCAAATGTATACATCTAATTTGTATATTCCAATTTTATACAATTAAACCAAATGTATACAATACATTTAATTTCAATTTTCATTTCATTTTAGACATACATTACAACTTGCATATTCCAATTTCATACAATTAAGCATACAATTCCAAACAAATGTATACATCAAATTTCAAACAAATGCATACATCCAATTCCAGTTTCATACAAATCTATACATCTAAATACAAAATCAAACAAATGTATGTATATATATATATATACATCCAATTTCAATATCTAATTTTAATTTCATACCAAATTTCATTTTTAAGCTAAGGTGGTATAGACATAAATCAAAGAAACATATACAAAATGCATAAACACTTCCCACAAATCTGAAAAAACATATATAATCCCACAAAATGCATAAACACTTCATAACATATATACAATCCCACAAAATGCATACACTTCATATCTCAAAAGACAAACATAATCAGTCAACAAAATTGAAGAATACAAATAATTTATCATCCAAATTAGCACAAAAATAGAAAAATAAGAGAAAATAGGGAGGAATTCGACCTTCAATATGGGCAATTTCGGAATTGAGCTAATGGGTCGCAAGTATGGAGTGTTAGGTCGTCGGTAATGGAGAATTGGGGGAAGGTGGGGGTCTACCAAGGGAATGTCGCCAGTTTCTAGCGTAGGCGTCGTCGTGTTAGTGAGAAAGAACAGAAAGGAAAGAAACGAGAGAAAAGGGTAGGGACAGAAAGAACGACATAGAAAAGGAAGCTGTAGAGGGTTATTTGCGACGGACTTTAGCGATGACATGCAATAGCGGCGATGTCAAGGTATTAGTGGCGACATTAGGGAAATAATGGCGACATTAGCGGATCGCAGTTAGTTGACATTAACGGTGACGCAGGACAATAACGCGTCAATTACATATCGCTGCTATCGTCCCGCATCACCGCTAATGCCAATATTTTTTATAGTGAGCATTAACGGCGATGTCTTTAACGACAACAAAGACTTGTAGCCGCTAAAATTCATTGTGGTCGTTAAAGGTGTCGCCAACAATCACATGATTTGTGGTAATGGAAAACACTAGCATGAAGCAATGATTACAAAACATTGATACATTCAGACTCTATTTTTATGCAATTGAATGCCGTGAGTTTATTCACGTTAACCAAAATATTGATATGCTTTATTTATTTTTTATTATATTTCTTAATCTTTCAAGAGAATCCAATTTCTACACTTCTATATAACCCAAGCAAAGGCCAAGAAGAGAATGTTGATATTATATATATGCGTTTGAAACTTTTTGAATACCTCAAACTGTACTGTGGTTCTAAAATACATTAATTATACGGGTGCGAGTTGATGCGAATTGTTAAAAAATTCATAATTACTCTTTTCAATAATTCAATTTAGATATATTATAATCTATTGAATATAAAATACATGGTTACAAACTTTTTACTTGTGTAATGTCGTGAGATAATCCTTTCTCAAATGAAATGTTACATAATTTTAGACGTATGATTTAAAATTTGTTTGTATATTTTTTCTTATTAATTTGTATAAAAAGTTAGCAATGAAATAATGGTAAATAAATAAACATTCAACTCTTATAAAACATTGAAACCTGAAAAACATATAACACACCGTATAATGCAGTGTAACAAAGTTGTGAACGGGAAACCACACTGCGATTGTCCTAAACCACACAGTGGTGAACGCATAACCTTTCAGTGGTACCTATAAAATGGTAATGACATTAATTTTAAAAGATGTTTCATCTTAATAGCGAAACTATTATTATTATTATTATTATTATTATTATTATTATTATTATTATTATTATTATTATTACATTAGCGGGTTGATATTGAGTCCGCTACGCTCCGACGGGCTGTTGAGTTGATGAACACCTGATGGATATCATTAGCAGGTTGGAACATGTAAATTAATTAAAGTTATACTAATAGACAAAAATATGAACTTACTAATGAGAAATTTGAAAGTTAGCATAATATTCCGGATAAGAACCTCTGAACTTTTTATTATAATACCATTTTAATCCTTTCAAAACACATTACTTGACATGAAAAAAGTTGTTAATGGAACCCTCCCCTGAGTTTATAATAGTTACTTATGCTCTTTATATATAATTATGTCTTATTATTACATGATCGTATTAATGTGCATCTTATTCCATTTGGTGAATATAAGTTTTCATCTATTGCAAAATGACGTGTAATTTGGAGTTGTTCGTAACTTCAGTGCTAGATTTCTTTGCTATGCCATACGGTAAACATTAGTCAGAGATATATCTCTGAACTAAATCTTAATTTCACAATGATAGATTCTTGTACGTATACCTATAGAATGATATCATGAATTTGTATGTAAATAAATGATATAAAATGTTCAGATAACTTTGACATCTAAATTTTAAAATAAAAAAGAAATGTTACAATTCTGATGCGACGTATAAATGCACTATTTTGTCCAACAAGTGGAATTCGTATTTCTTTTTTTGAAACACGTTTTTGGAGAATTAATCAATTAAACCGATTTATAACATGAGTGTTACAAAGCATATCATATAATTATATGGGGCAAAACGATTATACATAATGAATTAAGTAAATATACTGTTTTACCCTTTTATTATTTCATTCTTGATTATATTTCTCCACTGATAAACATTTAGATGGCGAAGATTGTAATATATACTAGGTGTAAAACTACGGGTTGATTAAAAAAGAAATTAAATATTAAAATATAAAAGGGAAAACGACTTAAAAGTCCAACGAAGTTTCCAAACCGTTCAAAAAGCCTCAATCATGTTTTGTCTGTTCAAAAAAACCCAACGAACTTAACCTTTTGTCTAAAAAGTCTAATAAAGTTCCAAACCGTTCAAAAAATCTCAATTTTGTTTTGTTTAAGTTCGTTAGGTTTTTTTTGAACAGTCAAAACATGATTTGAGTTTTTTAAACGTTTTGGAAACTTCGTTGGCCTAACAAGTTATTTTTCCGATACGGTAATAAGCCACGTCATCTGTTTCTCTTATTTAACTTTCAGGAAAATGTAACTTAGTTGGGCTTTTTAGACAAAATGTTAAGTTTGTTGGGTTTTTTGAACAGACAAAACATGATTGGGGTTTTTTGAACAGTTTGAAAACTTCATTGGGCTTTTAAGGCATTTTCCCAATATAAAAAATAAAATTTTGAAATAATAAATAAAGAATGTATTAATTGCAATTTAATATCATATTTATGACATTTAATACTTCACATATATAAATATATATATTATATGATTTTTTTAATTTTAAAATTTGAAAAACCTAAAAAAGGACATATAGATATTATTTATTTCAAAATTATCATAAAATGACAAATATCAAAACTTATGAAAGATTGAGATGTGCCAAAATGGATTTTTATTTATTATATAGTTGATAGTTGATACTTGGTTGATCATTAATTAGTAGTTTAGTACATTAAGTATCGTCGATTCAAAAGAAACAGTAACTAGCATTTTCCATTCAGACGAACCAAGTAAATAATTAGAAGTACAGGGTTATGTTTGGAATTCATATATCATTTTCGTGATAATTAGGGTTACAAGAGTACTTACGTGTATCTTGAAGTCAAACTATTGGACTTTTTTCTGTCATTCTTTTTTGGAAATTAAAAGCAATCGAGTAGTACCAAATTTAAGGCAATGAATATGTAGTATGTAGGGGTTGCGGGTGGACATAATACCCAGTATACCAACCACGTCCTTACACATATAGCTAGCAAGAATGATGACATCAGCGGAAGTATTAGTAGACTTATAAGCACCCACCATACTTCCTCTGCAACTTCATCACGCAACCACTCTATCTAACCCTCCTATATATGAAAATATATAAAATTATTTCATACATATATATATACATTCATATACGTTTATATAACCTATATATGTATAACTCTACATGTATATATAAACTCTCATACAAACATGTTATACTTCAATTTGGATGGTTTGCTTACTATAGCCAAGAGATAATTTTGAATTATATATATATTAAGGATGAAAGATAAAAACTTCAAATCCTTGTTTGGACTCCTAGTTTTTATCTTTTTTTTTTCTTTTTTTAAAGTAATTCAAGTATAGAGGTTTGGAGAAAAGGACTATGTTTAAATTATACAGATAAATCCTTTTGAAAACTTTAATTAGTGAATTTAGCCGGCTTATGGAGGATGATATACATTTATCATCAATTTATTCATTGCTAAATTACTAGATTTGCTTTTATTTCTTTTGTTGATAAATCTGTTGCTAAATGTGTTACAGAGCAGATATTGTGTGGTGCTTAACGAAGTAACAATTAATTGCTGCCGTTTAAAGAAAAACTTAATGAAACTCGTTGTTACTTTTCTTTGAACAACAAATTTATATATAGAGATGCTAATGCTTAATGTGAACATGATCCTACATTAAAGTAAAGCTTATGAAATACATTTTCATCATTTAGCACCAACTTAACCATAACAAATTTGACAACCATTTTGTTGAATCCATTGATAGATTACTATACCATATATCACTTCTAAAATTTGTTTTGTTTGTAAATCCAATTATAAATATTTTAAAGAACAGATTTTGCATGGTACTTAACGAACAATAGAATTTCCTCCATCAAAGGATCTCGATTCTCTAATAGCATGAAATAGTGTATCTTAATTACACACAAGGCAAATCTCCAATAAAATTATAATATTTTTGGCTAGTTTACGATTTAATCTCAATTTTTATTTTTTAAACAAAAAAATCTCGATTATTTTATATTTTGTCTAAATTAACGAAATAAACATTATTTTTTTCAAAAAATATGACATATTATCGTATAAAATTATATAATCTGAATTTTTTTGTTAAAAAAAAATAAACATTAGAATTAAACCGTAAACTAACCCAAAATATTCAGATTTTATCTGAAATTTCCTAAGATACAAAGTACAAACTATAGATAATCGGAAGTGTTACATGGATTACATATTAGGGTAATCTTCGTCTACAACCGAATTTTGTAGATTTCTAATGATTAAAGGTTTTCAATTTTGGTCCAAAGACAGAAGCAATTAGACTTCACAATTCAATGACTCTACCATATTATATGTAGTTACTGTCTAGTATCTTAATATATGTACTCCATCACATTACTAGAAAAAAAAAAAGTTTCCTCATAGCACCACAAAATCTGTTAGTATAACACAAATTTAAAAGAAGGGTTAATTAGGGTTCTAACATTTTTATGGTTTACTTAACTTGCATTTTATGAACACCCCTTTTAATAAACTCTATACAATGACGGATTGACAGCTACCATATATAAATACATATTCTTCCTTTTCATATATGATACCTTCTATGCTCCTCATTCCATCCCTTCACAACACTCTCTTTTTCTCTTTTATTTTCTGATCATTCGTGGTGTTAGGAATGGCGCTATTCCTATATTCATCATCATAAGTTCTTAAAAGCCTACTCATTCTCTTATAGAAATTATGGGTCATTCATTCAATGAAAATCCGACCCATTTTTTAATGAATGGTATGTAGCTGTGACAATGGTGGTGACACTAAACAGGCTTTTCTTTCTACCATGATCAGGCAAGTGATAAAATCATGTTTTTTTTTTGTTCTTTCATGATTCTAAATAATTTACTTTTTCTTTACTTATTCTGTCATTTTATTGAGCATTGATAGTAGTAACTTAATATAGCTGTTCCAGGTGTACCCATCAGATTCTAACACAAAATATTGAACTAATCTACATGAAAGGATACATAACTAAATTCCTGAAACTCAGTCTCACAGATGATGAATATTTTGTATTGACAATTCTTAATTGATCACTGTTATCTATATTATATACTTTTACATTTATAAAACAATTTACAAAATGTCGCTGTTGAAATTTTATATACAGACAGAAAAGAACAGGATTACAATCTAAGAGTTTCATGGTGAATGATGTATTCATCATTACTCTTAATTTAACAGCTAAAAGGAGAAGAAAACAAGAAAAAGATTGAATCAACTGTCAGTATACCAAATACCCAAATTAACGATGAAGTAGTTCTGTACTTCAAATTTCAAAGAGTGTAATTATGAACAAGGCATGCTGCCAAATATATTATTCATGTACTATTCATCATTGCCCTAGCTATAACTCATATATGTTTCAAGATTATTTTGGCATAATTATTTGTTTTATATGACCAAAACCACAATATTTTAGCTAATAATTCGTTACGAAAATCATATAATAATATATTTTCATAAAGAAAGTGACAAAAGTTACATTATCAGCAACTTCGATTAAAAAAAAAAAAAAAAAAAAAAAAAGTCACCACCATATCTTCTAATTAGAGGAATGCAATTTACCTATAAAAAAAAGAGCATATAGCCTTTATGTGTTCTTGTTGTAGGGTTATATATATTTATTTGGTTGGGTTTTAATCATTGCCCTATCTATAACCTAATGTGAGTGGGTGTACCACAAAAGTTTCAACTTATTAAGTGTTATACCCCACCATCTTCTTAAAGAAGAACCAGACATATCCGATTTTAGAACAAGAGAAAACATGACTCAATTTAATGAAGTTCATACGAAATTTAACAAAAAGTTATCGGGATATATATGTTTATAAATCAATTTAAAGAAGTTCAATCGATATATACAAGTTATAAGTCTTCAAAATATTTCATATTTAGTTTATTTAGCTTGACTTACAGTTCCATAAATTTGACTAAAAACCTAGAGACATCAAATATCAATTCTGAATCTAAATGTTTTTGTTTCTGAATTTCAGTAATAAATGTGGACTCTAAATTTGTGATGATGATAGTCACTTGAGCAACTTTGGGTCGTACTCATCTTCTGGTTGCATGGTAGATTACTCATAAATGATATAAAGATATGAAATAAGTCAGGTCATTTGTTTTCAGTACAATCGAACTAAAAAACGTGCATCATAGGATTCATAATGTTCTAGCAACAAATTTGCAATGTGAGATTAAATCAAACAAAAAAAACATCTAAATCGGTGATAAGGGTTATGATTAGAACAATAGTTAGTCAGATCTTGGTTATCATTGATCTTATTTTTGAAAAGATCCAAAAGAAATGTTGAAAAAAAAGAAAAAAAAATGAATGAATTATTTAAACGTACATATCACGAGTGTCATATATTTGGTAGATAGATCAAAGTTACAAACACTCAAAAGGCATAAAAAATATAGTAAAATGGATTAACTGTTTAATCAACAACATTTATGGACTTACATCCTTAAGTATATATCGCTCCATCATCGACAAGATCTTTTGCACTGATCAGTAATAGATCCGGCGGCTGCTGCCATTGAAGAGTTAATTATTTCAAGATAACAAAGAAAAGGATTAGCAAATCACGTGTATATGTGTTTAAATCATGTACCTCTTCAAGATCTAGATCAATGGAGATTGTTCTTAAACTGGGAGATTGAATCTTTTGATCCAACGAAGTTGTGGTGGGAAGTATACAGAAGTGAGTATGGCTTTGGAAGCTTTTGCTCCATGAATGATTCCCCAATTTTGGGTTCGTGGTTACTTTGTGATTGAAGATAGCAGTAATTACGATCATCAAGAACATTCTTGGAGTCGATGTTTTCCAGGTTTTTGTTTCGGGATTTTTCGATTGTTCTTTCCCTAGCTCTTGCTCTTGCCTCTGCTCTTAACTGGATTCTAGCTGCAAGATTTATAGGAAATCCAGTTTTCATATTTTTTGGTGTTGTTTTCTTCTTCCTTTTGACGCCATTAACGTACTTAGCAGCTACTGGTTTCTTCTTTTTTCCCTTCTTTTCGACATGATCTCCTTTCTCCATGAAAACTTCTTCACATTGATCAGTAAGAGTGGAAGGAGATAACGTGTGCTTCTTTTCTTCAAGCAAGTCTTTAATGGCGGACTTCGATTTCGTAAAGAGCCAATCAAGGGTTTTGCTTGCTTTATCAAACCCTAGCAAATCTTGAAGACCAAAAAACTTTCTTGAAATCTCAATTGATAATCTCACCCTCCGATCTCTGGGACCTTGAGCTGTGAAGATCTTACTGTGTCGATCTTTCTTTGAAACTGCAACTCGCTTTCTAGAGGGAGAGTTCACTGATTCTGAAAGATTCAGATGATTACGATTATCAGAATTTTGTATACTTGATGCTTTAATGGGTAAAGGAGTTTGAACATGATCAAAAGAGCAATCTCCGGCGATAAATGGGTGGTGGTTGAAATGAACGCCATCTTTTTCTTGACCAAAAAAGACAGTAGAAGAATGAGGGAAGCCATTGATTGGAGAAGGAAAAGAGTTGGAGAAATTAAACATATTTAGAAATGAATTTAGAACCCAAAAAGGAGAGAAAATCTTCAGCTAAATTTTCATCCAATTGAAGTAAAAGCAAATAGATCAAAGCACCCTTTTCCTTCAAATGGATTAATCTACATTATGCATCTTCTTAAAGACTACAACTCTTTATCTTTTAGGGCAACAAATGTTCATCTTTTAGGGCATAATTAAGTAAACTCCTGGCACTTCCTAAAAAGGAACAGTTTCTTTCTCGAAAAATATGGGGTGAACCTGTACCTTCATATAAGACATACAATAGTGAACAGAACCCCTTGTTTCCTTTTTTTAAAATAAGAAAATTAAATTATCATAGAGGAAGAAAACAAAAAAAAATTGTTGATGGGAAATTCTAATCAATGGCATCAGTTCTTTTTTCCTGGTCAAAGCCAAAAAGCTATGTTTCGTATTATAAGAAATGATCGTCTAGGGTTTATGCAATATAACGTTTTATAGATCGTAGGGACTGTACGTGCATGAAATATATTAATACGTTTATCTTTTTCTGATTTTGGTATGATGAATTATAGATATTTAATTTCATATAAATTCAGAAAACTATTAATAATTTCTGATAATATAAAATATATTCAAAGACACATATACATGATCAAAATCAAAAGCAAGTAATTCATATACTTATAACAATACACCAAAAAAAAAAAAAAAAAAAAACTTACCTAAATATATTTCTAGAAATTTTGTTTATCAATCAACCGAATTTTACTAAGCGAAGATAGTAACTAAGAGGTTAATTACTTAATTAGCCATAAAATCTTTAATTTTATCCTTATAAATCATATTAAAAAGTCATGCAAATGCAAATGAATGTGATTTAAGATAAATTATATTCTTACATAATATTCATTTAAAACTATCATAAAACTTTATGTTTTTTAACCATTTAATTGCAACAACTCAAAAGTTTTTTAAATTATGTCTAATAATTATTAAGTAATCAAAATAATGTAATATAAGTTATAATTATCGGATAGTTTAATAGGTTTAACTAAATGATTTTTCATATTCCCAACATTAATGACATTTACTAATAACGTTTCACTTTTCTCATGTGGCACCTATTTAGTAGTATGTAAGTAACATATTCTAACAAAAGACATGTATTTGAAACGTTTGTCATCAAAATATGAATATATGAGAAATTAAGTTCTTTCGCAATGAGATTTTTCTTGTGATAATAATGTTTATGTTAAGAGGTAACTATTGTAATGAGATTTTTCTTTCGATAATAGTGTTTATGTTAAGAGGTTTCGCGTAAAAACCAATAACCTCTATTGTTAGGGAAAAAAGTATGAGATTGATATTTTTTTTTTTTCTGAATCAGCTAAAAATTTCTATATTCATTTTTTATATGGTTTATGAGTGTTAATATGTTTTTTTAATACAAATGTCATAATAAATGTTTTAGTGTTTTTATGGTATTAAAATTTGTAATATTTTTTCATATTATTTCTTATTTATTGTATATAGAAATCATTATATATATATATATATATATATATATATATATATATATATATATATATATATATATATATATATATATATATATATATATATATATAATTTTATTTCTAATAAGTCTAAAAAGAAAAGCTTTACGTGACATATATAACTGGACTATGGGTTCCTTCCCTAATTTTTACCACTGGTTAAGTAGTGTTTATTTATAATGATATTAAATTAATCATCATAAAAATCATTTACATTTCATTACTTTTTAAACTCAAGGTGTAAAATTGAAAATATTAAACCAAATCAACTTTCCAAACTTTAATGTTGGCAAATATTCCTTCATAAAATAATGATAATAATAATAAGTATCATAAGTACCAATTGAGTAACATAAATTAACAAAGTTTTTGTAACATCCTATTTCGAATTGTTCTTATTTTAAATTGGTGATCAAAAGATTAAGTGCTATCAAGCTACAGATACCTTAGGGGTTGAGTTTTGGACACAATTGGAGTTAGATAATGTATCTTGGTTGCTTGGGTATTCAGTTGAGTTTTTGGGTAAATGTGTATTTCGATAATTTGTCAGCTCGGGTTTTTATGGGAAGTGGATTTTAGTTTGGGATATTTTATGGCAGGTAGGAATTCATATTAGTGTTGAGTATCTTGATACCTTTCTATGGATATATGAATGTTGGAATCGGAGTTGTATCGAGTGAGTTATCGCATTCAGAAAAATTAGGGTTTTGGGAGAAGCCCTAGTACGCGGGGCATACTAAAGTAGTACGCATGGCGTACCGAGGAGAAGGAATTACCTAAGGCATAGCTATGAGGAACGTGGGGCGTTTGTGCGAGGTTGGGTTACATGTGCGGCCTCGTACGCGGGGCGTACGAGAAGGTACGTTGGGCGTACGAGGGTCAGATTGAAAAAAGAATAATCTTAGGTTTGTATCCAATATAATCATAATGTTAAGCCGCCTTCTTCATCCTAAGATAGCCCCCACCCTCTAAAACCCTAGAAATCGTCCTTGATTACTCATGGTGGCATTTGGAGCTTATGGAGTCCATTTTTGGAGTGTTTGGTCCATTTCCATGAAGGTGGAGTTTGATGCAAATATGAGGATCAAGAAGAAGCTTATGGATATGGCTTTTGTGACTCATTTTCAACTTGATGAAGTTATAAAGATTTAAAATTGATCATTGGTGTCTTAGATCTACCATCTGTGGGTTTTTATTCATTTTGTTCCCAAGTATGAGATCTAGTTGTCTTTATTTCATTACAGGAGCTTTGAGTTGCCCCTCTTAGTGTTTCTAAGGTTCAAGGTCCATAATGTTGTCACTTTTAGGGTTTAAGACCATTTATGTTGGAGTTTGAGCCATTTCCATGGAAGTAGAATGTTATTTTTGGAGTTTGGGTTTATTTGGGGCATTCAAAGCCACCAAATCAGTGACTTTATGGGTTTTGACGTTATTTGGGGACTCAGATCTGAAGTTTCGGCATATGGATTAAGCATTAAGAGGTTAATGGCAAAAGTGGGTTTAAGAGGGAAGTACGTTGGGCGTACAAGCTAGTACGCGCTGATGGGTTTTGAGCAATTCTAACACTCCTAAGTGTACATGCAACCTTAGAAAACCGTGGATCTATGTTTGTCTAAGATACATGCAAAATACTTTTTCCAAGGTTCATAAACCTATCTAGCATACATGGGGAACTTTATAATATAAAAGATAGCTAGAAATACATACCTTGTTGTTGTTATGATTTCTTGAAACCTTGAGAGCCTAGCACCCCAAGTGTGATGCTTCAAATTCTTCACACAACACCAAATGCTTTGGAATAACTTTGAGAGAATGTGTAACACTCTAAAATCGGTCAAGCCCTCTTGTCACTATGTGTAACTGATTTTAGTGAGTATGATGTTCTTTATATAGTGTCACATCTAGGGTTACACCATGTAAACCCTAATGTGGCATGACTCTTCATTTCCATGACCCATGGGTTTGTAACTCCCATGGAGCATCCAATGGGTTTAACCCAACTTGATTATCCATGGAGCCTTTTAGCACACTATATAAGTTATGGATGATTTACATAATCAACTCATATATTTAATTAGTCACCATTTGATCACTTAATTAATTCTTGATCAATACTAATTAAATAATTCTATTAATATATTAGAACTTATAATATATTAATAAATCACAAGTGTTAATTCTCTCATTTAGTCTATCCAAATACATGATGCCATGCAACCCAAATGGACCATGCCGGGTCGGGTCAAGTGCATACTAGAAATAGTTATGGACTTAGATACCTTATCCAACAGTCTCCCACTTGGATAAGTCTAATAACTATAACTGCAAGTATGACTTCAGGAACCGATCGACAATCGTAGCTCTTTTCAAGGTTTCTCGGAACTGAGAAGATGATGATACGCCATTTTAGATAAGTGATCATATAATTCTCTGTTCTAGATATCAGTCGGACAAATACATGGAACAGTATCATAGTTTTTGTCTAGCAGTTTGTTTCCCGATTTTCGATTTGTTTGACATAGAACTTAATTGAACACACCAACTTAGTTCTGACCAGGCCCGGTACATGGGTCAAAACAAAATCATCGAGGGGCCCAAATATCGCTTCTAATCCAAGAAGGAATAGATAAACTTCGACTCATATGCTTGATCTTCTACTTGTTAAATTACACACAACCGCACGTTTTATAACATCGAGTTACTAATGCGTTTTCGCACGATCAATGCATAACTAACTCATAGTTAACACGTCATATCTCTAGATTTGAAGACTTATATGATATTACTATCTCACGATCACTCGAGATAAATTCCATGAAGTGATACCAGTGAGCGTGGGTTGAATCCAATACTCAGAACTTATGAGCACTCATGAGTGTTGAGGCCATGTCCAACATCTTAGACCTCTACAACCAACTCATGATAGTCTTACTTCATATCTACTTCCTACATATGACTGACTATGGATAATTTGAATAATATGTAAAACTCAACATAAATATTCTGGAAGTCAAAACATGCAAAAGAAATAATAGTAAACGATTGACAAGGGATAGCAACACTTTACTCATAAATAAACACAACTTTTATTCATCATCAAATGTCAATTACACTTTACAAATTTCAAAATTATCTAACTACTAAAACTAATATCATCATTCAACCCTATACTTCTTGCATTCTGGAGATGCTTAACCCTACCCAGTCCCTTCGTGAGGGGATCTGCTGGGTTCTCATCCGATGATACCCTCTTTGCTACAAGGAGTCCTTCTTCTATACGATGTATGATGAAATGGTATTTTATGTCAATGTGTCTGGATCTCCCGTGATCCCTTGGTTCCTTTGCTAAGGCAACTGCACTTTCACTATCACATAAAATCTCTATGGGCTCCGCTATAGCTGGTACAAATCCAAGGTCTCCAATGAATTTCTTTAGCCATATAGCCTCCTTTGCTGCCTCGCTTGCCGTTATATACTCTGATTCACAAGTTGAATCAGCCACTGTCTCCTGCTTGGAACTTTTCCAAGAGATTACTCCTCTATTTAAGGTAAAGACCCAGTCCGACTAAGAGCGGAAATTATCCATATCAGTCTGGAAGCTAGCATCATTATACCCTACAACTCTCAAGTCATCATTCCCACCAAGGGTAAGGACCCAATCCTTAGTCCTCTGCAGGTACTTGAGAATGTTCTTTACCGTTGTCCAGTGAGCCTTACCAGGGTTCCCCTGATACCTGCTAACCATGCTTAAAGCAAAAGCTACATCAGGATGAGTGGAGGTCATAGCATACATGATCGAGCCTACTGTAGAAGTATACATTACTCGACTCATTTCTGCTATCTCAACCTCGGTACTCGGGCTCTGAGTCTTACTCAGTCTAGCGTTACTCTGGATGGGTAACTCTCATTTCTTGGAATTTTACATGTCGAATCTCTTCAGCACCTTCTCCAAGTATGTACTCTGACTAAGCCCAATTAGTCTTGTACTCTGGTCTCTTAGAATCCTTATCCCTAGAATATAGGCAGCTTCTCCAAGGTCCTTCATAGCGAAACACTTCTCAAGCCAGGACTTAACTTCCTGCAAGGTTGGGATTTCATTTCCTATGAGTAGTATGTCATCCACATACAGCACCAAAAAGCTAACTATACTCCCACTAGCCTTGACATATACACAAGATTCATCTTCACTCCTCGAAAAGCCAAACTCTTTGACTTTCTCATCAAAGCAAAGATTCCATCTACGAGGTGCTTGCTTTAATCCATATATGGATTTCTCAAGCTTACACACTCTATTAGGGTACTCTGTGATGACAAAACCCTCTGGCTGATTCATGTAAAGATCTTCAGCCAACTTTCCATTAAGGAAAGTGGTTTTGACATCCATTTGTCATATTTCATAGTCATGAAATGCAGCAATGGCTAACAATACCTTAATAGACTTAATCTTGGCTACTGGTGAAAAGGTCTCATCATAGTCAACTCCTGGAGTTTGAGAAAAACCATTTGCAACCAGTCGTGCCTTATAAGTGTGTACATTACCATCCATGTCGGTCTTCTTCTTGAAGATCCATTTGCACCCAACTGTCTTACGACATGACACATTGTCAACCAAGTCCCAGACCTGATTGTCATACATGGACTGTATCTCGCTATCCATTGCCTCTTTCCATTTAACAGACTCGGGGCCTGCCATGGCTTCCGCATAGCTGTTAGGTTCATCCAGACTTACCAATGTTCTATCAATGATAAGTGTCTCACCTTCCGCAGTAATATGGAAACCATAGTAATGCTCAGGTACATTACTAACCCTTGTGGAATGTCTTAGAGGTACAATTGGAGGTATAATTGGATCAACAGGTGTTTCCTTCTCAATTTGACTGCTAGGGTTTGAGGTTCCTTCACCACTTGACTCTTGAATTTCTTCAAGGTCAATTTGCCTCCCACTGTTTCCTTGGCTTATGAACTCTATCTCTCTCTCGAAAGACAGCCCTCCTTGCTACAAAGCCCACATTTTCACTAGGTCTGTAGAAGAGGTAACCTAAGGATTTTTGTGGGTAGCCGATGAAAATACACCTCTCACTTCGAGGTTCGAGCTTGTCATGAGTCTCGCATCTCACGAAAGCCTCGCAACCCCAAATCTTGATGTGGGCTAGGCTACGAATTTTTCCAGTCCACACCTCGTGAGGTGTTTTCGCAACCTTCTTTGTAGGGACCAGATTAAGGATATGGGCGACAATCTCTAAGGCATACCCCCAAAATGAGATTGGTAGCGTAGCTCGACTCATCATGGAACGAACCATGTCCAACAAGGTTCGATTACGTCTCTCAGCTACACCATTCAATTGTGGTGTCCTGGGAAGTGTCAATTGTGAGACAACCCCACATTCCCTCCATTAGTTGAGGAACTCTGTTGTCACACCCCAAAACCGGAATGGCGGAATCGTTCAAGGGTGGAGGACGTCATGTTTAGTATCACGAGATATGTATATGGTAAGCAAGTAATGAACAACCATTTCATTCTGAAAGAAAGTGTTTACAATGTGTGTGTTCACAAAACATAGAATTCATACACAAATAACAAATCAATATTTGAAGCTATAATGCTTCATCTTCTGAATCCCCAGCACGAGCACCTGTTTAATAGTCTCCTGAGAATACAAGTTATTTGAAAGAGTTGATCAGCAATTAAGCTGGTGAGTTCATAAGATTTTAGTGATGTGAGTAAGCTGTAAAATGTTGTTGAAAATGTATATGTAAAAGTAGGGTAAGCTATAAGTTCTGTTTTGAAAAGTTCGCCTGATCCTCTAGAAAATCCTATATTTCCTACTTGAATGAGAGTTAAGTAAAATGACACTACAAGCCTTTCTATGGGTACTAGGTGGGTACAAGTTATATACAACTCAGAGTTAACAAACAATCGATTGTGCGCATCTGCCCTAAGCTCACAACCCAACGAGGAACATAAAGTAAGGCAGATAGCACACATCCCATTGGTTGTTAGATCGTTGTCATATATAACCCTGGTGTATTCACTTGTTACTCATGGAGTTAATTGTAATGGTTCCTTTATATCTAATGAAAAGTTCTTTAAGAAAACCTATATTCCTTATAGTAAAATAGTGACCACAGTGACTACTTTTATAATAGCTTAGTTTATACTGCTATATATAATCCAATATCAGATAGAAAGTTAATTGAGTGAATCTGCTCTATGCTAACAACCCAACGAGGAACAGGAAATAAGGCGGAGAACACACATTTAACTACCTATTGGGTATTAGTTTTATATATAAACATGGTGTATAAACTAAGGTATTATAGAGTTACTCACCTAAAGTCTTTAAAAATTGTACCGGTTTAATAAAATGGATTAAACCCTTTTACTGGGAAGTTCTTAGTTTTGTATACCCAAAGTACTGATTTTGGAAAGTATGTTTTGTACTAGAAAAACTGTGCTTTGACTCTATGTCCTATAACCTGACCCATACCTGGTACCCTTATGATGACTTAATGTATACTAAGCATACATGTATATAGAATCGGGTAGATAATAGATTGGGTGAATCCGTTCCAAGCCGACAACCCAACGAGGAACAGGAAATGAAGCGGAGAGCACACATCCTATTAGGTGTCGGAACCTATTGGTATATATGTATCATGTGGTGTATACATTAAGGAATCATAAGACTAGCATTATGGTCCTAACTTTTAATCGTAACCTTCTACCAAGACCTGACTGTTTTTAAAGTAGCCTTCTACCAAGACCCGACTGTTTTGAAAGTAGCCTTCTACCAAGACCCGACTGTATGACTATTATTATTGAAATCTAATCTACCTCATCGATTATGTGAACGTGACACATAGTAAAGGTATTAATAATATATTAACTGGAACTTTATATCCTTTTGTAATTGTCGTATATACAGTGTAAGTACTGTAGTATTTGTAATAAGTGACTACTTTTTGTACTATTTTGCCTTAATTGAGGGTTAAGGCATAATGTGATGGCTAGATCCCATGCTAAACGCCCCCTTGTCAAGAGATTTTGGGAACTACATGCGACCCCTACAATGATAGCAAGCCGCGAACATCCACATTACTATGATCATGTATACCCAATATAACTATCACATGCATTAGTGATTCATTGGTATAGTTAGATCCTGAAATTGTTCCATGCTATAGCACCTTATTAGGTATGTTCTGTTATTGTGTGTTGTAGTCGTATTTATGTAAGCGTATCCATATATGCGTATTGTGTTAGTATAGACTCATGAATGAACTGACTCTTTGTGTGCTTCATTGTACTAGAAGTAATGAATAGCATTCTCCTAAACTACACCTATTATAGTTTACTAATGTTCTACTTGGAATGTTATTGAAAAGACTCGTTTATCTACTAAGTTATGCTTGTACCTCAAAAATAGAGTTTTGTATAACAATAAAGTAACATAACTTTAAAAGAGTTTGAAATGTTCTAACAGCTTATAAATAACATAAGTAACATTTTGAAGGACGTTTGTAACAAACAATTACACAATTATCATTGTGTTCAACTTGTATCCCCCCCCCCTTTAAAATAGTTAAAATAGTTAAAATAGTTAAAAGATTCATTATAGGGTATGAACTCACCTGATGTGGTGATTCAAACGGGGTATGCATGTAAGGATGAGAAGTTCCACGAATGAAGTCTCGAGACACAACAAGTCCTAAATGATATATAATGACACATATTGGCATGAATATAGTGTTCACAACAACTATATGAAAGTAAACACCTTCCAGGACTAGGAAACACCTTGACCAAGTGTTAGAATCATATGTGATTCAACAAGGGAAGGTAGAATGGCCCTCACATGAGTTTACTACCATGGGTTTATGGCCCAAGGGAGTTTACGGCCGTAAACTCACGTTCACTCATGTATAATGGCAAGTTTGAAGGATAGGGAAGTTTTAGGGACTTTAGCTCTACACTAAGATGAGAAAGACCACTTTCTTTGAAGCCTTTGGTGAGTTTACGGCCCTAATGAGTTTACAGCCATAAACTCATGACCATTTATGTTTATGAGAGTTGTTTAAGGTCCTAAACTCATCCATGAAGGGTCCTGGTTCACTAGCTTTGCATCTAGGAGGGTTAATGGCCAAAATGGCAACCTTTAAGGGGTTTACGGCCTTGGGAGATGGCCTGGACGTAAACTCCATTTCATCTTGTGTTCTTGATGTTTTTAAGTGTCTAAACCTGAGTCCTAACTAAATAAGTAGTATAGGGAAGAGCACTTACGATCTAGAAGCTTGAAATCATTGATATTGGCCAAGAACACTAGTGTGTGTTCTTGGTGAAACTTGAAGATCTAAACAAACATGATTTTCATGGATGAAATCAATGTAATAAGCTATTTAATAAGTTGTATCAACTAATCTAGGAAGAATACTTACATCTTATGAAGATCTAGGAAGAGGGTTGGATGATAGTTGAGAGAGAATGAAGAAAATTCGGCCAAGAAATGAAGAAATGAGAACAAATGACCCAATGCCCTAAATATACTCTTGAGTTTATGACCACATGAATTTACGGCCATAAACTTATGGTCTTGTGGCCGTGAACTCATTTAGATGGGGTTTAGGTTTGATTTGTTACACTGTGGGTCTAGCAGGTGCTTTCTACCACTTATTCCCTAAGTGTATTAGGCTCAAAACTCCTTAGAATGACCTTCAACCGGGCTAGAACTTAGTACTAATGAGTTTGACACTTAGTTGATTTGATTGAATGGTCTTTTAAACGTAAAATTTTTTCAGGTTGTCACATCTGTACTAAGATACTCACCACTGCGATCGGATCGAAGCATCTTAATGTTCCTGCCCAATTGATTCTCGACTTCCTGTTTAAACTCTTTAAACCTTTCAAAAGTCTCTGACTTATGCTTGATTAAGTAGACATATCCATATCTATTGTAATCATCAGTATAATTCAAATAATAACGATTAGCATCCCTTGTGACATGTTTGAAGGGTCCACACACATCTGTGTGTATAAGATCCAACAAACCTTCACCCCTCTCACAAGAATCAGTGAAGGATGACTTTGCCATTTTTCCAAGTAAGCATGATTCACAATTATCATCTGACTTTAGGTCAAATGATTCCAAAACTCCATCCTTTTGGAGTTGGCCTATGAGTTTCTTACTTATATGTCCAAGACGACAATGCCATAATGATGCTTTATCCAAGTTATTATCATTTGTAGAATCAATACACAACACATTATTTCCTAAATTATCTACAACAGACACAGCTTCATACACACCATGACAAGGTAATGGTTTAAAACAAAACACATTATTAAAGAAAGCATTTATTCCACCAATTTCATTATCAAAAGAAAAGGTAAAACCTTGTTTGTACAAAGCATGAAAGGAAATAACATTTCTTGCCATTTCTGGCAAATAACAACAGTTATTCAAATACAAAGTAAACCCACTACTTAGCAACAAAGTATAAACTCCAATCTTGGTGACAGGTGAAACTTTCCTATTTCCCATGATCAAGTTTATCTTTCCATGCTCCACATTCTCACTTCTTCTTAGTCCTTGCAAATTAGAACAAATATGAATACCGCAACCGGTATCAAGGACCCAAGAGTTAGAATAGAGTGAATATTTAGATAAGATACTGTAAATACATGCATGGTTGGGTTTCACTTTCCCATCCTTCAAATCTTGCTGGTACTTTGGGCAGTTCCGCTTCCAGTGCGCCTTTTTATGGTAGTAGAAGCATTCAGCCTCTTTGGGATCAGAAGAAGGTGTAACGAAACCTTTCTTGGTTCCGCTAGAAGAGGAGCCATCAAGGGTCTTACTCTTGGTACCCTTCGAAGGGGTCTTCCTCTTCTTACCTTTCCCTTTTCCTGATTGCCAGGACAGTTGCAGAGTTTGGAGTAGGAGTAGAAGTGGTAACAACCGACTTACCTTTAAGACCTGATTCTGCGGTCTTAAGGAGTCCCTGAAGTTTGCTAAGGGTGACTTCTTCCTTGTTCATGTGGTATGTCATGCGGAATTGATCATAACACGATGGTAAGGAGTGCAAAATGATATCTATTGCTAATTCCTCTGGAATGTTCACATTCAGCTTCATCAGACGGTCCACGTACCTTTTCATTTTCTGCATGTGATGGGTTCACTATCTTTCATTTGGGTTGTTATCATCGAGGAGATGATTTCATATCGCTCTTGACGAGCACTCTGATGGTAGCGGTCCATCAAATCCTGGTGCATCTCAAAAGGATAGTAGTCATCATAGGACTTCTGGAGCTCGACTGTCATAGTGGCCATCATGATGCATGCCACTTTGGTAGCATCTCTTTCATGTGCGTCATATTCAGCAAACTCCTCAGGAGTAGCAGTTGGCTCAGGCACCTTGAGCTCCTTGTCGAGAACATATTCCTTGTTCTCGTATCGAGTGACCATCCTGATGTTTCTGATCCAGTCAGTAAAGTTGGATCCATCAAAGATGACTCTCCCACAAAGGTTCATGAGAGAGAAGGATCCAGTAAGGTTTGAGCCAAGAGTAGCATTGTTGGAAGACATATGAAAAGAAGAAAAGAAGTTTAGTTTAGATAAAGAGAAAGTCCTTAATAAAACACCCAAATGTAATATTAAGGCTAGGATCCAATCACAATATATTATAACTCAGAAGAGGGATGCCGTAATCCAAGCTATAACATATTTGAAAGGTAGGTGAATGACGATTCATCAATTTCCACCATGAAAACAAAATATAAATTATTAGGTTTTATTTGGCTTTTAGAAATTCCTAGATTCTTTTGAGATTTATTGAGCCTTTCAATGGCATGTTTCAATCTCGAGTGTGCCCTTCATGTTTTGTGACTGGGATACCGAGGATCACAAAACAAGGTGTGAAGTAACCATGAAAATTACTTGGTACCCTTAATGTTTTTCCACTTAATCGATGTGCCGGTAAACCACACGCGCTCCACCGACCTTATGAAAAACCTTAAGTCACCCTTTGTCTACCTTGTTAAGTCCAAGTTAGTGTGCTGGTAAACCACACACGCTCCACCAACGACTTAATCGAAGTGCAAAGTGTAATTTCATGGATTAGCACATTATTCACATTTTTCCTAAAGTAACTAAGATTGGGAATTTATAAAACATTTAGTTACTTTATAATAATCATTATACTTTTTAATGAGAATTTTTAAGTCACTGTCCTACCCGTTCAGCTAACAACCCTCCACCAGTCAAGGAAGCCGTGGGTGAGAGTGGACACCCATTAAGCTGTCATTTTATAGGCAACAACCTTATACCCCCTTATAGACCCGCTTCGTGAATGAGACCTATTAACGGTAAAACAACTTGATCTTATATATATATATATATATATATATATATATATATATATATATTATTAAGCTTATAATATTATAAAGTATAAGAGTTGAATTTTAACATTTAAAATTCTAGGGGTTGGAACTAAAGTTAATTAGGTGACTTTACAAGTTCCAAAACTTGAGGGCAAGTTTTGTAACTTAACAAAACTCTTCAATTCATAACTTATGAGATTAATTGGTTCATTAAAATGAGTGACTCTTCATTTTATGTAACCTATGTGTTTCTTTGATGGAGATTAAAAGATAAAATTTTTGGTAATCCATAATTTGAGGACAAATTATGGATACCATTAAAACACATAATGATCAAGAATTAAAACTAGCAAGAAGTTACACATAATTCCTATGATCATCTAAACTCATAAGAACATGAATATGAATATCAAAATTTCAAGAACACATAAAAACATGGAAATTTGATATTAGCCATTGTAAATGGAGTAGAACAACAATTACACTATCTAAAACAGGTTTAATAACACCAAAATAGTTTAGAGTAATGTTTTTGGTCCATTTCCAGCAGCAAAAGTCAAAAAACTGCATTATGAGGCTCCTACTCGTCGAGTGCACGAACCTACACGACGAGTAGGATGACTTTTCACATGAACTCAGCGAGTCCCCCCATAGACTCGGCGAGTTCAGCATGCAGACAGCAAAAAATCAACTTTTTTCACTATTGTGCATCAAGTATCAAACAAGCAAGCCTAGGCTCTGATACCACTGATGGGTTTTGAGCAATTCTAACACTCCTAAGTATACATGCAACCCTAGAAAACCTTGGATCTATGTTTGTCTAAGATACATGCAAAATACTTTTTCCAAGGTTCATAAACCTATCTAGCATACATGGGGAACTTTATAATATAAAAGATAGCTAGAAATACATACCTTGTTGTTTTTATGATTCCTTGAAACCTTGAGAGCCTAGCACCCCAAGTGTGATGTGATGAGATTAAATCAACATTTAATCTATAAAGATCGATTAGATCTTGAACAAGTATATGAATATGAAACTTCAAGAACGCAATATTAATAACAAGGTAGAACGAAACAATAAGAACAAACAGCTTGAATCAAATGTGTCGAATGATTAAATAAAATCCTTAGAAGAGCTCGATTAAGAACATCAACTGTAAAGGATTAGAAGATTACAAGAAAGCAATATCGTAAACTCTGAAATGCTAAAACTGAAATCTTGAATCTTAACCTAATATGCATGCAAGCGATAACTTATATACAATACATAAAAGGCTCTCGGTTGGACAGGCCCAAACCGGAGAATACAAGGCTAATCTACAAGCCCAAAAGACGCAATACAAAACAGAACTTCAGCCCAACAATCTCCCCCTTTGCGTCAATTTGGAGCGAGACTTTCACTTTCTACTTGGGCCGGCGGCTGAAGCTGGTACCTTCTTCTTCACGGTACTAAACAGACACTTGGTTATGGAGAGGATGGTCTGTCTAAACCGAATGTACCAATTGATCATATCTTCAAAGTATTTGATGTCATCAGCCGAATTGTCCTTACACCGCTTGACAATTGATAGGACATGTTCCAAGCAGGTAGTGGTGTAGAGGTGCTTGTCAGCTAACGCGAACAGACATTTCTGTCCTTCGGCTCTGGTGAACATCACAGAGTTTCGCCTCGAATCTATCTTGCCCATTTTCATCGTGTTTAGATCACTGGCCGATCCCACAGGCTTGACTTTCGGTTTCTTCTTAAACACTGTGGCAACCTCCTGATCCATTAGGGCCACCTCCATGATATAGCATGCCAGCATCCTTTTGACATGGTCTAAGATGGGACCATATTCGGCTTCATTTGTCAGCAGGATGTTGTACAAGACTATCCAATCATGAGGGTTCAGATTGGGCAGATCCGCCAGAGAGATCATGTGAGCAGTTCTTGCAGATCCTCGGATAAGCTTGAACTTGACGTTTGTGAATCTCCCCACGGCAAAAGGCTTCATCACCCGAACATTGACAATCTTCTGGGCGCTCCATGTAAGGTATTGAGGGTGAGCGGCCTCCAGGTAAAAGTCAATGAGCTCCCTGTCAAGCTCATCGTTCGGATGCGGGACTTCGAAAATGTTGGAGAAGGCGTGGAAGATGAACGCCTTTCGAGTCAGCGGCATATCAAATTGCGAATCGACCGAGTTGATGCAGTCGAACGATATCACCGGCTCGAGCCATAGTATGCTTGGAGTCTCTATGGCCTCTTTTATCAGACGATCCCTGGTCCAGGCAGGGAAGAGCAGCTTTCGGCTCTCAAGGAGATCGTTGGCTTCTTTTTGTTTACGTTCGGCTTCTTCAGCTTCACGTGCCACACGACTGACATCGTCATCAGTATTGCGACTGTTCTTTCTCTTTAACATGTCCGCAATAGTCTCCTTGTCTTCATCTTCATCTTCATCTCCATCCTCTGCTATGTGTTTGCCCTTGTTCTTCACACCCGAACCCGAGGCATGACCAGTTTGGGGTGGTTCGGTTGTGTGAGTAGCGTTGGAGGACGGAGGTGGTTTCGATCCTTTCTTCTCTTCTCCCCCTTGTTTCGGAATGGACACGAAACTGGGTAGGCCTTCAATTTTACTTAATAGATCCATGGCCGGAGAGAGTTTCTCAGCGAGGGTACGCCTCACCGAGTGATTGAGGATGGGGTCGTGTGCTTCGAGGATGTTAGATAGAGCGGCGTGGACATCCGAAACACACGTCTTGATGATTTCCCTTTCGGATCGAAGAGCCTCCAATTGTTTTTCGGAGTTGGAAAGTTGGGTGCTCTTGACCTTGAGGGCAGTAGTCTTACTCGCCAGGACGTCCATCAGTTTATTTTCAGCCGCAAGATCCTCTTGTAGTTTTGCCAAGCGGGCATCGATGGAGGCACGGAGTGCCGAGTTGTTGTCGCTAAGGTTTTGTCTGAGGGTAGCGAACGAGGATAACTCCGTCTTTACAAACTGGGCCAATTGATTGACAAGTGGTTCCAGAGTTGTTTTGGTGGCATCGGCGCTTTCCTGCATAGACTGCAGCAGGATTGTAGCGTCATGGAATAGTTTATCGACTTTTTCGGTCGCAGCCTCACAAGCGCGGGTGGAGGCGTCTATTGCAGCAGTAGCAGAGGCCACTGAGTCATGTTGAGCCCTAGAGAAGGCATCAACTATCCTTTGAAGGGCAGCTTCAGATAAGGATGACTGCTGATTGGAAGAGGAGGCGAGAAGTTGATCAACCTTCTCGTTCAGCTCGCGGAGATGCTTCTTGGTTACAGGAGCATCATCCTCCTCATCACTTTGAACTTGAAACGGACTATAGTAGACCGAATCAAAGTTCAGGTGATCACCACCTAGGTATTGATCATCGCCATCGGAGGCGTCTTCTGGAGATTGAGGTGGTGGTGAAGCTGGGGGTGTTATGGGTTTGGTTGGTTCAGGTTGAGTAGGTGGGGGGTTAGTTTCGGGTGGTGGTTGTGTATGGGTTTCGGTTTGTGGAGGTTTGGTTACGGGAGGGGTTTCGGTTACAGGTGGTGTTTCGGTTGAGGTGGTGAATATGGGTGGAGGTATAGGGAATGAGGTTGGCGGTATAGTAGGGGTTATGGTGGGAATGGAAATAGGTATTGTGGGTGGAGGGGAAGGAACTGGGGATTGGTGAAGTTCCATCTCCGGGGTTGGGGACCGAGGGGGTGTGTTTCCTCGTAGAGGAGAGACATCGCCTTGTGATCCCTCAGCGTCCGAACTCTCAACTTCGGATTCACTTGATGAGGAGGAAAGGATTAGCTTTCGCTTTTGTTGGGTCTTCCTCCTTTTCGGTTGTGGTGACGAGGCAGCCTTCGGTTGTTTGCGCTTCTTGGGAGTAGGTTTTGGGGCTTTGGATGGTTTCTTCCCCTTGTCTGCCTTCTTACCCCTGGCCACTGGTTTTTCGGCATCATGGATCGATCTCAACATGTCTGGTGTCAGTTCCCTCGGACCAGATGGCCCTAACTCCTTGATCGCCTTGATCATACTGCTATCTGATGGCACACTACCATACATCGACTCCGGGATAGAGCCAATGAAGGAGAATTTCGATGCAGCGGATACGATGATCTTCGTGGTGTGGAACGTACCAATCGAAGACATCGGTGCACCGTCAGCAGTTTGGACATCGAACCTGTCCATAGCCCATCTTGTGATCAAGATCCAGAACCGGGCTAGTGACACCTCGGAGTGTCGGGAAGCGGAAGAGAGGCTCTGAATCAGTTGTTGCCAAAGGACAAATCCGTAGTCCAGATTGATCCCGTTATACACCGCATACATAATCGACAGGAAAAGACGACTGGCCCCGTCTGATCCTGAGCTTCGTTCTGACAGTCCCTTGAAGAGAACTGTAAATAACCCATTCCATTGGGGCGGTAGGCATGACTTCTTGAATCTGGCGACGGAGGTGAGAACTTCCGTGTAGCCCATGTTGTAGAACATGCTGTAGAGCATACCAACCGGAATTGTCTCCGGGTGAACACGCGATGGGTCAGCAGCAAACCCAAGCATAGAGCAGAAGCGGGAACGAGAAATCGACGTCTTGTGTTCCGCCACTTCGAAAAAGACTCTATCAACGGCCTTGTCGTAATAAGCCGTTGCGTAGACCTGAGATAGGGCCACCATTGGCACCGTTTCAATCCGTGACAGTGCCGGAGCAAGCTGGGAGTATTTGAGACACTCGATGACCGGCAACATGTAGGGATCATAGGCCAGTGGGTTCAGATCAATCACGAGGCATTGCTGAGGATGGATTGGAAGAATCTGAGAAGTAGCATGGACGGAAGAGGATTCAGCCATTGTTGCAGGTTGGAGAAGAAGATAACCGGGAGAGAGTTTGGAAGTATTTTTGCTTTGGAAATTATGGGGCAGTAAAGAGGTAAAAGGTGGTCTGGATGGGTTTTTATAGTAGGTGATAGGAGAGAGAAAGATCGATTCAAATCTCTTATGGAAATATGGAAGGGTTTTTGAGTGACTGATTGGTGACAGTTGGGACGTGCGATGATCACGTAGGAGAGAGAGTGTCAGATTCCTAGGATCACGCCGCCCAATAAGCGCCGGTTCAGAGAGAGGAACTGTTTCTATTTCCACACGCGCCATTAATGCCTGATGGATGACGCTTCAATACTTGCACACGCGTCCAATAGTGTCAGAAAAAAAGCGCGGCCTCTTCAAATTCACGTTTGAATTTCTATCCTTTGAACTTCCGCCGCGTCAGCATATTTTGTCTCTTCCCCTTTTTAATCTGCTGTCTTTTGAATAAAACGCCCACGTGGATTATTGGTAACCACAACTTCATTATGAACCATCCATTAATTATCCAGCCTGTAAAATAATTAGTAACGGAATTTTTGAAAATCTAGGATTTTCGTGCAAAGAGTGTAAAAAAGATAAAGAAATAAAGCAACTCTTTTTAGGATAATCTGTGATGTCAAGACTGACACAAAACTGATGATCCCGGGCATGAATCTCTTCCTTCAAGATCAAGAGAGACCTCAAAGTGTTAGTGTGGAATCCCGTTGAATTACGATCAAACATTTATTAATAAATGTTGAAAGGCTTCTTTTAATAAGACTAATTAAGGGTGGTTTCGCTTTGATTCAACAATTCAATTCTTGATATAAGAACGAAAGTGAACAAAGTACTTGTGAGACCGGTGTAGTCTGTTGAACAAGTAGGTTGGAGTTGATTTTTAAGTGACTTGGATAAGTATAAAATCTCAGATAAAAATTATAACTGGATCCCATGGGAAGAAATGTTATGGTGTGTAACAATTTCATTGGAATCGAAAAAAAATTGAGATTTCATGAAGGTACATTCGTCAATTCATTGGTGAAAACTTGATCAAATTAATTTGTCACCGTCAATTCTTTGGTGTTGAATTTTGGGTTTCACTCAGCTCGTAGTGGCACGAAACTAAGATCATAAACACAGATGTTGTGTAACCATAAACCTCAGTGGTAGTTTCTGAGAGTCTCAAGGGTTACAGTGATGAAACGAATGTTATGGAGAAGTGTAATGGGGATGGTGAAAGAAGACATAGTACTTCTGCTGCGAAAGAAAGGACCAAGCAGGAGACTCTTAACTCATGTGAGAAGAGTGTGAGGTAGCTCACGATTAGAATAAATAAGTTAGCCTTATTGGGAAGACAAGGTTTGTGTATACCAAGTCGTGAAGGCAATTATTCAAAATCTTATGAGGCTTGGGACACATACAGCAGCATGCTTCTAGGGACACTTAAGTAATTCAGCAAATATATCCCCATAAGTAAACGAACATACAAAAAAAAATAAAAACATATTTTTGGAGTGTTTGAAATTTATATATAAAAAAATAAAAAATAAAATTAAAAAATAGAAAAGATAAAAAAATAAGACAAGAAGAAAAAAAAACTTTTGATTCAAAAAAAATGGAAAACCGAACCCGAACGTTCGGTTGGTTTCGGTTGGAAAAAGTTGAAAAACCGAACCCGAACCTTCGGTTGGTTTCGGTTCAGGAAAATTTTGAAAAACCGAACCCGAACCTTCGGTTGGTTTCGGTTCAGGAAAATTTTGAAAAACCGAACCCGAACCTTCGGTTGGTTTCGGTTCTTGAAAATTTTGAAAAACCGAACCCGAACCTTCGGTTGGTTTCGGTTCTTGAAAATTTTGAAGAAACCAAGAAGTTTAGAGATAATAAAAAAAAAACTTGTTACGTAAAGAAAAATAAATTTTGCACAAGAAATATACAACACAGAAAAACTACCTTTGAAGTAATGAGCGAGTCAGATGGTTGAACCGAACCCGAACGTTCGGTTGGTTTCGCTTCTTACGGTTGAGATTGAGTGGTAGTGTGAGGAACTGATTCTGATTCCATCATACCGAGCCCTTGCAATATTTTATTGAATGATGCTTCAGGAAGAGCTTTGGTGAAGACATCAGCCAGTTGATCAGTGGTTCTTACGAAGTGAACTTCGACATTTCCATCTTCCACATGATCTTTGATGAAGTGATACCTTAGTGCTATGTGTTTGGTTTTAGAGTGTTGCACTGGGTTATGACAGATCCTAATTGCACTTTCAGAGTCACAATATAGTGGGATCTTCTTCATATTGAGTCCATAGTCTTGAAGTTGACTCTGGATCCAAATCACTTGTGATGTGCAGGATGTAGTGGCAATGTATTCCGCTTCAGCAGTAGATAGCGACACACATGTTTGTTTCTTGGATTGCCAGCTAACCAACTTCCCATCAAGAAATTGACAGCCACCAGTTGTGCTTTTGCGGTCGAGTCCACATCCTCCAAGGTCAGCATCAGAATAGGCTTGAACGAAAAAGCCTGAATTGGATGGATACCATAGACCTAAGGAGGCGGTTCGCTTGAGATAGCGTAGGATGTTCTTCACTGCCAGCATGTGAGGTTCGCGTGGGTTAGCCTGAAATCGAGCACAGTAACACACAGAAAACATGATATCAGGCCTGCTAGCAGTTAGATACATCAATGAGTCTATCATTTGACGATAGAGTGTGATGTCAATAGCCGGTTTATCTAGTGAAGGGGTCAGCTTGGTGCCGAATGCCATTGGGACTTTGACTTTTGAGTCTCCCATCATTCCAAACTTCGCTAGGAGAGTCTTAGTGTAAGCTTCCTGATTGATAAAGATGCCTTCGGGTCCCTGTCTTATGTTTAAACCAAGGAAAAAGTTAATAGGACCCATTGAGCTCATTTCAAACTTAGTCTCCATCAACTTTCTAAATTCAGCTGTTAAGCTGGGATTCGTGGAGCCAAAGATGATGTCATCGACATAAATTTGAACTATCATAAGGTGGTTACCTTCCTTTTTACGAAAGAAGGTTGGGTCAACCGAACCTTGTTTGAATTTGGACATCTTCAAAAATTTTGTAAGCGTTTCATACCAGGCTCTCGGAGCTTGTTTGAGGCCGTACACAGCTTTATCCAGAATGTAGCAATGATTTGGATACTTTTCGTTCACGAACCCAGGAGGTTGCTCCACATACACAGTTTCTTCAAGTTCTCCATTGAGAAATGCACACTTGACGTCCATTTGGAAAACCTCAAAGTTTTTGTGAGCAGCATAGGCCAGAAATATTCTAACCGATTCTAGCCTAGCTACTGGAGCGAACGTTTCTTCGTAATCTATCCCTTCCTCCTGACAGTATCCCTTGACAACCAGACGAGCCTTGTTCCTTATGACATTACCTTCCTTGTCCATTTTGTTTCTAAAGACCCATTTAAGACCAACAACCGAAGCATCTGGAGGAGTTGGAATGAGGCGCCAGACTTTGTTCCTTTCAAACTCATTCAGTTCGTCTTGCATCGCTTGAACCCAATCAGAGTGATCGAGGGCAGTGTTCACTGTCTTCGGTTCAACTTTTGATACGAATGAGTTAAACATACAAAACTCAACTTTTGAGAATAAGGATGTCTGTTTTGCCTTCAGTTGAGATCGGGTCAGAACCTTTTCAGATACATCACCAACTACTTGGGAGATAGGATGATCTCTGGTCCATTTTGTGAGAGGAGGGTAATTCGGATCGAAGGTTGGATCTAGTTCAGCATTGATCATCTCTTCGGGCTCAGATTGGCTATCGTCATCATTCGTCATATCATCATGCTCCCCCTCAATTGATGAGTCTCGAGAAACATGAGTTTCAGGGGTGTCTTGTGGTGCTGGAGTTTCAGGCATTGAAGCACCTTCGTTTGGAGGGGCACCTTCGGTTGGAGAAGTACCTTCGGGTGGTGTTGTAGAGCTTTGCTCCCCCTCGATATGAGAACTTGGCTCCCCCTCGACTGAAGCATTGTTGGTTGGAGAGTCATCAGTGGGCGATTCTCCTTCATGCATTCTTCTTGCAGTATCTTCGACAATCTTATTCATATGATCTATCTTGTTGTCAGCTGCACCTGCTTCGGAGAGAGAAGCTTTTTCCGGTTCGTCAAAGAGATCCAGAAAGTTCTCGTACATATTGGCGATCGAGACTGTGACTTGACCAGTTTGAGGAAAGATTTCCCTGGCAGTGTCATCTATGGCCTGTAGCTTCTTGACAAAGCTATCGTCGAAGGTCACATAGTATGTCTCTTCAATCCTTCTTGATCGTTTGTTTAGGACCCTGTATGCCTTTGAAGTGAGTGAGTAACCCAGAAAGATTCCCTCGTCAGCCTTGACATCAAACTTGTTGCGGTGTTCTTTAGAGTTAAAGATGAAACACCTTGAGCCAAACACGTGGAAAAATTTCACATTGGGTTTTCTGTTATTTATTATCTCATATGGTGTGAGCGTGAATCGCTTGTTGAGATAGGACCTGTTTTGTGTATAACAAGCAGCAGAAATAGCGTCAGCCCAAAAATAAAGAGGTAAGGAAGCGAAACTTAGCATAGTTCGGGCAGCTTCACACAACGATCGGTTTCGTCTTTCGACTATTCTGTTCTGCTGTGGTGTGTAGGGAGCTGAGAAATTATGACTGATTCCCTTTTCTGCAAGAAACTCTTCAAACTCTTTGTTCTTGAATTCGAGACCATTGTCGCTCCTTATGTTGCGAACGACCTTCTTGAGCTGGACCTCAATTTGTTTGATGAACGCTTTCAGCTTTTGAGTCGCTTCAGATTTGAGCTTTAGAAAGAACACCCATGTAAATCGAGAGAAGTCATCAACGATAACAAGAATATACTTGCTACCACCGATGCTTTCAATAGATGAAGGACCACACAAATCGATATGAAGCAATTCGAGTGGTTCAACAACTTTTGTGTTAATTATGGATGGGTGACTTTGACGACTCTGCTTTCCCATTTCGCATGCAGCACACAAATGCTCTCTGTCGAACTTGAGCAATGGAAGACCCCTAACATGACCTCCAGTGACAAGTCGGTTGATATCCTTGAAATTGAGATGAGAGAGTCTTCGGTGCCACAACCAGCTTTCGTCGGATTGAGCTTTTGATAGCAGACATATGGCTGGATTTCCTTTGATGGGTTTCATGTTCAGAGGAAACATTTCACCCTTTCGCTCTGACTTCAGAATCACTTTCTTTGTCTTTTTCTCTATGATTTCCGAACCTTCATCATCGAATGAAACTTTGAGACCAGTACCTCCAACAAGCTGAGATACACTGATGAGGTTGTGTTGAAGTCCTTCCACATAGGCCACCTTTCTTATGGTAAAATCACCATTTGTTATCATCCCATATCCCTTTATGGTGCCGAAAGAGTTATTACCAAACTTAACGTTGCCGCCATTTGCAAGAGATCTGTATTCCCTGAGTTCCTCCTTCCTTCCTGTCATGTGACGCGAGCAGCCACTGTCGATGTACCATTCTTCGTCAAACTGCTCGTCACTTATGACCTGCAAAAATTAAGCAGATTTAGGAACCCAAAGTTTCTTGGGTCCATGTGAGGTTTTCATGGGAACATGAATAGTTAGAGAGATATCAACAAGATACGTTCTTTTGATTAAAGTTGTTTCATCTTTCTTTTTAATGGTGAAGACTTTTATTTTGTTAGGATTGGGTTTGAATTCATCGACCTTCTGCTTTCCCTTCTGTTCAGCCGATGGACGTGGTTTTTGAGAACCCATGGAATTAGCGTTAGAGCAAGATGGAGATGAACAAGAAGAATTAGGAAGAGAGGATTTGGATTTGGATGGAGGTGTCTTCCTTGCTGATGACTCTAGGTGACCGTTTTGCTTTTGATCGTGGGTGGGTTTAACCTTTGAGTCTTGTTCTCTTCTGACTTCAGAACCGAACCTCTGAGTTCGGTTGGAGATGTTCTTGGAACCGAACCTTTGGTTTCGGTTGAAATACTTTTCAGAACCGAACCTTTGCTTTCGGTTGGTAGTTTCATGCGAACCGAACCTTGGCTTTCGGTTGGTATCTTCTTGTGAACCGAACCTTGACTTTCGGTTGGAATTTTCTTGCGAGCCGAACCTTGGCTTTCGGTTGTCGGAATCATCGTGCTTTCTTACGGGATTATTTTCATACTTCAGATTCTTGTCCTTGTGTGAATAGTATGCATTCTGGGAGTGCCAGAATTGTTTCCTTTCAGAAAGGTTTTTCCTGTATCTTAGGTTCCTTTCTATCTTTTTATCCCTCATCTGTTTGGGTTGATGATGAACATTCGCTTTCGCTTTTGATGTCACCTTCGCTGATTCCTTTTGAACTTTAGGTGTTTTTCTTTGAACCGAGGGAGCAAAGGGAATATCTGAAGAAGATTCAGTTTGCCCTGAGGAAGTGGAAGGAGTTTCTGATGAAGTTTCACTTCGAGCTGTTGGTGTTAAAGGAGTGTCCTCTTTCGCTGAACGATCAACCTCTTGAGGAGTGTCTTTTGTACCACTTGTGCTTGGTTCACTGAAATTATCAGGCTTGTTCAAGGGTTCAGGTATGTATCTCCCTTTCTTCATCCAAGAGGTTCTTTCAGATAGACCAACAGTTTCGTTTCCATTGTCAATAGGAGCTTCCCAGAAGAACTCATCACAGCCATCAGCATTGTCTTCGTTAACAATAGCCGTGAGTTCAGCTGTTTGATGTTCGGTAACTCCAGTCACTTTGTATACCTGATTCGGAGTTGTTCTGACCTTTTGATACACAACAGCCTTTTCTACTAATTTCGGGGACTTTTGTTGGGACAATCTAGCGAATTCCACAGAATTTTCAGAAACAAGATTTTTGTGGTTTTCAGTTTCGCTTTTAACAAATTCTGAGCAGTCAACCGTATCCTCTACAGAAATTTCACTCATGTTTTCGTCCTCGTTAAGCTCAGATGCATTTTCAACATCAATTTTATTTTCTGAGCTCACCTTGGCATTTAGAGAGTCAAACTTTTGTATGGTTTCGGTTCTCAGTTTATGTCTGTCATTTTCGTCCAAAAGATTTTTGAGCATGTCCTTGTGGTCTTTGGATTTAATGAAGGACTCAATTTTGTCCAGTCCAATTTGATAAGATGGGTTGACATCATCAGACGAAATCACACTCTCACAATTGTAAGCTTCGGCATCGATTTCATCCTCCTTGAATTCAAGGAATGGTAAAATCATGCGGTGGATCTTTTTGCCTATCTCACAGTCCAAGTGAAGCTGAGTAATATTGGAATATAAACGTTTAGCTATTAAACAAAAAACATTTCGTTGTTTTAACAATTTCAAATTGTCTCTCTATAAATAAATGTTTTCGTCTTTGACTTTAATTAATTCCGACTCTTTTAACTCAATCCACATACGCCGCTCCTCACTCTTCGACGCCACCCTGCTTAATTGATCAGTCAGGTTAGAATTTGTGACTCGAGTTTGAGTTAAGCTACTATCTAAATGAGAAATTCTTGAGTTAACGTTTTTTAGTTCTTTCTCATATGAGGATGATGGTACTTTAGATGAAATAAAAACAGATTGTACCTTCTTTATCAGTTCATCAAGCTCATTGAACTGTTGGCTGAGTGGTTTGGCTGCGAAGCACATATCTTCCTGCACTTTCGGTCCATTGCTTCCTCCATCGGTATTATATCCCCTCATCTGAGATGCTCTTGACACCATGAAGCATTTTCCACCACTGCTTTCCTCCTTAGCCATATAAGCCTTTCCATGAGTAGGCTTCCTCACTTCTTCGTCTTCTGAGTCAGTAGACCAGACTTCGGTGCTACCGAACTCATCGTCATTAACCGAACCCTGCACAATAAGAGCATTAATAGAAGGGTTAGCAGTAGACTTTTTCTTTCTCAACTCATCCAATCTCTTCTGCAGTACGGCTTCCTCATCCTTTCCGTCATCCTTTTCAGCCATCTTTTTAAGAACACAGTCCTTAGCATAGTGGTTCTTGCCACCACAGTAAAAACAGCTTACTCCGGAATCGCCATCTGCCTTTGGTTCCTTCTTGGACTCCTCAGCCTTCGGTTCATTGTTCGCCTTTTCAGAGCTATAACTCCCCTGCCAGTTTCGGTTTTTGTTGCTGGAGAATCTCTTCTTTATGAACCTCTTAGGATTGGATACCATCATGGCATAATCCTCAGTTGTGAGGTCATATTCTTCCAAGTTGAGCTCTTCATCCTCCATCACGGCTTTACTTTTAGATAGGAGGGCCAACGAACCAAGACCAGACACAACGTTCTTCTCTTGAACCACAATCTTCTCTTGGGACTATAGAATACCAACCAGTTTCGCCAAAGAATATGATTTAAACTGTTCATGGGCTTTGACTGTGGAAACAACTGCTCTCCATTCAGATCGCAGTCCGTTCAAGAAAGTAACCTTTTGTTCGATGAGCTTCCTTTCAATGTCGTGTTTGATCATCTTGCTGAGAAGATGATTGAAGCGATCAAACGTCTGGGTCACAGTTTCTTCGGACCCTTGCCTGAATTCACCAAATTCAGATAGAAGCAAGGTTTGGATGGAATGTTCAAGATCTTCGTCTGTTGAATACAGTTCGCGAAGTCTATCCCATACTTCCTTCGCCGTAGTGCAAGAGCTGACTAGTCTGAATGTGTCGGACTGAAGGGCGAATCTGATCAATCTTAGTGCCTTAATATTGCACTGGAATTTATCTTTCTCATCCTGCGCAATATTCGTCACGTCCTTGAGCAAATCGTTGTATTCTTTTTGCGTCTTAATAACTCTGGATGTCGCGGAATGAGAAAACGGTCCATTGATAATGGCTTCCCATATGAGAAAACCATTGTCCTCCGATCCAATCACGTAATCTTCAAAATGATGTGCCCATACTTCATAGTCATGGGTGTATAAGATTGGAATCTTTGTCGTCGAACCAATGCTGTTGGAAATATTAATAGGGTTTGATTGCGTTGCGTCCATAATGATCGTAATAACCTGTTCAAAGATTAGACTTGTAATAAAGCAGATTAGGGCAAAACAATAAATACTAAGATACGTCAATTAAGATGACGACTCAATAAATATCGATGATTGCGGAAAACCCTAATGAAAATCTTTTTCACAGAAAAGATGTGTATCGATTACACAGCCTCCTGCTCTGATACCAATTGATGAGATTAAATCAACATTTAATCTATAAAGATCGATTAGATCTTGAACAAGTATATGAATATGAAACTTCAAGAACGCAATATTAATAACAAGGCAGAACGAAACAATAAGAACAAACAGCTTGAATCAAATGTGTCTAATGATTAAATAAAATCCTTAGAAGAGCTCGATTAAGAACATCAACTATAAAGGATTAGAAGATTACAAAAAAGCAATATCGTAAACTCTGAAATGCTAAAACTGAAATCTTGAATCTTAACCTAATATGCATGCAAGCGATAACTTATATACAATACATAAAAGGCTCTCGGTTAGACAGGCCCAAACCGGAGAATACAAGGCTAATCTACAAGCCCAAAAGACGCAATACAAAACAGAACTTCAGCCCAACATGATGCCTCAAATACTTCACACAACACCAAATGCTTTGGAATAACTTTGAGAGAATGTGTAACACTCTAAAATCGGTCAAGCCCTCTTGTCACTATGTGTAACGATTTTGGTGAGTATGATGTTCTTTATATAGTGTGTCACATCTAGCGTTACACCATGTAAACCTTAATGTGGCATGACTCTTCATTTCCATGACTGTTAGGTCCAGAAGGTGTTGCGTCTTGGGCTCGCTATTTAGTCCATTTAGTCTCCGGTATGGGCCTGTCCATCCGTGAATTATTTTATAGGGTTTTATATTTATAGGTGCTTGCATGCATCCTAGAACGTAAGATTTTAGAAGTAATTCCGTCAAGTATTTTGATCTTTATCTTTTGTAACCCTAATATCCTCTACAGCGGAAGTTCTTTATCGAGCTCTACTGAGGATTGAATCAATCGAATCATTCGACATATTCAGATTCACTCTTTTTTTTATATTGCTGTTATCGCTTTCGTGGTTTACCTGTTATAAGATCTAAACGATCAAAGAGTTTCTTAAACTCATCAATTGGTATCAGAGCAGGAGGCTGTGTAATTCATACACATCTCTTCTGTGAAAGAAGTGATTAGGGTTTATTCCGCATTTACTGATATTTATTGAGCCGTCACTCCATAATTGACGTATCTCAGTAATTATTCATCTTGCCCTAATATTACGTATTACAAGTCTGATCTTACTACAGGTTAAACGATCAAGCATGGACGATTCTCAAACCAATCCTATCAACATCTCAAACAGTATAGGATCTACAACCAAGATTCCAATTCTCTACACTCAATATTACGAGGTTTGGGCGCATCATTTCGAAGACTACGTCATTAGATCTGAAGATAATGGGTATCTGATATGGGAAGCCATTGTGTCTGGACCATTTGCTCATTCAGGGACATCCAGAATTACTAAAACTCAAAAGGAGTATAATGATTTGTTAAAAGATGTGAAAGATGTCGCTCAGGACGAAAAGGAGAAGTTTCAATGCAACATCAAAGCATTGAGACTAATTCGATTCGCTCTTCAATCTGACACGTTTAGATTGGTTAGTTACTGCATTACTGCTAAAGAAATCTGGGATCGGCCGCGAGAGCTGTATTCTACAGATGAAGATCTAGAGCACTCAATTCAGACCTTGCTCCTGTCTGAATTTGGAGAGTTCAGGCAAAGCCCTGATGAATCTGTTACACAGACGTTTGATCGCTTCAATCATCTTCTCAGCAAGATGATCAAACATGATATTGAAAGGAAGCTTATTGAACAGAAGGTCACTTTTCTAAATGGTCTAAGATCTGAGTGGAGAGCTGTTGTGTCAACAATCAAAGCACACGAACAGTTCAAATCTTACTCGCTGGCGAAACTGGTGGGAATTCTGAAATCCCAAGAAAAGATTGTGCTGCAAGAAAAGAGCGTGGTTTCTAGTCTGGGGTCTCTGGCACTCTTATCCAAGGGTAAAAGTGTAGAAGAAGATGAAGAGGATCTTAATCTAGGAGATCACGATCTGACAGCCGAAGATTATGCTTTAATGGTGTCAAATCCCAGAAGGTTTATCAAGAAGAAGTTTCCTTCCAACAAAAATCGTAATTGGCAAGGAAGCTATAGTTCTGAAAGAGTAAAAAATGAACCAAAAGTTGAGGATTCGAAAAAGGAAGCTAAGGGTGAAGCTGACTCTAGTGTCAGTTGCTTCTACTGCTGGGGAAAGAATCACTACGCAAAGGATTATGTGCTGAAGAAGATGGCTGAGAAGGATGAGGAGAAACATGAAGAGGCAATTCTTATTAAAAAGTTGGAGGAGATTAAAAGGAAGAAAGCTGCTACTAATCCCTCTATGAATGCTCTTATTGTGCAGGGTTTGGCAGATGATGACGAGTTCGGTGGCGTACAGGTATGGTCGACCGATTCAGAAGACGATGAGGTGAGAAAGCCTTCGCATGGAAAGGCTTATGTTGCTAAAGATGATGAAACCAGTGGAAGATGTCTAATGGTGACTGACGTATCTCAGATGAGGGGATATAATACTGATGGTGGAAATGACGAGGCCAAGGAGCGAGAGGACTTATGCTTTACAGCAAAACCTCTCAGTGTGCAGATCAGTGAACTTGATGAACTGATCAAGAAGGTACAATCTGTTTTTGTTTCATCTAAAATTCCACAAAAATCATATGAAAAGGAATTAAATAACTTAAATTCAAGAGTTTCAAATCTAGATAGTTGTTTAACTCAAACTCGAGTCACAAATTCTAATCTGACTGACCAAATAAGCAGGGCATCATCCAAGAGTGAGGAGCGAAGGATGTGGATTGAGCAGAAGGAGTCGGAGCTAATTAAGTCTAGGGATGAAAACATTTATTTACAAAGAGACAATTTGAAATTGTTAAAACAAAGGAATGTTTTTTGTTTGATCGCTAAAAGACTTTATGCTAACATTACTCAACTGCATCTAAATTGTGAAATAGGGCAGAAGATACATCGCATGATTCTACCCTTCCTTAAGTTTAAGGAGGATGAAATCGATGCCGAAGCATACAACTGTGAAAGTGTTGTATCTTCCGATGATGTCAATCCCACTTATATGTATGGTCTGGACAAAATAGAATCTTTTATAAAGTCCAAAGACCATAAGGACATGCTTAAAAATCTTTTGGATGAAAACGATAAGCTGAAACTCAGGACCGAAACCATACAAAAATTCGACTCATTGAGTGCCAATTTAAGTTCAGAAAATAAAATTGATGTTGAAAACGCATCTGAACTTGATGAGGACGATGATATGAGTGAAATTTCTGTAGAGGTTGAAGTCGACTGTTCTGAGTTTGTCAAGAGCGAACCCGAAAACCACAAAAATATGATTTCTGAAAATTCTGTGGAATTCGCTCGTTTATCCAAAACTAAGTCCCCAGCCCTTAAAGAAAAGGTCGTTGTGTTTTAGAAGGTTAGAACCACTCCCAATCAGGTGTATAAGGTTACAGGAGTAACCGAACATCAAACAGCCGAACTCACTGCCATAGTGAATGAAGACCATGCAGATGGCTGTGATGAGTTTTTCTGATCAGCTCCTATAGACAATGCAGAAGAAACGGTTGGTCTGTCAGAGCGAACATCTTGGAAGACCCAAGGAAGATATGTGCCAGAATCGCTGAATAAGCCTACCAACTTTAACGTACCTGGTACAAGTGGCACAAAAGAAATACCTGTAGAAGAAGTCACCTCCACAAGCGAATCTTCATCTATGAAAAGTGAACCAGCTGTCAAGAAGCTAAAACAAAAAGCCAATATCCACAGACAACCGAAACAGGTGCAAAATCAAAAGCAGCAAAGAAATCTTAGATACAAGAAGAATCTCTCAGAGTGAAAGCAGTTTTGGCGCTCTCAAAATCCTCATTACTCTTACCATGATAAAGATTCTAAGTCAGAGAGAAAGACTTTCGGGCCACATGAATCACAGAACCGAAAGGATAGGTTCGCCCCGAAAGCAGCAGCAACCGAAAAGCGAGTTTCGGTCCTCCAAGTAATAACAGGCAAACACCCAATTTCAGTCCTTCAAGCTTAAACAACAACCAAAAATCCAACTTCGGCTCATCACCGAGCAGCTACCGAAGGTCCAGTTTCCGTCCCTCTAATGACCATGAACAAAAAGGTCATTTCGAACCTCAAGTCAGGAAAAACTCTCATTCTAAATTCTCTTTTTCTAATTCTTCTTATTCTAAACTCTCTTCTAAACCCAGTTCAGTCTCCACACAAAATTCAAGATCATCAACGAACTTGAGCGGAAAAACGAAGATTTCCTCAGTCAAGGAGAACCGAAAGCAGTCTAGTGCTCAAACACCAGAATCTGAATCTAAAACATCTGTAGCTAATTCTAACAAAATCAAAGTGTTTACTATTAAAAGAAAAGATGAAACAACCTTAGTTAAACACACATATCTTGTTGATGTCTCTCTTACTATTCCTGTTCCTGTGAAAGGCTCACGTGAACCCAAGAAACTTTGGGTTCCTAAATCTGCTTAATTTTTGCAAGTTATTAGTGACGAGCAGTTCGACGAAGAATGGTACATTGACAGTGGCTGCTCACGTCACATGACAAGAAGGAAGGAAGAGCTAAGGGAGTTTCGATCTCTTCAAGATGGTGGCAATGTCAAGTTCGGTAACAACTCCTATGGAACGATAAAAGGGTTATGGGATGATAACCAATGGAGACTTCACAATAAGAAAGGTGGCATACGTAGAAGGGTTGCATCATAATCTCATCAGTGTATCTCAACTGGTTGGAGGTATCGGTCTCAAAGTTTCATTCGACGATGAAGGTTCAAAGATTATAGAGAAGAAATCCAACAAAGTCATTCTCAAATCAGATCGAAAAGGCGAAATGTTTCCTCTGAATCTCAGACCAATCAAAGGAAATCCAGCCATATGTCTTTTGTCCAAAGCTCATTCTGACGAAAGCTGGTTGTGGCACCGAAGGCTCTCACATCTCAACTTCAAAGACATCAACAAGCTTGTCACTAGAGGTCATGTTCGGGGTCTTCCATTGCTCAAGTTTAATCGAGAACACTTGTGTGCTGCATGCGAAATGGGGAAACAAAATCGTCAAAGTCACCCATCAATTGTAAACACAAAAGTTGTTGAACCACTTGAGTTGCTTCACATCGACTTGTGTGGTCCATCATCAATCGAGAGCATTGGCGGTAACAAGTATATTCTTGTTGTTGTTGATGACTTCTCACGTTTTACATGGGTATTCTTTCTGAAGCACAAATCTGAGGCCACTCCTAAGCTAAAGATGTTTATCAAGCAGGTTGAAGTGCAACTGAGAAAAGTCGTTCGAAACATTAGGAGCGACAATGGATTGGAATTCAAGAACAAAGAATTTGAAGACTTTTTGGCAGAAAAAGGAACCAGTCATAACTTCTCAGCCCCTTACACGCCTCAATAGAATGGTATTGTCGAAAGGCGAAACTGATCCTTGTGTGAGGCGGCCCGAACTATGCTAAGTTTTGCTTCTCTTCCCTTATATTTCTGGGCTAATGCTATTGCTACAACATGTTTTACGCAGAATAGATCTTATCTCAACAAGCGTTTCTCTCTCACTCCTTATGAGATCATCAATAAGAGGAAGCCGAACGTAAAATTCTTCCATGTGTTCGGTTCACGGTGCTTCATCTTCAACTCCATAGAACATCGTAACAAGTTTGATGTTAAAGCTGATGAAGGAATTTTTCTGGGATATTCTCTTACTTCAAAAGAATATCGGGTTTTAAATAAGCGTTCTAGAAAGATTGAAGAAACGTATTATGTGACTTTCGATGACTGCTACGTCAAGAAGCTAAAGACTACTGAAGAAGCTATTGGAGAGATTTTTTCTCAAACAGGTCAAGTCACAGCCACGATTCCTAATCTATTTGATCAGTTCGTTGACCTGTTCGATGAACCTGAGAAAGCCATTCTATCAGAAGCCAAGGCGGTAGACAACAAAATCGATCATCTGAAGCACATTGTCAAAGATGCAGCCAAACAAACGGGAGAAGGAAAACAAGTTCAAAACGAACCTCCTCAACACAGCACTTCAGTTGAGGGGGAGAATCTAATTTCTTCAAATCAACCGAACTCACACTTTCAGGGGGAGAATTCTATTCCAGCTACAACCGAAAGCCCAGTAGCACCCGAAATTCCAGCTACAACCGAAAGCCCAGTAGCACCCGAAAGCCCAGCTACACCCAAAAGTCCGGCTACACCTGAGAGTTTTGTTGCACTCGAAGATCCGAACCAACCTGAAAATCCAAATGATTCATCATCAGTCGAGGGGGAGAATTCTGATATGTTCTATGATGACGATAGTCAATTTGAATTGGAAGAAATGGTCAACGCCGAATTGGATCCAAACTATCCTCCCCTCATTAAATGGACCAAAGATCATCATGTATCTCAGATAGTGGGTAATGTATCTGAAAAGGTCCTGACTCGATCCCAAGTGAAGGCAAAGCAAACCTCCCTATTTTCCAAAGTAGAGTTCTGCATGTATAATTCCTTTGTATCCAAAATTGAGCCGAAGACCGTCAGTACTGCTCTTGATCATTCTGATTGGGTTCAGGCTATGCAAGATGAACTCAATGAATTTGAAAGAAATAAGGTCTGGCGTCTCATTCCAACAGCAAAAGATGCCTCAGTCGTTGGTCTCAAATGGGTATTTAGAAACAAAATGGACAAGGAGGGTAATGTGATTCGAAATAAAGCTCATCTCGTGGTGAAAGGATACTACCAGGAAGAAGGAATTGATTACGAAGAAACTTTTGCTCCGGTAGCAAGGCTGGAATCTGTTCGAATATTTCTTGCCTACGCTGCACACAAGAACTTCGAGGTCTATCAAATGGATGTGAAATGCGCCTTTCTGGATGGAGAACTTGAAGAAACGGTTTACGTGGAGCAACCTCCAGGTTTTGTGAATGAAAAGCATCCAAATCACTGTTACATTCTAGACAAGGCAGTTTATGGTCTGAAACAAGCGCCTAGGGCATGGTATGAAACGTTAACTAAGTTCTTAAAGATGTCTAAATTCAAACAAGGTTCGGTTGACCCAACCTTCTTTCGAAAGAAAGAAGGTAACCACCTTATGATAGTTCAAATCTATATCGATGATATCATCTTTGGCTCAACGAATCCTAGCTTAACAGCTGAATTCAGAAAGCTGATGGAGACTAAATTTGAAATGAGCTCAATGGGTCCAATTAACTTTTTTCTTGGTTTAAACATTAGACAGGGACCCGAAGGTATCTTTATCAACCAGGAAGCATACACCAAGACTCTTCTTGCTAAATTTGGCATGATGGGAGATTCAAAGGTCAAACTTCCAATGGCGTTCGGCACCAAACTCACACCATCCTTGGAAAAACCGGCAGTCGATATTATGCTATATCGCCAAATGATTGGTTCCCTGATGTACCTCACAGCTAGCAGGCCCGATATAATGTTTTCTGTGTGTTATTGTGCTAGGTTTCAGGCGAATCCTCGTGAACCACACATGCTAGCAGTGAAAAACATACTCCGATATCTGAAGTGAACCACCTCTCTCGGTCTCTGGTATCCCTCAAACTCAGGGTTCTTTGTTCAAGCCTACTCAGATGCAAACCTTGGAGGATGTGGTTTAGACAGGAAAAGCACTATAGGAGGATGTCAATTCCTCGATGGAATGTTGGTGAGTTGGCAATCTAAGAAACAAACATGTGTTTCACTGTCTACAGCCGAAGCAGAATATATTGCATCCGCTTCTTGCACATCTCAAGTGATTTGGATCCAAAGTCAACTCAGGGATTATGAACTCAATATCAAAAAGATACCACTATATTGTGACTCAGAAAGTGCAATTAGGATCTGTCATAACCCAGTGCAACATTCCAAAACCAAACATATTGCATTGAGGTATCACTTCATTAAAGATCACGTAGAAGACGGAAACGTAGAGATTCATTTTGTACGAACTACTGATCAACTGGCTGACATCTTCACCAAAGCTCTTCCTGAAGCAAGTTTCAATAAAATTCTACAAGGGCTAGGTGTGATGGAATCGGAGTTAGTACCAAAAACTACTTCTCAAAACTAAAAGTTGGAAGTGAAATGAACCGAACGTTCGGGTTCGGTTCACGTGAGTGCCGAAATGAACCGAGCGCTCGGGTTCGGTCCTATTTTCTTATCTTCGCTTATCACTTAAAGGTAGTTTCTTTGGTTGTAAACTTTTTGTACTCTTATTTCTCATTTTTCAAGTTTTTTTTCTCTTTTTCAAAGTTTTTTTTAACCGAAATGAACCGAGCGTTCGGTCTATTTCGGGTTCGGTTCCAAAGTTTTTTTTTCTTTGTCTGCTTTAATTTATATATATATATATATATATATATATATATATATATATATATATATCAAAAACTCCAAAACTATTTTTGTTTGTTTTTCTCTTTAAATCAAAACCTCCAAAAACAATTTTTTTTGTGTTTGTGTTCGTTAATTTTTATTTGTGGATATGTGTGGGGAAATTCTAGTTCTCACATTTTTATTAGTTAAGTTTCCCTAGAAGCATGCTGATGTATGTGTCCAAAGCCTCATCCGATTCTGTGACATCCCCAAAATCTCGGCCAGAAAAGACCGATTTTCATTTATGCTTTTAAATAATTTCAGAGTAAATCCTTTTGATTTGAAAGAGTTGCGGAATTTGTTCCCAAAACAAAACATGATAAAATAATATTTATCAAAGCATTTCATCAAAAGATGCATTTTCATTATATAATCAAAACTCGGGATGTCATGTTCCGATACAGACCATAAAGCATAAACAATAACATTACAAGTCATTTAACAAATATATACATATACAGACTTGTAAACAAAACAACAAGATGATCCAACCATCTTATGCCATCGCGCCACTACCTGTAATACAAATAAAACTGAGTGGGTCAGGCTTGGGAGCCTGGTGAGCATATAGGGTTTTCAACCCACAATAAATAAGTTATATTTAATTTCACCAACCAATCATTATCCCGATTACCCATTCCCGTTATCCTCACTTTACGTCCCTAAAATAACATCTATCTCAAGGGACCTAATCTAGGATTTTCATCGGGACGGACATCACTGCGAAGGTGTTTCCTCAACAATAGATATCCTAAAGGCAACCATGAGAGGGATAGAGTACACCGGTGAACACATCGTTCACGACACCTACAGGTTATGAACCTGCTAGCGTTCCACTGGACTGTCTAGAGAGAGTCCGTGGTCGTTATCCATACTCCGCTGAATAACTAGATCAATAACAACAACAACAACATCGAGGCCTCTCATCTGTTTATTACACACCAACTATCTACCCATGTTCTACCCAACATATTAGTAGATAAAATATATATTTTCATGCATAGTTTAAAACCTGTATATCATTTTCATTCAATATATATTCCACATAACAAATGAGGCATACCCACATAACACGTATTTCATAGAAAGCAATTCAGATCTATGAGATGGAAGAGGGTGAACTTACATTCACACACATAACAACAAATTCTACACACAACACGTATTTCGTATAAAATACTTCATAATCATGCGTTAGAAGAGAGTAACTACACACTCACACATATAACAACAATATACCTAATACACTCGAACCATACTTGTATTATTATCGTGTTTATGAAAGGTAGTATACACTCACTTGATCAGAAGATGATCGGATAGCACTACGACTTGCAGAAGTAGTAATCCTCAGCAGATCTAGAAGATCTTCACAAAAATCGAACTTCTCGCAGGCAGAGCTTCGACTCGGGAACCACACTTCTCGGGGTCTTCAGGATCTCGGGACTTGCCTTGGGGCTCGAGAATAATACCGGGGCTTCGGGTTATTTCTGGCACGCAAAACAATGCAAAACGGGAGAGAGAAGAGAAGAAATTGGCAAAAGACTCGGCTGCCTTTGGATTCCTTTTATAGAGGCTGGAGCCTCGGAGTACGCGGGGCGTACTCGCGTACACGGGGCATACTGGCCTCCAAAATCGTCACTGCATGCGTCATCCGAAGTGTCGACACTCTTCGGAGTACGCGGGGCGTACTCGCATACGCCGGGCGTACGTCGGATCGGACTGGTGACTCCTCTTCGGATAATGTCGGATTTTTCAATTAAAAATAAATACAATTTATTTATCAAACTTCGGAAATTCATATCTTCTTCATACGAACTCCGTTTTCGACGTTCTTTATATCCACGCGAAGGTGAGACTACGCTCTACAACTTTTGTTTAGACTCCGTTGGCTAATTTCGAATTTATTTTTATTATTTATTTTTAATAGGCCGCGACAGAAACTTTCGTTATAAATTCATAACTTCTTCGTTTGACGTCCATTCTCGCCTAACTTTTTATCGCTTCGATACCAACAACGAGACCTTCGATCCTCTTTTAGAATGCTTCGGCTAAAAACCGCTCGATCTCAAATCGAGTATTTCAGGCTGCATACCGCTAAGTCGAAACTTCGATAAATCATTACTTCCTCATACGAAGTCAGATTTGGACGTTCTATATATATTCGAAAACCTCGTTTCAACTACTACAACATTAACCAAAGATATTAAGTTTATTTTACACTTAAATTTTGATGCTTATTTTTATTCTTAATTAATCAGACCACATAATTAAGCAATTAAGCATAAAACACATAATACTCAAATAATATATTCTTATTATTTCAAAATGGGTTACAAAGGTTAACCTAGACTATTACATTGCTAAAAATGGCAAGCCCGGAAACACAGGCGTTACAGATTCTGAATAATAGCCTTACTGACTTGGTATATACAAACCTTGTCTTCCCAATTAGGCTTTTATATTTATTCTAATCATGAGCTACCTTACTCTCTTCTCACATGAGATAAGAGTTTTCTGTTTGGTCCTTATTTTAATAGCAGAGGTACTTTGGTTTCTTTACACCATCTCCAATACTTTTCTCCATCCTATTCACCTCATACACGTAACCCTTGAGACTCTCAGAAATTACCACTGAGGTTTATGGTTACACAATTTATGTGTTCATGATCTTAGCTTCGTGCCACCACATGCTAAGTGAAACCCACAATTCAATACCTACTATGCATTGACGGTGAACAATTAAATTTGCTCTAGTTTTCACTAAAGAATTGACGAATTAACCCATGGGGTTGTACCTTGAAATCTCTAAATTTTCTCTTTGTGTGATTCCTATGAAATTGTTAAATCCCATAACATCTCTTCCCTTGGAATCCAGTTTCTATTTTTTTTTTAGATTTCCACTAAAAGTATTTTCAAACTGCCACTTAAATTCTCTTCATACCTACTTGTTCAACAGACTACATTGGTCTCACAAGTACTTCAGTCGATTTCTATCTTATGTCAAGATCAGGAATTATGCATTGAAGCGAAAGCCACCCAAATTAGCCTATTAAAAGATGCCTTTCAACACTTCTCAATAAGTGTCTGATTGTAATTCAACGGGAAACCAAACAAACACTTTAAGGTCTCTCTTGACTTTGAAGGAAGAGATTCGTGCCTGGGATCCATTGTTTCGTGTCTTTACTGACATCACAATTTCTCACATATGTGTTGTTTTATTTCTTTTTCTTTTACACACTATGCACGAAAATCTTTTTGATTTTCCATAATTCTGGTTTCATTACTTACAAGCAACTTTTGGCTATGGAATTTGAGGTTATACAAGAGATGTGGATCACCATGTTACACGTGGTTATTTTGCTTTATGACGACAGCTCACTCTAAAGGGATAAGTTGCTGACTCAGCCGAAAGTCTAATCGGTTTGAATTTCAAATGGTGCCTGATAGGAAGGCATGTGAAATGGGACAGTTTTTCTCTCTCCTGCGTAATCATTGGTGCTCCCAACTGTCACGAGCCAATCACCTAAGGAAACTCTTCGTATTTCCCTTGAAGATTTGGGAATAGATTTTTCTCTCTCTTCTCACTACGGTATAAAAGGTAATTTCTACCATAATTTACCTCTTTACTGCACCAAATCCTCAGAGAGCAAGAAGAGCTTCGTTTTCTCTACTGTTCATCATCTCTCCCAAATCCTTCTCTTCAATGGCGGACTCATCCTCAGTTCATGCTACTTCTCATATTCTGCCAATCCGTCCTCAACAAAGCTTGATTATCGACCTCATTCCTCAAGTTTATGATGTATTCATGTTTCCAATCATGGAATGTCTCAAGTATCCGCCGCTGGTTCCCGCTCTCACCAAGGTCGAAACAGTTCCAATGGAGTGTCTCTCGCAAATATTCTCCACAGCCCACTATGACAAGTCTGTCGATCGAATCTTCTTTGACATTCTTGATCACAAGGCCTCCATCTCCAAGTAGCGATTTTGTTCGCTTTTAGGGTTTGCACCCGACGAATCTAGGGTTAATCCTGAATCCATCCTGGTGGGGCAGTTGTTTTCCATGTTTTATAACATGGGATACACTGAAATTCTGACGACGGTGACCAAATTCAAGAAATCTTGCCTACCTCCTCAGTGGAATGGCTTCTTCACTGTCTTGTTCAAGGGGCTATCAGAACGAAGTGCAGGCCCAAACGGGGCGAGTCGTCTGTTTATGACCATTCTTTATGGGTTGTATCACGGCATCAACCTAGATTATGGGTCAGTTTTATGGCAGCAGCTGATTCAGAGTCTCGCATCTACATCTCGCCATTCAGAGATCTCCTACGCCAGATTCTGGATGCTGGTCACAAAGTGGGGGATGGACAAGTATCACGTTCTAATTGTTGCTGATTCACCACTTTCTTCAATAGGTACTTTCCACACCACGAAGATGATTGTCTCTGATTCCTCTAAGTTTCAGTTTATTGGCTCAATCCCTGAGTCAATGTATGGGGATGTTCCAAGCGACAGCCGGATCATCAGAACTTACAAGGAGTTTTGTCGCTCTGGTCCCAGAGAACTCACTCCTGACATGATTCAATCGATTCATGATGCTGATCGGCCTGCTCCCAGGGGAAAGAATATTGACAAAGGAAAAGAAAAGAATGTTGTCAAAGGAGCGAAAGGTCCTTCCCCGAAGAAACGCAAACCCTCCAAAGCAGCTCAATCTCCTCCACCAAAGAAGAGGAAGACTCAACCTAGGCGAAAGCTGATTCTTGCCTCCTCCTCCAGTGAATCTGAGGAAGAGAGTTCAGACTCTGAAGAGTCCCTACGTGGTAACACTCCTCCACGTTCGCCTACTCCTGAGGTACATGTTTCCACTAGACATGTCTCTCCTCCACCAATCTCCATTTCCATTTCCATTCCCCTCATAACCTCCACTACTCAAATACCACCAACTTCTATCCTTGTACCACCTCCCATTTTTACTGAAGCTACCACAACAACCACCATTGGAGTTGGAACCAACATATCTGATACGGGGGCTCCTACTACAGCACCCGAACCCACTCCCACTACCGAACATACATCCGCACCCGAACCTACTTCCACAACCGAGCCTCCACCCTCACCCTCTCCCTCATCTCCTGCTCACTCAACAGATAATGAAGACCCTTTTCTTGGAGGAGAGGACATGACATTTGACTCGGTCTATTACAGTCCGTACCAAATGCAGAGTGATGATGACGATGATGCTCTGGTAACCAAGAAGCATCTCAAGGAGCTTCATGAGAAGGTTGATTCTCTCATTGCTTCCTCCTCTTCTTTCTCACAGTCTACCATCTCAGAGGCTGCTATTCAGGGGATTGTTGATGCTTTTACTATGGTTCATGAAGCCTCCATCAGCTCAGCCACTGCCGCCATTGATGCCTCTATCAAGGCATGTGCTGCTGCGACCGAAAAAGTTGAAAAACTATTTGTTGACGCTTCTTCTCTTTTGCAGTCTTTACAGGAAACTGCTGATGCCAATAAAACGAAGCTTGACCCTATTGTCAACAAGCTGGCTACCTCAGTTGCCTCAGAACTGCAGTCGTTCGCCAGTCTTCGTCAAACTCTTAGTGATGACAACACATTGTTTAAGGCGACTATTGAGGAGCGCCTGACTAAGCTGCATGAAGACCTAGCTGCCGAGAACTCAGTCATGGACGCTCTCGCATGAAAGACCACTGCTCTCAAGGTCAAGAGTCTTCAGCTTTTCCATTCTCAAAAGGAAGTTGAATCTCTTCGATCTGAGCGAGAAGTTATTTCTTCGTGTGTTTCGGATGTCCATGTCGCCCTTTCCAACATCATTGAAGCCCATGATCCGATTCTGAACTACTCGGTGAGGCGCACTCTCGCAGAGAAGCTTGCTCCTGCCCTTGCTCTCCTAAGCAAAATTGAAGGGCTCCTTGAGTTCGTGTCCATTACGAAACAAGGGGAGAAGATGTATCTCAACCACCTCCCACTTCTACAGCAACTAAAGCAACCGAACCTCCTCCTGCAGGTCAAGCCTCAGGTTCGGCTGTCAAAGACAAAGGAAAGAAAATTGTTGAAGACAGTTATGACGATGATAAAGAGACGATTGCAGATCTCTTAAAGAAACAGGGTCGTGATAAAGATGCAAACATGAGCGTTGTGTTGCCAGAGAGGCTGAAGCGAACGAAAGAAAAATGAAGGAGGCTCATGACCTTCTTGAGAGTAGGAAAACCCTTTTTCCTCCGTGGACTCTTGAGAAGCTTTTGAAAGAGGCGATTGAAACTCCCAACATTCTGTGGCTCGAACCAGTGATTCCATTGGATCGTATCAACTCTGTCGATTCACAGTTCGACATGCCACTGACCCGAAAAGCCTTTATCTTCCACGCCTTTGATAACGTTGCTGATGTCCCTCATCCTCATCCAAAGGTTGATAGGGAACTCGTCGAATTCTATCTGAAGTCTGCTCAACCACAGTATCAAACTTGGAGCGCTCAGAAGATAGTCAACTTTCGGGTCCTCAAGCCGTTTCGTGAGGGGAACTTCACGAACGTTCGATTCAAAGTGCTGAGGGGTTCTGCCAAAACTGAACATGCCATATCGCTTGCTGATCTTCCCAACCTGAATCCACATGACTGGATTATTTTGCACAACATCCTCCTCACCAATGAAGCTGAGTATGGTCCGATTATCGATCACTTCAAGAGGATGCTTGTATGCTACATTATGGAAGTTGCCAATATGGATCAGGAGATTGCTAGCATCTTCAAGAAAAAGCCCACTATTTCTCCAGTTGGCTCTGCTAGTGATTTGAACATGATGCAAATGGGAAGGATCGACCCGAAACGGAATTATGTCATGTTTACAAGGAACGAAAGCCAAAAATGCCTGTTCGCCTTGGCTGACAAAGACCTTTACACCACTGCATGCTTGGAACTGTTCTAAGTATCATTCATCGATGCAAGCAGAATTCAGCAGACGACAAGAAGTACTTCGATGATATGATCCAGTAGTACATTCGCTTCAGATAGACAATCCTTTCTCTCATCCCACGTCTGTTTGAAACCACTAAGAAAGTTCCTGCAGCTGGACCAAGCAAGAAGAAGTGATAGTCTCGCTCCAATTGATGCAAAGAGGGAGATTGTTAGGTCCAGAAGGTGTTGCGTCTTGGGCTCGCTATTTAGTCCATTTAGTCTCCGGTATGGGCCTGTCCATCCGTGAGTTATTTTATAGGGTTTTGTATTTATAGGTGCTTCATGCATCCTAGAACGTAAGATTTTAGAAGTAATTCTGTCAAGTATTTTGATCTTTATCTTTTGTAACCCTAATATCCTCTACAGCTGAAGTTCTTTATTGAGCTCTGCTGAGGATTGAATTAATCGAATCATTCGACATATTCAGATTCACTCTTGTGTTTTATATTGCTGTTATCGCTTTCGTGGTTTACCTGTTATAAGATCTAAACGATCAAAGAGTTTCTTAAACTCATCAATGACCCATGGGTTTGTAACTCCCATGGAGCATCCAATGGGTTTAACCCAACTTGATTATCCATGGAGCCTTTTAGCCCACTATATAAGTTATGAATGATTTACATAATCAACCCATATATTTAATTAGTCACCATTTGATCACTTAATTAATTCTAGATTAATTTTTGATCAATACTAATTAAATAATACTATTAATATATTAAAACTTATAATATATTAATAAACCACGAGTGTTAATTCTCTCATTTAGTCTATCCAAATGCATGATGCCATGCAACCCAAATGGACCATATCGGGTCGGATCAAGTGCATACCAGAAATAGTTATGGACTTAGACACCTTATCCAACACGCGCAACATACAAGCCATTAAGCAAGTTCACGCATCGTATAGATGAGTACGCCTAGCATCCTCAGTCAGATTGGACTTCGCGTTTGTGGGCCTTGGGTTGGGCCATTTCTTAGACTAGGTTGTTGTGGGCCTTAGTGGGCCAATTGGAAACAAGTTTATGGACTAAGGAAATTATTGAGCTTTACGATAAGGCCCATTGGAAAGGCTTGGGCCTAATTTGGAAAATTGGGCCATAAGTAAGTCATAGTTGGGCTTTGATGATTATGAGATATGGGACCATCGGAATGCCTAGTGTTGGACTAAAATAAATGGTTGAGCTTTAAGGGTCCGACTCGATCACAGCCCGCACACCCATGTTTTCCGCAATATATGATTTTGGGACGAACTCTGATAAATGTTTTTAATTATCAATGTTTTTGGAATGCTTGGATTTAGAAGATATGTATGTTTTGACTATAATAAAAGTGAGTTTTTTACCCTGGATTTTTGGATCATTACAATTTTTTAACGGTTATAGTTTTATTGCTAAATAATATTTTGTAAGAATTTTAGGAGCTGTAATATTAAAATAACTTTTTATTACAACTAGGAAAGAGGCACCTATGTTACGCATGGGTCAGAATTTTTGGTTTTTAATCGGATTCTTTATCAGACAACATACAGTTCAAACACACAAACACACAAATTGGATTATTTATTTAAAAACATAAACATATTTATATAATATAATATGCATCTGTTCGTCATAAACTTATCGACATGAATGATAAAATCGGTAAAAAAAAAAATATTCTTGTTTATGCAGCAATAGAAATAAGGATTGAGACTTACATCGTCCTCATCCTCTAACTCCAGAAGCTGATGTGTCTTGTGTCTTTCTAAGGTTGAGAGCAAAAGAAATTTAGATAAATGTTGTGAGAAACTACCCGTGCATCTCTCTTTGACTTTATAGTTTTGCTTTAAGCTCTCTTTCCGTATAGCCTCAAGAAGCTCTGAAGAAGTTTCACTAGCCATAACAGTATATTAACACAAACAAATTTATAGACAAAAGGGACAGAATTGCCCCTGTCTTATACCTTGGTGGGTTTGTAAACAACAACACAATAAATCTTTCTATGGAACTTGGGTTTGACCAATTTTCCGAGCACATAAAATTTAGATTTCACCCGTCATTTTGACGTCCATGATACTCTAGATAACACCGATGCCCTGTAAATTCACAGTCAAAAAAATAAAAACCAAACAATCATGAACTTGGATAAGCAATGAAAGAAATGTTCCATTTACTCTTTTTTAAATAATTTATTACTTTTTCTAATGACAAACTTTGAAATGTAAATAGTGTTTGTAATGATAAATTTTGTAATATGTGACTGCCTTTTCCCTATAATAAATCATAAAATTTGATTGTTAGCATACTTATATCTACTTTTGTACTTCCATATAGTTTAGGGACCATTGTTGTCGTAGTTAGATTCACTAACCATTTTTATCATCAAACGATTCATTAATTCTAACCTTGATAGATTTTATATAAACAAATTTTAACAAAGGGTAGATTTATACTTGGATAAAAAATGTTGTTTGGATCATAAGTTTAGGAACTTGGCTCCAAACGTCCCACTTCTGCTTTGAAGTCCAAACCTGTGATACTCATGTTCCCAATATTAATTGCACTGAGTTTGAAGATATGCTTACCAACAGCATCCAATCCAGTTAATTTCGGCATGAACTGCCTAATATGCCCTTCTGCTGCTTCATCTGATTTAAGTGTTTCACACTCAAAAGAAATTGCAATCTGCCTCTTCTCTTGCTCCTTAACTACCAAACTAGCCACATCCTTCTCCCATCTGTCAAGGAATGAAATTTTTTCATGAGTTTATTTGAATATTTGATTATTTGCAATGTAAATAATGTCAATTTTTCAGAAGTATTAAAATCCTCAACTCCATAGAGTACAATACTGTCATCAGTATCACGTTTCCATGTTTCTTTATGATTGTTATTTATAGTTCTTATTAAGTATTTAGTGAATTAAGAAGATAGTAACATAAGGAAGTAAACAGTACCAACAGAGAAATATAAGTTTAAGGGATATCATTGTTGATAAAGAATCAACTATGAATCACCAAACAAAGAATAAAGAACAAAAGAAAGATAGTTGTTAGTTAATAAAAGGAGACAAAAGAAAAAAATAACTAAACTTATACTTACTCCTTTATTAGTTTGGTGAATGCGCTGATGTCCAAAAACAATGAAGAAACAAATGTAGGTGGGATTGAGAAACAGAAATCCAATGTCTCATTATTTGATAGCTTCTTCGAAACATAAAGATATTAAAAAAAATTAGTTAAGAAACCTAATCGAGAGGGAAGCTAGGATTTAGATACTACCTTGGACCCATTCCAGAAGCTGTGAAGGAAGACACAATGGTTTACAAAACCCTAGCTTTTATTCTTCTGAAATCACATCAAACCACCACAAATAGAAAGGAATTAGATTTGACATCCCCAATTTCTCGGCTAGAAAAGACCGATTTTGTTTATGTTTTATATAAAAATCAGAGTAACTTTTTAAAGAAAGTGTTAAGGAATTTGTTCCCAAAAAGAATTTGATAAAGATTTTATCAAAACATTTCCGAAGAAATGTATTTAATTATATTAAAACCTCGGGATGTCATTGTCATTACAGATCAAAAGCATAAACAGAACAACATAGGCCTCAAATTAACATAGACCTTATCAATATTCTATTTATTTCTACTGGTCTATAAATCCATAATCTCTCATTAGATCATCCAACTATGCTCTTGTGCCACTACCTGTAATACAAAGAAAACTAAGTGGGCCAGACTTGGGAGCCTGGTGAGCACATAGAGTTTTCTACCCACAATAAATAAGTTTATTAATTTCATCAAACCAAAACAGTCCCGATTACCTGTTCCCGTTATCCTCACTTTACGTCCCTGAAGCATCTATTATACAGGACCTAGCCTAAGGATTTTCATCGGGGTGACAACACTGCTTTGGGGGTTCCTCAACGATTTATGTCAAATAAGGCAACCAGGGGGATGAAGTACACCTGGTGAACACATAATTCAAAAACACCTACAGGTTGTGAGCTTGCTAGCGTTCCACTGACTGTATAGAAAAGTCTATGGTCGTCATCTATAATCTGCTAGATGACTGGATCATCGTCAACATCGAGGTCTCTCATTATTTTATCACGCATCGTCTATTACATCTACCCATGTTTTACCCCAATATTTTTGTAGTTATAAAATACATATACAGTTTAAATCATTAAAACCTGTATAAAACGTTCATCCAACATATATATCAAGTAAACAGATAATATGTACACATAACATGTAATTTATATAAAATACTTCATATATATTTGTAAGATGAAAATAATATGCACTCACTTAATATGTTAAGTGACGAATGTAAGCTTCGAATCGTAAACAATAGCTCGTCAAGTTCTTATTAACTGAAATTCCCCTTTTAAAATATTTTCTATGATTTAAAAACTCAAATGGTTTCCTATTTATACTACTACATAAGAGGATAAAATGAACTACTACGTGTTGCTTTCATTTCCTCCACGTTGGTGTTTACGTATGCTATTTTTTTATTTTATTATTATTATATATATATATATATATATATATATATATATATATATATATATATATATATATATATATATATATATAGGAGACGAAAGTTAGGAAAGTTACTAACCATTTGACAGAAATGGTCCTTTGATTATGTATGATGTTGCAATTGTGTCTATTTTTTTTACTTTCCAATTTTGCCACAATACTTTATGGCTTTGGCAAATTTAGTCCTTCTAAGAATAGTAAAGTTTTGTCCTTCAAACTTTGGCCACAATTATTTGTGATGTTAACACTTTTGGTCCTTTATTCTTTTATGTTACACCATTTGACTACAATACTTTTTAGGACTTGACAATTTTGGTCCATTTTTTAATATTAATTATAGTAAGCCATAGTATTTTCTACAATTTGATAGTTTTGGTCCATTCTCTAATATTAATCTTCATTTTTCAACATCTAACCACCATAGTTTATATATTTTGTCAACTTTAGTCCCTTATGTATATTCTAAAAAATTTTGCCATAAATAAACGCGTACTATAAAATCTAAAACATACAAGAAAATAATAAAAAAATTCCCGACCCGTAGCAACGCAAGGGCACACCCTCTAATTATTATTATTATTATTATTATTATTATTATTATTATTATTATTTTGCTTGACACGTATGTAAGTTCTACTTTTTGACATCAAATGAATTGTATGGAGCTTCTCTTGTATGATCAACAGTCTCCAAGTTGTATTCTTATCCAAATAATTTACATATATAGTCCCTTAAAATTATATAAACGTCATATATAGTTCCTTAAAAATATATAAACATCTAATTTGTAGGTTTTTTTTTTTACTGTATCATTAATTTGTATCCATGCATACGTAAGGATTATAAAACTCACCTATTAATGTATGCATTTTTTTCTTTTCTCAAAAGAAAACAATATCAAATAAATTTCAAAATATTTGATTAGTTTTATTAGTATATAATTATTATTATTATTATTATTATTATTATTATTATTATTGATGATTATCAAAATTTAACATCGATAAGTAACGACGTAAAATATAATTGGTAACTATCGTTGAAAAACAGGTGTAACACAAAAACATTATCATTTTATTATTTGGATTCACCTTGGATGTATTTAGACTAAATACATCTTATAAGATATAATTTGTAAATTTTATTTTCGTTACAACTTTCATTAAGATTATTATCCTAAATAGTCTCTTTATTATTAACGTTTGTCTTAGCCATATTTATTAAGTTTTTCTTTTCTTATTTAAATAAATTTTTACACAAGTATTATATACACATAATAATTGTCTAATTTACACGTATGCAATACATATACTCGAATAATTCATTTTCACTTATTCTTAAAAGGTTACAATCGTCGACCAACGTAAATACAAATTTTATAATGATGCCAAGCAAGAAACGTGGGTGTTACAATTTTCTCCCCCTTAGGATGATTCCATCCTGAAATCATGCATCGGCAACCAAATATGGATAGTGACTTCTCATGTCACTTTCTGTCTCCCAAGTGAGGTTCGGCCCATTCGTATGTTTCCATCGCACCAACTCTCATTCGACCATTTGACGTCGCAACTTTTTTTTCTTACGGTCAACAATTGCTTCGGGCTCTTCAATCATCCTCTTGTTTTCATCGATCCTTAACTCTGAAAGTGGAATTATATAGGGAACTTCTCCCGTGAACTTCCTCAAATAACACACATGGAAAGTGTTATGAATATCATCTAGTTCTTCTGGCAATTTCAGCTTGTAAGCTTGAGTTCCAATCCTCTGAAGAACCTTGAATGGTCCAATAAACCTTGGACTCAACGTTCCTCTCTTTCCAAATCTTATAAGTCTCTTCCATGGTGAGACTTTAAGCAAAACTGAATCTCCAACTTCGAATGTTATTGATCGTCGCTTCTTATCAGCATAGCTCTTTTGAGGATTTTGAACTGCTAACATTATATCCTTGATCACCTTCAATTTCTCGGCAGTCGGATGGACAGTCTCAGGACCCATAAACAGTTTTTCTCCAGCTTTAAGCCAACAAGATGGCGTACGACACTTCTGTCCGTACAAAGTTTGATAAGGTGTCATCTTGATGCTCGAGTGGAAACTATTATCGTAGGAAAACTCTACCAGAGGTAAGTGTTCATCCCGGTTAAGGGCGAGCAGAAACCGAACTGAAACCCAAAATAACCGAAATAACCGCAAAAACCGAAGTCGAATAACCGAAACCGAAACAAAAACCGATGGTGCGGTTTTTAATTTTGAAAAAACCGAAAAATTGCGGTGCGGTTCGGTTTTATGTTTAATAACTGCACCAAATTAACCGAAATAACCGCAAACCGCATAATTTAATATATTAGTGAAATATTTATACTAATTATATTTAATTAATAAAAATAAATTAGTATGTCGAAGTTAGAAAATGTTGAAATTTATCAATTTTATCGTCTTACGATTTTTATTGTTTAATTTTTGGTGCGTAAATAGTTGTTAGTAACTGTTAGACATATTGTTAATTGTTTGAATGAAATGAATTCAATATAACATAATAAAATGTTAACTTGAAAGAATAAAAATGGACCAAAATTGTGATTTATTTGCAATGAAAATCTAGAAATAAATGAAAGTCGATTAAATTTGTTGTTTTAAACATGAAAAAATGCACCCTTTTAACCGAAAAACCGCACCACCTCATTTTGTGGTTAAAAACCAAAACCGCACCGAAATAACCTAAAAACCGCAAAAATAACCGCAAAACCGCAATTTTTGGTTTTAAAAAACCGCAATTTGCAGTTACGGTTGCGGTTTTATACAAAAATCGCACCGAACCGCATCATGCTCACCCCTAATCCTAGTTACCTTGGAATTTCATGATGCATGCCCTTAGCATATCTTCAAGTGTTTGAATTGTTCTTTCGCTCTAACCACCAGTCTGTGGATGGTAAGCTGTACTTAAACACAACTTTGTACCCAATTCTTCTTGTAGACTTCTCCAAAACCTTGACATGAAACGACTATCACGATCCGACACAATCGTTAATGGTACACCGTGAAGTCTTACTATCTCCTTCACATAAGCATTTGCAAGCTTATCCATAGACCATTTCTCATTGGCTGCTATGAAGTGTGCACTCTTTGTGAAACGATCCACGACTACCCAAATCATGTCATGACCGTTCTTCGTTCTGGGCAGTTTAGTGACAAAATCCATGGTGATGTCTTCCCATTTACCGATGGGTACAGGTGAAGGTTCTAAACTCCCATACGGTTTCTGATGTTGTTCCTTAACTCTCGCACATGTTACATACTCGGCCACATACTTCGCAATATCGAGCTTCATCGTCGACCACCAGTAGTAGGGTTTCAGATCCATATACATTTTTGTGCTACCGGGATGAATCGAGTACATGGTCTTGTGAGCTTCTTCCATCAGAAGATCTCTTATTCCTCCCATATTAGGTACCCAAATCTTATCTTGGAATACTTTCAGCCCTCGACTGTTTGTACCGAACACCAACGTTTTGCCCAAACGTTCTTCCTTCTGGTCATTTTTCTGAAAAGCTTCTTCTTGAGCTTTCTTGATTCTTTCCACAATTGTTGAGACAACTTCAATTCTTAATGCTCTTGGCCTTTTCCTTTCAAATCTCACTTTTTGGCTTAGAGCATCAGCTCCGACATTTGCTTTACCAGGATGATAAAGTATCTCACAGTCGTAATCCTGAAGAAACTCTAGCCAGTGTCATTGTCTCATGTTTAATTCCTTTTGATTAAAGAGATATTGGAGACTCTTATGGTCAGTGAAAAGTTTACACTCCGTTCCATAGAGATAATGCCTCCATATCTTTAGGGTGAAGACTACCGCTGCCAACTCCAGATCATGAGTGTGGTAGTTCTTTTCGTGCCCTTTCAGTTGTCTCGATGCATATGCTATCACCTTATCTCTTTGGGTCAGAACACAACCTAACCCAACTCCAGATGCATCACTATAGACTGCAAAGTCTTCGACTCCATCAGGTAAAGAGAGAATTGGTGCTTCACACAACTTCCTCTTTAACTTCACAAAAGCTTCTTCATGCTTCTCACTCCACATGTAGGTAGCTCCTTTATGGGTCAAAGATGTCAATGGAGCAGCGATCGAAGAAAAGTCTTGAATAAACCTTCGGTAATATCCAGCTAATCCCTGAAAGCTTTGGATCTTCGTGGGACTTTTCGGTCGTTCCCACTTCATCACAGCTTTGATCTTTGCTGGGTCAACCATTATTCCCTCTTGGTTAACCATATAACCCAAGAATTGGACTTCTTGAATATAAAAATCACATTTGGAGAACTTTGCAAATAACTTTTCCTTCTTCAAGACTTCTAACACTTCTCTTAGGTGCTTTTACATGCTCCTCCTGGCTTTTTGAGTAAATCAGAATGTCATCTATGAACAATATCACAGATTTATCGAGGAATGGTTTACAAACCCTGTTCATCAAATCCATGAATGCTGCTGGAGCATTGGTTAGTCCAAACGACATAACCAAGAACCCATAGTGTCCATATATTGTTCTGAATGCAGTCTTCTCAATATCTTGCTCTTTCACCTTTAGCTTATGATATCCTGACCTAAGATCGATCTTTGAGAAATAGCTGGAACCCTGAAGCTGATCAAATAGGTCATTAATCTTCGGCAATGGGTACTTGTTTTTTTACCATTACCTTGTTCAGCTCTCTGTAGTCTATGCACATTCTCATACTTCCGTCCTTCTTCTTTACGAATAACACCGGAGCTCCCCAGGGTGATGAACTCGGTCTAATGAAACCGTTGTCCAACAACTCCTGAAGTTGCGTCATAAGCTCTTTCATCTCCGTTGGTGCTAATCGGTATGGTGTTTTTGCTATTGGTGTCAATCCTGGTAACAAGTCTATCCGAAACTCCACTTGTCTATCAGGTGGTAATCCAGGAAGATCTTTGGGAAAGACTTTCGGATAATCACATACGACTGGTATAGTTTGGACCTCCTTCTTCTCCTTCTTAGCATCGATCGCAAATGACAAGGTTGATGTGCATCCTTTGGAAAAACATTTCCTGGCTTTCATTAGGGAAATGATTTCAGAATTCACTCGACGTTTGTCCCCGTACACCATAAATGACTCTTTCCCTAGTGGGTTTACTCTTACTATCTTCTTTCTGCATTGTATTTCCACATCATTGGCGTTAAGTCAATCCATTCCTAATATGATGTCGAAACCATTCAGCTCAATGGGTAACAGCTCCTCGTGCAATTTGTTTCCATTCAGGTCGATGAAGATGTTTTTAATAGAGTCGCTAATAGGTACGAATTTGCCACTAGCAACCTCCACAACTAGAGCATTATCAAGTTTTTCTACAGGCAATGCTAGTCTTCTACCAAATTTATGCGATACAAAGGAGTAGTTTGCTCCTAAATCAAACAGTATATTAGCAGGCAATCCATTTACAAGAAAGGTACCTGATGCGACATCTGCTCCATCCTTTGCGGCTTCCAGGGTCATCTGGAAAGCTCTAACTTTTGGCTTTGGCGGAACATTAGGCCTTGTCGCTTCGTTCCTCTTCGGGCAATCCTTAGCAATGTGCCCTTCTTGATTACATCCATAGCACACCCTTTTGTTGGTGGTGCACTCATTGGCATAATGCCCTGTCTTCCCACACTTGTAGCAGGTCACCTCCTCGCTACATTTCCCAAAGTGCTTCTTTCTGCACTTCTCGCACCATTTTGCTTCGCTTACTCCTCCTCCAAACTTTCTTGATCCAAACTTGCTCTTCTTATTGGGCCTTGCAAACTCTTCGAATTTCCTCTTTTCGCCAACCTCAATCTTGTTGGTGGCTCTTCCCTTAATCATATCTTCAACAGACTTGGCAGCCCAAATAGCTACTTCTAGAGTAGGTTCCTAATGTACTGGCACTGCCATGGAAGTCCCATTGCATACTTTTCAATTTTCTTCAGCTCGTCTGGGACAAGGCACAAAGCAAACTCCATTTTGTCTGTGAAGTTGTTGGTGTATTCATCGATCGGCATGCTTCCTTTCTTCAAAGTTAGGAATTACTTCTCTAGCTCGAGCAAGTTTTAGGCTGAGCAGTACTTGCGCTTGAATTGCACCAAAAACTCTGCCCACATCAATTGCAGGGGATCGTTGGGGCTTAGAGTCTTCCCTAGGGTGTTCCACCAACAAACAACGCCTCTTCTGAACTGATGCACTATAAACGTGGTTTGTAGCTTGCCTTTGCAACGACATGTCATGAAGGCTAATTCCATCACTGAGATCCATCATAACTCGAATTGGATCTTCCTTCCTAGTGTAATTCGATGGCTTGCAAGTTAGAAAATCTTTGTACTTGCATCCATTTCTTTCGACCCCGTCGTCTTGGTTGTTCCTCCTAATCACTAGCGGATCAGCTTGATCAACGGTCCTGCTGTAGTTTCCCTCCTCTGACTGCCCATCAATCAATTCGGGCTATTCAATAGGTATCGTAGGTTTATCCCTATCTTGTAGCAGTAATCGCTCTGTCTCCTCCATTTGAGGATCCAACATCTGTTGGAAGTGTGTCCAAGGTCATTAACTAGTTGGTGATATTTCTAATAATAGCAGGGTCCTCTTGGGTTGCCCTCAAGACTCAAAATTGAGTAGAATAAATAATAGGAGTAATTTGTTTATTAATTATATGGTTTAATAATTAATTAGAAACTAATTAGAAAACAATTTGGGAATTAATTAACAATTTAATTAATAGAAGGGTTGAATGTGAATTAATCAATAGTTGGTTAATCAGGGAACATTCCAGAACCCCAGAATGGAGGGGGTTAGAAGAAAATTCCCTTTGGATAAAGGGATTTTCGTTCTTAGCCTATCCCACATGGATGGAAGGATAAAACCCTAGGAGGTGTCCAAGGCTATAAATAGGCCTTAGGGATTCATTCATCCTTGCTCATTTGGCTTGAGTATTTGCCACCTTCTTTCTCCCTCATTGTGGAAGAACTTCTTTTAGTTCATCCATCATAGTTTAATATTTGTTTCTACTCTTTTGAGTTCATTGGGTGTGAACCAAGAGATGGATTCTAGTTTGGATCATCATCATCCAAACAAGGTGGCACGCACAAGGAGTCAAGCTCGAACATCATTAGTTGCTAAAGAGGTTAGTATTCTTCCTTGTATTTTAGGATATAATAGGGTATAAGTAATAGTATGAAGCCATAGATCCATAGGTTGCATGTACACTTAGCTAAATCGTTTTGTTGTTTTGATTCTTCACCTGCCTAGTTATTGAGTGTATTTGATGCATGTATTACCCAACAGTGGTATTAGAGCCATTGCTTCATGGTTACTATCACCCTACATCCATATTTTCTAAAAATAATTGTTTGGAACTGAATGATGAAAGAGTAATTGAAAAATCCGTAATGTAAAAAAACCCTAATCGTAGGTCACGATGTGAACCTGTTGTTCACAATGTGAACTCAGCCGATTCGGGATTTTCAATTTTTTCTTCATTTTTCGAATTTGAAGTTTTGATAAATATGGATAAATGTCAAATTTTAATTGTGTAAATCTGAAAATAGATAAATATCATTTAAATATGTTTATTTGAATTTGAATACTTATTTATTATTTAAATAGGGATTTAAATATTTTAATATTATTTATAATAGTGTTTTATAAATTTGAATATTAACCCATCATGTTTTATTAATTATTAAATTGCACCCTTGTAATTAATTTGAATTAATAAATAGACAACTAAATTTAAAGGTTTTAAATTTAACCCTTGTATATATGTAAGATCCATATCTATTATATGTATAAGAGAATTGCAATATGCATCCTTGCATATTTTAAATATTGACATTGTCAGTCTTACCTCGACTAGGTGCTCCCGTTCTAATGTAGGGGTTTAAGGAGGTCTCTATGATTCCTAATGAGGTCGGTTTTTAACATGCTTCGCGCTTACTACCCTCACCGCCCTATTGCATTTTGAGAATGGAGTTACCGAAAGGGTTTGATAATGATGATGGTCAATCTAAAAGTATTCTAAATACAAGTATAAAACAAAATCCCGTTTTATTTAAATAAAAGTGAATCTTATGTTATCCATAAAAATTGCACATTCTCTTTATAACTTGTTGATGGAGCTCGTGTGGTTAACCGACACGTCAATTTGAGAGTATAGGTAGAGAATGATGTGAGACTCGCGAATCTCAAGCGTAACTTGAGTCGGGGACCACGTAATTTTGTATGGGTGATTCACCATCTATTCAATGATCTGCAGCATCCCCGTCATTGAACTTGAGATGAACATAATCCGAGATTAACATTCCGTTGATAGTCAACGAATCTCAAAGATATAGGAATTTCATAGTGATTGAAATTGAAAAAGATCTTTGTCTACCTAAATAACTTCATGGTGTGTTTACGGCATCCCTTTACACATCATGAAACCAAATATAGATCCTAGCCTTATTCTAGTCATTTGTTTTAGGGTAATTGCTAATTAAGGATTGGTATCAAACTAATTGGAATCTTATCTTTTGTAGATGTCGAACCAAGCAAACAATAACAACAACAATCTTCCTCCTCCTCCTCCTCCTTCTTCTCCTCCTCCTCCTCCTCTCACTCAAAACTCAAACTTCTCTCTAATGTCGAGTCTTAATAAGGAGAAACTCAAGGAGGATGGATCCAACTATCTTGATTGGATCAGGACCTTGAGGATCACGTTAAGATATGAGAACAAAGAGTATGTTCTCGACGAAGATGTTCCCATACTTGGAGAGAACCCTACCCTAGAAGAAGTTACTGCCTACAACAAGCATTATGATAAATCAATCAAAGTGGCTTGCCTTATGTTAGCGACCATGGCTTCTGGTCTCCAGAAGAACTTTGAAACATGGGGTGCATTTGACATAAACTAGCAACTCGAGGAGATGTTCCAAGAGCAAGCTAGGCAAGAACGATTCGAGATCGTTAAGTCCCTCATGGCATGTAAACTACAAGAGGGAGCTTATATGTGTGCGCACGTCCAAAAGATGAAGTCGTACATAGACAAACTTGGGAATCTAAGTGTCGAGCTACCTAAGGAGTTGGCCATAGACATGGTTTTGAACTCGCTTACTAGTTCATATTCGCAGTTCATCATGAACTTCAACATGAATGACCTTGAAAAGACCTTGATGGAGTTACACGGCATGCTCAAAACTGCTGAAGCGAGCATGAAGAAACCCAACAACTATAACCCTACTGCTCCAGTATTGCCTGTTGATTGTAGTTCTGCTAAAAGGAAAAGGGCTCCTCAACCCAAAGGAAAGGGTAAGGGTAAGGTCGGACAGTCTGAGCCTGCTCCCAAGAAAAGGGCTCAAGCTAAAATAGCTCCTTCTGCTGATCCAAGTGAAGCCATTTGTTTTTACTTCCAGGAAAAGGGACACTAGAAGCTTAGCTGCCCTAAATACCTCGAGGACCTTAAGAAGGGCAAAGTCAAGGTGGCTGGCACCTCAGGTATGTTCATGATAGAACTCCATAGCACATCTACTTCTAGTTCTTGGATTCTTGATACATGGTGTGGTACTCACATTTGCTCTGATATGTAGGGACTAAGACAAATTAAGAAGTTGAAGCATGGTGAGCCCAACCTAATCATGGGAAACAGGCACAAGTCAATTGTTACAAGGATTGGGAACTATGAGCCCATGCTTAGTGGTGGTGTTTATCTTAGTTTATTAAATTGTTTCTACTCGCCTGATATGGCACGAAACATTATTTCCTTTCATGCACTTTATAAGGATGGTTCTCGTTTTTCTTTTGATAATGATAATGGTGACCTTTTGGTTTATAAGAATGGCTGTTTTATTTTTAAAGCTAGTCCTTGTAAAGGTGTGTATGAAAGTATTGTTTGTGATGGTGATGTTGATAAACTAATAATGAATGTTGGTTCGTCTAATAGTGAATTAGATAAATCATGTTTGTGGAATTGTCTACTTGGCCATATAAACAAGAAATGCATTACCAAGCTCCAATCTGATGGAATCTTGGAGTCATTAGTCCTCAATCAGATGATGTATGCGAATCTTGCTTACTTGGAAAGATCACAAAAGCGCCATTCATAGGTCACTGTGAAAGAGGAAAGAATTTGTTGGACCTCATCCACACAGATGTTTGTGGACCCTTCAAATCTGCCACAAGACATGGAGAAAGATACTTCGTGACTTTTACTGACGATTTTAGTAGATAGAGATATATCTATCTAATCAAGCATAAGTCAGAAACGTTTGAGGTGTTCAAAGAGTTTCAAAATGAAGTAGAGAACCAATTGGGTAGAAAGATCAAGATGCTATGATCCAAAAGGGGTGGAGAATATTTAAGTCTTGAATTCTACCATCATCTAAAGAATTGTGGAATAGTTTCACAATTATCTCCTCCCAGAACACCGCAGTTGAATAGTGGCTGAAAGGAGAAATCGAACTCTGTTAGACATGGTTCGATCTATGATGAGTCAAGCTACACCTTCGATATCTTTTTGGGGGTATGCCTACGAGATAGCCACCCATATCCTAAACCTCGTACCTACTAAGAAGGTTGCTAAAACACCCTCTGAAATATGGAGTGGGACACGTCCTTCTCTAGCACATATAAAGGTTTGGGGATGCGAAGCTTTTGTTCATCGCAAGGAGAATGACAAGCTCGAACCCCGGTCAGAGAAGTGTTACTTCATTGGTTATCCACAAAAGTCGTTTGGATACTTGTTCTACAAGCCTTCGGAAAACAAAGTATTTGTTGTTCGAAGGGGATTCTTCCTTAAGAGGGATCTCATTTCCAAAGAGGACAGTGGGAGCCATATAGACCTTGAAGAGCTTCAGGAGACAAATGAAGAAGAACCTTTAGTAGACACTAACACTCAACCTGAGGTGCAACAACCCGTTGAGGAACCTCAACTTGGGGCTGAGCAACCTGTTGAGTAAAATGATATATCTCCACCTCCCCTTCGCAGATCCAATAGAGTTCGTTATCCTCCTGATTTCTATGGTTTCCATGTGAGCACAGAAGGAGACGTATTTGTGACAACCCCAATTCTAGTTCCGTTAAAAATCTCATTTTCCCTAACGGAAAGCGTCACTATACGTTATTTTACGTAATATTTGGAATCGTCAATATCCGAATATCTAAATTTAAGCATGGTTTGATATTATTATAAGTAATATGTCTCATAGGTGTTAACCTCGTTTAACCTAATAGCGTGGTTTTACCTTCTCAACCACTTCACCCGGGTAAAAAGTTTTAACCCAAATAACTTTAAACATCGGGTAGCCGTGTATCGGGCGCGATTCTCGAGACATATGCAATGGTGTTCCCAACATTTGAACACTCATTCACTACACACCCACTCTTTCTCTCTACTTTCTCTCTCTAGACTCAAAAACGACCCCGATTCCGCTAATTTCCGACTTCCAAACGTAAGTACTCCTCCCCTATCTTATTCTAGACATGCTTCATTGAATTTGTGGGCCAAAAACCATAGGAATCAAGATTCAAAGAGGAGTTTACGGCCTAAGAAGCTCCTTAGGCCGTAAACCCCCAAATCCAAGCCAAAGACCAAGTTTCTCCTTCTTGTATGTTAGTATACTAATTAAGGCATATAACTAGAAGAGTTTGGACCTTAGAACACAAGAGAATGATGCTTGAAAAGGAGTTTACGGCCCAAGCATGTGCTTAGGCCGTAAACACCTCAAACACCCCACAAATCCATGTTTTAAGCCCCAAAAACACTTCTAGGGTGTTTGGTGAATTAGACTTGACTCCAAGGAAGGCTTGAGTGCATTAAACATCAACATTTGAGGCCAAAAAGAGGAGTTTACGGCCTAGCATAAGCTTGGGCCGTAAACACCCAAGAAATTGTGTCAAACAAGTCCCTAAACTACCCTAATGCATGAAAGGAATTAATCTAAGGCCTATGGAAGTGTGTTGTACCATTAAACACTTCATTTTGACACCAAATGAAGATTTTACGGCCAAGGATGTTCTTGGGCCGTAAACTCCCCATAAATAAGTGTCAAATTGCTCCAAACTCACTATAGGACCTTCTAGGATTTTTCTAAGCCATTTGGGACCATGTTGTACAAGTAAAACCATCACCTTAAAGGACTTATAGGAGTTTACGGCCCAAGAACAAGTCTTGGCCGTAAACTCCCCTAAAATATCACAAATTTAGATGTTTAATCCTTCCCTCTTGGTCCAAAACACACACCACTAAATCAAGGAAGTGAGATAAGGCCTTAAACACACATTTTGGAGTGTCACAAGAGTTTACGGCCAAGCCTAGGGGGCTTACGGCCGTAAAATCCCAATGGGTGGCTTTTAGGCCATAAACTCTAAAAGAGTGAACTCATGGACCCTCCCGTAAATCATTCATGGCCTTGTACCACTCCCGGGGACCCTTTCTAGGCCTTAAAACCCCGAAAACGACACTAGAATGTCCAAATTCTATAATGAAAAGCATAAGATGATTAAATTCTTGCAAAATACATATTTCATATGACAATAGGGTCCTAAAAGGTGCTCAAGTGGTTATTTGGTACCAAACACTCAATCGACACTATTACCCGATTTACCCGATTCACCCGATTTCTGCGATTTCAGGTGAGTTCATACCCCTTTAATGAACCTTTCAAGTGTTTTACATGTTTTAGGGGAGAGATACAAGTTTCTTATAAATGTTTATGCAAAGTTTTACAGAACGATTTCCGAGTTACAAGGGTTAATCGCATGTGATTCACTACTCTTAGTTCAAATCACATGTGATTTGCCCCTATGCCTTAAAAACGGGTTTTACCCTTTTCAAACTATTTTTAAACAGTGAATCAGAATTCAAATGTTCTTTTGGAAAAATACTTTTATTAAATCAATTTGCTTATAAAATGTAACCACTCTGATATATTTATATAAATAAGACTTGGAGGACTTAGGACCGATATCTCGCCTTATTTCCTGTTCTTGTTTGATTGTGGGCTTAGGGTAGTAGTTATCCGTCCGACTGTCGTTGATTTCTTACTTATATAAAATCTGTATATCAGTATGGGATATGAATATTCCTGCTCCCACTAAATGCTAAAGTCACTAACGTGCTAAGAAACACCCCCACTAAGATAACCATAATAGGTATGGTTAGGGTCGCTACCGCTACTACTCGCTAAAGTTATTACTATCTACACTATAGTACTCACTAATACTAGACGATACACTAGTAAGAGAATACACTATGATCAATACTAAAAGATTACTACACTATGACCATAAAGAAAACATTAAACAAACAATAATACACTAACCCGCTATGAGATACTCTATTCGCTATTCACTACGCCCAGAGTGTTCCAGCAGGAGACGACTCTACATGTATAGATCTATACGGGGGCAGACGCTATTACATCCCGACTGTTAACTCAGTCCGCGCCGTACAGGCCCAGGGATGCCACTACTTCACTACACTGTGCATGACCGGGAAGGTCATGGGATTCTCTATTATTCTCACTATTGGTAAATTACAAGGAATACCCTACAACTACACTAAAACACTACACTAAATGTTAAACCACATCCCGAAGTAAGCAAGTATCTATCACTAAAGGAAGCTCGTACCTCTATCATGGATCACGGGCTTAACTTATCTTGACATATTTGTTATTTGAAGATTGGCCAAAGAATCTTTGCAATAAATTGTTTTCAAAGAGATAAAGAATGCACACTTTTCACAGATTGTCACTTACAATGTATTTCCTGGAAAATATGAGATTTTCTGAATTTCTACTACTTATGAACATAAAGGATACATTTTTAATACTAATGCTTTGTATACAAAAACTCACATTAAACTCTTATGAACTCACCAGCTTTATGCTGACAATTGTTTTCAAAATAACTTGTATCTTCAGGTCAAAGATAGACAGGTACAGACGCGGCATTTTTGGAGAAGGTGGAGCACACAAGAACCATCTCTTATTTTTGTTTGACTTTTGGGTGATTGTTATACATTACAAAACGCGCATGTAATTAAATTCACTATGTAATACTATGGTTGTATGATTCTTGTTTCTACTATTATACAATTGTGATGATACTGTTCACTACGTCATCCACCCCGAAACGTATTCCGCCGTTATCGGTTTTGGGGTGTGACAGATTGGTATCAGAGCATTGTTTATAGTGAATCAAGTATATCAACCTATAAAAGATATACGAACTATAAACACTTCGGGACTAAAACACTCTGACCAAAAATATATACTGTTAAGTATCTAAAAGATCTAACTAAGTATATATATACACCCATCACTATGAAACGCAGAAATCCGTATCATCCTAGAACAAAACAAAAGTATTGAGATTGTTGGGCAGCACAATTGGGTTCAGAGACATATAGTCACATTCAGGGTGATGTAGCCTGATCAACTACGTTTTCCTGAGGGTGACTAGCATGTGCCTAAGTTCGGTTGTGATGTTGCAACAAGTCTAAAACTTACCAACAATACCACAATAACGCTAACATAAGAATACTATAGGAGTATTCTGTATCTCTAGATTATACGTATGTGTTAACATCAAGGGTCGTTACTAGTAGGAAAATAGTTGCTAAGTGGATACACCACGATTACATGTGGTTGGGGCGCTATAGACTCAGAATCTGCAGCCTTTGCTTCATTCCCTGTTCTTGTTTGATTGGGGGTCTGAAGTTAGGGTGGTTTATTCGAAGGACTATCTTGCTTCGGTTACATGTAATCGGTATGCACTATGCAATTATTGGGTCAACTGGTAATGATTCCTCCTATAAGTATCTTAGAATAGTACGTCTATTAATCTTCTTTCCCCCCTTCTCGCGTAGATAGCATGGCTGGCTTCCACCTACCCGGTGATCCGTACTTTCCGAACCAGGGCAATGGAGGGTGGCTCGAAGAAGAGTCTGACGACGATCACCCTATTCCTTTGGATGATCATCATGGTGAAGGCTTCTCGGATAGCTCGAGCTCCGAGCCAGAAGTCAACAATCAACCTCCTGAAGCCCCGAACCCTAACCCCCGACCGGCATTTCAGGGCCCCACTCCTATGTGGGCAATGTCCTTGCATCGATGGAGCGAGGAGCAGGGTCAGCCCTTGCCTTACAATGGAGACCGAAGTTTCTACAACATAAGCGAAGGAGGATCAGCAGATCGGGTTCTGCCCATCATGATCCGAAGAATTGCCAGGAATGTTGAGCAAAGTCAAGCTGCCATAGGTCGGGTGGTAGAAGTGGATGCCAACTCAAACCTCAACACTGTTCGCATCCGCCAACTCGAAGAAGCCATGGACAGGACAAGGAGGACCAACGAGGCTCTGCAGCATCAGCTGGCAGCATCCCGAGCTGAAATTAGGGAACTCCGAGCACGCCAAAGGACTCAGGATCGACACCTTCAAGAAGTTATGCGGCAACTGGAAGATCTAAGGATTCGCCCGACAAGCAGCCGTCGCCAGTAGAAGGCATCTAGTTACCTCGCTCTTTTGTTTAAAGGACTAGCCTTTTATCTCTATGTTCCATAGGTCTTTTGTCTGTAAGCATTCCTAGTTTAAAAGTAATCTATCTGAACCTCTAAACTGCCAACATTTTCTCTATGGTATGATGTAAGACCTACTGCTAGGTCAATTTTCATGAACTTCTATTGCATCATTAATACCAGTATATTGGCAGATGATTTCTCTATTACTATAACTCTCACCCTGATCTTGGATTATGTTGATTTAATCCATGAAACACCTTATTCATATTCGCAATAGGCTCTTACTATTGCTATCATTTCTATGATCTTCCAGTGAAGGATGCCTCCACGAAAGCGTCCCAGCAGAGGAAGACCTGAAACTCAAACCCCTCCTCCACCACCTCCTCCTCTGCAGTTCGATCCGGTGTTGTTCCAAGCGGCTGTGACTGCGGTTGTAACAGCAGCCATGGCCCAAATGAACTCGGGTGATGCGAACGGTGGAAATTCTAGATTTGGTGAAGTCCACCAGCGAGTGCAGGGATGCACTTATAAGGACTTCATGAATTGTAAACCTGCTTTCTTCGATGGTACCGGAGGAATTCTGGCATTGTCCCAATGGTTCGAAAGAACCGAAGCTGTATTCGAGATGTGCTCTTGTCCCGAGGAGAGCAAAATCAAGTTCGCTACTGCTACCTTCACTAACCGGGCTTTGTCATGGTGGAACGACCATGTCAACGCACTCTCCTTAGTCACAGCCAATGCCATGGGCTGGGACACTCTAAAAGATCTTATGAGAGGAGAGTACTGCCCTAGGGGCGAAGTTCAAAAGCTTGAGGAAGAACTCTGGAACCTCAAAATGAAGGGGACCGACATAACAGCTTATACGGCCAGGTTTTGCGACTTGGCGGCTATGTGTCCCAACATGATCCCCTCTGAAAGCAAGAAGATTGAGCGTTACATCTGGGGTTTAGTGCCCCCGTATCGAGGAAATGTTCTGGCCTCACGCCCTGCCACTTTCGACAGCGCCAAGGAATTGGCTCAGAGTCTGATTAACCACGAAATCTCCTCCACTCCAGCAACAACAACCACAACAACCACTGCACCATCCGGATCATCTGATAGAAAGAGGAAACGATGGGATAAGAAGAAAGGCAAGAAAACTCAAACCGCTTCCAAGGACCAGCAAATTGTGGCGGTCCATGCTGCCACCATTCCAGCCGCACCAGCTGCTCCAGCCCCACCGAAAGCTTACAGTGGGAACTTGCCTAAATGTCCCAAGTGCCCTTTTCACCACAGCGGTCCATGCCGTGAATTGCAGTGTTCCAACTGCGGTCGGAAGGGCCATACTGTCCGATTTTGCAAGGCCCCTCCCAAACCTATCACACAGGTTCCTGGTACGGGAGTGACCCCAACTTGTTATGGCTGCGGTGAAGCGGGCCATTTTAAGAAGAACTGTCCGAAGACTGCAAATGCTGGGGGAACTGGAAGGTTACTTGCTATCGGTCACAATGAAGCAGTAGCCGATCCCACAGTCGTCACGGGTACGTTCCTTCTCAACAACTCTTATGCATGTGTCTTATTCGATAGTGGTGCAGAAAGAAGCTTCATAAATCAAAACTTTAAACATTTACTCAAACAAACCCCTCAACCACTAAAAGAAACATTCGTTGTAGAAATGGCTAATGGGAAGACAGAAAGCTCTAATGAAATCTATATAGGTTGTACTCTCACGTTAGATGATCACCCCTTTTTAGTCGACCTTATACCAGTCTCAATCAAAAATTTCGATGTCATTGTTGGTATGGATTGGCTAAGCCTTCACTACGCCGACATCCTATGTTCCGAGAAAGCCATTCGCCTGAACTTTCCGAATCGAGAGACCCTAGTGATATACGGAGATAAGCCAAGTACAAACCTTCGTATCATCTCTAGTATTCAGGCTCAGAAATACTTGCGCAAAGAATATCGCGCCTTTCTTGCTCACGTCGTCGACACTAACCAGAAATCGAAGGATCCAAAGGACATTCCAGTGGTATGCGATTTTCCTGATGTGTTTCCGGAGGATCTCCCAGGCCTACCTCCTAAACGACAGGTTGAATTCAGAATCGACCTAATCCCAGGAGCTACTCCCGTAGCTAAGTCGCCCTACCGACTAGCGCCTGCCGAAATGCAAGAACTATCCGGTCAACTCAACGAACTGCTTAGCAAGGGCTTCATAAGACCGAGCTTCTCACCTTGGGGAGCTCCGGTCTTGTTCGTGAAGAAAAAGGATGGGTCATTTCGGATGTGCATCGATTATAGGGAACTCAATAAACTCACGATCAAAAACCGCTATCCTCTCCCTCGTATTGACGACCTATTCGACCAACTCCAAGGAGCAAGTTACTTCTCCAAGATTGATCTTAGATCGGGGTATCACCAATTACGGGTGCTTGAGGAAGATGTTCCAAAGACAACTTTCCGAACCCGCTATGGACATTTCGAGTTCGTAGTGATGCCCTTTGGACTGACTAACGCCCCCGCAGTATTCATGGACTTGATGAATAGGGTGTGTCGTCCATATCTAGATCAGTTCGTCATCGTCTTTATTGACGACATACTTGTCTACTCTTGGAGCGAGGAAGAGCACAGAAGCCATTTACGATTAGTCCTGGAAACCCTGCGATCCGAGAAGTTGTATGCGAAGTTCTCTAAGTGCGAGTTTTGGATCCGGAGAGTTGAATTCTTAGGACACGTGGTCAGTGAGGAAGGAATCCACGTGGACCCCTCCAAAATTAAGGCTATTGAGAACTGGTCAGCACCAAAGACGCCTACGGAAATTCGTCAATTTCTAGGCCTCGCTGGCTACTACCGTCGGTTCATCCAAAACTTCTCTCGGATTGCGAAGCCTCTCACCATGTTAACACAGAAGGGTGTATCATTCGATTGGGAAGAGAAACAGGAGAAGGCATTTCAGACCCTGAAGCGAGCCCTATGCACCGCACCAGTATTATCCCTTCCCGAGGGGACAGAGGATTTCGTCGTATACTGTGATGCATCCAATCAGGGGCTCGGTTGTGTCTTGATGCAACGAGGCAAGGTTATCGCCTATGCCTCGAGACAGCTAAAGAACCACGAAGTGAACTACACCACTCACGACCTCGAGTTAGGAGCGGTCGTCTTCACATTAAAAATCTGGAGACACTACTTGTATGGGACGAAGAGCGTGGTGTACACTGATCATAAAAGCCTCCAACATATACTGAACCAGAAGGAACTCAACATGAGACAACGCCGATGGGTCGAGTTACTTAACGATTACGACTGTGAAATTAGATATCATCCGGGGAAAGCCAACGTAGTAACAGACGCCCTGAGCAGAAAAGAATATTCCGGACAAAGAACCAAGTCGCTAACCATGACCATACACTCACATCTATCCACGCAGATCAAAGAAGCTCAGCTAGAAGCTCTGAAGCCTGGAAACGTGACGGGAGAATTCCTGCGTGGAATGGATAAAAATCTGGAGGTTAAGGGTGACGGAGCCTATTACTTTATGGACCGAATCTGGACTCCACGCCATGGAGGTTTCAGAGATTTGGTTATGAGGGAAGCACACAACACTCGCTACTCCGTCCACCCGGGTTCAGATAAGATGTATCTGGATCTCAAAAAGCTTTACTGGTGGCCGAACATGAAGGCAGAGATCGCTACCTTTGTAAGTAAGTGCCTTACTTGCGCGAAGGTCAAAGTAGAATGTCAAAAGCCATCAGGACTCCTCCAACAACCAGAAATACCAGAATGGAAGTGGGAGCGAATCACAATGGACTTTATCACCAAGCTGCCCAAGACAGCAGGTGGATTAGATACCATATGGGTCATCGTTGACAGGTTGACCAAGTCCGCCCACTTCCTACCCATCAAAGAGACGGATAAGATGGAAAAGCTCACTAGGACTTACATAAAAGAAATAGTGCGATTGCGTGGCGTCCCTATATCTATTATATCAGACAGGGATAGTAGATTCACCTCTAGATTTTGGCAATCATTACAAAAGGCACTAGGGACGAGGCTGGATATGAGTACAGCCTACCATCCGCAGACTGATGGACAAAGTGAGAGGACGATCCAAACATTAGAAGACATGCTGCGAGCTTGTGTGATCGATTTCGGGAAATCGTGGGATACACACTTACCTCTTGTGGAGTTTTCTTACAACAATAGTTATCACACGAGCATCAAGGCAGCTCCATTCGAAGCCCTCTACGGTCGGAAGTGCAGATCCCCTTTGTGCTAGGCCGAGGTGGGAGACACTCAGTTAGCTAAAGGACGAGTTCCTGACAGCGCCCTCACTGGTCCAGAGATCATTCGAGAGACGACCGAGAAGATTGTACAGATACGTGAACGACTAAAAGCCGCTAGGGATCGACAAAAGAGCTACGCAGACAAACGAAGGAAACCCTTGGAATTCCAGGTCGGAGACCGGGTCCTTCTGAAGGTCTCGCCCTGGAAAGGCACGATACGCTTCGGGAAGCGTGGAAAGTTAAACCCAAGGTACATAGGGCCTTTTGAGATTCTTGCCAGAATCGGCCCTGTAGCTTACAAACTAAACTTACCCCGCGAGCTAAGTAACATACATCCGACCTTCCACGTCTCAAACTTGAAGAAATGTCTGTCTGACGAGACTCTCGTGATTCCCCTCGACGAGATCGAGCTCAACGAGAGCCTCAACTTCGTGGAAGAGCCTGCGGAGGTATTGGATCGTGAAGTAAAGCGGACGAAACAAAGCCGCATCCCAATTGTGAAGGTTCGGTGGAACGCCAAGCGAGGACCGGAATTCACTTGGGAGCGCGAGGATCAAATGAAACTCAAATACCCTCATCTCTTCGCTTAGTAGTATTGTAATATCGTATTTGTTTGTATTCTAAATTTCGGGACGAAATTCCCCTAGCGGGGGGATGATGTGACAACCCCAATTCTAGTTTCGTTAAAAATCCCATTTTCCCTAACGGAAAGCGTCACTATACGTTATTTTACGTAATATTTGGAATCGTCAATATCTGAATATCTAAATTTAAGCATGGTTTGATATTATTATAAGTAATATGTCTCATAGGTGTTAACCCCGTTTAACCTAATAGAGTGGTTTTACCTTCTCAACCACTTCACCCGGGTAAAAAGTTTTAACCCAGTTAACTTTAAACACCGGGTAGCCGTGTATCGGGTGCGATTCTCGAGACATATGCAACGGTGTTCCCAACATTTGAACACTCATTCACTACACACCCACTCTCTCTCTCTCTCTACTTTCTCTCTCTAGACTCAAAAACGACCCCGATTCCGCTAATTTCCGACTTCCAAACGTAAGTACTCATCCCCTATCTTATTCTAGACATGCTTCATTGAATTTGTGGGCCAAAAGCCATAGGAATCAAGATTCAAAGAGGAGTTTACGGCCTAAGAAGCTCCTTAGGCCGTAAACCCCCAAATCCAAGCCAAAGACCAAGTTTCTCCTTCTTGTATGTTAGTATACTAATTAAGGCATATAACTAGAAGAGTTTGGACCTTAGAACACAAGAGAATGATGCTTGAAAAGGAGTTTACGGCCCAAGCATGTGCTTAGGCCGTAAACACCTCAAACACCCCACAAATCCATGTTTTAAGCCCCAAAAACACTTCTAGGGTGTTTGGTGAATTAGACTTGACTCCAAGGAAGGCTTGAGTGCATTAAACATCAACATTTGAGGCCAAAAAGAGGAGTTTACGGCCTAGCATAAGCTTGGGCCGTAAACACCCAAGAAATTGTGTGAAACAAGTCCCTAAACTACCCTAATGCATGAAAGGAATTAATCTAAGGCCTATGGAAGTGTGTTGTACCATTAAACACTTCATTTTGACACCAAATGAAGAGTTTACGGCCAAGGATGTTCTTGGGCCGTAAACTCCCCATAAATAAGTGTCAAATTGCTCCAAACTCACTATAGGACCTTCTAGGATTTTTCTAAGCCATTTGGGACCATGTTGTACAAGTAAAACCATCACCTTAAAGGACTTATAGGAGTTTACGGCCCAAGAACAAGTCTTGGCCGTAAACTCCCCTAAAATATCACAAATTTAGATGTTTAATCCTTCCCTCTTGGTCCAAAACACACACCACTAAATCAAGGAAGTGAGATAAGGCCTTAAACACACATTTTGGAGTGTCACAAGAGTTTACGGCCAAGCCTAGGGGGCTTACGGCCGTAAACTCCCAATGGGTGGCTTTTAGGCCATAAACTCTAAAAGAGTGAACTCATGGACCCTCCCGTAAATCATTCATGGCCTTGTACCACTCCCGGGGACCCTTTCTAGGCCTTAAAACCCCGAAAACGACACTAGAATGTCCAAATTCTATAATGAAAAGCATAAGATGATTAACTTCTTGCAAAATACATATTTCATATGACAATAGGGTCCTAAAAGGTGCTCAAGTGGTTATTTGGTACCAAACGCTCAATCGACACTATTACCCGATTTACCCGATTCACCCGATTTCCGCGATTTCAGGTGAGTTCATACCCCTTTAATGAACCTTTCAAGTGTTTTACATGTTTTAGGGGGGAGATACAAGTTGCTTATAAATTTTTATGCAAAGTTTTACAGAACGATTTCCGAGTTACAAGGGTTAATCGCATGTGATTCACTACTCTTAGTTCAAATCACATGTGATTTGCCCCTATGCCTTAAAAACGGGTTTTACCCTTTTCAAACTATTTTTAAACAGTGAATCAGAATTCAAATGTCCTTTTGGAAAAATACTTTTATTAAATCAATTTGCTTATAAAATGTAACCACTCTGATATATTTATATAAATAAGACTTGGAGGACTTAGGACCGATATCTCGCCTTATTTCCTGTTCTTGTTTGATTGTGGGCTTAGGGTAGTAGTTATCCGTCCGACTGTCGTTGATTTCTTACTTATATAAAATCTGTATATCAGTATGGGATATGAATATTCCTGCTCCCACTACATGCTAAAGTCACTAACGTGCTAAGAAACACCCCCACTAAGATAACCATAATAGGTATGGTTAGGGTCGCTACCGCTACTACTCGCTAAAGTTATTACTATCTACACTATAATACTCACTAATACTAGACGATACACTAGTAAGAGAATACACTATGATCAATACTAAAAGATTACTACACTATAACCATAAAGAAAACATTAAACAAACAATAATACACTAACCCGTTACGAGATACTCTATTCGCTATTCACTACGCCCAGAGTGTTCCACCAGGAGACGACTCTACATGTATAGATCTATACGGGGGCAGACGCTATTACATCCCGACTGTTAACTCAGTCCGCGCCGTACAGGCCCAGGGATGCCACTACTTCACTACACTGTGCATGACCGGGAAGGTCATGGGATTCTCTATTATTCTCACTATTGGTAAATTACAAGGAATACCCTACAACTACACTAAAACACTACACTAAATGTTAAACCACATCCCGAAGTAAGCAAGTATCTATCACTAAAGGAAGCTCGTACCTCTATCATGGATCACGGGCTTAACTTATCTTGACATATTTGTTATTTGAAGATTGGCCAAAGAATCTTTGCAATAAATTGTTTTCAAAGAGATAAAGAATGCACACTTTTCACAGATTGTCACTTACAATGTATTTCCTGGAAAATATGAGATTTTCTGAATTTCTACTACTTATGAACATAAAGGATACATTTTTAATACTAATGCTTTGTATACAAAAACTCACACTAAACTCTTATGAACTCACCAGCTTTATGCTGACAATTGTTTTCAAAATAACTTGTATCTTCAGGTCAAAGATAGACAGGTACAGACGCGGCATTTTTGGAGAAGGTGGAGCACACAAGAACCATCTCTTATTTTTGATTGACTTTTGGGTGATTGTTATACATTACAAAATGCGCATGTAATTAAATTCACTATGTAATACTATGGTTGTATGATTCTTGTTTCTACTATTATACAATTGTGATGATACTGTTCACTACGTCATCCACCCCGAAACGTATTCCGCCGTTATCGGTTTTGGGGTGTGACAGTATTGATCAGTGATCATACACTAGTTGATATGGATGAACCATCCAACTATAAGGAAGCAATGACAAGCACTGAGGCTGCTAAGTGGAAGGAAATCATGGAGAGCGAGATTTAGTCTATGCATGACAACCAAGTTTGGAATTTGGTTGATCCTGCACCTAGCACTAAAATTGTTGGGTGAAAATGGATCTTCAAGAAGAAGACAGGCATGGATGAGAATGTGTACACATTCAAGGCTAGGTTGGTAGCAAATGGTTACACTCAGACTCAAGGAATTGATTATGAGGAAACTTTTTCACCAGTAGCCAAGATCAAGTCTATTAGGATATTACTTGCCATAACAGCTTTTCATGATTATGAAGTATGAAAAATGGATGTGAAGACCTCTTTCCTTAATGGAAAACTCATAGAGGAAGTGTACATGGCACAACCTGAGGGTTTCATAGATCCAAAATATCCAAATAGAGTGTGTAAGCTTGAAAGGTCCATATATGGACTAAAACAAGCGTCTCGCAGCTGGAACCTTTGCTTTCATGAAAAGATCAAGGAGTTTGGTTTTTCAAGAAGCGAAGGAGAGTTCTGCATATATATTAAAGCTAGTGGGAGTAATGTAGTCTTCCTAGTGTTGTATGTGGATGACATACTCCTTATAGGAAACGATATCCAGACATTGCAAGGTGTTAAGACGTGGCTTGGGAGTTGTTTCGCTATGAAAGATCTAGGAGAAGCTGCATACATTCTTGGTATAAGGATCTATAGAGATAGATCAAAACATCTAATAGGACTGAGCCAAAGTACATACGTGGATAACATCTTGAAGAAATTCAAGATACATGACTCCAAGAAAGGTTATCTACCTATGCAACATGGCACGAAATTGAGTAAGACTCAATTTCCTGTATGCTTCTCCTATAGGATAGATCATGTATGTCATGACATGTACTCGTCCGGACGTCTCATTTGCTCTGAGCATGGTGAGTCGTTTCCAGGACAACCCAAGAGAAAGTCATTGGACGACGGTAAAGAACATTTTGAAATACCTAAGAAGAACAGAGGATATGTTCTTGGTATATGGGGGTAAGGATGAGTTGAGAGTCACAGGTTATACAGATGCCAGTTTCCAGACTAATAGGGACAACTCATGTTCGCAGTTGGGATGGGTATTCTTGCTCAATGGAGGAGCGGTTACTTGGAAAAGTTCCAAGCAGTCAACAGTGGCAGAATCTACGTGCGAGTCAGAGTATATAGCGGCTAGTGAAGCTGCGAAAGAAGCTACATGGCTGAAGAATTTCATTGATGATCTTGGTGTCGTTCCGAGCATCAAGGATCCCTTGGAAATCTTTTATGATAATGAGGGTGCAGTCACTTTGACTAAAGAACCCAAAGACCATGGTAACTCAAGAAATATACTTAGAAAGTTCCACTATGTGGGACATCCATTCGATGATGGGGATATTGTCGTGAGCAGAGTGCTGTCGGAGGAGAATCCATCCGATCAGTTTACTAAACCATTATCAAGGATCAAGCATGATAGTCATTCTAGATCTTTAGGCATTATATTTGGTTAAGATATGGTGTAATTGTTTAGGTTGTTTAGTTTGATAAAATATTGAAACATTTAGCAGTATGAATTTGTAATAGAATTGGTGTTTATTTTGTGGAGACTTAGTAAAGTGTTGGTGTTGCTATCATTTCTATTAAGTTAATATTGTGTTTCGCTTTTGCATGTTTAGAACTCACTTCCCGAGAATTAATTTACCTAAACCTCCACAGAAGGTCATACTCGTGGAAGTAAGTAGTGATTCAAGACTGTCATGAGTGTTGGTGGATTGATCATTTTGATTGAGCATGACATAGTGATTGTGTCAACACTTATGAGTACTTAATAGTGATTTAAGTATTGGATCAACCCGCACTTAGAGATTATTTCATGGATTAAGTCACGAGTAATTCTAAGATGATAATATCTTTTGTTCTTCAAATCAAGATACATGTGGGGCTTTGCTCTAAGATTCTGTTATGCATTGGTATACTCCAACGCTATCCGTAACTTGTGGCTATAACGGGTGTATTTATGTGTGACATGATGAAATAGACAAAGACTATGTAGTCAAAATTTATTCATCCCTTCTGCCTTAATAGGAGAAGCGATATCTATGGGCCCCTCGATGATTTGGTGCTGACATCTTAAAAGTCTGGCCGGGTGCTGACTAGAATTGATGTGTTCGATTTACTAGTCAAATGTATTCGTCACAAATCTATATTGGGAAACTTAATATTGAATTCTGATATTGGCCATTATCCATGTCTCGAATTCATACAGATATCATGAGGATGAAGGAATAGTTGATCACTTGTCTAAGGGCTGAAACTGATTAGATCAGAGTTCGGTAGATACATTGGATGGCATTCTCTCTGTTGATTATTAGAAAAATATAGAACCATATATATATATATATATATATATATATATATATATATATATATATATATATATAAGATTATATAGGATGAATAATCTTAACTAAGTTGTAGTATATTTTACAAGGATCTCGTACATATAAAGAACGCTGAAATCCGAGTTATAACGAAAAAGTTATGACATGTCGAAGTTTCGCGACAGAACCGGCACGATGTTGAATGACATAAAGAAGTGAATTTACGTTAGAGCGATATTTAGCCTTAGCAATGTAAGCGAAAGTTGTAGAGTTCATTAAACCGTGAGTGTGCATAAAAAGAACGTCCAAATCTGACTTCGTATGAATAAGTTATGATTTTTATAAGTTTCGACTTAGCGGTATGCAACCCGAATACTCGATTTGAGATCGAGCGGTTTTTAGCCAAAACAATCTAATCGAGAATCGAAGATCTTGTTGATAGTAATGCAACGGTAAAAATATAGATGAAAACGGACATCGTCTAAAGAAGTTATGAATGTATATCAGAGTTTTCCTGTCCAAGCCTACTAAAATAATATAATAAAAATAAAGTCTAAATTAGCGACGAAGTCTAAACGAAAGTTGTAGAGCGTAGTCTCACCTACACGTAGATATAAAGAACGTCGAAAACGGAGTTCGTATGAGGAAGATATGAATTTTTGATATTTATTAAATAATTAAAATATTAAATTTAATTATAAAATCCGATATTATCCAAGGGGGGGGGGGGGGGGAGTCAACGGGCTTATCCGGGTTACGCCCATCGTACCTTGATTTACGCCCAACGTAAATTGTGAATCCAGCCCCTATAAAAGGAAGTCGAGGCTGCCGAGTTCTTTGCTCCTTTTCTCTTCTTTCTCTCTTGTTTTTGCATCGTTTTTCGTGCAAGAAATATCCCAAAGCCTCGGTATCAATCCCGAGACCCGAAGCAAGTCCCGAAGCCCCGAAGATCCCGAGAAGTGCGATTCCCGAGCCGAAGCTCTGTCCGCGAGAAGCCAATTTTTGTGAAGATTTTCCAGATCTACTGAAGAATACTACTTCTACAAGCTGTAGTGCTGTCCGATCATCTTCTGATCAAGTGAGTGTGTGCTCACTTTCTTCTAAAACATAAATATTAAGTATTTGCTATGAAATACGTGCTATGTGTATAATATAAAGTTGTTTATATGTGTGAGTGTATAGTCACTTTCATAAACACGGTTTTAATACAAGTATTGTTTGAATGTATTAAGTATATGTTTTGGATGAGTGTGTAGTCACTTTCTTCTAACACATAAATATGAAGTATTTGCTATGAAATACGTGACATGTGTTTATATATTGTTGATTATTTGATATGGGTGTGGAATGGATGTTTTATATAGGTTTTAAGTGAGTTAAACTGTATATATATATATATATATATATATATTTATATCTACAAATATGTTGGGTAGAACATGGGTAGACGAAATAGTTTGTGTGTGATGAAGGACGAGTTTGAGGATGAGACGAAAGATAAACCTCGGTAGCTATGGATTTAGTACTGTAAAGATAAACCTCGGTAGCTATGGATTTAGTACTGTATAGATAAACCTTGGTAGCTATGGATTTTGTACCGTATAGAAGAACGTTGGTAGCTATGGATTTAGTACTGTTAGACAAACGTCGGTAGCTATGGACTTAGTACCTACAGTGGTAGCTATGGATTTAGTAGGCGATGAATGAACCATAGCAGCTATGGAATTAGTGCTTTACGAAGGAACCTTGGCAGGTATTGTCTTAGTGCCTAATAAACAATCCTGGCAGCTATTGTCTTAGTGCCTAATACGGAGTGAACGAATAGATGACTCTTAGGGTTGACCCTTAAGAGTTAGGAAGATAATGGGGATGGGTAATTTGGTTGATTGTTTGATAATTAAATATAATAATTATTTTATTGTGGGCTGAAAACCCTATATGCTCACCAGGCTCCCAAGCCTGACCCTCTCAGTTTTCTTTATATTACAGGTTATGGCACGAGAGCATAATTTGGCTGGTATAACGAGAGATTTTGGATTATAGGCCAGTAGTTATGAATAACTGTTGTAAGGTCTATTTTTGTTCTGTTTATGCTTTTGGTCTGTATCGGAACATGACATCCCGAGGTTTTATTAATTAATGAAAATACATTTTCTTTAATAAATGCGTTGACAAATTCTTATCATATTTTGTTTTGGGAACAAATTCCGCAACCGTTTTCTTTGAAAGATTTCTATGATTTTAAAAACAAAGCATACACAAATCGGTCTTTTCTGGCCGTGAAATTGGGGATGTCACGTATACCTAGTTAATGACTTGTCCAATTGGGAGACTGTTGGAAGTGTGTCCAAGGTCATTAACTAGTTGGTGATATTTCTAATAATAGCAGGGTCCTCTTGGGTTGCCCTCCGACTCAAAATTGAGTAGAATAAATAATAGGAGTAATTAGTTTATTAATTATTATGGTTTAATAATTAATTAGAAACTAATTAGAAAACAATTTGGGAATTAATTAACAGTATAATTAATAGAAGGGTTGAATGTGAATTAATCAATAGTTGGTTAATCAGGGAACATTCCAGAACCCTAGAATGAAGGGGGTTGGACGAAAATTCCCTTTGGATAAAGGGAATTCCGTTCTTAGCCTATCCCACATGGATGGAAGGATAAAACCCTAGGAGGTATCCAAGGCTATAAATATGGCCTTAGGGATTCATTCCTCCTTGCTCATTTGGCTTGAGTATTCGCCACCTTCTTTCTCCCTCATTGTGGAAGAACTTTCTTTTAGTTCATCCCTCCTAGTTTAATATTTGTTTCTACTCTTTCGAGTTCATTGGGTGTGAACCAAGAGAGGAATTCTAGTTTGGATCCTTATCATCCAAACAAGGTGGCGCACTCAAGGAGTCAAGCTCGAAGATCATTAGTTGCTAAAGAGGTTAGTATTCTTCCTTGTATTTTCGGACTTCATATGGTAGAAGTAATAGTATGAAGCCATAGATCCATAGGTTGCATGTACACTTAGGTAAATCGTTTTGTTGTTTCGATTCTTCCGCTGCCTAGTTATTGAGTGTATTTGATGCATGTATTACCCAACAACATCATATGGATCATTGCTTGTACCCTGGTCATCGTCATTGGCTTAGGTGCAGCTGCTACAACAGGTACTTACTCAATCACTTAGGGTTGAGGCTATTGATTCCTTTTCCGTTTGTGTTTCCAACTCCACTTCGGTTTCTTACCATTTTGATCTATACACCGAATAAGGTGAATTTAGATCTTTATTTTCAATAGACATTTAAATCATCATTATCACTCTAAAACATTTACATGTTAGTTCTAATATCGTAGTCGTACGCTTAGAATCCTAAACACATAAGGTTTCCAGATCTGGTCGGCAATAGACCACAAACCGAACAAATAATAGCATAAATGGTAAACATATAGAATTTAGCACATAAAAACATTTTAGGCATCTTTCCTAAAATAAACTAGTGTTCGTGTCTAAATTATAGAAAATACTCATCTCACAATTGTAACGACCATAAAATTTCAACCAATTTAAACTTTTTCAAAAACAACCCAGTTTCATGAAGTTATTACAAAAAGGTTTTCAATACAATTATTATCAGAGTCTTCCCAGAACCACATCATAAAACATAAACATGAGGAGCGGTACGATCACGCCTTTGCCTTGCCACGGTCTCCTGAAGAACCTGAAAAACATTAAACCACAACTGTAAGCCTGAAAGCTTAGTGAGATATCCCCAAAATACCAACCACATATACCATACACGCATAAAATGCCATATCATAACAGAACACAGAACAACCATGCACTTCGGGTCTACTGTGTGACTGGTCCGCCGCACCGGCCTTCAGTCCACCTGGTCCACCCTCCGAGTCTAGCCATATACATCGAGTCTACAGTGTGATTGGTCCGCCTGCACTGGGCCTTCAATTAACCTGGTCCACTCTCTGAGTCTACAGTGTGACTGCTCTGCCCGTATTGGGCCTTCAGTCGGCCTGGTCCACTCACCGAGCCTCGGCACGTCTGGTCCGCCCTCTCGGGGCCTACAACCTATCCAGACCGCTCGTTGGGCCTTCGGGACAACCGGTCCACCCTGGGTATGTTGGCCTACAGCACAAAGCAGGACCCGCCTCAACCCAACCCCAGTCCAAAAACCATGTGCACATAAACATTCAATCATATAACAATTCACATTCAATCAAGCCGATCTAGCAGATCACGTAGCATAACATCATCCTAACCAGGATACCGACCTAACCGGTCTCTAGCATAATACCATCCTAACTACCGGGATGTAAACATAGCAAAGCGATAACATAACAACGATACCCGGATCACAATCCGATAAAGGGCCGACCTTGGTGCCTTAGACCCTGTTGATATAGTGAGGATAACTCACCTCGCAACTGCCGACTGAACAGATAAACCCAAGCTGCTCCGACCACTGATACGATCTCCAACACTGGCCAACACCAAAACACTGAACTCAAAACAAAAGCCAAGAATTACCAAAATGCCCCTGGAAATCAACTGGTCAACCCATGGTCAAAGTCAAAGTCAACCCCTAACTGACTCTACTCGCCGAGTCAAACCGATGACTCGCCGAGTCCCCATGCACAGAACTTCCCCAATCCGCGACTCAACTCGCCGAGTCACCCCGAGACTCGCCGAGTCCAACAACTCTGAGTCCTTTCACACTCGACTCACCGAGTCATCCCTTGATTCACCGATTCACAGCTCAACCAAAAGAAAAGTTAGGACCTCACGACCAGACTCGCCGAGTCCAAGAACAGACTCGCCGAGTGCAAGGCTATCTGCAACCAACTCGCCGAGTTGTTCTTCCAACTCGCCAAGTTCCTGCCCATATTCATCCAACTCGCCGAGTTGTTCTTCCAACTCGTCGAGTTCCAGCCTATCTTCAAGCAACTCGCCGAGTACAACCTTGTGACTCGCCGAGTACCCCTAGATCTGAAACCATACAGAGGCTTTCCAAGCCATGCAGAAGCTCTAAACCATAGATCTACTCTTCTACAAGCCATCCATCACGTAAAGTGGCAAACTTTACGTGGATCCAAAGAGATCTAGGCATTTTACACTCCAGGGCTAGGGTTTGGGACAAAAGAACTTCACCAACAACTCTTGAGCATAGACTTTATGGCTTTCTGGATCATTAACAACCTAGATGTGAGGTAGCAACCTCAGATCTTACACCAAAGTTGATATGTACCTCATTTATGCCCCAAAACCCCCACAAATGATAGATCTAGATGCACAAAAGCTCAAACACAAGATTATTACCTCAAATGAAGGCTCCCACTGATGAATGACCCAATTCTCTGCAAAGCCCCTTGCTCCATTCTTCTTGCTCTTCAATTTCCTTCCAAGATTACCTCCTCCAAGGCTCTAATCTCTCACCAAGGAAGGCTCACACGAATTTAGGATTTCTAGAACTCAAAGGGAAGGTAAGGAGGCTGGGGAAGAAGTGTTATGTTCTTTATATAGGGGTCATCCCCCGGAATTAGGGTTTTCTCCACTCAGCACCAATTCGCCGAGTCCACCCATGCTACTCGCCGAGTTGGTCACTTAACACACGACCAGAGTCGCGACCCTACTCGCCGAGTCTACTTGTGGACTCGCCGAGTTTCCCTTTCACACTTACACTTTTAGCCCTTCAACTCAACTTTTGATATTCCGGGATGTTAGAATTCTCCCCCACTTAAATTAGGCTTCGTACTTGAAGCCTGCGGCAACACATCTTCAGGACTACTCTCGCAATGCACCACCTGGCATTAACCAGACCAGGTTCCTCAAAACACAACCACCGAAACCCATACCCCAATTTTTCTTCCCGCGATGTCCTAATCACCTCCTCAAGCCGACCACCGGCCTCGTCCTCTGACAACCACACTTATCAACTGAGTATCATTCCATGATACTTCACTCGCTCCAAAACACAACAATCTCGACTCATATGAGTTAAAAATAACCATGAACCACCGGAATTCCCGGTCTGAGCCCAACTTTATCCACTCCATGCTGACAGGATGACACATCCTTCAGCGTCAGAACAACTCCCATGAGTTCTCCACCACAATCTCATACCCATGCTGAACTGGCTCTAGCATCTTCGGGTAGGGAAAACCCAATACACTGACGACACCTCCAAACATCCCCCAAGATGAATTTCTACCACATACATAAATCCTTGATCAAAATCAAACTGGAAATCCAAGATTCCATCCCTGAATTCCTTCCGATCCTTTTGGATCTACACCCACGAAAATTTCTTCCGTGACCTCAGCAAACATCCAACCCGGATGTGATTCCATACCACAGCCGCAGACACACTGCTCATCAACCATGATTGGAACACCCCAATCATAACTCTGCACTACTTCTTTCACTTCCATGAACTTATACTCCCTCTCGGAGCTACATTCCTTTCCCTTTCCTTACCAAGGAAATCCACTTGGCCGCCTTGTCACTATGACAAGTGCCACGGTGCTCACCCAATACTACACCATTCTCTTATAGCATAGCCGCTATCCCATGCACCACACATGCTCTGAATCCACTCGCAAGGACTCTCAAGTCCATGCTCTACCTTCCACTCACCACGATCAATACCTGGGGCCAGACCTTCTGACGCTAACACGTCGCGACATACGCAATCCATATCCTCGTACCGATCTATCAACACATGCAGAGTCTTCAGCATGACTGGACCGCCTTACCAGGCCTTCAGCCAATCTGGTCCAATCTTAGAACCTTCAGCAGGTCTGGACCGCCCTCCAGGGCCTTCAGCCTGGCTGGACCGTTCTCCGAGCCTTCGGCCTGACTAGTACGCCTACCAGCCTTCAGTCTATCCGGACCGCTCAACTAGCATTCATCATTCCGATTTATCCCTCCGGGAAACTCTCCCATGCATACCGTTCTAGCCATATAGGGGTTCCGAACTCTATCTCCATCTTACATACTCAATCCTGGCCCGGTCCCAGGCCTTCCACAATCAATCACCCTTGGTTTGTATCTCGCCCCCCATGTATGCCACTTGCTCATACCAGCCTATGCTCTTGGCTGACGGAACCACTGCTGAATCCCAAGCAGCTAAACAACCTCTCATGCTCATCGATCTTTCGGAGAATTTTCCAATTCTACCCCACTTAGAGCACTGACTATCAACCGTCGTTCGCCATCACCGACCTTCCTTATCAACCCTACACAACACAATCCCTTACACACGGACTGGTTCCCACTAGAATGAGCAACCTTCACAAAATCACATATCAACACGGATCATCACGGCTCGAAAGAAACCCGACCTTCAGCTAACCACTCCTCAGACTGCAGATGTTGCCCAACGTTCAGACCAAACGCCAGATTCTCACTAATAACCCTTATGAATGATAACCAACGAAATTCCCAACACCAAACCCTTAACCATACCATAACCCTCAAGGAACAACGAATACAATACCAGAAACCACACAACGAGACTAGCAGATATACAATACTCTAAAATAATCACAAAATAACAAAACATGAAGAACAAAACATACCCGCAGCTGCATCTGGCACGGCCCTGACCTCCTCTGTTGTAAGCTGAAAAGCACGACCCTGAGCCCTTGGCAGCTCCGCTCCACCCTGACCTCCACCTGTAATCCTCAAAGTGGTCGGTGCTGGAGCCTGCACCGGTCCCACAACAAGCTGTGGACAGTTGACCCTCAAGTGTCCAACCTGATGACAATGATAAAAAATCCTCAAATCCCGAACCGGGGCTGCCTGCCGACAATCCCTCGCATAGTGCCCCTCCTTTCCGCACTTGCGGCACGCACCACCGGACCTACAAACTCCGGTGTGACCCTTCCCACACTTTCCACAAGTGTGGCTGCTCTGATCTCCCAATCTAGAATCAATGGTCTTGGACCGTTTTGGCGCTGGCTGTGACTGCACTGGAGCCTGCCTCTGCTCTCGCAACTGCAACTCAATCTCCAACTCACGCCGCCTGGCGGCCTCCTGCAACTCTAACAAGGTCTCGCACCTCTGCGTAGACACAAACTGCATGATATCCCTCTTGAGCATACTCAGATATCGGGACATCTGAGCCTGCTCCGAAGCAAACTCGGGGCAAAACATCGCCCTCTCAGTGAACATCCTGGTGATCTCCGTCACCCGACTCCGAATCCTGCTTCAGCTCCAGGAACTCCTGAGCCAACCTTTCTCTCTCAAACCGCGACACATAACGAGTGCTAAATATCTTCCGCAACTGATCCCATGAAACCGCAGCCCTCTACGCGTCCGAAAACGACCCCGTGGTCAATCTCCACCAATCCTTCGCCCCGAGCCTTAACAGGTTCAGAGCACACCTCACCCTCTGATCAGCAGGTCATGAACACGTGAAGAAACACCCCTCCACGTCCGACAACCATCTCATAGAAACAATCGGTTCCTGAACCCCATCGAAGGTAGGAGGCTTCGTATTATCGAAGTCTCGATACTGAAAACCCCAACCAGCTCCTCCCCTACTGCTGCTATAGCCGCTGTAGCTGCCGCGGCAGCCATCTCTGTGAGAGTCGCATAGTGCTCATCAAAATACTCAAACATGGCGGTCTTGACCGACCCAAACAGTTCCGGCAACTCGGCCCGGAACAACGCAACAACCTCATCATGCAGGATCTCACGAATCCTAGCATCCAACTCACATGTGCTGATCTGACCAATAACCTCAGGCGGTACCGACCCACCCTGACCGCCCTCTCCTGCTCCCGATCCTGATCCGGATCCACTCCCAGCATGCCTCGAAACCTCCATACTGAAAAACACAGCAAGATCTCAGATACTTCCCACTAACCCGGGAACCAACCCCCAAACCATCCCTAGAGGTCATGGTTTCTTTGATACGCGTATAGGTCCTGTGTTTTCAGTAGTACGGGCCCATACTACCTTACACACCTACCCATATTTGTATCAATTATGCCACAACACCCTAGTGAAGAACATACATAACAAGCACTCAACCCTCACTCCTAGAGGAACACTGGGAATCTCCCACAAAGGAAACCTTAGGCTAACAAGCATCATAAATCAGGCAACATTATCATGAAATCCTGAAGATCCCTAGCCTAATACTAGCATGCTGTTCTATCAAAGCTCAAAACAAATATCATGTATGGTATTTTGGAATTATTTACTGGCTCCGGCTGATCGTACCTCTGCGTCTTCCTTTACTTATTTTGAAACCATTTTAAATTCTCTTTTTGAAAACTCACCTTGATTTGAGACTGGATTCACACGAATGTTCCTCCAATTCACTCAAACCAAGGCTCTGATACCAACTTGTAATGACCATAAAATTTCAACCAATTTAAACTTTTTCAAAAACAAACCAGTTTCATGAAGTTATTTGATGTGCACAAAAGTACCCACTAATTTTAATATTTATAACCTAACAAACTTAGACTATCCATGCACTTATAGGCAGTGTACCTAGTCAGATTACAGTATAGCATAGGTAAGTCGGGTGTCGATCACAGGGAACGGTGGATTAATTTAATATATTTGATTATAGGTTACAGGTCACACGAAAATAATAAAGAAAATGGTTTAATAAATCTCAAACTAACAATTAACAACTCTCGATAAACTAACAGGAAAGCACATCTCTTCAGGTACTTTGGTTTAGATAAATTACACCTTAAAAAAATAGATAATTGCATACACAAATTCATTTATTCATGTTCACCGATTCCTAAAATGATTAGATTCGCGTTCACTATAACTAATCCTTTATCAAACAAGTCAATTCAAATAGTGATCAGTTGATTAAACTAACATGCTTCCTAGTGTTCAGTTCGTATCAAGCAAGACTTGTAAATATAATTAATCAAATTAATCATTCAATTTAACCTCTTGTTGATGGTCATCAAACAAGGCTCACACATTAACTTACTTATTCCGAAGTTAATCCTAGTTTCACATTCGTTATTCCTAGACTTATAATCTCGATGGTCATCAAAATCATAAGAGACAAGCAATCAAGCAGGTGTTCATACAACTCAATTCACTTAACAATTAACAAAAAATAATCATCATTAACACATAAGGATCTTTTAACAAGCTGGGCAAGATAAATTAAACATAAATAAACAATTCAATATAGCAATTAGTCTAATAATGAAAGCTTCATTCAATCATAAACACAAAATAAAAGGTTTTTACACCCAAATTAGAAACTGAATACAGAAAAGTACCACAATGGAATGCTAAATATGGTCACGTTAGCAACCCATATGATTACCGACACGTATCTGCTCTCCAACCCTTCCGATATCCGCTCCCGTTAGCTTAACGGCCTTCCGGCCGCCTTCTAGACCCTCAAAACGGCTTTATAGAAGTTTAATATCGACTAAATTAAGTTGGAAGTCGAATCCTCCCTCCTTGTTAGCTGAAAATCGACTTTTATAACCTTTGTAGCCGACTTACGTACGTTGGGCGTAAGTCGGATTACGCTGGGCGTACTAAGGATTACTCCGCGATGGAGTTTATCCGGTGCCAGCCATTACGCGGGGCGTACCCTCAAGTTACGCTGGGCGTAATTCAATTTGGCCGCTACTCTTAGTGTAATTGCTATTTACGCCGGGCGTAATTGTTGCTCCAGCATTTTTAATTACTTTTAGCTTCTAAGCCCGGTTTCCGCTTCAGTCTTTTCTTTTGTGCTTTATCGTCAACGAATAGCTGCAAATCATAATTCAAAGCATTATGAGTACTTTTTAGTTCTAAAAGAGAATAATAAAGGCCAAAATATTAAGATATAATGCATAAATATATATATATATATAAATACACACATCAAATTACCCCACACTTAGCCTTTGCTTGCCCCCAAGCAAATTTACTTTTAATTTTATTTTACCAATATCGCACTAAACAATCCAGTTAAAACTCAGCCATTATATCAAGACCGCAACGCATGCATTTGTGTCTAAAATTTTCCTAAAGTACCCCCCATACTTTAAATACTCACAATCTTCATAAACATTTGTCAACTTTTTCTGAATAATGCTCATTTTATGCAACCCTCCGAATCCATCCGCAGAAAACCTCCTAACCTCAAGGTATTTTTAGTTGAGCAACCTAAGCATACATAATCTAAAATTACAACTTTTCGATACCACTATGGAGCTCTTTTGGAATTCTTCAATTCTTTGACATTTGATCTTTGATTTCTTTGAATTCACCGCCTTTGTTGATTTGATTTCTGGTATCTTCAACTTTTTGGATTTCTTCAGAATTTTGATCTTTTGATCTTCATTTTATTTGCTCCAAAATTCTTCAAACTTTACTCGTAATTCTCTCTCTCTTTTTTTTTTACATGTACCTCACTTTTTTTTCACTCAAAACCTACATGCTTAAGAAGAGGCGCTCAACCTCAACCTTTATTGGTTAATGATAATAATTTTCCTGGATACATTTCAGGTTTAGGCTGCTAAACATATTGCATCCCTCAAACCAAGCGGGGTTATGTTTTTGTTCCATGATTTCACTAAAATAAGGGAAGCCACAAATGCACTATAACGTATATTGGCTCAACTAAACATTTGAGTTCTCATCGGATCATTTCATACAATATTAGCAAAATTTAAATTATCACTAGATTTTTCTAAATTAAACTATTATTTCAAGTTTTTGAAAATTTTAAATTTCCTAAATCTAGCAATTTCCTAACTATTATTTTATTTTTTCTTATAATTTTAATTTACTTTTACCGATCCCCTACCCCACACTTATTTCATACAATGCCCTCATTGTATGCTAAAACGAATTAAGAACATAAAAAGGGAGAAAAAGGAACAGACTCCCCTGGGTAGTTGTGGCGAGATTGAATGGGGCTGCTACAAGTTGCTTCAAATATTGCTGAAAGACTGAAAACTGGAACTGCTGTTTCTGAATTTGCCGAAAAATAAAATCAAGACTGCCGACTCCAAAAATGTGGTGCAAAAGATTGCAAACAAATGCAATGTGTAGTAACCATGACATGGGAAAGTGTTAACCACGTCGTCTCGTCAAGAATGAAATCTCTTGTCTCGCGATGAAAAAAATCCCCCACAACATAGGAAAGTGTCAACCATGTCATGGCAGCCGGGATGATACGTCTTCCTCGCGTCGAAATAGAACTCTATGGTGTGGGAACAGCTCATCCATATCTTAAGAGTCAAAATATCGTAAAAATGCCAATCTTCTAAACAATCTCTCACGAAATCAATATGCACCCCACACTTACGACAGATTGTGGGTCTTGACTTTAATCTTCGAACGCTCACACGGCTCTCTCTAGCAACAGTCAGACCTAGCTGCTGAACTTACTGCCAGCTTTCTAAGGGCGAAAATTCTGCAGAAATCTAAACAACCAAAGAGCATCAACATGGAAAACAAAAGTAAAACAAACTAAATTAAAGTTTAATTACATACCAAATAAAAATACTAAACTAAACTAAAAAAACACAAAAATAAAAATAAAAAGGATCACTCATCATCTCCATCATCATGCTGCTGTGTCCCCGAAGTACCGGCCCCATCATGTCGTGGCTGAAATGGTGGTGGGTAGGGAACCGAATACTAAAACCCCTGGTGGGCAAAGAAAGCGTTCAACGCATCCCCATACCACTGTTGTTGCCTGTCCACATGTGTAACATACTCACTAAGGTTCTGGACCCTCATGTCAAGACAGTCAATGCCCTGAGCTAGGTAGCACATATCAATCTCCGGCTCAGGTCCCTGCTGCGCTCCCCGAGGAGCAGGTCTACGCCGCTGGACCCGTCTCGGCTGTGGCTCGGCGGCACCCTCCTCGTCCGCCACATCATCTGCTCGTACTCGCAAGACACCATCTCCACCCCGCTCCAATACACGCATCGACTACAACAGCTGAAGACTCATCGGCCTCATATCGTGGAACACCATCGATCTCGTGATCTCACGCGTCAACAACTGATATGATTAGGCTACCCACATGATAAAATGTCCTCCGCATATCGGGCTATCCTCTCGAAGTCCCCTGGCCCTCCGTCCCAAATATGCAGCTAAAGCAACGGGAAGGTTCAGGTGCCTCCCTGGAGTAACAAGTGCCCATAGGAAATACAAGTCTGTCGAAGGCACTCTCTCACTGTTTTTGTGATGCGTGAGAGTCATGGAAATCAACCGGTGCAACAATCTGTAGGTAGTAGTGTAACATACACATTCTGAAATTGTGTATTGTTATTATTAAAAATTAATAAAATTGAGTGTTGAGTTCTAACATATAGTTTTTACTAGAAATGAAGTAAAACTATGTTTAGAATCACTCATAAAATATTAGAAGTCTTATGAGATTCAAATTAATAGCAAAATAGTGAAATATAGCGAAAATATAAAATTTAAAATAAGTAAAATTTTATTATTGAAAGTTGTAGAAAATCTCATTAGAAACATTTAGGCGAAAAACCTAGTCGAAATCCGAGTTATAACGAAGAAGTTATGACCAAACGAAGATCCGTGATAAATCCGGAAAATACTTTGTCGCGTAAAAATTTAGTTTTCGATAAACTAATTTTTAGTCTTAGTGATGTAAATGAAAGTTGTAGAACTCGTGAAAATTATCAACTTTCATATAAAGAACGTCAAAATCTGACTTCGTATGAGAAAGTTATGATTTTTCGAAGTTTCAGCTTAGCAGTAGACAGCTAAAAACTCGAATTTTAGATCGAGTGATTTTTAGGCAACACAACCTAAACGAGAATTGAAGGTCTCGTCATTTGTAGTACAACGGTAAAAAGTCTGACGAAAACGGATGTCGGATGAAGAAGTTATGAATTTTTAACGGATTATCCTGTCCCGGTCTGTTAAAAATAATAATATAAAAATTAAAATCAAAATTAGCCAACGAAGTCTAAACGAAAGTTGTAGAGCGTAATTTTAGCTACGTGTGCATATAAAGAACGTCAAAAACAGAGTCCGTATGAGAAAGTTATGGATTTTAGAAGATTTGGGTGCATTTCTCGAGAAATTTGCATGGATAAGAAGCGGCCATGTCACCTCGCACGAAGCAGGTGTGTCACCGAAGTCGTGGCAGAGTCCGGATCCGACGCGTGTTCTCCAGCTGTCTCGGTATCGCACGGCTAGCCTCGTGGCCTCGCCTCGCAACGCCACATGCCCCTTCGCGTGTCCGAGTTTCACAGGAGCCACGTCCGAGCCACGCAGCAGCCTCGTGTCCCTCGCTGCTGATGCCACCGAGCTGCTTCGCTGCCTGGTTCCGTCTCAGCCGACCTTTGGACCTCGCCTATAAATAAGGAGGCTGTGAGATCTTCCGACAAGAATCTCAAATTTGGCATTTTTGGCCCCTTTTTCAATATTTTCACTATTTTAAATTGCCCCGAAGCCCCGGTAACATTTTTAAAGCCCGGAATACGTCCCGAAGTGCCCGGAAAGCCCGAGAAATTATTCTTTTCGGTTTGAAGCTCTACCTTTTTAGAGCCCGGTTTTTAGCTAATTCTCCCGGTTTTCGACGAATAAAGCCATATTTGGAGCCGATATGCTGCTCAAATTACTATTTTAACCCCCGATTATTTTAAGGTGAGTTTAATATATAGGAACAATTGTATGTTATGTGTTATATGTACTACGTGCTTTTCAGCGTTATTATTCCGGGTTATTTTCTCGGGTTATTTTTATTTGCTATTTTTAATAGCAAAGATATACCTTTGACCTTGTGATCAGTGAAAGGACTTAGATTCACGGTGATACTGGTATGTAGCCTCTAGCCATGTAGAACATGTCACCACTAGAAAAACAGCCTTTTACGACGCTCATTGCGCGTCATAAAAGGCTCAGACGACGCGCAAATGCGCGTCAAGGAAGGCCATGTCATAAAGAGAGACGACGCGCATTTACGACGCGCAATTACGACGCGCGTTTACGACACACAATGCGTATCAAGGAAGGCCCTGTCATAAAGGAAGACAACACGCATTCGCGTGTCGTGACCTTACGACGCGCGTGTTAATGACACGCAATGCGTATCAAGAAAGCCCCTGTCAAGAAAGGCAATGTCATAAATGAAGACGACACACATTTTTGCGTATCATAATTTTAAATGTTTAAAAAAATATTATTTATAGATTTACTAATTTTCAAATTAAATAATACATTAAAAATCTCATAATACAAAATAAAATACCATAAATAACAAAGATAATTCATTTCACTAATATGTCAAATGTAAATAATTACTCCAATAGTGATTAAATGTTATAAAAAAATGAACTCATTTATATACAATTACTATGTGCCAACAACTTTCTGTGTGTTTACTTTTGCTTGAGACTCGTTTCCTCCAAAGCTTCTGCAGACCCAAAAGATCATTATTGGCCATGTAGCAGGATCAACCTCTAATCTCTTTTCTGCCTTCTTATTACTTGCAACATCTTCTGCCTGTTTGACCAAGGCTGTGCCTTCAGCAGCATTGCATCAAAAAGATAAAAACAGATGACAACAAATACAAATAAGTGCATTCTACTTTAAAAAAAATAGAATCCAACTCCTAAATCACAAACCTGTTTAAACATACTAGAGACAGGATCCAATCCATAGGGTATTTTTGGAAAATAGTCTGAACATTCTTGACAAATCATCAACTTGCAAGTGAAGGGTAGAAAGGGAAGAAACATATGTTAACAACCAGTAAGAAATCTAAACACTAGAAGTTTCACAGTGATTGTTGATTTCTATAAACTCAAATGTGAGATGAGAGGATTGTTCACAACCGGATTGATGATATTACCTGGTCAAGGAGGAAAACGACAAGAAATGGTACATAGAAAATATACATAAATATGAATTGGGAAGTGAGAGAAAATTATGATTACCAGGGTTTACAGTTCAGGACTAAAGTTTCAAGCTTTACAGTTATGTTCCTTCAACACATCAAACATGGTTGACATGTTCTTATCAGTGTTTGTTTTCTCTTCTGTAACACATGTTCTTATTAGTGTTTGTTATCATTACTATTATTCACAAACCCAATTAACTAAAAGAAAAAAACAATAACATGATTTAGAGCCACTAAAATGTTTGTACCACTACATTCTTTGTAACCTCAATTGTGTTTTCCTTCATGCTTTCACTCATATCAACAAAAAAATCAACTTCTTTCCTGCACATCTATCATATAAATTGGACAAAATCACCATTCTAACCTCAACTATTATATTATATACTTTACAACATTTGTTTCAATAATCATTTACACACAAATCAGGTGAAAAATTCACTTGCAATAGTGGTGTTTCTTTCTGATTAAGAACCTGTCCATTAGAAGATACAAAGTTAATGACGGTAATCATCTCTGTAATTTTTAAACAATCAGAAAATTAAACAAGACAATATTTTTACCTGCAATGTGCAAACATAATCTGTTGCAGAAAAATGGCTCCAAGTTCTTCCCATAATTAGACCAGAAGACAACAATTTGAATAAATAGGTTAGCAAAAATGATCTAGAGTGAAAATAAGTGATATCATACTAATCAACATTTCCCAATAGCCAAGAACATAGAAAAAGAAAATACTTCAAAAGTTTAAGGAGAGAACATATTTTAAACACGAAACACTCACTTCACTTCCCAAAGCATCCGTTGCAGTTAGACGCTGAGCTGGATCAATAGAAAGAAGGGTAAAGAAGATGTTGGAAATTCTTTAAATGTATCTGCAATGCATCTTCTATACGACTGTTGTGCCTTAAATATGGTTGCATGTGGAAGCTTAGATTTTTTCCAATATTCATCAGAAGGAGAACCACATAGCTTAAAAAATCTTATGAAGATGCTCCACCTAATTACAAAGGATCAAACAGTCATTTCACATCCCACAAGCTCAAAATAAATAAAAAAGTTATATTATCATTAATTAATTAATTACCTTTGTTCGACCAAGCATGATAGGTTTCCCAGCCAATAACTCTGCTAAAATGCAGCCTGCACTCCGTAGATCAATACCTCTGGAAAAACAATAAAATATATGATGATTGCATATAAGTTATAATGAATTACTGTTCATCAATGTTTTTTATAAAACTAACTATTTAAAAAAAAGTGTGTAAAATATACAACAAAGAAAAAAAAGATACCATTTTTCTTCCGGTGTTTTATGGTTGAACGGGCAAGGTGGATCTACCATGGTGATTTGTCATTTGAGGAAGGCTGGTTGAGATAGTGTTGACTTCCTCACTAAGTTCTGATATTGAATTTTGTATTGTGGGGGCAACACCTTTCAGTTGATTAACAAGCACCTGCATAAGATAATAAAGGGTAAAACTGTAAATACTATATGAATCTTTATTATAAGGAAAAGCAGTGAGTATTATTAACATTAACATGCCTGTATGCTAGCTAAATGTTGTCGATGTTCAGAAAGTGTTGTAGCTAAAGATTCAGCATGGCCACTTGTACTACCATCACTTGCACTTCGAAGAAGATCCGGACCTTCACCACCATTCTCCTTTGCCTATAATCAACTCAAATATTATTCAAATTAAACGTATTTCACTCTTTTTACCAGTATAAGCAGTGTACTTTATTTTTTACCCATAATAACAGTTATTATTACAAAAATAAGAAAGGTAGGTACATATGATATAAAAAAATACCAGGTGAAGTGATTGTTTATGTATACGCTGTAAGGCCTGAGTCCATCGCCTTAAAACTTCTGCTATATCAACTGTGGGCTGACCTCTTCCACTTCGATCATCTCTAGTTTGAGAAGAACTTATATTTTCCTTCAAATTTTCTCTATTTGCTTGTGATCTATCAGCTTGTTCCTTATCTAAATCACCAGAAGAAACTTAACTACTTTCATCCATGGTTGCAAGAAGAGATGATCCAGAGATACGATATCTGACAAGTAAACATAAAAAATATATAAACAAATCCAACAAAAAAAACGGCACATAAGAAAAGATTTCAGGGTGAACTACTGATGCTCCCTATGTGCTATCAGATCCTCAATAGGGCCTGAGGTAAGAACTTCGTGTTGACCTGAAATACAAGTCAATTTAAATATTAAATAAAAGGCAATTCCTGCACTTGAAGCAAATGCTGAGATTCAAAAATAATAAAATATATGATCACAATCTGTGTTGTAACCAATGAGCTTTCCATCAGTGGGCCGCCTGACAATGGTGTTTACAGCTCCAATTGACTGACAATCAGAAAAGAATATGTCGAATCAGCTTTAACCATTTCATATTTTGATTGCAAATAAATGCCTTAATTTCACTTAAATTATATTGTTCTTGGTTCTTAGTTTCTTACCTTAGCAAGGGAGTCAACTTCCAAAATTTCAATCCACAACTCAAATAACAAAATTTTATTTGATGATTGCTTACTTTAAAAAGGAACCCGTGAATGAGTAAGATGTTGAAAGGTCAATATGTTTCAATTTCTGTAGCCCCTGAAATATTAACAACATACTTCAATACTTGTTACTTGTTATTAAGTAGGAAATAAGAAAACCACTATGTGTACCTTCACCAACATATGGGCCTTGTAGTCATGAAGTTTGAATCCTTTTAGTGCTAAAGTGGTTATGTTAGGACAGTTGAGCACAAATGCATTGCAGGTTGGGAATTTTAAACCATCGTCTCTACCTGTATTGTATATGTGGAGAAAATAATGTGTTAATATGAAAAAAATTAATGAAAGTATGTTGCAATCATAGAAGTAAATTTAATAGACAGCAAAGTAAGCCACAACAAGTTCTTTAAAAATGACCTATGAATAATAGTAATGAATAATGAGCTTATGTAGAAGCCTGGTAAATGGTAACAGCTAGAAAAGCCCAAAATTGGTTCTGAGAAACATCAAGTTCATTAAAAGAAGGCAGCCAATATAAAATATTGAAGACAAACAAGTTGAAAGCAGAAAAATAGAAGTTAAAGGATACACTCAAGAGACCATGGTGGTAAGGTTAATTGGAAATAAATCGCAAAGATGATTTTACGAATGGATCAATGACAAAGAGTCACCAGTAAGTGTCTGAGATAAGAACATCAATGAGGATATCAGGTATGAAGTGATGAACTGATGAACAAAAGAGTGAATGCGATCAAAACTCAATATGTACGACACGTGTGACTTGTGGTCTCACTTATAATATCTTACATAAAAGAATGAGGCTGAATAAAGTTGATCCCATGCCTCCTACTACAATTACTAAGTAGTTCAATAATCTAAGAAATCTATCAAAGAATCAACCCATGCATTATGTAATTCTTCAAAGCATGTGTTGATGAAAGGGTCAGCAGACTTGAGCACATAGTCCACTTCTGTAGTAGAGGGGACTCGTTTTTTTGGCAAATTTGAAATACTAGGCTGTAATTGTTGACAGTGTCCAAGTAAATACGAATTTAATTGCAAATGGGGTGATACATTAGTAAATAATTAACTAATACCCAACTAGAATAGCAACTTCGCAAGCAAGAATCCCCAATCCAATAAACTTACAGACATTATACTTGAGCAACTTGGGAGAGAAATTAGAAAAGGTCACAAGCCAACCTTCTCATTTTCAGGTTGCTGATGCTTTTTTAACTGATTGGCATCAATGAAGGCATAAGAGGCGCCACACCACCTGTAAGCGAATAAACCTACAACCATAAATGCTTCAAAATATCAAGAAACCACACAAATTATCTCAAATGTATGTATGCATGTAATGTACAAACCTCGCGCGAAATGCCATCGGGTTTTCTCTGAGAATCCTTCTGGGGTCTCGATGTCTTTTCCCGTTGTATGGGCAGCAAAATTTTCGGTATTCCTCCATTATCGAAGTTAGGGTTTTGACGCCAGTCCTTGTAATACAGATCAATCAATATTGTACGAGAAACTGCAGAAAACAAACAAATATTAAGTTGTAATAATGAAAATGAAACTGAAAATGATAACTTACCACTATAGTAGCGATTCTTCAGTTCCTCCATTGTTCGAGATGATGAAAATCTATCAGCAATTACAGAGAATCGTAGATCAAAACATTTCATCCGTCTCTTCTTTGGTCCATGTCTGGCATACACAATTTTAGATTGCTCAAAACTCAAAACAGAGATCAACACCTCATCAAAGATGATCTATCGAAAATATCTGACAACATAAAATCGGAATCCTATCACCATTAATAATCATATGGATCGCATCTGACTAGTAATTAGTGAATAATATATGTAATTGAAGCTTTACTTGATTATAGAGGCAAATTGGAAGTTTCATGTGATAGGAAATTACCAGATTAAAAAACTAATCGAGAATTACTTCTCAAACGATCATACTCACCAAGATTTCAACATAATTTAGGATGAGAGCGCATAACCTATTGCGGGAGAGAAACAATTGACGCTAATAATTGACATCGTGGACTTTGTCTTCCCCTGCGAAGTCATCGGATTCGACATACATGAAGTCCGATTGGGCATTAAGGGAGAGACAATGACGAATATGTCCCTTGATCTCAAGCCAACACCGACACACGAGTGAACACTTTTTCGATCTCCTAGTCCATAATCAAGAGAGGATTCGATGGTGGAAGAGAGTTGATACATTTTTTTTGTTTGTTTTCTTTTTTGTTGAGAAACATAATCAGAAAGATATAAACAAAGCTCCTGTCTCTAAGAGGCAATACCTTGAACCCAGAAAACCCTAAATCGCTATGAGATAGGAGCAACGCCGCCTTAATCGAAATTGTTGAGAAGCACCGAGCACAACACTAAATCGTTGAGGAGTCGCAGTCGCATGCGAGGAGAGGTAAGCCTGAGGTCACTGGTGAGATGAGGTGAGAGAGAGGTTGCCGACGAGGTTACACGATGCTGATCTGGTCGTCGATTGCAAAGCGCTCTTGTGGAAAGGAAAATGGTTTTGAATGATCAAAGTGTTTTGAGTGTTCTTCAAAAAAAGCCCTAGATTAATTTAATAGTCCCTGCAATTCGATTTTTTGATAAGTTAAACGCGCGTTTGGTAAAATTTATAAAGCGACATTTGTAGTGGACGCACACGTAAGATAAAGTGCCCTCTGTGTTTTTGATTTTTTTTGTTGGGCACTAATTTTAGGGCGCGTAAAAATGCGTTCCCTTTATCCTTCAAATTTTGGTAAACTGACATTATTTTATAGATCACGCAGAAATGCGCATCCTCTAACAGCGAGTGTCATTAATTGTGCGTCGTAAAAGGCTATTTTTCTAGTAATGTGTCTCGTAAGAGAATGACTTCTATTCTATGGCATTGGCAGAAGGTTAGATAGGACTGGTATGTAGCCTCTGACCATGTAGAGCATGACTCCGTAAGAGAATGAACTCTATTCTATGGTATTGGCAAATGGTTAGACAGGGCTTTAAGCCTGAAATCTACCAAAATGTTAATCCGAAGTTGTATATCTTCTGTGCCGTTTGGGCCAAAAGCTTTATTGATGCATATCAAGTATTGAAATCATTATGTCTCATTGATCGTAAATCATTGAATCAAATCTTGAGTTGATATTGAAAGCCTGACATATGATACGCATATGCTATTGTTGTTCTTGTTCCCTTTTGCTTCTACCATATTGATATATATAAGGCATAAGATTATATTGTATCTATTTATTGAATTCACTAAGTGTTATCGCTTATCCCTCTCAATATTTAACAATTACAGGTGATGAGTATCCAATATAGTTTTATACTGCTGAAAGATTTAGAATAGTTAATAGTATTTCTATGTATTTTAATGTTCATGTATGTATATGAATAGTAGATTCCTGGGTAGATATGAAATGTAATAAAACTTAGTCGGTTTGTATCCAATCTTTTGTAATCACTTTATCAATATAAAATATTGTTTTATAAATATGGATGTATCATGTTTTGAGGAAGTAACTTAAGAATAATGTTGGAATAGTATGAAAGTTTGGGTCTTTCATAAATACGAAAGTTGGGGTCTTTCAAGTAGACCGTATCATCCTACCCCGTGCAGTAGATGGCGTATAAACTCCTCCCGTAATCTCGGCCCAAAAAGTGTTCTCGTTGTAGTCGTCTGGCCGCTCTGTAAGACAATCAGCAAGGAATGCCGGGAAGTGGACACTCCTCGTCTCATCTGCTGTGTATATACCCACTTGAGTCGCAAGCTCTATCACGCTGCATTCCCGGCTCACTCCCCCCAGTCTAAAGGCAAAAGTTGTCCTGTCATCGGGTACCTTCCTAGGATCATAGGAAACTGTAGCGTAGAACTCCAGCAAAAATTCCCGATAAACAGGCTCCTGGATCCTGAACAATCGTGCCCATCCCTGACACACGAACAAATCCACACCACTCGCGTCCGAGTGCGTGTATTGCAAAAATTCCTGGATCAGTGCAGCTAGTCCAGTCCGGGTCGTCAAGTCCCAATCAAATGAGGGTGCTATGTCGATCTCCTTGGTGAGCAGCAAACTCAAACCGTTGACATATCGTGCCCGGGTTGCATCGTTCAGCGTTTGCGGAAATTGTAAGAAACGGTGATCGGTCACATCCTCGGGTGGGTTAGTCCGTTGGGTTCTTCGGGCCATAATCTGCACAAATAATCACAAACACAAAACCAAACACAATTTCACAAAATTAACAAATTTTTAAACCAAAAAATATTGGAGCTGGACATGGTCTGTACGCTGGGCGTACATCCAGCGTACGCTGGGCGTACGTCCAGGTTCACGAGTCTGTGTCCTGGTTCCTTTGCTTGTTCCCAAAGTCATAATCCATATTAAAATAAACACAGCAGGGGCAACAACACAGTTAAGTTTTTAATATTGCGTGGTCCAAAGGCAGTAGGAGAAAAAAAATCGGGAACTCCTTATAGGCAGTAGGAAGAATCGGAACCTCCTTTAAACATCAATCCACTATAATCCCTCTGTCTATTAACAACACTTAACAAGGAATTCCCTGCATAGAGCAGTCACTCGAAGTTTACAGGGCGTACGCTTGGCGTACGTCCCCGAGCTTAAATCGATGGGTGTGGGATGGGATTAAGGACAAATTAAGTTCTAGGGTTTAGTTAATTGATAGAAATCGGTCTATTCAAGTTGTAATCAGAACATATATTTGCGAAATCGGCCTTAATTCAAGAACCCTATAAACACTAGATTTCGAACAAAGGCTAAATGCAACTTATTTCATCAAATTAAACACAAATCTAAAACATTGAGTCACCGAAAAACTTACTTGTGTGCTGAATTTTACAAGAAACGAAGAAGAATCGAAAATCTTTGGGAGGGTTTTGTCGTCACAGCGTATGCGAGAGTAGAAGAAGATTGAAAGAATAACAAAAAAATCAGGGGTCAAAAGATATAACCTGGTCGTCGTCTTACGCTGGGCGTAACGCGAAGTTATGCTGGGCGTAACCCCAATTCCATGAAAATCCATACGAGATCCGGGGTTAATTACGCTTGGCGTAATCAAACTTACGCTGGACGTAAGTTTAAATGAAACTTTTCCTTTTTCTTTAATTTAAATTCCTTTTCTTTTAATTATTTAATTAATGGACTTAAAACTTAATTATTTTTTAATCTTTTTCTTTTTAATTTCTTCAGCAAATGACTTTCCGATGAGTGAAAAAAATGAGACGTCATAATCACTTATCTTTGTCAAGATCAAACAACAATGGTTGATTAAAAACCTTTGCATGCAAGAATTGGTTTGCGAAAACACCCACTTTCGGGACCTATTAGAATATTTCCTTTGTTTTCCTTGCACCTTTAACTAAAAGTGGAACAAGAAGTGACCTAAGTAGTCAAGAACAGCAAGAGCTCGGTCTTCCACTTAACCACCACAATATGCCTTGCTATACTACGCCTCATGGATTGAGTTGGACAAATCAACAAAGTAGTAGGCTAAGCAGGTCAAGAATTCCCTAATTGCTTTCATCCTTGAAACCCATGCAAAAAATAAAGTCAAGCAATGTGTACAATCCCAAATTCCTGCAAATAACAACAAGAACCTTCCCGGCAAGTGAAATGATATCATCGAAAATCAAACTAAAAATAAAAACTAACTAAAAACAAATAACGAATAATCAAATAAACTAAATTAATGACAAGCTGCTCCCCGACAATGGCGCCAAAAACTTGATGTGCACAAAAGTACCCACTAATTTTAATATTTATAACCTAACAAACTTAGACTATCTATGCCCTTATAGGCAGTGTACCTAGTCAGATTACAGTATAGCTTAGGTAAGTCGGGTGTCGATCACAGGGAACGGTGGATTAATTTAATATATTTGATTATAGGTTACAGGTCACACGAAAATAATAAAGAAAATGGTTTAATAAATCTCAAACTAACAATTAACAACTCTCGATAAACTAACAGGAAAGCACATCTCTTCAGGTACTTTGGTTTAGATAAATTACACCTTAAAAACATAGATAATTGCATACACAAATTCATTTATTCATGTTCACCGATTCCTAAAATGATTAGATTCGCGTTCACTATAACTAATCCTTTAGCAAACAAGTCAATTCAAACAGTGATCAGTTGATTAAACTAACATGCTTCCTAGTGTTCAGTTCGTATCAAGCAAGACTTGTAAATATAGTTAATCAAATTAATCATTCAATTTAACCTCTTGTTGATGGTCATCAAACAAGGCTCACACATTAACTTACTTATTCCCAAGTTAATCCTAGTTTCACATTCGTTATTCCTAGACTTATAATCTCGATGGTCATCAAAATCATAAGAGACAAGCAATCAAGCAGGTGTTCACACAACTCAATTCACTTAAAAATTAACAGAAAATAATCATCATTAACACATAAGGATATTTTAACAAGCTTGGCAAGATAAATTAAACATAAATAAACAATTCAATATAGCAATTAGTCTAATAATCAAAGCTTCATTCAATCATAAACACAAAATAAAAGGTTTTTACACCCAAATCAGAAACTGAATACAGAAAAGTACCACAATGGAATGCTAAACATTGTTACGTTAGCAACCCAAATGATTACCGACTCGTATCTGCTCTCCAACTCTTCCGATCTCCGCTCCCGTTAGCTTAACGGCCTTCCGGCCGCCTTCTAGACCCTCAAAACGGCTTTACAGAAGTTTAATATCGACTAAATTAAGCTGGAAGTCGAATCCTCCCTCCTGGTTAGCTGAAAATCGACTTTTATAACCTTTGTAGCCGACTTACTTATGCTGGGCGTAAGTCAGATTACGCTGGGCGTACTAAGGATTACTACGCGATGGAGTTTATCCGGTGCCAGCCATTACGCGGGGCGTACCCTTAAGTTACACTGGGCGTAATTCAATATGGTCACTACGCTTATTGTAATTGCTATTTACGCGGGGCGTAATTGTTGCTCCAGCATTTTTAATTACTTTTAGCTTCTAAGCCCGGTTTCCGCTTCAGTCTTTTCTTTTGTGCTTTATCGTCAACGAATAGCTGAAAATCATAATTCAAAGCATTATAAGTACTTTTTAGTTCTAAAAGAGAATAATAAAGGCCAAAATATTAAGATATAATGCATAAAAATATATATAAAAGTACACATATCACTATTACAAAAAGGTTTTCAATACAATTATTATCAGATTCTTCCCAGAACCACATCATAAAACATAAACATGAGGAGCGGTACGATCACGCCTTTGCCTTGCCACAGTCTCCTGAAGAACTTGAAAAACATTAAACCACAACTGTAATCCCGAAAGCTTAGTGAGATATCCCCAAAATACCAACCACATATACCATACACGCATAACATGCCACATCATAACAGAACACAGTACAGCCATGCACTTCGAGTCTACTGTGTGACTGGTCCGCCGCACCGGCCTTCAGTTCACCTGGTCCACCCTCTGAGTCTAGCCATATACATCGAGTCTATAGTGTGATTGGTCCGCTCGCACCGGGCCTTCAATTCACTTGGTCCACTCTCTGAGTCTACAGTGTGACTGGTCCGCCCGCATTGGGCCTTCAGTCGGCCTGGTCCACTCACCGAGCCTCGGCACGTCTGGTCCGCCCTCTCGGGGCCTACAACCTATCCGGACCGCTCGCTGGGCCTTCGGGACAACCGGTCCGCCCTGGGTATGTTGGCCTACAGCACACAAAGCAGGACCCGCCTCAACCCAACCCCAGTCCAAAAACCATGTGCACATAAACTTTCAATCACATAACAATTCACATTCAATCAAGCCGATCTAGCAGATCACGTAACATAACATCATCCTAACCAGGATACCGACCTAACCGGTCTCTAGCATAATACTATCTTAACTACCAGGAAGTAAACATAACAAAGCGATAACATAACAACGATACCCGGATCACAATCCGATAAAGGGCCGACCTTGGTGCCTTAGACCCTGTTGATATAGTGAGGATAACTCATCTCGCAACTGCCGACTGAACAGATAAACCCAAGCTGCTCCGACCACTGATACGATTTCCAACACTGGCCAACACCAAAAAACTGCACTCAAAACAAAAGCCAACAACAAAATGCCCCTGGAAATCAACTGGTCAACCCATGGTCAAAGTCAAAGTCAACCCCTAACTGACTCTACTCGCCGAGTCAACCCGATGACTCGCCGAGTCCCCATGCACAGAACTTCCCCAATCCACGACTCAACTAGCCAAGTCCAACAACTTTGAGTCCTTTCACACTCGACTCACCGAGTCATCCCTTGACTCATCGATTCACAGCTCAACCAGAAGAAAAGTTAGGACCTCACGACCAGACTCGCCGAGTCCAAGAACAGACTCACCGAGTGCAAGGCTATCTGCAACAAACTCGCCAAGTTGTTCTTCCAACTCGCCGAGTTCCTGCCCATATTCATCCAACTCGCCGAGTTGTTCTTCCAACTCGTCGAGTTCCAGGCTATCTTCAAGCAACTCGCCGAGTACACCCTTGTGACTCACCGAATACCCCTAGATCTGAAACCATACAGAGGCTTTCCAAGCCATGCAGAAGCTCTAAACCATAGATCTACTCTTCTACAAGCCATCCATCACGTAAAGTGGCAAACTTTACGTGGATCCAAAGAGATCTAGGCATTTTACACTCCAGGGCTAGGGTTTGGGACAAAAGAACTTCACCAACAACTCTTGAGCATAGACTTTATGGCTTTCTGGATCATTAACAACCTAGATGTGAGGTAGCAACCTCAGATCTTACACCAAACTTGAGATGTACCTCATTTATGCCCCAAAACCCCCACAAATGATAGATCTAGATGCACAAAAGCTCAAACACAAGATTATTACCTCAAATGAAGGCTCCCACTGATGAATGAACCAATTCTCTGCAAAGCCCCTTGCTCCACTCTTCTTGCTCTTCAATTTCCTTCCAAGATTACCTCCTCCAAGGCTCTAATCTCTCACCAAGGAAGGCTCACACGAATTTAGGGTTTCTAGAACTCAAAAGTAAGGTAAGGAGGCTGGGGAAGAAGTGTTATGTTCTTTATATAGGGCTCATCCCTCGGAATTAGGGTTTTCTCCACTCAGCACCAACTCGCCGAGTCCACCCATGCTACTCGCCGAGTTGGTCACTTAACACGCGACCAGAGTCGCGACCCTACTTGCCGAGTCCACTAGTGGACTCGCCAAGTTGCCCTTTCACACTTACACTTTTAGCCCTTCAACTTAACTACTGATATTCCGGGATGTTACATCAATCATCCTTTAGCATTCTAAGTTTAAGTCTAGATATCCTACAAATTCGTAGTTCGCTTAAACTAATGCTCTGATACCAACTGTGACATCCCTAATTTTTCGGCCAGAAAAGACCGATTTTGTTTATGATTTATATAAAAATCAGAGTAACTTTTTAAAGAAAGTGATGCGGAATTTGTTCCCAAAAAGAATATGATAATGATTTTATCAATGCACTTCCGAAGAAATGTAATTCATTATATTAAAACCTCGGGATGTCATTGCCATTACAGATCAAAAGCATAAACAGAACAACCTAGGCAACATAGGCCTCAAAATAACATAGATCTTATAAATATTCTATTTATTTCTACTGGTCTATAAATCCATAATCTCTCATCAGATCATCAAACAATGCTCTTGTGCCACTACCTGTAATACAAATAAAACTGAGTGGGTCAGGTTTGGGAGCTTGGTGAGCACATAGGGTTTCCAACCCACAATAAATAAGTTTATTAATTTCATCAAATCAAAACAATCCTGATTACCTGTTCTCGTTATCCTCACTTTACGTCCCTGAAGCATTTATTATACGGGACCTAGCCTAAGGATTTTTATCGGGGTGACAACACTGCTTTGGGGGTTCCTCAACGATTTATGTCAAATAAGGCAACCATGGGGGGGGGGGGGGGATCGAGTACACCTGGTGAGCACATAGTTCAAAAACACCTACATGTTGTGAGTCTGCTAACGTTCCACTGGACTGTCTAAAAAAGTCTGTGGTCATCATCTATACTCCGCTAGATGACTGAATCATCGTCAACATCGAGGTCTCTCATCATTTTATCATGCATCATCTATTACATCTACCCATGTTTTACCCCAATATTTTTATAGATATAAAATACATATACAGTTTCAATCATTAAAACTTGTATAAAACGTTCATCCAACATATATATCAAGTAAAACAGATAATATGCACACATAACACGTAATTAATATAAAATATTTCATATCTATGTGTAACATGAAAATAATATGTACCCACTTAATATAACGAGTGTAAACTTCGAATTGTAAACAATAACTCCTCAAGTTGTTAATGACTGAAATTCCCCTTTTAAAATATTTTCTATGATTTAAAAACTCAGATGGTTTCTTATTTATACTACTACATAAGAGGATAAAATGTGAACTACTACGTGTTGCTTTCGTTTCCTCCACGTTGGTCTCTACGTATGCTCTTTTTTTTATATTTTATAATTATTATTATTATTATTTTGCTTGACACGTAAGTAAGTTCTACTTTTTGACAGCAAATGGAATTGTATGGAGCTTTTCTTATATGATCAACAGTCTGCAAGTTGTATTCTTATCCAAATAATTTACATATACAGTCCCTTAAAAAAATATAAACATCATATATAGTTCCTTAAAAATATATAAACTATCTATTTATTTGTAGTTTCTTTCTATTTTTTACTGAATCATTAATTTGTATCCATCCATTCGTAAGGATTATAAAACTCACCTATTAATGTATGCATTTTTTTTCTTTTCTCAAAAGAAAACAATATCAAATAAATTTCAAAATATTTGATTGGTTTTATTAATATATAATGATTATTTTATTTATTATTATTATTATTATCAAAATTTAACATCAATAAGTAACATCGTAAACATAATTGGTAACTATCGTTGAAAAACAGGTGTAACACAAAAACATTACCTTTTACTATTTGAGTTAACCCTGGATGTATACATCTTATAACATATAATTTGTAAATTTTATTTTCGTTACAACTTTCGTTAAGATTATTATCCTAAATAATCTTTTTATTATTAATGTTTGTCTTAGCCATATTTATTAAGTTTTTTTTTTAAATAAATTTTTACACAAGTATTATATACACATAATAATTGTCTAATTTGCACGTATGTAATACATATACTCGAATAATTTATTTTTACTTATTCTTAAAAGGTTACAATCGTCCACCGATGCAAATACAAATTTTATAATGATGCCAAGCAAGAAATGTGGGCGTTACATTAGAGGCAGCAAAAAATTAGTGCATAAAAAGAATAGCAAAAAAGATAAACTCACATCAAGTTGTACACTGTCAGTCCGAATACAATAACACTAAAACCCTTTTCGGTTTAGGAACCAGGTCCAAAAATCAACTATAAAGACAAAAAGAGGTCGAAAAGAGAATCGACAGTGGTATAACATACCTGAGGCCAATTTGTAACTGTCGAGAAACTTTATAGTCGAATTTGTTATCAAACTAAAATCAAAAACACAATATGTGTTAATAGATCTTCAAAACGAAACGAAATTGTACTAACCTTGCAAATAATATTTTCATTTTGTCGTGTAAATTTGGAGTAATTCAAAAGATAAAATGAAATACATACCATCAAGTTTGAAACACATGTTCACACTCTCTGCTTTCATTTTTGGATCAATATTAAAACCCATCTACCTTAAGCAAAGATTCCTTGTAAAACATCAAAAAGGTCATTTATATTTCTTCAGTATATCCTAATTACAACAATGTTGTGTCTTTCTATAATTATATTAATATGCACACTAAGATAAGATTAATGGTTAATTTGATACAACCTTTCAAATTGAAAATGTAGTCGTAGTAGTGTGGATCCTCCACCCAAAGACTATTGAGATTGACAAAATCCCCCTTGTTTATTCCTTGGTAGACACATTAGTGGTATAGGCTGGAAAAATCTGTTTATTAATGCAGGAAGTCTGAGCTTATTTTCAACCTATGTAACAAAATGAAAAAGTTAAATAATGACAAATTGGATATGTTATTGTAGAATGAAGAAGCATAAAAATATACGAAGTTGGTACGAAACATGTATGAGAAATCAAGGGCTGGAACATCCAAGATTTACCACTTCAACTGGACATGTTGTTGTGTGCGTGTCTTGATAGCACTTAGCTCTGTTGTATCAACTTCAGTGTCCTCCACTTTCTTAATCAATGAAGACTTCAAAAGGTAACCAAAGTCAACAAAAATCACCTTGATATATATATATATATATATATATATATATATATATATATATATATATATATATATATGTTCAGTGAATGAATCAGCTAAAACCCTAATTATACAGCATGTTCAGGAAACTTTGGCATTTCTGCTAATATTAATACAAAGAATGAAACAAATAAAGTAAGAAATGAGTATGTTAGTACTATACTACTATGTACCTGCTTTTCTAGAAATTTTGGTGCAGAATCAAAGAAAAAACTTCATATGAGCAAAAACCAAATCGAAAGTTTCTTCTATGTAACAGTTGATTGGATGAAAGAGGCGGTGGAGGGGCCAAATCGACAGCAGGGAAGTCATCCGTTGATACCTTATGTGGTTTGCTCATCGCCTGCCTCTTCGTCTGGCGTCAGCCATGGTGGGGGTAATGCATGGCGGTGTCGAACCCTAACCGATGTTGGAGACTAGAGAAAATCTTCCTCGCCGGTACTTGTACTTAGGGTGAGAGAGATACGTAGTGTATGTGTTCCTTTCAAACATATACTTTCGCAGTGAAAAGCGGTTCAAAGAAATACGTTACCTTTTCGCGTTTGGGTGGTTGAAATTGACGACTGTCACAATAAGCAGAAGGTGGAAGGATTCGGAGGAGTGAACAACGCCTGAATTTCTTCTTCCATCTTAGCAAGCACATAACCGACGATCTTTCAGGTGCAACGACATTGGAACAGGTGGAGGTCAAATAACGGGCGTTAAGGAAGTATTTGAGTCGGTGGTTATGAAAAGATTAGAGAAGCATCTTGACTGACTTGATTGAGTCGTTGACGGAGAAGAATGGCGGTGGAAGAATATAAGCAAGGGAAAGGGGCAAAATATAACCACCAAAACTTATGTGGTCAAAATTTAGAAGGAAAAAAGTTTTGTGGTCAAATTCGAAAATCCAAAAAAGTATTGTGCTTAAGGCTCTCCACAATTAAGTATATATATAATGAACAAACTTTCTTAATTTTTATAGTTGTTTAATGATATTAATACAAGGTTGATGATGTGTAATATAAAAAATAGTAAATCAAACTAATTGATCATGTTTTACTTATTTTTAAGTGGTAGTTGGTTAGCATCACTACTTAAAACTAAAAATGTTATAATATTAACATAATTATTCATCTAAATGATATTAAAATTATTTCAAGTCTCAAATGACATATTTGCATAATACAAATACTAACTGGAAAATAATTTTTCTATCCTTTTTTTTATTATTTACTTCCCCCTCCCAAAATTATTATCCTAGACAAAAAACATACATATTAAAAAATATTAATTACCACTAACTTTATATATTAAAATAACAGTTTTGTCATTACTTTGCAAATAATATTGTATTAAATGTTTAGTTGGTTAAGTAATAATTAGGATAATTTGGTAAAAATGTTATTTAGTTTTAGAAGTAACAACTATTTTGGGAAAAAAAAAATAGATTATAATTTTGAAACGGCTGGAGTATTTATTATGATACGAGTATTTATTATGATATGAAATTAACTAATTTTTATTTAAATCATGATTTAAGATATTTCATGTAAGCATAAAAGAGAATATGTTTCTACTAGCCTTACACTTTTTTATTTTTAATTATTATAATATTAAATTAATCAGCACAAATATCATTAATTACATTCTATTATTGTTTATTTATTGATATATTAAACTACTCATCATAAATATCATTCATTACATCCTGATTATTGTCAATTTATTAATATATTATTTTAATCACCGTAAATATCACCCATTTTATTGTATTCTATAAACATAAACTATCTTACAAGAATTCAAGTAATATCGTTTATAAACAATAATAAAAAAAATTACGATACTAATAGTATTTTTTATTTATCGATTCTCATAAGTTAATGTAATTTTTTTAACTAATTGAGCGTCTTTCTTATTTACTTATAATACCAAACTAATAATATAATATAAATTAAAAAAAAACTACATTTATCTAATTAAAATACATCAATTTCCACCATTAAAATTATTATACTTTTTTAACTTTAACTTTTAAAAATGTCTGTTCTATCATATGGTTTCAGATAATGTTTTCCATTAACATTTTGATTTAGTATACAAAAATTATTATCTCACAGTTAATGAGCATGACTTAAATATTTTTAATGAAATATATTGGTTATTATTTTAAACATATAAATATATTTTTGCGTAACATGCGTGTATTCGCGTAATAAAACTTATAAAAGTGGTCATCCAAATGAATATGGTTAAAAAAATATGTCAAATACTTATATTATATTCATTTGGAACCTCCACAACCTTTCAACTTTTAACTAATTAATAACAACTACAAAAAAGTTTTTAACTTATATCTTATAATTACTTAACTAAGTGTTTTTTATGTTTCTAAAATTAATGTCATTTACTAATAACTTTTAGTTTTCCCCTCATTTATATATTTCTATTTACTAGTTTATAATCCGTGGGAACCACGAGTTATAAAATTAATTAAACTTTCATAATAAAAATTTATAACTATTAATCAATTATTTTAAATAAATCATTTTAAATAAATTATTAATTAAGAGATATATCAAATTTCTAAAGTTATTATAACTTCAAGTTTAACATATAATTAAAAAATGTAAATTTGAATTTTGAAATTAGTTGCCTAATATATCTACATGGCACATGACATAATATTAATGAGGAGTTATATTAAAGTGACACTTGACAAAAAAAGATTAAAACTATTTATTTATTAGAACATGGATATTAATAGTATATAAGTAAGATTCTCCTACAAAAACATTCATATGTTTAAAATGGTTTGTGATTCGAATAGGATGAGTTGAAGAAATATGAATAGTTCAAGAAATAAATATTGTTTTAAAAAAAGTGAGAATTTTATTATTTTTTTAAAGTATCAAAATATATATATATATATATATATATATATATATATATATATATATATATATATATATATATATATATATATATATATATATATATATTGTGTTTGTGATTTTATGAGTATTTAATATGTTTATTGAATGAAAAATTATAATATTGTTTTAGTGTTTTTATGTTAGTAAAACATGTAGTATTTTCATACTATCTATTATTTATTTTCATGTCTACTCTCATTATAGTTATTTAAAACTCATAACTTTTCAATTTCAACCTTATTTAACTTTTTAAATATAAAATATTATCAGAATAATGGTATAGTTTTAGAATTATTAATAAAAGACAAAACTGTGAAATTGGTCCCTATAGTATTCAAAAACCTTTGGATAAGGTAAAAAAGTTTTCAACTTGCGTGGAAGGTCCAAAATCAAGGTTTTCTGGGTTTTTGGTCCTGAAAAAGTTGAAAGGACTATTTTGCCCTTATTATTTCTTTTTATATTTTTTTTATTTGTTTTAGTATTTAAATGATTATTGAAAAATAGAAACTAAAATAAACCCCAGAACCCCTCTCTTTCTCTCTCTCTCTCTATCTATCTCTCTTTCTCTTTCTTTTTTTCTCTCTCTCTCTCACACACACACACACATACAAATAGATATACAAGATCGTCTTCATAAAAATGGTTGCCACCATTACTTCGGTAGTCTCAAGCTAGATCGACCATAGAAGCTCAAAGTTTTCGACCAAACAAAAACTGGTGTGAAGGGCCTCATAGATGCTAGAATCCGCCAAATCCCTCCCATCTTCTTCCAATCACCAAAAACTTCCCATAAAACCTCAACCGCTGCAATCGACCCATAGAGCATCCATGGTGGAGATGATCTGTGAAGGCTTGAAAAACCTATTTATTTTTTAGGTGGTGAATCATGGAATCCTTATGATATTATTGGAGGTTTGCAGAGACATCCAAATCGAGTACTCAAATCAAGTGATGAAATTATGTGGCAGACTTTTTTTTTATTCTTCTCAGAGGCCTTTAGATTGAATGCAAATCACCTCGAGATCTCGATTGTTGCATGGGGCTTTTGTTCTCCGACTATTATTACCCTGCTTGTCGATAGAGAGCCCTAGGGATTTCAGAAGCGATTAATAGGGCAAGAGAGGGTTTATGGTTTGAGTTTTAGATCGAAGATAAGGGGATTGAACATTTTCAGAAGCAATCATTAGGGTAACTGACGGTTTAGGGTTTGATATTTCCAAGTGTTCTTGATGTTTTTATTTTGATTTTCAAAATGGGTTTGATGGTGAATGAAGATGAAGGATCAAAGCTGATGGTTCTGTGTTATTTCTTTGAAGAATATGCATTGAGATGTTGAAATGTGTAATATAATCGTTTTTGGAAATAGTGTTTACGTGGAGATGAAGGCGGCAGAAGTAATCTAGGAGGAGACGAAGCTGGTTGAAGGTGGTGGTGGCGGACGGTGATGGCAGTCGGTGGTAATAATGGAAGAAGACGGTGATGGTTGCTGATTTTACTTTCCACTGTTGAAGGTCTGTACTTGAGTGTTTATGTATATATTTTCTTGTGTATGAATATGCATATGTCTGTCTATTTTGGAGAACTGAATCAAAAAAATTGATGTGTGTATGTGTTCATGAAAATGTTTATGACCTTCACTATGTGTTTTTGTGTTCCTAAAGATGTGAGAGAGAGAGAGAGAGAGAGTTGGGGTGGGGTGAGATTTTATTTTTTATTTTTTATTTTTTTAATTATTTAAATACCAAAATAAATAAAGAAAAGAGAAAAAGGAAACGAAAAGGGAAAAAACGATTTTTCAAGTGTAGCAGGGACCAAAAACCCAGAAAAACATTGATTTTTGACCTTCCATGAAATTAGAAAAGTTTTTTGAATACCACAGGGACCAATCTTGTAAGTTTGTCTTAATAAAATATAGTTAATCTTTTAATTTAAATATTGTGAAATATAAAATGTGTGTATTCAAATTTTGAATTAAGAATATGCTTTATTTAATTTGTTAATTTATACATGGTATTAGATATATAATCTAAACCAAAATTTCAAATAAACTTAAAACTCAATGAAAATATTTTTAATAGTTAAAATGTTTAATATGTTAAATGCAAACCAGAATTGAAATTTCAAATTAACTAAAATAACATCCAAAAAACATTTTTTAGAATTCAAAAGTGATTGTTATTTAACTAACAATAATAACTAAAAACAATATAAGATTATATATATATATATATATATATATATATATATATATATATATATATATATATATATATATATATATAACTAAAATTAAAAGACGGTCACATAAGTACATGCAATTATGAATTCATCGTAACAATTTTTAAAAATAACATTAAATCGGAAATTATATTTAACTTTATTTATGTGCATCTTAATGTCAATGACATAACCATTTTGAACAAAATATATTTTGTCAATATTGAGTAAATTACAGGAATCGTCCATCATGTAGGTACTAAAAGGTACATTTAGTCTCTATTTTTTAAAATTAACTTGGACCGTTACCAGGTTTACATTTCCTTGCATGGTTAGTCTCTATAGTGGTTAGAGGTTTGTGGTTTCTGTTTAAATTCTCCAAATTCACATTTAGTCCATCCTTTAATTTAAATTTATAATTTCAGTCATTCTTTTCTTTATAAAAGACTATATTGCTATTTTCTATTTATTTTTCATTTATTTATAAATCATCAATTAAACTAGATTGATTATAAATTTTAAAAACTTATATAATTTTCATATATATATATATATATATATATATATATATATATATATATATATATATATATATATATATATATATATATATATATATATATATCTATGTAACATCCCAAAAATCAAATGTAAAAATTTTATTTTTAGTTTAAACCAAAACACAAATTGTCTTGCATTCAAACATTCAAAAGTAATTTATAATAAACATTCATTAGAGTAAAATCCCAAAATCATCACATTGCCGAAAAATAGGTGGATGTAGTGTAGTCACGTCGAGCCCTTCCCTTTCGTTTCAGAATTACCTAAAACCATAAACAATAAACCGTAAGTATAAAACTTAGTGATTTCCCCAAAATACCACATACAATACATACAATAGAGATCTCTGTGTGCCAATGATAGTCTTGCCATTATGTCATGAGTCGTATCATGGTCTTTCCTTGCCAGGTCGGGGGCTAATACCCTGGGTCTTAAAGACAAGTGCCAGGAGTCACCTCCTGGTCTTCCATGCAAGTATCACAAAGATAACTAGCACAATATCTACATACATAACTGTCTACCTATCTCCCATGGTCTGATCCCTGGTCTTGCATACATTTTGGCAGGAGCCAGCTCCGGGTCTTTCATACAAATGCCAAGGGCCACCCCTGGTCTTCCTATACAACATAAGTCAATGGGCCGGTATTGGTGCCTTTGACCCATAGTATAGTAAGGAGACTCACCTCAAGCTGCTGAATATCACAAACAAAAGCTCGGACTGCCGATCCGGAAAATCCCCGCTAACAACATCAAATAACACAAAATAAATAATTGGTCCTCAACCCATAGCTGGAAATCTAGTCCGTTTGCCCAATACTCAAGGTAAAAGTCCATTTTACCCTTTCCTCACTTGGGCCAAAATCTGAAGCCCAAACCAATAGCAATAGAAGCCCAATACCGTCCAATTTCAAAATTGGGCCCAAAACCCATCATAGGCCCAATCGGAGAAGGCCCAAATTCCTATAAGGCATAGAAATATCCATCAGTTAGCTCTGGTCAAAATTATGGTCAAAGGTGAAAGGTAAAAATGTTAACAGGTCAAGGAAGTCCAAACAGACTGAGTACGCCATGCGTACTCTGTTGGTACGCCCATCGTACTCTGGATTTTGACCAACTCACAGCGGTGTTAACCCAATACTCACTGTGTACCAGAAGGTATGCCCCACGTACGCTGCCAACTCTTAATCCATCAAGAAAATTCTTAAACCTTTAAGCCAAAACATCCAATGCTTAGAACTTGTCCCATGATAACGTCTATTTTATGCATATATTTATGATGTTTTCTTATTATTTTATAATATATTTTTATGTTATTTAGAACTAAAAGATACTTAATATGCTTTGAAATATTCAATTACAGTAAAAATGGGAGCTGGAATGCAAAATGAAGAGAATGGAGTTGAAAAGATGTAAAAAGGATATTGCTGGCAGATTGACCCCTCCTTCAGTGTTTTAGGTATATCTAATGATTCATAAGTCCAATTGGCAAGATTCAAAATGTTCTGAAAACTAGACAAAATTTACTCTGACTTATGTGAGAGGGGCTTTTTGCTAATTCGGCATTTATCTTATCCAAAATCGGCCTTGAAGATGAAGCATAAAAGCTGGACAGAAATTCCCTCCAAGTTACTTATTCCCCAAGCAGCACTTACCTTATTTTTATTTGCTTAATCCCTAAGCCACCATTAGTTTCCTTATTCCAATCCAACTCTAATATTCCATATTAATTACATCTCCCTTCAACTATAAATACCCCATATCATTCCATCATTTTCATCATCTATGATATTCCACACTCGACTTGTGCGACAAGAAAACTTCATAACTGCCGTTTTAAGGGTCTAGAAGGCGCTCGGAAGGCCGTTAAGCTGATATGAAGCAAAGATATGAAGGATTATAGAGAGTATTCGTGTCGGTAATCAGGTGGTTTGTTATCGTGACCATGTTTAGCATTCCACTGTGATACTATTATGTTTTTACTTTCTGATTTTGTTGTCGAAACCATTTGCTTTGAGTTTATGATTAGATGAAACCTTGAATATTGGATTAATTGTTATATTTTATTGTTTTATTCATGTTTAATTTATCTTTTTAAGCTTGTTAAAAGATCCTCATGTGTTAATGACAATTATTTTCTGTTAATTATTAAGTATATCGAGTTTTATGAACATCTGCTTGATTGCTTGCCTCTTATGATTTTGATGACTATCAAGATTATATGCCTAGGAATAGTGAACATGAAACTAGGGTTAACTAGAAAATAATTAAATTAATTTGTGAGTATATGTGACGACCAATCACATATAAGATGATTGAATTTACAAATTTAATTAACTATTATTACAAGTCTTGCTTGATACGAACTGAACACTAGGAAACATGTTAGTTTTATCAATTGATCACTACTTGAATTGACTTGTTTGATAAAGGATTAGTAATAGTGAACATGAACCTAATCATTTTAGAAATCGGTGAACATGAATAAATAAATATGTGTGTGCAATTATCTATGATTTTAAGATGCAATTTGTCTAAACCAAAGTACCTAAATAAATATGTGTGTGCAATTATCTATGATTTTAATACACCCTTTCTTTACTGCTTTTGTGTGTTTTGTGTAACCTATAATCAAACATTTTAAATTAATTCACAACCGTTCCCATTGAGTTCGACACCCTTTCTTATCAAGGTTGTACTATACTCGATCGGGTTCACTGCCTGTAAGGTGTGGTTTAGATGCGATAAATTAGGAATTATAAATAAAAAACTAGTGCATTAAATATTCACATCATCCCAATACGTGACTTAATCCATAAAGTCATTAACTTTGAACATTTGCATGGCTCAATGGGTCCCACATGCAGGCTCTGGCTTCACAACTTCAACAAAAGAGCTATGTACACATGTATGGTAGATATCAACCATCAAGATTAGCTTTTTATACATTTGGGGCCCTTAAAACGTCCAGATCTAGTGACTAAACTCCTAGAGAAACTCTTTTTCAAAAGGACAAACCAAAGAGACCAAATATGCCATAAATCACCCCAAACTAGATCTTACTCAAAGAGATGTAAATACAAGAGATTTTTTTTACCTTCAATGGATTTCAAAAGAGGTGTAAATTCTGTATATCCAAGCTCTACTCCAAGTGATGATTCTTCAATAACCTTTAATCTCTTCAAAATGCACAAGAAGACACCAAGATTCCTCCCAAGAACTCAAAAACACCAAGAAGGTGGCTAAAGGATCGAGATTCGGGTTTAGTAGGTATGGAGGTTGTCAAGAGGCAAGGCTTAAGGGACAAAAAAGCTTAAATAGGGGTAAGACCCTAAAATTAGGGTTTTAAGCTATGGGGAGTACGCCCTCGTACTCAAAGGTTACCCGTAATCAATCCCTCCACTATACGTTGCGTACTCAAAGATTATGCCCCGTGTACTAGCCTAAGTCCCAAACCCTCCTAACTTCAAATGGCCACAACGCGTTTGTTTCAACTCCGTTTCCGACGTTATTTATATTTACGGAAAGGTAATGAGAAGCTCTTCCATTCTATCAACTCTCCTTTTCCTAAAAACTTCCAGTACTTAAACCCTGATATTCATGAAGTCCCGAACTGCTAAATCATGGTTATATCTTTGGCCCCTGAAACACAATCGGACTCTCAGATTAACTAATGTATAAAATCCCACATCCAAAAATGGTCTAATTCTTTCTTCCCCCAAGGCCCGAAGCCTTATGATAACTGATAATCAGGCCACGACCCTGAATTATGAAGTGATTCGAAACCGAGTGTTACAGTTCTCGCCCAGTTAAATTAGATTTTTTCCTCGAAATCACTCCTTACTAACACCCAACCACACGAGATAACTTGAACAACACATCCACAACTCTGATACGGTCTATGTGAATGACTCCCACATACGACGACACTACAAACTTGTGACCGAACCAGGCCTTAGCAGGGCTCTCATTTTATTGCGATGAACGGATCTCTACAACATTAGAGTTAACCCCTAATGAATTATCATTATCAACTTGTCCGAAATCCGAAACTCTAAGACCCTGTCTGACTCCCTGACAGACAACCCACTACGAATCAACGTCAGGTCAACTCCAATTCTTATTACAAACTAATCATAAGATTTCCAACCCTTGATTATCTTGTTGCTTCCACTAGGAATAGATTCACTGACCATTCATTGTTACAAAACACTTTTACTTCACAAAAGACTTAGATAGTCCTTCAAGTAGAAGACTCATCCCTGTGACGATTAGACTCAAACGAGAGCTGCACAGTACAGTCAAATCAATTACTCTGAGATTATTTTATCCAAGATGAAAGTGACTTAACATATTCACTGAATAACAAGCGATTCCATACACGAGTCCCATATCACTAACACTACCTCGGACTCATCTTGTTGCCCCCAGTTACTTTCCAGATGCATCCAAGACCTCCTTGGTCTGAACTTATCTACCAAATGATCAGATACCATATTTCCAACCAGTTGTTGAGGCTAACAACCTCACACAATCGCACCACATGACTTCTAAACAAGGGTCTTATTTGGCAAGAGTTATCCAAGGTCGCTTACTATCATGGCTCCAACAGCCCATCTGATCCAACCATACCTAACCACCCATCAAACCTGATGCCACCAAATCCCTTTGCTAAAAGTGAATGCTACATGCCCAATTATAGCCTTATATCACCTCCGACCTCATATGGCTAACAACATTCACTCAAGAACTAGTGAATGCTACGGGCCACATCGCAGTCTTACAACACCATTGTTGGATAAGGTGTCTAAGTCCATAACTCTGGTATGTACTTGACCCGACCCGGCATGGTCCATTTGGGTTGCATGACATCATGCATTTGGATAGACTAAATGTGATAAATAACACTTGTGGTTTATTAATATATTATAAGTTCTAATATATTAATAGTATTATTTAATTAGTATTGATAAAGAATTAATTTGGAATTAATTAAGTGATCAAAAGATGACTAATTAAATACATGGGTTGATTATGTAAATCATCCACAACTTTTATAGTAGGCTAAAAGGCTCCATGGATTATCAAGTTGGGTTAAACCCATAGGATGCTCCATGGGAGTTACAAACCCATGGGTCATGGAAATGAAGAGTCATGTCACATTAGGGTTTACATGGTGTTACCCTAGATGTGACACACTATATAAGTAACATGTTATCTACCAAAATCGGATACACTGAGTTACAAGAGGGCTAGGCCAATTTTTACAAGTGTTTGCATTCTCTCAAATTCATTCCAAAGCATTTGGTGTTGTGTGACGCATTTGAGGCATCACACTTGGGGTGCTAGGCTCTCAAGCTTTTCAAGGAATCAAATCAACTACAAGGTATGTAATTCTAGCCATCTTTTAGATTAAAAGTTCCCTATGTATGCTAGATAGGATTATGAACCTTGGAAATCATATTTTGCATATATTTCAGACAAACATATATCCAAGGTTTTCTAGGGTTGCATGTACACTTAGGGGTGTTAGAATGCTCAAAACCCATCAGTGGTATCAAAGCCTAGGCTTGTTTGTGAATACTTGATACAAAATAGCGAAAAAATCGAATTTTTTAGCTGTCTGCACAGGGGACTCAACGAGTCCATGGGGAGGACTCGACGAGTCCAAGCGAAAATGCAACCAACTCAGTGTGTCAGTTCGTGCACTCGACGAGTTGGCTAGGCAGAGTGCAGAATTTCGATTTTTGCTGATGGAAATGAACGAGAAACATTACCCTAAACTGTTTTGGTGTTGTAAAGCTTGTTTTAGATGTTGTATTGGTTGTTTTAATCCATTTACAATTGCTAATATCAAATTTTCATGATTATATGTGTTCATATGTTCTTCAAACTTTGATATGAATATTCATGTTCTTATGAGTTTTTGATAGATCATAGGAATTACTTGTTTAAATGATTAATTCATGATCTTTATGTGTTTTAATGGAGTCCATAACTCGTCCTCAAGTTATGGATAACCAAAAGTCTCTTTGTGTTAAAAACCATTAAAAGAACACATAAGTTATAAAATGAAGAGTCTTCATTTTAATGACTCATAAGTTATGAATGTGAAAGGTTTTGTAAAGTTACAAAACTTGCCCTCAAGCTTTTGGAACATGTAAAGTCACTTAATAAACTTTAGTTCCAACCCATAGATTTTTTAAAAGTTAAAAAATCAACCCTTATACTTTATAATATTATAAGTTAATATATATATATATATATATATATATATATATATATATATATATATATATATATATATAAGAGCAAGTCGTCTTACCATTAGTAGGCCTCATTTACGAAGCCGATCTATAAGGGGGGTATAAGCTTGCTTCCTATAAAATGGCAGCTTAATGGGCGTCCACTCTCACCCACCGCTTCCGTGATCGGTGGAGGGTCGTTAGCCGAACGGGTAGGACAATGAATTATAAATTCTCATTAAAAGTATGATGAATATTATAAAGTAACTAAATGTTTTAATTAAATTCCCAATCTTAGTTACTTTAGGAAAATGTGAATAAGGTGCTAATCCTTGAAATTACACTTTACACTTTGTTAAAATCGTTGGTGGAGCGTGTGTGGTTAACCGACACACTAACTTGGACTTAACAAGGTAGGGAAAGGGTGACTTAAAGATTATCATAGTATCGGTGGAGCGCGTGTGGTTAACCAACACATCGATTGAGTGATAAACTTTAAGGGTACCAAGTGATTTGCATGGTTACTTCACACCTCGTTTTGTGATCCTTGGTATCCTAGTCACAAAACTTGGAGGGCACACTCGAGATTGAAACATGCCTTTGAAAAATTCATTGAATCTCACAAGAATCTAGGAATTTCTAAGAACCAATTAAAAAACCTAATATTTATATTTCGTTTTCATGGTGGAAATTGGTGAATCGTCATTCACCTACCTTTCAAATATGTTATAACTTAGATTACGACATACCTCTTCTAAGTTATGATATATTGTGATTGGATTCTAGCCTTAATATTACATTTGGGTATTTTATTAAGGACTCTCTTTATATCTAAACTAATCTTTTTCTCTTCTTTTCAGATGTCTTCCAACAACACTGCTTCTGGCTCAAACCCTACTGGCTCCTTTCCCTCATGAACCTATGTGGGAGGGTCATCTTCGATGGTTCCAAATTTATGGATTGGATCCATAACATCAGGATGGTGACTCATTACGAGGACAAGGAATATGTCCTTGATAAGGAGCTAAAGGAGATCGATGAGTCCACTGTTACTCCCCAGGAGATCACTGACTTCCGAACTCATGAAAGAGATGCTACCAAAGTGGCATGCATCATGATGGCCACCATGACAGCTGAAATCTAGAAGTCTTATGAGGACTACTACCCTTTTGAGATGCACCAAGATATGATGGAAAGATACCATCAGAGTGCTCATCAAGACCGGTATGAAATAATCTCTTCCATGATAACAACCAGGATGAAGGATGGAGAATTCGTCAAGGGCCACATGCAGAAAATGCAAAGGTATGTGGACCGTTTGCTGAAGCTTAATGTGAACTTCCCTAAGGAGCTTGCAATAGATATCATTTTGCACTCCTTACCCTCGTGCTATGATCAATTCCGCATGACATACCACATGAATAAGGAAGAAGTCACACTCAACAATCTTCAAGGACTCCTAAAGACCGCAGAAACAAGTCTTAAAAGTAAGTCGGTTGTTAACACTCCGACTCCTACTCCAAACTCCCCCCTATCTTGGCAATCGGGAAAGGTAGAGGGAAGAAGAGGAAGAGCTCTTCGAAGGGTACCAAGGCTAGGACCCTTGATGGCTCTTCTTCAAGTGGAACCAAGAAAGGTTTCGTCACTCCTTCTTCTGACCCAAAAGAGGCTAAATACTTCTATTGCCATGAAAAGTCGCAATGGAAGCGGAACTGCCCAAAGTACCAGCAAGACGTGAAGGATGGGAAAGTTAAACCCAACCATGTAGGTATTTACACCATTCTATATAATAACTCATCCTATTCTAACTCTTGGGTCCTTGACACAGGTAGTGGTATTTATATATGTTCTGATTTGCAGGGACTAAGAAGAAGTGAGAATGTGGAGCATGGAAAGATAAACTTGATCATAGGGAATAGGAAAGCTTCACCTGTCACCAAGATTGGAGTTTATTCTTTGTTGCTAAGTAGTGGTTTTACTTTCGATTTGAATAAATGTTATTCTCCATAAATGGCAAGAAATATTATTTTCTTTCATGCTTTGTACAAACAAGGGTTTACCTTTTCTTTTGATAATGAAACTGGTGGAATAAATGCTTTCTTTAATAATGTTCTTTATTTTAAAGCATTACCTTGTGATGGTGTGTATGAAGCTGTATCTGTTGTAGATAATCTAGGAAATAATGTGTTGTGTATTGATTCTTCTGATAATAATAACTTAGATAAAGCATCATTATGGCATTTTCATCTTGGACATGTGAGCAAGAAACGCATAAGCCAAATCCAAAAGGATGGAGTCTTGGAGTCATTTGACCTAAAGTCGGATGATAGTTGTGAATCATGCTTACTTGGAAAAATGACAAAGTCACCCTTCACTGGTTCTTATGCTAGGGGTGAAGGTTTGTTGGATCTAGTGCACATGGATGTGTGTGGACCCTTCAAATCTGCCACAAGGGATGCTAATCATTATTATTTGACTTTTACTGATGATTATAGTAGATATGGATATGTCTATTTAATCAAGCATAAGTTAGAGACTTTTAAAAGGTGTAATGATTTTAAACAGGAAGTCGAGAATCAATTGGGCAGGAACATTAAGATGCTTCGATCCAATCGTGGTGATAAGTATCTTAGTATAGAGTTCCTCGACTATCTTAAGGAATGTAGGATTATCTCACAATTGACACCTCCCAGGACACCATAACTTAATGGTGTGGCTGAGAGGCGCAATCGAACCTTATTGGATATGGTTCGTTCCATGATGAGTCGAGCTTCGCTACCAATCTCATTTTGGGGGTATGCCTTAGAGACTGCCGCCCATATCCTTAATTTGATCCCTACAAAGAAAGTTGCCAAAACTCCTCATGAGATGTGGACTGGTAAAGTTCCTAAACTAGACCACATCAAGATTTGGAGTTGCGAGGCTTTCATGAGACGCAAGACTTATGATAAGCTTGAACCTCGAAGTGAGAGGTGTAATTTCATCGGCTACCCACATAAATCCTTTGGTTACCTCTTCTATAGACCTAGTGACAATGTGGTCTTTGTAGCAGGGAGGGGTGTCTTCAGAGAGAGAGAGAGAGTGACAGTTCATAAGCCAAGGAAACAGTGGGAGGCAAATTGACCTTGTAGAAATTCATGAGTCAAGTGGTGAAGGAAATTCAAACCCTAGCACTCAACCTGAGGAGGAAATTCCTGTTGAGCCAATTGACAAGTCGGTACCTCTGAGGCATTCCACAAGGGGTAGGAATGCACCTGAGCATTATTACGGTTTCCATATTACTGCGGAAGGTGAGACACTTATCAGTGATAAGACATTGGTATGTCTGGGTGAACCTAACAGTTATGTGGAAGCCATGGCAGGCCCCGAGTCTGCCAAATGGAAAGAGGCAATGGACAGCGAGATACAGTCCATGTATGACAATCAAGTTTGGAACTTGGTTGACAATGTACCAGGTCGTAAGACAGTTGGCTACTAGTGGATCTTCAAGAAGAAGACCGACATGGATGGGAATGTACACACATATAAAGCGTGACTGGTTGCAAAGGGATTTTCTCAAACTCCAGGAGTTGATTTGATGAGACTTTTCACCAGTAGCAAAGATTAAGTCTATTAGGGTTCTGTTAGCCATCGCTACATTTCATGATTATGAAATATGGAAAATGGATGTCAAAACAACCTTCCTTAATGGAAGTTTGGCTGAAGATGTTTACATGAGTCAGCCAGAGGGTTTTGTCAGTATAGAATACCTTAATAGAGTGTGTAAGCTCAAGAAATCCATTTATGGATTGAAACAGGCACCTCGGAGATGGAATCTTTGCTTTGATGAGAAAGTCATAGAATTTGGCTTTTCAAGGAGTGAAGATAAATCTTGTGTCTATGTCAAGGCTAGTGGGAGTATAGTTAGCTTTTTGGTATTGTATGTGGATGATATACTACTCATAGGAAATGACATCCCAACCTTGTAGGAAGTGAAGTCCTAGCTTGGGAAGTGTTTCTCTATGAAAGACCTAGGAGAAGCTGCCTATATTCTGGGGATAAGGATTATGAGAGACCAAAATAAAAGACTAATTGGACTTAGTCAGAGTACCTAATTGGATAAAGTGCGGAAGAGGTTCAGTATGCAGGACTCCAAGAAAGGAGAGTTACCCATCCAGTGTAACGCCAAGCTGAGTAAAATTCCGAGCCCGAGTACTGAGGTTGAGATAGCATAAATGAGTCAAGTACCTTATGCTTTTGCATTAGGCTGGATCATGTATGTTGTGACTTGTACTCGTTCTGATGTCGCCTTTTCCTTGAGCATGGTTAGCAGATATCAGGGGAATCCTGGCAAGGCTCACTAGACCGTGGTGAAGAATATCCTTAAGTACCTGCGGAGGACTAAGGACTGGGTCCTTACTCTCGGTGGGAGTGATGACTTGAGAGTTGTAGGGTATAGTGATGCTAGCTTTCAGACTAATAGGGATAGTTTCCGCTCTGATTCAGGCTGGGTCTTTACCTTAAATGGAGGAGCAATTACATGGAAAAGTTCCAAGCAATAGACAGTGGCTGATTCAACTTGTGGATCAGAGTATATACCAGCAAGCGAGGCAGCAAAGGAGGCGATATGGCTGAAGAACTTCATTGGAGACCTTAGAGTTGTACCAACTATAAATGAGCAAATGGAAATTTTCTGTGATAGTGAAAGTGCAGTTGCCTTAGCCAAGGAACCAAGGGATCATGGGAGATCCAGACATATCGACAGAAAATACCATTTCATCAGACATCGAATAAAAGAAGGACTCCTCGTGGCAAAGTGGGTATCATCGGATGAGAACCTAGCAGATCCCCTCACGAAGGGACTGACTCGGGTTAAGCATCTCCAGCATGCTCGGAGCATAGGGCTGAAGGATGATATTAATTTTAGTAGTTAGATAATTTTTGAAATTTGTAAAGTGTAGTTGACATTTGATGATGAATAAAAGTTGTATTTATTTATGAGTAAAGTGTTGCTATCTCTTGTCAATCATTTACTATATTTCTTTTGCATGTTTTGAGTTCCAAAATAATTATGTTTGGTATATCATATTATTCGAAGCTCCACGGTCGGTCATATGTTGGAAGTAGGTATGAATCAAGACTGTCATGAGATGGTTGCAGAGGTCTAAGTTGTTGGACATGGCTATAACACTCATGAGTGCTCATAAGTTCTGAGCATTGGAATCAACCCACGCTCACTGGTATCACTTCATGGAATTTATCTCGAGTGATCGTGAGACGGTAATATTATATAAATCTTCAAACCTAGATATATATGACTTGTTCCCTATGAGTTGGTGATGCATTGATCGTACGAAACCGCATTAGTAACTCGATGTTATAAAACGTACTTTTGTGTGTGATTCAACAAGTAGTAGAATAAGCATATGAGTTGAAGTTTATCTGTTCCTTCTTGGATTAGAAGCGATATCTGGGACCCTCGATAATTTTGTTTTGACCTATGTACCGGGCCAGGTCAGAACCGAATTGATGTGTTCAATTTAGTTCTATGTCAAACAAATCGGAAATCGGGAAACAAACTGATGGACAATAAGTAAGACATTATTCCATGTATTTGTCCGGCTGATATCTAGAACAGAGGATTATATGATCACTTGTCTTAAATGGCACATCATCGTCTTATCAGTTCCGAGAGACCTTGAAAGAGCTACGATTGATGATTCGTTCCTGAAGACATACTTGCAGATATAGTTATTAGACTTATTCAAGTGGGAGACTGTTGGATAAGGTGTCTAAGTCCATAACTATTTCTGGTATGTACTTGACCCGACCCGGCATGGTTCATTTGGGTTGCATGGCATCACGCATTTGGATAGACTAAATGAGAGAAATAAACTTGTGGTTTATTAATATATTATAAGTTCTAATATGTTAATAGTATTATTTAATTAGTACTGATCAAGTTTTAATTTGGAATTAATTAAGTGATCAAAAGATGACTAATTAAATATATGGGTTGATTATGTAAATAATCCATAACTTATATAGTGGGCTAAAAGGCTCCATGGATTATCATGTTAAGTTAAACCCATAGGATGCTCCATGGGAGTTACAAACCCATGGGTCATGGAAATGAAGATTCATGTCACATTAGGGTTTACATGGTGTAACCCTAGATGTGACACACTAGATAAGTAACATGTTATCTACCAAAATCGTCTACACTAAGTTACAAGAGGGATAGGCCGATTTTTACAAGTGTTTGCATTCTCTCAAATTTATTCCAAAGCATTTGGTGTTGTGTGAAGCATTTGAGGCATCACACTTGGGGTGCTAGGCTCTCAAGGTTTTCAAGGAGTCAAATCAACTACAAGGTATGTAATTCTAGCCATCTTTTAGATTAAAAGTTCCCCATGTATGCTAGATAGGATTATGAACATTGGAAATCATATTTTGTATGTATTTTACACAAACATAGATCCAAGGTTTTCTAGGGTTGCATGTACACTTAGGGGTGTTAGAATGCTCAAAACCCATCAACTTGGTGGGTTTTGAGCATTCTAACACTCCTATGGTGCACATGCAACCCTAAATACCTTGGATCTATTTTTTTTTCTCTAATATACATGCAAATACTAATATTCCAAGGTATTACCCTATCTAGCATACAATCATAGATACTTGGGTAATAATATAGATAGAATACATACCTCTTGTAGTGTAGATTGACTCCATCGGGCTTAAGTGCCTAGTGCATGAAATGTGACACCTCAAATGGCTCACACAACATCAAATGCTCTTGGAATAACTTAGAGAGAAATCCACACTTCATGAAACCGTCTAGCCCTTCTTTTTCACACACTAGTGGCTGATTTTGGTGAATAATATGATGCTTATATAGTGTGTTACAATTAGGGTTACACCGTGTAAACCCTAATTATCATGGCCTTTCATTTCCATGACCCATGGGTTATGTAACCTCCATGGAGCATTCATGGAGCATCCTATGGGTTTAACCCAACTTGATTATCCATGGAGCTTTGACCCACTATATATGTTATGGATGATTTACACAATCAACGCATATATTTAATTAGTCTTCTTTTGATCACATAATTAATTCTAGATTAATTCTTGATCAATACTATTTAAATATTATTATTCTTATTATTAATATATTAGAACCTATAATATATTAATAACCATAAGTGTCTTATTTCTTATTATTAATATATTAGAACTTATAATATATTAATAACCCAAATGGACCATGTCGGGTCGGGTCAAGTACATACCAAATATAGTTATGGACTTATACATTAATCCAATAGTCTCCCACTTGGATAAGTCTAAAACTATTATTGCGTATGACTTCGAAACCCAACTAGCAATCGTAGCTCTCAAAAGCCATTTTCGAACTCTGACCTTGTAACTGAACTCTAACCTTGTCAATGAATTATCCATTAGATAAGGGATCATGTATACCTCCATTCTAGATATCATATGGGCTGAGAAGTGGATTAATAATCATTCTCTCTGTCCATTTGTTGTTTCCCGATTTTCGATTTATGACGACTGACTAATTGAACAAATCACATCAGTCCTGGCTTGGCCAAGCACTCACATGTGTCATCACTAAATCATCGAGGGGCCCACAGATATCGCTTTTATCCCGAAGGTAAAAGGAACGGATAAACTTCGACTCATATGGCTTGTTCTACTACTTGTTGAGTCATATACAAAGACACGTTTTATAACATCGAGTTACCAATGCGTTTTCGTGAAATCAATGTACTATCAACTCATAGTAACAACTCATATATCTAGGTTTGAAGAATATAAGATAGTATCGTCTCATGATCACTCGTGATAAAATCCATGAAGTGATTCAAATGAGTGCGGTTTGAATCCAATACTCAGAACTTATGAGCACTCATGAGTGTTGTAGCACCACTTTGTCCACCAACTTGGACCTCTATAAGCCAACCCATGACAGTCTTGATTCATATCTACTTCCAACATATGACCGACTGTGGATGGTTTGAATAACTTAGTCATTCAGGAAGAATAACCCAGTTTATTCTGGATGTCAAAACATGCAAAATGAAACACAAGAATAAATGAGTCTAATATGATATCAAAACTATGAATATAAATAAAGCAGTTTTTATTTATCACCATACGGATTACTCATTATTCATTGTTTCGGTTTTTATCAACTTTATACTTGAATTTAAAAACACTAGTTGTCCCATGCTCCAAGCATGTACACTATGTTTTCTAAACAATAGCTTTGCAATACATCAAATATGCACTCTATGTTTGTCTATGATCCTTACTTTGTGAAATAGATCAACTGAATGTACTTTCAATGATTCTCTTTTCACACTCTCAAATCCTTATCGAAAAATGTAAGAATTCCAAATTCCTAACATTTACCCAAATTTGTTTAGATTTTAAACTTATATACACAGACCCTCTTGCAATGAATATATACAAAGTCACAAAGACTTGTCAACAATCATTACAGGTTATTCCAATGGAGATCAATTCCATGGAGACGAAGTCTCAAAGCACATTGCTTTGAATATCATTCTTGCATTAAGTTTTCTAATCTTACACATATAACTTCCACCTATAGAGACAACTCCATATTCCTATTTTGACTACTACTTCTGAACAAGAGCTGTCTCTTTTCTAGAATATGTTAATATGGTCCTTCTAATATTAACAGTATACTTCCAACTGTCCTTGAGCAACTAATCTTTGGTAAAACCTTAGATTACCCTCGACAATTGCCTAATCACTTTAGTTATATCCAATTCTAGACATTGTTCCCCTTAATGCCCCAAGGCATTTGGAAAATTCAAAAAGGATAAATATTATAGCACATGTAATCTATCTTATATCCAAAGTAAATGGGACACGATTCATGATGTTTCATATAAATACATGGTTCTAGACCAGTCTTTTGCTATAATAATTTTTGTTTGCCATATTCTCAAATTTTGACTAGAAAAAGGTATGCCGTAATCATAATCGAATTTTTAGAACGCAATATATAGAATTTCCTTAAGTTGAACCAATCTAACATGAAATATATATATATATATATATATATATATATATATATATATATATATATATATATATATATATATATATATATTGTTGACTAAAATGATTAAAATCTCAATATAAGCCTTTTAGAATTGAAATGAAGTATAATTTCCTCTCACTTATTTATAGCAAAACAACTTTTTCAACCCTTGCAACCTCACAAGTTGAACTTTTGTTTTCTATAATTAACATTGCTAACTTGCAATACTTACCATAATTATCATGCTCTCACTAACATGATGATTATCAACATAATACTTATGCTCCCACTAACTTTGACATGTATTCAGAAATTAGTGGACTTCTAGAAATCAATACTTTATTGACTTTCTTACAAAATTCAAATTTCTGATACTAGATTGCTTTGATAAGACTTTATCAAAATCATACACCTTATTGTAAATAGCTCACTGGTGTGTCTAAACAATTTAAGAACTATGAAAAAGGATGTCGTAATCATAGTCTCAATTGGTTAGACCTTTGCTATATCTCATAAGTCCATGTTAGTGTGGTCTACTAACGACTTTGAGAATGCAAAGATTACTATCTACTTAAAATCTACTTGGTGAAAGTGTTTCCTCACCATCATTTTCATGAATCGGAGAGAAAACTTATAACCCTTAGATTTTATGGTGTATTTGTTCTTATCCACGTGAATTTGTCAAAACCATAATCACAAGACAAGGTTAGTGACAAATCCAAACTCATATGGATTGAAATTGTGTAATCTAAACTTCTTGCCACCTAGCAGCTCAAAAGCCTGCCATTGCTTCCAAGTAGCTATGCAAACAATTGAGAACATGTAGAACTCAAATGTATAGCCAACTTGAACGTAATGGGCACAAAAATGTCAACACGATAGGTTATAAACCTATAATTGTGTGCTAGTGATGAAATACAGGTTTTTATTCTTGATTACTTCTTGAAACCCTTTTAGGATCTTGTAGAATCCCACTGTCTCCTTGACCTATAATACTTTCTTGCCAAATATTCAAGAGATAGTGTGGATCAAGACAAACACTTAATACAATTGGCCTTAGTTGGTCTTTGTTTTATCCAAAACATCACAACTTACCAACTTCAAATGTACAAGAGTAGAAAACTTTTACTCTTACAAGTGTTTTAAACCTTCTTTAAGACATGTCACTCAAGTCACAATCTTAGAGTATAACTCTAAGATTTCTTTTTGGAACCAAGATGAATCCTCTTTTTGATTTAACCACTTCAACGATTCATAACTCCTCTTCTTAGCTATCAGAAGGCACTTAGAGGATGAATTGTGATAAGGTCTCAAATCATTAAGATGATCATAAATCATGATACTAAAGTACTCTCCCATCTTTTCAAATTTGAGAAACTTTTATCCTTCTGCCTAATTTGATACTTATTATTCACTCTGCCATACATTTGGAATTTTTCCAACGTCTCATAGTTATACTTAAGCTTGTAAGTATAATCATATTTACTAAACCTTAGTAAATCATGATGAATAGTTTCATTCATCTTTTGTGGTGGAATTTGGCTAGTGCACAAGAATGTGTACTTGATCCCTTAGTCATTCACCTGAGTCACATATACATATGAACAAGGAACTAGTCTTAATTTTCCAAAGCTGAAAGTTCTCATTCATCATACAACTTGCTTGATTCCAAGTTTCGGTCCAATTGAAACTTTGGTGGTGAGAATCATTCCTTATTTGATAAATTTAGACACTACCACAAATGAAAGAATCAAATTCATATTTCCAATATTGCTAGAAACATATAAACATCAAATTTTCATGAATGCAATTGTAAGGAGATATAAAATGAAGAAAACTTTTATTTATTTTTTTAAAATGTGGAAAAACCTCTTTCCTTACAACGCAACTTCAAATAAAAACTGTGATATTTCAGGTTTCCTAGCAATCTATCATAACTCCTAAGAAGTAGCTCAAGAATCTGATCTTCAACCCATGCGATAGAAATCCATCTACGCGATCAGATTTAGCATACTCTTTTCTTTAAGTTTTCTTCCCTTTGCTTGATCCTTTCATACATCAAAATGTATTAAGAATCTTCAAATGAAACTTAAGAGAGTTAGATATTGGACTTACCTGAAACAGAGTCAAACTTTTGATTCTTCTTTCTTTCAGGTAGCTACGGAAGCTTCGATTCCAATGCCCCTTTTTCTTCATAATGAAAACATATAGACTCTTTGGGAATGGTACAAAAAGCTCTCCCAGACTTAGACATTCTCTTTACTTTCTGGTCAACCGGGTTGACCAAGGCCGATCCCTTTCCATTGAGAAGAGAAAGCTTTTCTGGACTTCCAATGTTACCATTCTCCATGCCCATGGAAGTTTGAGAAATAGACCTTCCATCCATATTTTCTTGACTATTGCACCAAACCATTTCTGATTCAGCAGCAATAAGCAAATAAGAAAGATCCATTAGGGTCATGCTGTGACCTGTCACATAGTAGTCTTTCTATATGACTCAGGAAGTGATTGAAAGACCCAATCAATAGCCAACTTCCTTAGGACAATGACACCCAACATTCTCAACCTGACAATCTGTGAATTCAGTCCTAAGACATGAGTGCACACAGGACTTCCAATTTTATGTTTTATTGCAAGTAGGGATTGAGTGATCTTGAACTTTTCAAGTCTTTTAGCTTGTGGGATAGGGAGAATAATTGAAGGAGGTGGAGGAAGAGAAGTATGATTTCCATGAGACAAACTTGGGAAATCATCTTCATTAGAAAGCTTGATTTGGGAAGATCATTGTTGTCTGAACTAGGCATCTCAATGGGAGAAATTCAAGTAAGTTGATTTAAGTCCTTAATATAACACCCAATATGAAATATTAAGGCTAGGACCCAACACAATATTTTATAAGATGGATGTCATAATCCAAGCTATAAGATACAGGTAGGTGGATGACGATTCACCAATTTCTACCAAGAAAACGAAATATTTAATTAGGTTTTAATTGGTTTTGAAACTCCTAGATCTTTTGAGATTTATTGAACTTTTCAATGGCATGTTTCAATCTCGAGTGTGCCCTTCAGGTTTTGTGACTGGGATGCCGAGGATCATAAAACAAGGTGTGAAGTAACCACGCAAATCTACTTGGTACCCTTAATATTTACCCCTTAATCGATGTGTCGGTTAACCACACACGCTCCAACGATACTATGATAAATATTAAGTTACCCTTTGCCTACCTTGTTAAGTCCAGGTTAGTGTGCCGGTTAACCACACACGCTCCACTAACGGCTTAAACAAAGTGCAAAGTGTAATTTCATGGATTAGCACCTTATTCACATTTTCCTAAGTAACTAAGATTAGGAATTTATAAGTTTTTACTTACTTAGTATTTATCATTAATACTTTTAATGAAGGGAGAATTATAGTTCTTGTCCTACCTTTTTCGGCTAACGACCCTCCACCGATCAAGGAAGCAGTGGGTGAGAGTGGACACCCATTAAGTTGCCATTTTATAGGCAACAACCTTATACTCCCCCTTATAGACCAGCTTCGTGAATGAGGCCTAATAATGGTAAGACGACTTGCTCTTATACATATATATATATATATATATATATATATATATATATATATATATATATATTATTAACTTATAATATTATAATAGTATAAGGGTTGAATTTTAATTCTTTAAAATTCTAAGGGCTTAATTTGGAATTAAAGTATTCATAAAAGAAAACTTCTCAAATTCCAAAACTTGAGGGCACGTTTTGTAACTTTCAAAACTTTTCAATTCCATAACTTATGTGTTTAAAGTAGTTTTAATTAAAAAACTCTTCAAGTTCCATAAGTTGAGGACAAGTTATGGAAGACTTTAAACTAATTAAGAAAATGACTCTTCATAATTCATAACCTATGGAAGTTTTTCTTTTCTCATAACTTATGATTTAATGGCTTATTAAAATGAGAGACTTTCCTTTTTTTGTAACCATTGTGTTATTTTAATGGATTTCATAACTTGCGACTTTTGGTTATCCATAACTTGAGGACAAGTTATGGACTCCACTAAAACACATAATGATCAAGAATTAAACTACCAAGAAGGTTACAAATAATTCCTATGATCATCAAAACTCATAAGTTCAAGAACATGCATATCAACAATTTCAAGAATCATAAAATTAACCATATAAAACTTGAAATTTTGATAACAACTCTGAAATTGGTTTACCATAATCGTTATCACATCAAAAATAGTTTTTATAAGTCCAAAACAGTTTAAGATAATGATTCTAGACCAATTCCAGCACCAAAACTCGAAGATTAGTTGTCAGGAGGTCCAACTCGTCGAGTGCATGAACCAACTCGCCGAGTTGGATGAGTTTTGCCTTGGACTCATCGAGTCCATGAGGGAACTCGGCAAGTCCACTGCCCAGCCAGCACAAAAACTTTGATTTTTCAGCAATTGCATCAAGTATACAGGAAAACAAGCCTAGGCTTTGATACCACTGTTGGGTTTTGAGCATTCTAACACTCCTATGGTTTACATGCAACCCTAAATACCTTGGATCTATTTTTTCTCTAATATACATGCAAATACTAATATTCCAAGGTATTACCCTATCTAGCATACAATCATAGATACTTGGGTAATAATATAGATAGAATACATACCTCTTGTAGTGTAGCTTGACTCCATGGGGCTTGAGTGCCTAGTGCCTCAAATATGACACCTCAAATGGCTCACACAACATCAAGAGCTCTTGGAATAACTTAGAGAGAAATCCACACTTCATGAAATCGGCTAGCCCTTCTTTTTCACACACTAGTGGCTGATTTTGGTGAATAATATGATGCTTATATAGTGTGTTAAAATTAGGGTTACACCATGTAAACCCTAATTATCATGACCTTTCATTTCCATGAACCATGGGTTATGTAACCTCCATGGAGCATTCATGGAGCATCCTATGGGTTTAACCCAACTTGATTATCCATGGAGCTTTGGCCCACTATATAAGTTATGGATGATTTACACAATCAACGCATATATTTAATTAGTCTTCTTTTGATCACATAATTAATTCTAAATTAATTATTGATCAACACTAATTAAATATTATTATTCTTATTATTAATATATTAGAACTTATAATATATTAATCACCATAAGTGTCTTATTTCTCTCATTTAGTCTATCCAAGTGCACGATGCGATGCAACTCAAATGGACCATGCCGGGTCGGGTCAAGTACATACCAAATATAGTTATGGACTTAGACATTAATCCAATACAACTATCACACTACCTACTAATCTAGTGAATGCTACGGACAACCCTTAGTCTCACAACACTCCTATACCATCTTCCAATCTAGCGAATTCTATGGCGACCCCACAGTTTTACAATATTTCAAATCCTGTCATGGGCACCGCCTATGGTCTTACCGCTCATCTACCATACCGACCATAATCAACCAGAGTCGAACTCGCAAATGAATATACCCCATTCAGGTTTTTGGGTCATGCTTCGAACTCCAAAGCGTTAGTCTGACTAAAAACAAGCAAAGAGGCTCCAACACTCAACCTGTATCTGTCCACCTTCTCACCATGCGTCACCACTGATGTGCAATGAAATACGAATATCCTTCCTCGTACGGTCCCTTAGGCCAACGATTCTCCCTCACTTGGATTCGATCATGCCCTTACAATCCTCAAGATTTGATGGGTTGCCAATCCATCTCGCAACCTCACAATTCAAATTGTCGCCAACCTAAGCTTACAAGAACTAACATTCCATTACTAGCCAAACCTAGCGATCATACATCTTCCCAAAACTAAACGAATACTTTGTGTGTAACGCTCCGTTTACTTAAATAAATTAGTAAATGTGAGTCCCGAACTAATTTATGAAGAATTTTAGAAGTCGGGGGTTCAAGGAGTAAGTTCGAGATTAAATTGAAGAGATTTAAGGGCTAAAGGGTTTATTGGTATTATAGGGATCTATTATGAAAGGAATTTATGGGATTGGGGTGTAAAAGGTAAGTTTTGGATTTAAGTTGAAGTGGTTTTGGGAAGGAGGGACCGTTTATGTCAAATTGTGTGAACTTTTAAAATAGGACGGGGGTTAAAGAACCGTCCATCCCTCTTGTGTATTGGAGCCTCGTTCAAACCAAAACCCTAAGGTCACCATTCTTTAGCCGCCACCATCGTTTGGAGCACCTCGGAAGCCGGTTGCATCACCAAACCCCATCGCCGTCGTTTCAGCGCCGTCGAGCATCGTCATCTCTCGCCTGTTGCCGGAGACGTCAAGGAGTAACCAGAGGACCACCAAAGAGGAAGTAATTGTCGTGCTTGTCGCTGCTCGAGTCGTGAACTACCGAGAAAGTCGCTGGTAAGACTAGCTGTCGCTTCTTCTTCCCATTTCCCCCGTCATTTCGTGTTTTGTCGTTGCGATTGCCGGCTGTGGGTATCGGCCGCCCTTGAATCGCCACTTCTACTCATTCCGATGACCACAGCTTCCTAGTTGGTGGTTAGGAGCTTGGTCTCATGTTGTTTTTGTGCATAAGTTTGCTGCCATGAGTCAAATGTGTGGCTATGGGAGTTATTTGACTAGAAACCCATCGCCACCACCACAAGGTGGTGGCTGCCACCGTTTTCTGCCTCCTTCTTCTGCCACCAGCCACCGTAGGAGGTGGCTGTGTGGGTGTATGTATTAGTTGTGAAGATTATGTGTGTGACTTTCTTGGACAGGAACCATCACCATTGGAAATGGTAGCTTCCGCCGCTGTGCCGTTGCTGTCGCTATCGGACCTTCGTATGTCACCATGTAGTGGGTGGTGGTGTGCATTCCCGAGTAAGAGACGTATTTTGTGGTGTGTTAGTATAGCTGAAAAAGCAAGAAAGGCTAACGCCACCTCATGCCGCCGCGAGCCACCGCCGGCCACCATGGTGTGGCTGTGTGTGTGTGTTTAGATTAGTTTAGTGTGTGTGGGTGTGTGTGGTTATTGAGATTTAGCCTTGTAAAATGTAAGTTGAATTTGGAATAATGAAAATGAAGTAAACCACCACCCTAGGGTGGTGGCCGCCGCCGTGAGCCGCCATCGACCACCACTACCCGAGGTGGTAGTGGGTGGTGCCCGCTAGCAAACCCTAATGGGCTTAGATATTGATTTTGGGCCTATTAGGCCATGATTGAGTGAAAACCCTAATTTCGAGTAATTGGGCCTTAGACTTATTGGACCCATCTTGTGGGCCATTGGGATTGGATTGTGATTTAAGCCCAAACTATTCCATGTAATTTATCTAGTAGAGTAAAGAACATAATGGACTAAGTCCTTAATGAGCTAATTGAGAAAATATTAATATTTGGGAATTTATCAGGACACACGAGAATTATTTAATAAGTGAAATATTAAATAATAATCATTGGCAGAAATTAATCTAGGCAATAATGGACTTAGTGGATTAAGTCCTTAAGGGATTAAGCCCCTAGTGTGTTAAGTCCTTAGTGGGTTAAGTAAGAAACACTTAACCCTAGTTATCATTTGATGTGAAACCCTAATTTCACTTGGGCTTTGTGTTGGGCCATCCGAGAATAATCAAATGGACTAGAGTAATTAGTTGGGCTTTAGGGTGAGGCCCATATGAAGGATTGGGCCCAATTTGGAAAATTGGGCCATAGATGGGCCATAGTTGGGGCCTAGATGGTTGTATGATATTAGGCTCTAGAATGATACATGTTGGACGGGACTGATCAATTGGGCCTTAAGGGAAGTCCGTGTAGAGGTTTGGGCCCAATTTGGAAAATTGGGCCATATGTTGGGCGTTGATCCCTAGTTGACTTTGGGCCTATGGAATTGGGCCTTGGGCTTGGGTAAGCCAAGTTAGAGGTAATGTAGTAATTATCCAAAGTATGTATTTATAGTATGTGTTAGAACCCAATTATTAATTGGGTGTTATTTGGTGTTGACAGTTCAGGAATCTGTCTGCCAGCAGCTGGGGTGGAGTCTGCGGGACTTCAGCAGTGTGGGATTGTGTCTGCGGGACTTCAGCAGTGTGAAGTGAGTTTCCTTCCAGTAGGAACGGGTCTAAGGCCACAATGCCGGCCCGTTTAGTTAGCCGTAGTTTCTGGACTTCGGTCCAATGCAATAGTTAGTATGTTTGACGCCTTCGTGGCTAATTGATATGTTATGCTATGTTGTGTTCAGTCAGTCAGCTTCGGACATCGGTCCGATGTAGGGGACAAGGTCCCAGTCAGTCAGCTTCGGACTTCGGTCCGATGTAGGGGACAAGGTCCCAGTCAGTCAGCCTCGGACTTCGGTCCGATGTAGGGGACAAGGTCCCAATCAGTCAGCTTCGGACTTCGGTCCGATGTAGGGGACAAGGTCCCAGTCAGTCAGCTTCGGACTTCGGTTCGATGGAGGGGGGCAAGGCCCCAGTTAGCCCGGACTTCGGTCCGATGCAGTGGGTAGGGCCCAGTATGTGCTTTATATGTTATTGCATGGTATGTGGTAGTTTGGGGGAGCTCACTAAGCTTCGTGCTTACGGTTTTCAGTTTTGGTTTCAGGTACTCAGTTTTTAAAAGAGGAGCTCGGGAAGATTGCAGTGCACACACCATTTGTTCAGCCTGGGATGTTTATACTCTGATATATTTGACAATTGTTAAGATATTTTGAGATACATTCTTTATGATTCTTATATGACGATTGATGAACATGGTTTTATTACTATTTTAAAACGAAATTTTCAGACTGTATTTTTGGGATGTTACAAGTTGGTATCAGAGCCTTGGTTTGAGGGATTCGGATATACCTTCGGGTGTATCTGAACTCAAACTAAGGAAAAGATAAAAAGATTTTCAAAAAGGAAAAATGTTTTCAAATGGAATTTTGAAAAGCACTTAGAAAGAAAAGAATTTTTAAAACAAGATAAGGGTGTGGTGCATGCGATCAGCCGAGCTCAAGTAAGTACTCCCAAATTACCCATACAAGTTTATGTTATGAGTATCAGTTTCAGTTTCAGTAAAACCGCATGCTAGTATAAGACTAAGGATCTAAGAGGGTGCCTTATGTGCCTGCTTTATGTGTTTCAGCTTGATAAGAATTTCATGCTAGTATTGAGTAGACAGTAGTAGGATAGCCTGTGTAGGTTATGCCTGATAGTATGAGCTTAGCATTGTATGCTAGTACAGTTTCTTGTTATGAGAACAGTTTTGCCTGAGTATGTTTCCTTTATCCGAATGCTGCTTGCTTTGTGCTTTGTGGGACTCTGAGTGATGGGAGTTAGCCATTAGGTGAATACGTCACATCACATGTGATCAGGGTTGAATAATCTCAGAGTGTTGGATTTGGCCATATTGCGCAGCTCTTGTTTGAGTCTAACCGTTGTGGGGATGAGTCTTTTACTTGAAGGATTATCTGAGCCTCGTCACATGTGATGGTATTCAGGTGATGGCTAATTGGCATTACAAGGAGGCCTTCAACAGCTGAGGACTGGTTTGGGTGGAGTCAGAAGTTCCCTAGGGCAAGCCTAGGAAGGTAGAAGCAGAGATCAGTAGCAGTAGAGTGACTTGGTGGAGTCGAAGCAGTTCTTGAGGAAAGTACGGATAGATGTGGAAGGTAGTATGGGCCCGTACTACTAAAAGCAGAGGATCCGTACTCGAATCAAGGAAGGCTGAGATGAATCCAGGGAAGTTGTAGTGTGTGAGATCCTTCGAGTTTGGGTGAGTATTGTGATGTTAGTGATGGCATGTTGCCGAGTATAGTGACGCTACGTGGTAGACCAGATGGTAGTTCTGGTGTCGACAGGGGATCAGGCTCGGACTCTGGAGCCGGGCAGATTGATCATCAGATGAGAGAGTTCATTTCAGTTGAGAATTTTGCGCAGTATCACTGACCAGACTCCTGTGATCCTCAATGTGATCAAGGAGGGCATTATGGAGATTTGTGATGAGAGGCCGAGTGCATTCTGCACTGAGATAGCAGTCATGATAGAGACCCGTACGTTGATGTTTCGGGAATTCATAGTTTGTGAGGCTCCAGATTGTCATGGGGGTTAGGGACCCCATTGTTAGCAGTAGATGGTTGGCAGATGTTGCCAACACTTTTAGTACCAGACGTTGTCTCGAAAGGAGACAAGATCTAACTTACTTCCTGTTTCCTGAGGGATAGAGCACGAGATTGATAGGATGAGGTTGGTAGTGAGTTGAGGGATGATGTGGTTGATGTTATGTCATGGGATGACTTCCATACCAAATTCTGGGCAGAGTGTGCCCAGGCGATTGAGGCGCAGCAGCTGGCGCCAGAGTTGTTAGATCCTCACCAGACGAATGAGACTGTGACTGAAATCACTGCCAAGCCTCGGGAAAGAGCTTATATGGTGCCACAGTATGCAGTAGATGAGGAAATGAAGAAGGAAAGTTATTAGGACATACTGTAGAATGATAGCAGGGAGATCATGAGTATCTCGGGGTGCAAGACCCTGAATGATATGACTTCTAGAGCTCGAGAGCGGGATATTGACTTGGAGCACATTGTTAAGAGGGAACCAGATCAGTTGCTTATAGTGAGGGGTCTCAGGAGGAGACCATAGATTTTAGATTAGCTTTCGAGAGACCAGCAGGACCAAATTTGGTGCAACACTTGCGGGATTGGGAAGTACAATGTCATCTTGGTTTATTCCAAGACTGAGGAGCAACACGAGAAGCACCGAGGGAGGTGCTAGAGATTTTGTGGAGGGAGAGAATTTTCGCAAGGTTCTCTAATTGTGAGTTCTGGTTGCACATGGCGCAATTTCTTGGGCACCTTGTCAATCAGAAGGATATTCCAGTTGATCCGGCCAAGATAGAGGTTGTGATGCAGTGGGAGATTCCGATGGTCTCCAGTTGAGATTCGGAGCTTCCTGGGTTTAGCGGGTTATTGCCGGAGATTTATTCGAATTTTTAGAGTTGTGCGATCTTTTGGATTAGCTAGTGTTGAAACACTAGCAATGGTAAGTGTGGTTTCTAGCAGATTGGTCATGGGTGGTGAGAAGGATTGAGAATTCTTCCAGTTTTGTGTGCTGTAGGGCATTAGCTGAATCAAAGTGGGGGAGAATCACCCAAGGATTCAGAAGCGAGGCAGTTTTGAGACTAGGATAAGTTTCGCATCCTTATTGGGAAGGAAGATAGCCCAAGTGTTTGTATGGTTTGAGGATAGTGTGAGATGGAAGTTCGGAAAAGCGTGCCAATAAGGAGATCACGTTCTTGTGATGTTACTAGTAAGCCTTAGGGAATTAGGTTTGGGATTCCATTCAGGACATGAGTTCAATTGAGTGCGGGGCAAGCGTGTGTTCGATCCAGTATTAGAGTGTTGTAAGCCTGCGGGTGTAGCCGTAGCATTCACTAGTAGTCAGATAGCATTAGAGCGTTGTAAGCGTGCGGGTGTAGCCGTAGCATTCACTAGTAGTCAGATAGCATCAGAGTGTTGTAAGCTTGCGGGTGTAGCCGTAGCATTCACTAGTAGTCAGATAGCATCAGAGTGTTGTAAGCCTGTGGGTGTAGCCGTAGCATTCCCTAGTAGTCAGATAGCATCAGAGTGATGTAAGCCTGCGGGTGTAGCCATAGCATTCACTAGCAGTCATATAGTATTAGAGTGTTGTAAGTCTTCGGGTGTAGCCGTAGCATTCACAAGATTAGCAGATAGTACTAGAGTGATGTGAGTCTGTGGGTGTAGCCGCAGCCTTCACTAGGTTGGTAGATAGCGTGAGTGTGTTGTTAGGACGCAAAAAGATCAGTAGTACTCACCATTTCAGGTATAGAAGTAAGGATATGGAAATCCATGGATTGGATTTCGGAATTTCCCATACGGATTAGACCTGGTTAAGCCAGTGATAAGACTGTAGAAGCGCCACTACAGAGAAGAGAGCAAAGAAGAAGTGGACTACTTGAGGTCATTTATGACATAAGGCTACCAATGATCATGTAGCAATCGTGTTTAGCTTTGGGTTTTGGTGACGTCAGGATTCGACACATGGAACCAATCAGTTAGAGCAGAAGGTCGTTAGGGCCACAGTGACGAGATAACTAGTAGCAACTAGATCCGTTGAAGGATTTCGTTCAGAAGTCGTGCGAGGCGGCTAAGTAGGGAGTCCTTTGGCTCTTCAGTTGGGCTGAAACCCGATAGTTCAGATGATTGGCGGAAAATTTGAGACCAGGTAGGTCTCGGAAGATGTTGGGAAGCAGCTATGTGGCAGCATATAGTTTCAGACAGTTCAGTGTTTCAGGCAGTTACCGCTCTTGGGCAATGTTAGTAATTGTGCCCTAAGTTGCAAGTACAGATAGGATAGCTGGTTTATTGGGAAGTAACAAGTCACTCACAGCGGAAATAGCTGAGCATTGTCCAAGTATAAGTGATCTACAGGAATAATTAGGTTTGTGAACCTGTTTTGTAGTGGGAGTTCTCGAGTTAGCAGATGTTGAGTAGTCAGTTGAGAGATAAGCAGGCAGGTTTCATCGATAATGATTCAGTAAGAGTGATCTGTCAAGATTCATACCATCTCTAAGCAACAGAATTCAGATGAAATTATGTGATCTTGTAGCGAGGAATGAGTTCGCCTGCGGATGCTAGGGCTTTGCGATGATTGATCACAGCTGCCCTGAGAAGGCTAGGGTGTGCCCAGGTTTATGGCCATGTTACATGAGTAGATAGCGTGTAAGGAATGGTAGGAATGATTTCGAGGACGAAATCTAATTTAAGTGGGGGAGAGTTGTAACGCTCCGTTTACTTAAATAAATTAGTAAATGTGAGTCCCAGACTAATTTGTGAAGAATTTTAGAAGTCGGGGGTTCAAGGAGTAAGTTCGAGATTAAATTGAAGAGATTTAAGGGCTAAAGGGTTTATTGGTATTATAGGGATCTATTATGAAAGGAATTTATGGGATTGTTTTGGATTTAAGTTGAAGTGGTTTTGGGAAGGAGGGACCGTTTATGTCAAATTGTGTGAACTTTTAAAATAGGACGGGGGTTAAAGAACCGTCCATCCCTCTTGTGTATTGGAGCCTCGTTCAAACCAAAACCCTAAGGTCACCATTCTTTAGCCGCCACCATCGTTTGGAGCACCTCGGAAGCCGGTTGCATCACCAAACCCCATCGCCGTCGTTTCAGCGCCGTCGAGCATCGTCATCTCTCGCCTATTGCCGGAGACGTCAAGGAGTAACCAGAGGACCACCAAAGAGGAAGTAATCGCCGTGCTTGTCGCTGCTCGAGTCGTGAACTACCGAGAAAGTCGCTGGTAAGACTAGTTGTCGCTTCTTCTTCCCATTTCCCCCGTCATTTCGTGTTTTGTCGTTGCGATTGCCGGCTGTGGGTATCGGCCGCCCTTGAATCGCCGCTTCTACTCATTCCGATGACCACAGCTTCCTAGTTGGTGGTTAGGAGCTTGGTCTCATGTTGTTTTTGTGCATAAGTTTGCTGCCATGAGTCAAATGTGTGGCTATGGGAGTTATTTGACTAGAAACCCATCGCCACCACCACAAGGTGGTGGCTGCCACCGTTTCTGCCTCCTTCTTCTGCCACCAGCCACCGTAGGAGGTGGCTGTGTGGGTGTATGTATTAGTTGTGAAGATTATGTGTGTGATTTTCTTGGACAGGAACCATCACCATTGGAAATGGTAGCTTCCGCCGCTGTGCCGCTGCTGTCGCTATCGGACCTTCGTATGTCACCATGAAGTGGGTGGTGGTGTGCATTCCCGAGTAAGAGACGTATTTTGTGGTGTGTTAGTATAGCCGGAAAAGCAAGAAAGGCCAACGCCACCTCATGCCGCCGCGAGCCACCGCCGGCCACCATGGTGTGGCTGTGTGTGTGTGTTTAGATTAGTTTAGTGTGTGTGGGTGTGTGTGGTTATTGAGATTTAGCCTTGTAAAATATAATTTGAATTTGGAATAATGAAAATGAAGTAAACCACCACCCTAGGGTGGTGGCCGCCGCCGTGAGCCGCCATCGACCACCACTACCCGAGGTGGTAGTGGGTGGTGCCCCGCTAGCAAACCCTAATGGGCTTAGATATTGATTTTGGGCCTATTGGGCCATGTTTGAGTGAAAACCCTAATTTCGAGTAATTGGGCCTTAGACTTATTGGACCCATCTTGTGGGCCATTGGGATTGGATTGTGATTTAAGCCCAAACTATTCCATGTCATTTATCTAGTAGAGTAAAGAACTTAATGGACTAAGTCCTTAATGAGCTAATTGAGAAAATATTAATATTTGGGAATTTATCAGGACACACGAGAATTATTTAATAAGTGAAATATTAAATAATAATCATTGGCAGAAATTAATCTAGGCAATAATGGACTTAGTGGATTAAGTCCTTAAGGGATTAAGCCCCTAGTGTGTTAAGTCCTTAGTGGGTTAAGTAAGAAACACTTAACCCTAGTTATCATTTGATGTGAAACCCTAATTTCACTTGGGCTTTGTGTTGGGCCATCCGAGAATAATCAAATGGACTAGAGTAATTAGTTGGGCTTTAGGGTGAGGCCCATATGAAGGATTGGGCCTAATTTGGAAAATTGGGCCATAGATGGGCCATAGTTGGGGCCTAGATGGTTGTATGATATTGGGCTCTAGAATGATACATGTTTGACGGGACTGATCAATTGGGCCTTAAGGGAAGTCCGTGTAGAGGTTTGGGCCCAATTTGGAAAATTGGGCCATATGTTGGGCGTTGATCCCTAGTTGACTTTGGGCCTATGGAATTGGGCCTTGGGCTTGGGTAAGCCAAGTTAGCGGTAATGTAGTAATTATCCAAAGTATGTATTTATAGTATGTGTTAGAACCCAATTATTAATTGGGTGTTATTTGGTGTTGACAGTTCGGGAATCTGTCTGCCAGCAGCTGGGGTGGAGTCTGCGGGACTTCAGCAGTGTGGGATTGTGTCTGCGGGACTTCAGCAGTGTGAGGTGAGTTTCCTTCCAGTAGGAACGGGTCTAAGGCCACAATGCCGGCCCGTTCAGTTAGCCGTAGTTTCTGGACTTCGGTCCAATGCAATAGTTAGTATGTTTGACGCCTCCGTGGCTCAGACAGGATTTATGTGTTTATGCTAATTGATATGTTATGCTATGCTGTGTTCAGTCAGTCAGCTTCGGACATCGGTCCGATGTAGGGGACAAGGTCCCAGTCAGTCAGCTTCGGACTTCGGTCCGATGTAGGGGACAAGGTCCCAGTCAGTCAGCCTCGGACTTCGGTCCGATGTAGGGGACAAGGTCCCAGTCAGTCAGCTTCGGACTTCGGTCCGATGTAGGGGACAAGGTCCCAGTCAGTCAGCTTCGGACTTCAGTTCGATGGAGGGGGGCAAGGCCCCAGTTAGCCTGGACTTCGGTCCGATGTAGTGGGTAGGGCCCAATATGTGCTTTATATGTTATTGCATGGTATGTGGTAGTTTGGGGGAGCTCACTAAGCTTCGTGCTTACGGTTTTCAGTTTTGGTTTCAGGTACTCAGTTTTTAAAAGAGGAGCTCGGGAAGATTGCAGTGCACACACCATTTGTTCAGCCTGGGATGTTTATACTCTGATATATTTGACAATTGTTAATATATTTTGAGATACATTCTTTATGATTCTTATATGACGATTGATGAACATGGTTTTATTACTATTTTAAAACGAAATTTTCAGACTGTATTTTTGGGATGTTACATTGTGAAATCTCAATGAGCTCCATAATCCCAAACACTACCCACTGACTCCCTACAAGGCCTCGGTGTCTTATCGGATAATGAAGAACAATGCTACAAATATCGAAATGGGTAGCCAACTGATTCCACGACCTACTTTTACTTAGGGTATTTCCCATGTGGACCTGCAATTGGGCATGATACGAAAGTATGAGTCTTGGCAACTTCTGACCTCACACGCATGTTCAACCCTTCCCTTATTGCTTCGAGACGATGAGGAACCCCTACATATCCTACATCCGAACCCGACACGTCTACCTGGAGAATTTCTTGAATCCTTGCCGAAAGTACCAAAGACTGAATCAAATGTTGATATTTTTTCACTTCATGCTTGTTCCGACGATAGCCAATGCCTGCTACATCACAATCCAAATATGGCTCACCTAGGCATTCCCCAAAACACGACTCTCGGTATGCAAAATGGTATATGAAGATTCTCAAGATAAGATGTTAAGACCATCATGAAGAAAAAATATAATCCCAAGCGAAGACTTAGATACACCCACATAGAATCTCACACATGAATATACAATCATAAATATAATTAATAAAATCATGAAGGAAAAGAATGCAATACACACTTGCAACATCAACAGATGGAACATCCCTTCGACCTGTGACTGTAATGCTCCGCTCCCCACCACAGGAACCTCCATGATAGCCTCGTGTCCATCTGTAGTCCTCAAAGTGGTTAGATTTGATGCCCTCACTGCTCATCTCATTAGCCCTGGACATTCGGCCTTCTTGTGGCTTACTTGGTTGCAATGAAAACATAACGGGCTTGTCCCCTGAGGACAATCTCTGCAGACATGGCAAAAAATGTGACACTTGTAGCAGCTTATACCCCTTGAACGACAAAACCCTATCATGTTACTTCCTGTACGTACTGTTCTGGCCCCGACCCTACTGGCCCCTCTACCACTGGTCTGAAGTCTTGAGCCTCTTCGTAGGACCCTCAACTGCCTGCACCTACTCTAGCTTCCTCTTCCCCAGGTGCTCCAAATCGATTTCCCATTCCTGGGCTCTAATAATATATTATTCAGGGTCTTGCACCCTGAGATACTCACAAACTCCCTGATGTCAACCCTCAACATATCGTGATACCTTACTTTCTTCATCTCCTCATCCGATGCATACTGCAAAACCAACAAAGCCCTCTCCTACAACTTGACAGTGATCTCTGCCACAATCTCAGTAGTCTGATGAAGGTCTAGAAATTCCCTCGCCAACTACTGGACCTCAATAGCTAGTGCAAACTCAACCCTAAACCGGGTCACAAACTCATCCCAAGTCATCGTCTCCAGGGCTTCACCTCCCAAGGCAAAGTCTACCTCCTCTCACCAATCTCGAGCTCTGTCTCTCAGAAGATAGGAAGAAAATATGACCTTCGACCCTTCAAGGCAGAAACTCGTCCGAAAAGCGTTTACCATATCCGCCAACCATCTCTTACTTGCAATGGGGTCCTTCTCCCCAAAGAACTCAGGAGCTCCCCAATCATGGAACTCGTTGAAGGAAAGAGTGCAAGCCCCAACAATAACTATAATATCAGTACAGAACGCACCTAGATGCTCATCCAAAATCTCCACAATCCGCTCCTTGACCGTACCAAAGATTATAGGAGTCTGCTCCAAAATACCACGGGTAATCTCCGATGAGATAAACTCATGCATCCGCTCATCAATTGGCTCAGTACCTGCAACTGATCCTAAACCAGAACCTAAACTTCCTTCTTGTGTTCTCATCACCATTCTAAAAAAAATATCAAACAATTGATCAGAACATACCCAAGAATCCTATCCCAACAAGTTCTATAGAATCTTTGTGACTCTCCTCGATTTGAGTATGGATCCTGTGCTTTCAGTAGTACGGATCCAGTACTAACCTCCACACCTATCCATACTTTCCTCAAGTATCATCCCTAATCCTCTAAGTCACCTTCTCAAAATGATACACCAAATACTTGCGACACAGCGAAACCAACCCACCAAAAGCACTTCCTAGACCCTCCTAGGCTAGGGCTGTTCACTATTCGGATATAACCAATTTATCCAATTGGACAATTTGGGTTGGACTATTTGGTTCGGATATTCGGATTTTTGGATTGGTTTTCAACAAAACCGAATTATTATTTTGGATTGGTTTTGGTTTATAAAATAAGAACCGAATAGTCCAAAAAAACCGAATAAACATTTATTATTTATCTATTTATAATTTATATCTATAGTTATTTATTAATTTTTTAATTTATTTTTTCAAATAAGTTCAAAATGTTTCACCCTATAAAAAAACGTTAATATGCATTTTCTCTCAAAAGTTTTCTACCTATAAAATATTTAACTATAATATATCTTCTTATTAGTTGTTTATAAATTTCAAATCACAACTAAATAATTTGTTTTTGCTGCTTGTGTAATATTATATTTATATGTCGTTTTAAAATGTTTCGGTTTTTGAAAACCGAATTATAAAAACCGATCCAACCGAATTGTAATTGGATCGGATCGGATCGAATTTGAATTTTGGTTTGGACTATCCGGATCAATATTTTGAAAACCAAAATCAATTTGGATTCACTTGATTGGATCGGATCAAACCGATCCATCCAAACGAACACCCCTATCCTAGGCGACCTCACGTTGCCATGAACTACTGAAAAACATCCACTAATTTCATCTAACTACCTCATGAATACAGTCACATACAACAAAGCTCATATAATCCTTCGAGTAAAAGACCCAACCCTAGAACGGTTGGACCCAGAAAAGAGCTGCACAATAGGGTCAAATCCATCAATCTAAGATTATTTAACCTATGCAACATGTGACTTGGCATATTCACTTAGTATTTAACCCAAATCACTAAGAGTCCCTCAAAGCACAAAGCAAGCAACATTTAGGCAACGGAAAATCTAACCAACGTGCTAACTAATCAAGCCATTCAATCCAATTATCTAAAAACATACTAGCTTGCAATTCTAAAAGCTCAACAATCAGGCATATAAAGTCATCTCTCCTAGCATAAATCCCTGAGCAGATCCTTATCCCTAATCCAGCATGAAATTCTCATAACATATAACATAATAAACATGTATGGGTATTTTGGGAATCACTTACTTGAGCTCGGTCGATTGCATGCATCACACCCTTTCTTTTATTAGAAACTCCTTAAATAAAACATTTATTTTATGAAAAATTTACCAAACCCTCAGTTTTAGTTTAGAGACACCCGGGAGTGCGCCCGTATTCCTCAAACCAAGGCTTTGATACCAACTTGTAACATCCTGAAAATCAATGGTAAAAATTTGATTTTTAATTTAAACAAAAACACCAATTGTATTTCATTCAAACATTAAAAAGTAATTTATAATAAACAGTCACCAGAGTGAAGTCTCAAAATCATCGCATTATAGAAAGATGGGTCGATGTAGTGTAGTTACGTCGGGACCTTCCCTTTCGTACCAGAAATACCTGCAACCATAAACAATAAGCCGTAAGCACAAAGCTTAGTAAGTTCCCTTAAATACCACTTACCATACATACAATAGAGACCAGTATGTGCCAACCATAGTCTTGCCATTATTCCACGAGCCATATCATGGTCTTTCCTTTCCAGGACGGAGGCCAATACTCTTGGTCTTACAGACAAGTGATAGGAGCCACCTCCTAGTCTTCCATGTAAGTATCACAAAAACAACTAGCATAATGCCTTCATATATAACTATCTACATATCTTCTAGGGTTCGAATACTAGTCTTGCATGTAATTTTCCAGGAGCCACCTCCGGGTCTTTAATACAAATGCCAAGGGCCACCCTATGATCTTCCTATACAACATAAGCCAATGGGCCAGCATTGGTACCTTTGACCCATAGTATAGTGAGGAGACTCATCTCAAGCTATTGAATATCATAGACAAAAGCTCGGACTGCCGATCCAGGAAATCCCTGCGCTAACAACGTCAAATAACACCAAATAAATAATTGGTCCTCAACCCATAGCTGGAAACCTAGTCCGTTTGCCCAATACTTAGAGTAAAAGTGCATTTTAACCTTTCCTCACCTGGCCGAAAATCCGAAGCTCAATTCAATATCAACTAAAGCCCAATATGGACCAATTTCCAAATTGGGCCCAAAACCCATCATGGGCCTAATCTAAGAAGGCCCGATTTCCTAAAATTCACCAAAATATCCATCGGCCAAGTCTGTTCAAACTTCTAGTCAAAGTTTAAAGGTTAAAAAGTCAACAAGTCAAGCAAGTCCAAAATGAATGAGTATGCCCTGCGTACTCAGTTGGTTTGCCTAGCATACTCTAGATTTTGACCAAATCATGGGGGTGTTGAATCAGTACGCATTGCATACCAAGAGGTACGCCCCGTGTGTGCTGCCAACTCTTGTCCCAATACGTGAATTAACCCATAAAGTCATTAACTTTGAGCATTTTCATGGCTTAATGGGTCCCAAATCCAAGCCCTAGCATCACAACTTCAACAAAAGAGCTAAGTACACATGCATAGTAGATATCAACCATCAAGATCACATTTTTATGCATTTGGAACCCCTAAAACGTCCAGATCTAGTGACCAAACTCTTGGAACAACTCTTTCTCATGAGGAAAAACTGAAGAGACCAAAATATGCCATAAATAACCCCAAACTAGATCTTAATCAAAGAGATGTAAAGACAAGTATTTTTACCTTCAATGGATTGCAAAAGATGTGTCAATTTTGGATCTCCAAGCTCTACTGCAAGTGATGATTCTTCAATAACCTTTAATCTCTTCAAAATTTACAAGAAGACACCAAGATTCCTCCCAAGAGCTCAAAAACACCAAGAAAGTGGCTAAAGGGTCAAGATTAGGGTTTAGTAGGTATGGAGGTTGTTAAGAGGTAGGGATCAAGGGATAAAAGAAGCTTAAATAGGGGTTAGACCCTAAAAATTAGGGTTTCTAGCTATAAGGAGTACGCCATGTGTACTCCTGAGTACACCCAACATACTCAAAGGTTACTCGTGATTAATCCTTCCACTACACGATGCGTACTCAAAGAGTATGCCTCATGTACTAGCCTAAGTCCCAAACCCTCCTAACTTTAAATGGCCACAACTCCTTCGTTCCAACTCCGTTTCCGATGTTCTTTATATCCACGGAAAGTTAAGGAGAGGCTATTCCATTATATTAACTCTTATTTGCCTGAAAACTTCCCAAACTTAAACCCTGAAATTCATGAAGGCCTGAACTGCTAAATCACGGTTATACACTTGGGCCCGTAACACAATCGAACTTTCGGACCGCTTAATCTATAAAATCCCACATGAAAAAAGGGTAGAATTCTCTCTTCCTCCTAGTCCCGAAGCCTTATGATAACTAATAATCGGGCCACAACACTGAATAATGAAGTGATTCGAAACCGGTTGTTACACCCACTATCTCTTTCTTCTCTATCCTCTTTCTAAATCCGGTCAATCAACTCCTATCATTGCCAATAAACATCTCTTTTCATCATTGACACCCCCTTAAACCCCTACCCTTCACAATCAATTTTATGTTGGATTAGCTGTCTAAGCCCATAACTATAACTGGAATGTACTTGACCCGATAGTTGCATGGTCCTTTTGGGTTGCCTTTACCGAAGCAATTTGATAGGATGGACATTTGAGAAAGAGTTTATTTGTGATTTATTAATATATTATATGAGTAATATATTAATTAAGAAATCATATTATTTAATTGGTATTGATCAAGAATTAATTTCGTTATCAAATGAGACTGATTAAATTTACAGCGACTGATTTGGTAAATCAGTAATACTTATAGTTTCGGCTAATGATCCATGTTGAATAGGGATGTACTAAACCTATATGAGAGTCCATGAACGTTTAGTCCAAAGGGCCTACAAAATGTGAAGAGTCATGGTGAATTAGGGTTTACATGTAAGAAACCTTAGGAATTTCTCACTATAAATGTAGCCCCTAACCCCACTAAAATGGGCTAATCTCTTCCAAGATTGAACCCTAGCCAATTTGTGCTTCATATCCTCTCTCTCATAAGCCTCCTCTTTCTTTTGGTGTTTGTAACTAATTAGAAGTATCACACTTGAGGTACTAAGCTCTTAAAAGGCCAAGAACTACAAGCTACAACTAAGAGGTATTCACCTAACTAGTTTTTATGTTGTATATCTCCAATTGCATGCTAGCTAGGGATGAAAGTGGGTCCAAACCCGGACCGGATGGACCCGGACCCGGAAAAACCGGAACCGGTTAACAGGATTTTGTAGAGCCGAAAACCGGACCGGTATATAGGAACCGGTTCCGGTTCGGTTCCGGGTAAAGTGGATCAAGAACCGGAAAACCCGAAAACATCAAAGTGGGTAGGTTGGAACCGTATAAAGTGGGTTTAGAACCAAAAACCCAGAAAAACCGGAATTTCTTTGTAATTACTTACTACTTATTGGGTTGAACTTTGAAAATTTTCATATTGATATCCCGACTTTGGGGGGCTGTAACTCATTGAATATGAAATCAAAATTAACAAAATTATAGTCTAAAATCATGTACAAACTCTAAAATTCACTCTGGAAAAAACCGCATGCCAATTCGACTTTAAACGAATGAGATATGCATGTGTTAACATTTTCACATAATACAAAGTACAAAAACAAATAGCTGAAAAGTTGAAAATTTTTAGTTTTGATATCCCGACTTCGGAGGACTGTAAATCATATAATGTTAAAGCAAAAATGACAAAATTATAGTCTAAACTCATGTACAAACTGTAAACTACAAGTTGGAAAAAAACCACATGTCAATTCGACTTCAAACGAATTAGATATACATGTTTTAAGACTTTCACCGAATACAAAAAAACTGAAAAACTAAAAACTTCTAGCTTTGATATCTCGAGTTTGAGGGACTGTAACTCAATGAATATAAAACTAAAAATGACAAATTTATAGTCTAAAATCATGTACAAACTCTAAACTACATTCTGGAAAAAACCGCATGTCAATCGGAGTTGAAACGAATGAGATATGCATGTTTTAAACGTTTCACAAAAACCTGTTCCGACCCTAAAAGTGGTTTCGGTGCCAATCACTGGTTCCGGTTTTTAGACCCGGTTTACCCGGACCCGATGGACCCAAACCCAGATTACCCGGAAGCCGGATAAAGCCATTTTTTAAACCCAGAATTGGAACCGGTTTTATATATTCCGGTTCTAACGGTTTCGGTTCCGGTTCCGATTTTCTGGTTCTAAATCTCATCCCTAATGCTAGCTAGGGTGTATGCTTTGGATAAAATGAAATTGCATGTATAACTTGAGAAATCTTAGATCCAAAGCATCTAGGGTTATATGTACACCATTGGGTTGTTGTAGTGCTCAAAACCCATCAGTGGTATCAGAGCCTAGGGTGTTTTCTTTTATATTGATGCAATTGTGTTATTTTCAAAGCTAAAAAAACTTCATTTTTCTCTTTTGACTGCTGGACTTGACGAATCCCAAGAAGAAACTCGACGAGCTGATCTCCAGTTGAGCAAACTCAAGGAGTCTATCTCAACGAGTTGGATCATCTGTTTGCAGTTTTTCGAGTTTCTTGGACAGAATTAGATTGGGATCATTACCACAAATTGTTTTGTATCATAAAAATCAATTCTTCTGATAAGGTAGTCATTATCCTCATGCAATTAAAAGACAATTGTCAAATTTTAAGATAATTATTTGATTATATGATAATTTGATTATTTGTATTATTTAATTTGAATTGTCTTGCTATATGAGTTGAATTAGGTGAAATTAGTAAGAGATAAAATTATATGATTATTTTATTAGTTTAAAATTTTGATCTAAATGATTTTGAAGAGTTTCAAAATCTACCTTCAAGTTTTGGAATTTGAAATGTCTTAATTATGAAACATTAAATTCTAAATTCTAGAATTTTAAAAGTCTAAAATTCAACCCTTATACTATTATAATATTAAAAGTTTAGTACTTATACACACACACACACACACACACACACATATATATATATATATATATATATATATATATGTGTGTGTGTGTGTGTAAGACAGTCAGTCTTACCGTTATTAGGCCTTATTCACGAAGCTTGTCTATGAGGGGGATATAAGGAAATTGCCTATAAAATGGTGTTTGAATGGGTTTCCATTCTCACCCACCGCTTCTTTGACTAGTGGAGGGTCGTTAGCCCAACGGGTAGGATAGGACAATAATTCTCATTAAAAAGTATAATGATAATTATAAAAGTAACTAAATGTTTTTTCTAAATTCCCAATCTTAGGCACTTTTAGAAAAAATATGAAAATGGTGTTATTCCATGAAATTGCACTTTACACCTTGTCAAGTCATTAGTGGAGCATGTGTGGTTAATCGGCACACTAATATGGACTAATAAGGGTGGCAAAGAGTAGATGGAGAATTGTCATAGATCAATGGAGCTTATGGTTAACCGACACATTGATTATGTGGTAAATGACTCGAGAGTGCCAAGCAAATTTGCATGGTTATTCACACCTTGTTTGTGATCCTCGGTATCCCAGTTACAAACTTGAAGGGCATAATCAAGATTTAAACATGCCATTGAAAAGTTCAATGAATATCAAAGAATTAGGAATTTCATAAAATATAATTCTTCAAAATTTTAGTTTTGGGTGGTGAAATTGGTAAATCGTCATTTACCTACCTTCAAATATTTTGCAATTGGATTACAACATCTCTCTTCCGAATTGTGAAATATTGTGTTTGGTTCCTAGCCTTAATATTTCATTTGGGTGTTATATTAAGGAATCTCTATCTAATGAAACTTGTCTTTCTTTTTCCAAATGTCTACTTCAAATAATGCTTCAAACTCAAATGCTTATGACTCTTTCTCTCTCATGAACTTATGTGGGAGAGTTATTTTCGATGGATCGAACTTCAATGATTAGACTCGAAACATTCACATGACCATTAACTACAAGAAAAAGGAATATGTCCTCGACAAAGAGCTAAAGGAGATTGATGTCCTTTGTGCAGATTTAGCATGCGGCCGATTGGCCGCGAAAGTGTGGGACCGATTAATTCTGCGGATTTTCGTTCATCTTGGTTGTTGTGGGGAGTGCATCATGAAGTAGAAGTGAGAGCTGATTCGAGGAAGATATCTAATTTAAGTAAGGGAGAATTGTAACATTCTGTTTAAAGTAAAATAAATGAAATAAAAGAAGTAACTAAATAAAATAAATAAATAAATAATATACTCTAAAAACTTCGAGATGTATTTTTATATGTCATTTTTTGCGCTAAAATCATATTAAATAGTACGGTGTACACTGTAACAGCCCGAAATTCCAGGTATCTTTATTGTTTAATTATTTTGTGTTTTGAGAGGGGACTCGGCGAGTTGGAGCTCAGACTCGCCGAGTAGGGTCGCGATTCTGGACGCGGGATTCGTCTGGACTCGACGAGTCCAGGATATGGACTCGGCGAGTCTGCGCTGTTTAATGAAACCCTAATTTCCCGGTCCTAAGCCCTATTTAAAGGACCTTATGGCCCTCATTTGCGGCCACCTTTAACCCTAAGAGCCCCCATTCGACTGTGAGCCCTTGTGAGTGTATTTGGAGGTCATTTGTTCACCATTTTGTGTGATATTGCAAGAAAGGAGGGAGAGGATCAAACTTGAGGAGTTGGGGAGCTTGGATCTGTTGCTAATTCTTCAGGGGAGTCTTCTTGAGGTAACTTTCAGAGCCAAACTTTGTATTTTGAGTTGACATGTCAAATCTAGGGTTTCTTCTTGCAATTCTTTGCTTAAATTGGAAGTATGAAAGGTTCCATGGAGATATGGAACCTAGATCTGGGCCTTAGCAGGTCCAGGAGACCCCATATGACTAGCTTTATGTCCATCCTTTTGAGTTAGAAGCTAAGGTGGTCATATTAGCGGTTGTTTCCCCAAAATAAGCCTTGTACGCATTTCATGGCAACCAAGACTGAGACTTTACGTGACGAATAAGCTTGAGAAGGCCAGATCTATGAATGGATGGAACGGATCTGACCGCAAAAGCCAGTTTTAGCTGGTGCATGGCGTGGACTCGCCGAGTCTGATGAACAGACTCGACGAGTCGCTTGAAGATTGCCCTTGAGGACTCCCAGTGTGTAGTCCTGACCGAGTTATGGTTGACTCAGTGAGTCAGGACGAGTTTGAGCGGGGTCGACAGGTGGTCTGAGTCGAGCTGGGACTCGCCGAGTTGTTCTTGAGACTCGGCGAGTTGAGTCGGGGTGGCCCCACGACTCTCCCAGGTGGAACTCGTCGAGTCAGGGGAAGCGCTCGAAGAGTAAGAAGGGAATCCTAGGGAGTTGGCGAATACGTATAGACTCGCCGAGTTGCCCCTGTGCACTCGCCGAGTCCGGTCAAGCTGACCGTTGACCAGAGTTGACCTATGTTTGACTTCTTAGAGATAGTCAAACTTAGAAGATAAAAATGTTAATACGAGATGTATGATATTATAGGGAGATTGTAGCTCGGCGGTTCGAGCACGAGTGACTTCGGGATTTGCTAGCTTTCGATATTCACGAGGTGAGTCTTCTCACTATACTGTACCCGGAAGGGTTTGACTGTGTGACCGGAAGGTCGGATATGATATGAGATATATGGGGTCCCGAGCAGCAGACCTCCTTTGAGACACTTCGCCAGAGGTTGTGCGAAGCCCCGGTATTAGCTCTCCTAGAAGGGATGGAGGATTTTGTAGTATATTTCGATGCATCGATTTTGGGGCTGGGTGCAGTGTTGATGCAGAGGGGTCATATGATAGCTTATGCGTCGAGGCAGCTGAAGCCTCATGAGACAAGATATCCCACACATGATTTAGAGTTGGGGGCAGTAGTGTTCGCTCTCAAGATTTGGCGTCACTACCTGTATGGGGTTCGATGTACGATATACACGGACCATAAGAGCTTGAAGTATTTGATGGATCAGCCCAACCTAAATATGCGTCAGAGGAGGTGGTTGGATGTGGTAAAGGATTATGATTGTGAGATCCTGTACCACCCAGGCAAGGCTAATTTGGTAGTCGATGCGTTGAGCCGCAGGGCGGAGAGCACTCCACTGCGAGGTGTATGTTTGAGATTGACCGTGATAGCTCCAGTATTGCATGCTATTCGTGGGGCACAGGCCGAGGCTGTGCGACCGGAGATGCAGAAGAGAGAGCGGGTCGTTGGTTTGGTTTCAGAGTTCGTTACGGATGGACGAGGGCTTATGACGTTTCAGGGTCGGATTTGGGTACCGTTTGTGGGTGGTACGCGTATTACTTTGATGGAAGAGGCTCATCGGTCGAAGTTTTCGATCCATCCGAGGGCTACGAAGATGTATTCGGACTTGAGGAAAGAGTATTGGTGGCCCTGTATGAAGAGGAACGTCGCATGGTTCGTTGAGAGGTGCTTGACCTGCCGCAGGGTTAAGGCCGAGCACCAGAGGCCGCATGGCAAGTTGCAGCCATTGGAGGTTCCCAAATGGAAGTGGAAACAGATCACTATGGATTTCATCACCAAATTGCCGAGCACTGCCAGAGGAGTTGATGCAATTTGGGAGATCGTGGATAGGTTGACGAAGAGCGCTCACTTCCTTGCCATCAGTGAGAGTTCTTCAGCGGAGAAGTTGGCGGAGATATATGTGAGGGAAGTGGTATCTCGGCATGGGGTGCCGATCTCGATTGTTTCAGACTGTGATGTGCGCTTCACTTCCAGATTTTGGAAGAAATTCCATGAGGAGCTGGGCACTAAATTGCATTTTAGTACCGCATATCATCCCCAGACAGACGGCCAGAGCGAGCGGACGATTCAGACGCTGGAAGACATGCTTCGAGCATGTGTGTTAGATTTCGGGGGGTAGCTGGGATGCGTATTTACCCTTGGCAGAGTTTTCCTACAACAACAGTCATCATTCGAGCATTGATATGCCACCTTTGAGCTGTTGTATGGTAGGAGGTGTCGGACCCCCATTTGCTAGGGAGAGGTTGGGCAGAGAGTGATGGGCAGTACAGAGATCGTGCTTCAGACGACATAGCAGATTCAGCAGGTCAGACAGAGGTTATTGACCGCCCAGAGCCGACAGAAGAGTTATGCAGACAGACGCCGGTCTGAGCTTGAGTTTCAGGTCAGCGACTTCGTTCTCCTGAAAGTTTCTCCTTGGAAAAGAGTGATTCGATTTAGGAAGAGGGGCAAGTTGGGGCCCCGGTATATTGGGCCATTTCGTGTTGCAAAGGTGGGTCGGGTAGCCTATCGTTTGGAGTTGCCAGCAGAGTTGAGGCAGATCCACGACACCTTTCACGTGTCGCAATGGAGGAAGTGTTTAGCCGATGAGTCAGCAGTGGTTCCATTAGAGGATATTCAGGTGGATGCGAGTCTGAATTATGCTGAGAGGCCTGTGGCCATCAGGGATCGGAAGATCAAGGTTCTGAGGAACAAGGAGGTACCTCTGGTGTTGGTTCAGTGGCACACCGGAAGGGATCGGAGATGACCTGGGAGCCGGAGCGCGAGATGCAGGAGCAGCATCCGGAGCTATTTCCAGAGCGAGACTTCGAGGGCGAAGTCTAGTTCTAGTGGGGGAGAATTGTAACAGCCCGGAATTCCAGGTATCTTTATTGTTTAATTATTTTGTGTTTTGAGAGGGGACTCGGCGAGTTGGAGCTCAGACTCGCCGAGTAGGGTCGCGATTCTGGACGCGGGATTCGTCTGGACTCGGCGAGTCCAGGATATGGACTCGGCGAGTCTGCGCTGTTTAATGAAACCCTAATTTCCCGGTCCTAAGCCCTATTTAAAGGACCTTATGGCCCTCATTTGCGGCCACCTTGAACCCTAAGAGCCCCCATTCGACTGAGAGCCCTTGTGAGTGTATTTGGAGGTCATTTGTTCACTATTTTGTGTGATATTGCAAGAAAGGAGGGAGAGGATCAAACTTGAGGAGTTGGGGAGCTTGGATCTGTTGCTAATTCTTCAGGGGAGTCTTCTTGAGGTAACTTTCAGAGCCAAACTTCGTATTTTGAGTTGATGTGTCAAATCTAGGGTTTCTTCTTGCAATTCTTGGCTTAAATTGGAAGTATGAAAGGTTCCATGGAGATATGGAACCTAGATCTGGGCCTTAGCAGGTCCAGGAGACCCCATATGACTAGCTTTATGTCCATCCTTTTGATTTAGAAGCTAAGGTGGTCATATTAGCGGTTGTTTCCCCAAAATAAGCCTTGTACGCATTGCATGGCAACCAAGACTGAGACTTTACGTGACGAATAAGCTTGAGAAGGCCAGATCTATGAATGGATGGAACGGATCTGACCGCAAAAGCCAGTTTTAGCTGGTGCATGGCGTGGACTCGCCGAGTCTGATGAACAGACTCGACGAGTCGCTTGAAGATTGCCCTTGAGGACTCCCAGTGTGTAGTCCTGACCGAGTTATGGTTGACTCAGTGAGTCAGGACGAGTTTGAGCGGGGTCGACAGGTGGTCTGAGTCGAGCTGGGACTCGCCGAGTTGTTCTTGAGACTCGGCGAGTTGAGTCGGGGTGGCCCCACGACTCTCCCAGGTGGAACTCGTCGAGTCAGGGGAAGCGCTTGAAGAGTAAGAAGGGAATCCTAGGGAGTTGGCGAATACGTATAGACTCGCCGAGTTGCCCCTGTGCACTCGCCGAGTCCGGTCAAGCTGGCCGTTGACCAGAGTTGACCTATGTTTGACTTCTTAGAGATAGTCAAACTTAGAAGATAAAAATGTTAATAAGAGATGTATGATATTATAGGGAGATTGTAGCTCGGCGGTTCGAGCACGAGTGACTTCGGGATTTGCTAGCTTTCGATATTCACGAGGTGAGTCTTCTCACTATACTGTACCCGGAAGGGTTTGACTGTGTGACCGGAAGGTCGGATATGATATGAGATATATGTGCTATATGTGATAAGTAAATTGTTATACGTGCTATGTATGTTATGTGGGCCGGAAGGCGAATATGTTATGGGCCGGAAGGCGAATATGTTATGGGCCGGAAGGCGATCATGTTATGGGCCGGAAGGCGTTGTGAGTCTTGGACCGTAAGGTTGGCGTGGGTAGGACCGGAAGGTTTACCCAGCCGGGACGGAAGTCCCCTGAGACATATGGACCGGAAGGTCAGGGCCTGGAAAGGCGTATGTGCGTAAGTTGTATTTTAGGGAACTCACTAAGCATTTATGCTTACAGTTGTTGTGTATGTGTTTCAGGTACTAGCGAGGACCGTGGGAAGGCGCCGGCGTGATCTGTACACACTGATAGATGATTTGTGATCTTGGGGTTGATATGATTTGTATTCGGACATGACACTTGAAATGTTTATGCCTTGTTTTTAAATGAAAATACTTTATTTAGAAATGAAAAATTTTGTTTGAAAATTTACGTTGTTACAAATTGGTATCAGAGCCTTGGTTTGAGGGATTCGGGTGCACCTTCGGGCGTAACTGAACTCAAACCGAGGATTTGAGGAAAAACTTTTTAAAATAAAGGCATAAACTTTTATAAATGATTTTGTGGTAAGCAAGAATGAAGCAGTGTGTACGATCAGTCAGCGCCCGAACGGCAAAGATCCCCAAAATACCTTACAATGTTATGTTAAGGGATGTCATATGATATGAATTGTTATGCATGCTAGAAGACTAGGTATTCATGATAGGACTAGAGTGGACTGATTTGTGATGCCTTAGTCTAGGAAAGTTTGCAGATATGAGATGCTTTGATAGCGTGCGGGTAGATAGTGCATAACAAAAGTAGAGTACTCACTATCCGGGGTTTGGGGAGGAAGACTTGGGATGAATGCTGATGCGGTGTGGTCGGTAGTATTGGGCCCGTACTACCAAAGACACCGGGTCAGGGGGAAACCCAAGTAAGAATCCCTAGATGTCGGAGACTGAGTAGGGTTGCGTTATCGAGTGCGATTATACTCGATGGAGTCTCTGATATTTTTATGTTGTATTTCAGAGACATCATGGTTGGACCACGCCACAAACCGAGTACGAGCGGTGTGAGTGACGAGGAGATTACAATGCAGCCGCCACCCTTATACCTGTCACCCTTCCTTGCCCTTGTCTCTAACACGCCTCAAACCCTAACCCTACATTACAATGCAGCCGCCACCCTTATACCTCGTACCTCCAGCCGCCGCCACCTCCTAGCCGTTGTCGAAGAACCACCGAAGCAGCCACCGTCTCCGTTGTCGGAAAAGATGAATAATCACGAAACCTGCGTCGTGTTAGTCGGGGAAGATCGGGAGAGCGAGGCTCGTGGGTGATGTTGCTGTTGTTCGCAAGTTGGGGTCACAATCTTCTCTTCTTTGCCTCTTTCTATTGATACATTGTCAGTGCCACTGCCACTTCGTGTTGTTGCTGATTGGTCGTCCTTTTGGCTGTTGTCCTCCAATTTGGGTGAGGTTTAGTTGTTTTGTGGCTCTTTCGCATATGGGTGTGTGCGTATTTCAGTAAATGCCGGCGGGTGTGGGGGTGTTGTGTTGGCTGGAGAGCAAGACGGAGCACCGTAGCAGCCAACCATGATGGCTACCGCCTTGCTGCCATGTTCTACCACCACCAGCCACCGTAAGAGGTGGTTGTGTGTGTGATATTGTGTAATTGTGAGCATTTTAGTTTTGTGATGTGGTATGAACAATTTTTTGGTCGGAAAATCAACGAAACCTCACCACCACCACCGTGAGGTGGTGGCTGCCACTTGTTTCCGTCGTCTGCCACCTGTTTCCATCGCTGTATTGGATATTTTCTTTTGTATTCTTTTGGTGCTAGTGTGTTTTTATGTAGGAACGTTTATGTATGCATGGTCACTGAATTTATCACTCGAAATCGCCGCCGTGTGCGGGTGGCTACCGTCTCGGACTGCTGTCGACCACCACTACCCGAGGTGGCAGTGAGTGGTGCTCGATTTATTAAACATTTAATGACTTAAGCATCTAACTTTAATCCGAGTGGCACGTGATTTGGTTGGAAACCCTAATTAGGGTTTAGAAAACCGTAATGTCAAGATAAACCTAGTTTTGGAGTTGGACGGGACGCACGTTAAAATTGTTAATTAAACTTTAAAAAATACTTAATAATTCCTTATAATTAACTTAATGTGGCATTTGACTTAATGAATTAATTCCTTAAGGGGTTTAGCATGGAGCACTAAACCTAGTTATTATTTCATGTGGAATACCATAGGATCAGGGAGCTCTATTTTGGACAATGATCAGATGCGTACTTGGCCATTGATTGGATTATTATTTCCCCCGAGAATGAATAAGTCAAACCTTAATCAGTCCTACCCTTAGGTGATCAAGTCCTTAATGGGTTAAGTGTTCTTACTTAACCCTAATCGTCATTTTATGTGAAGCCCTAATCGCCATTTCATGTGAGGTGGTCAATGTTGCAAGTGACTATGACCTGTGATTGGGTATTAACTCAAGTATCTTCCTGTAGGTGATTAGAAGTTAGTTGAAGCTGGTAGATTTCTTCGTTGCTTTAATGGTTATCTACCCGCATATCAAGGTGAGTTTTGCCTCACTATATCGTGGGTCGAAGGCACCAATGCCTGCCCACTAGTTTTGGTTATCTGTTAGTAAAGGGATACCTTAGGGAATGTATATAGTCATGTAGGATAGACCAATGACTCTTGATCTAAGCTCTCTTACCTGTTCCTTGTTTGGTTGTGGTTCTAGAGTAGATCACTTGGCCGGGTGGTTATCTCACCTATGAGTATATACGACCATGCATTCCTTGGATTGTTGATATTAAATATGTTGCTATACTGTAGTGATATGTTAGATCTGTGTTCTGGTTTTGAGTAAGCTTTTATGTTGTAGTGTTCTATTAGATCTGTGTTCTGGTTTTGAGTAAGCTGTTATGTTGTAGTGTTCTATTAGATCTGTGTTCTGGAATGAGTATGCTGCTATGTTGTAGTTTATGTAGAACTGTATGTTATATGTGCTTGCTAGTTATCATCTATGGAGTGCCCTTAGGGACTGTCTGTGGTTATGTAGGATAGCCTGAGAACTCTTGGTCTAGGCTCTCTTGCCTATTCCTTGTTTGGTTGTGGCTTTAAAGTAGGATAATCTCTTCGGGTGGCTATCTCACCCTTGGGTACTTATGTTTATGAATTCTATTGAGGTTAGTTGGTAGCAGGATCGTATGATGTGAGAGGACTAGTAGGCGGTAGTGAGCTGTAACATTGTTGTTTGCATGTATTATGTGCCTACTTGATCCTGATTCTTTATATGTCGACATGTTGTGTTTTGTTTGGGTTGAAGTGGTCTTGATTTGTACTGTAGGCCAAGATACCCCGTGCGGGCTGGCTGTAAGCCGTGGGCACAGAGGATCGGGAAGAGCGGTAGGGTTGAGGCGGTAGGCCAACAAACCTTGGGTGTTCTAGATCGATGACTGATTGGACACGTTGTATATTAGCATTCCTACTCGGGGTATTCCATCTCGAGGATAACTGGACTCGGAGGTTGACTGGGCCTGGGGTATTCCAGCCTGATGGTTGATTGGACCCGACATGTCTGACCATATATGTTTTCCGTTTGTGTGGTGGTATTTTTCGGGGAAAATTATTAAGTTTTATGCTTATCTAGTTGTTTATTGTTTCAGGTATCATTGGTCTCTATGGGAAGAGGAATGCGGGACTGTACAGGCATATTAACAGCATTGAGGATTCCACATTTTCTATAAAACTCTGATTTTGAATAAATATAATTTGGAATGAACTGTTTTCTTAATAATGGATTTATAAATTAGAAAGTTTTACCTTAATAAAAATGAAAATATTTTAGCTGTGAAAATGGGGCGTTACAAATAGTGAGGGTAATATAGTCATATTTATAAAAAATTAAAAATATTATATAATCATTATAAATTTATATTTCATAAATAAAATGTCATTAAATATTTGATAGAAATAATTAACTAATAAGTAAACTAAAAATATTTAAAACTAAAATATAATTAATGGGTAGAAAATATGAATAGAAGATTTTATTTATGAAATATAAATTTATAATGATTATATAATAAAGAATTAAATATACTAAATATAAAAATATATTAAAATACTCAGTATATATGGAACTATCACTTGAAAAAAGATGATCTAACAGTATTCACTCCAATTGAAGTTTTGTATTTTATGATAATGTTTCGCGTAATGTAAAGTAAACACACATGAATTTCGTTGATGAGACCTCTAAACTAAATTATTCATTATTTAAAACTTTGTGAATATGAAATCTCTATAAACCATAATGCGGAGCTTATAAAAGTGTCAAAACACTCATAGCTTAAACTTTCCCATCTAAGAGAAAAGAGAGTGTAAATCTGAATTTTGAAGCTGTCCAATCTTCCACTATATGAATTTTTTTACAAATTTTGTTTCACAACACATCATTCCATAAATAAACGATGATTTATTGTAGAGATATTTCATTAAATGACCAAAAGGAATGGGGTGTTTATCATTTTGATCATGAAAATTTAAGTTTTATAGAATGACCAAGGGATCCTCAGAGGGGGTTTACGAAAGCCTTTTACCTTCTAAGAAATGTGAATAGTAACCAGAAGTTGAGTTGGCAGGGGAAAAAAACAAAAAAAAGGGTTTCTTGCATAGTTCCTCAGAGGGGGCTTTAAGGAAAGGTTGCTGAAACTCTGCGAATCTGTTCTTCATCAACACACCTCTGAGGAACTCTTCTTCGTCTAACCATGGAAAAAATCGGGATTTCATTAGCCGAAGAACAATTCCTCAGAGGTGTGTTGATGAAGAATAGATCCGCAGATCCTCATCAACCTTTCCTCATAGCCCCCTCCAAGGAACTATGCATCAAACCCCCCCCCCCCCCCCCCCCCCCCCCCCCCTTTTTTTTTTTTTTTTTTTGTCTTTTTCCCCTGCCACCTCGATTCCTCGTTACTATTTACATTTCTCATAAGGTAAAAGGCTTTCGCAGAGCTCCCTCTGAGGATCCATTGGTCATTCTAAAAAACTCAAATTTTTATGGTCAAAATGTTAAAACATCTCATTCCTTTTGGTCATTTGATGAAATTTCTCTTTATTGTAATAATAGACTCTCTACATTACTAGCAATCACTAGTGGGTATATAAATCCAAATATTTTCCAGTTTGCTTCAAGTCGATAGCCTCAAAATAAGGAAGTTAACCTTCTTCAATATTCACTCATTCCAAATCGATCTTGGTAGGTCTTTTGTAGACGACCTCTCATTTAGGCCCTATCCTGGAGAGTATGTCAAATATTTACTCAGATTATTTAACGTCCACTACCAACTTTTTTTGTTCCTAGTTTTCCATCTTCTGTCACATCTAACACCTAAATAGAACACATATCTAGCAAATTAAGATCGACATCTCCAACTAAATTGTTTCATTTTTCCACATATCTTTTGTAAAAGAAGACAAGAAAAAAACATGTTCTCCGATTTCAATATCTTCGTTGTAAATCGAGCACTATAAATAGTAAAAATCAGTTCTTATTCAATCCAAATTATATCATGTAGCCAATGTTGGCAATTAAGATTATTATGAAAAGTAATTTTTTATGAATGGTTACTTAAAAAGAAATGAAAATGTATGAATTATATCTCAATTACGGTGCAAGAAGGGTAGTTTTGTCTAATGCAATAAAATCATAAAATTTTAAGTGTTTATGTTTTTATAAGTTAACTAGACCATTAGTATTGCCTTTTGTAATCATAATGGTAAAAATAGAAAATTTGTGAAAATGGAATTTTATATAAAATGGTACAACTATTGACTTTGGAGCTATGGTAAGCTAACCAAACATAAATGTTAAAGGATACTAAATATTGGAATGAAAAGAGGAAATATAATACTATAAAATGCAAAAGGAATCAACTTAATAGTTCAAAGATGTGAAAATTATGAGCTTGCAAAGTTTACAAAAAAAAAAAAATAAATAAAATAATAATAACTAGTTGGTGATGATGAGATTTTAAGTCATTTTGATGTACCAATTTCAAGACCTTATATCTCGCGATCTATAGATATTCAGCCAAAAGTATAGAATCAAGAGTTGTAGCTTATGTCAAATAACATGTATACCAAAACTCACATATGTTTGAAATGAAAGAGTTATGGTCATTAGAAAATGACTTGTAAAAATGGCCCAAAACGGATGCGTCTTCTTATCAATTCAAGCAGACAATCAGGGTGTTCAAATATATCCACATCCAAAACATCCAATCCGGATATCCGAAAATCCGATCCAAAATTATCCGAAATATCGGATATCCGATTGTTCGGATATCCGAAATTCAGATTCGGATTCAGATTCGGATAGTAATTTAAAGAATTTTCGGATATTTTGGATATCCGAAATTCGAAAGACATATTCATAATTTTAGTTATGTTTTTATATTTTGTTGAATTAATGACTAAAATGTAAATTATAAATTATCTAGTTTGGATATTTAGGTAGCAACCCACATGTAAACATTGTCCATCAAGATATTTTTATATAAAAACTTGATCACACTTTCTAACCTTATGAATTTTTAGTATTTATCTAATATTTAATTAATTTATATATCAATTAAATAATTGACTAATTAACCGATTAACCTATTGTAGAATTTGAAGTATATATATATATATATATATATATATATATATATATATATATATATATATATATATATATATATATATATATATATATATATATATATATATATATATATGAAAAACAGTTTCTTATACATATTTGATGTAAAATTAAAAGTTGAAATCAAGTATTAGGCCGGAAGTTGTTTTGATGTAGTTTTTGTTGATTTATTAACAAATTTCTTTGATCATGAATCATAACAAGTTAAATTAATATTTTCGTGGGTTGTTATTTGATTATAGTTTTGTATTTGATTGTTACAAAATTACAAATTTCGGATATCCGATTTATATATTTGATCTGCATCTGAAAATTCGGATATCCGAAATTTCGGATACGGATTTGGATACAAAGACTCCACTATCCAAAATTTTGGATATCCAGAATTCGGATATCCGAATTTTCGGTTATCCAGTGTTGAACACTCCTAGCAAACAAGACCTAAGACCCACAAAACCAGTATGGGCCCGTTTAGTATGAATTCACCAGAGTTGACCGGTGTTGTCCATGATGATCTCCTCTTCTTGTAACGGCGTGTGAGAGCTCCTATAGTGTCGGGATATATATACATATATATATATATATATATATATATATATATATATATATATATATATATATATATATATATATATATATATATATTAACAAACATGTAAAAGTACATGTGGTTAAAATTTTAGCTCAATCCGAATTTGCTTGACCTCTCTACTGACCATAACTCCTGCTGTTAATCTTATTATTTTTATATAAAATACACTCTTAACTTCTCTCACACAACACAAACACTCTCCCTACTTATCTTCATCATATTTGAAGCAATTCCTGGAAAATTAGCAAAAAAAAAGTGGAGTATTTACACATACAATTTAGGATTTATAATCACTAAGCTGAAGAAAACAAGGTACAAATTCTTATTTATGCATTCTTTCAACTTTACGGAAATCCTTATGAACCCTAAATTCATCAAAGTTCATACATGATGAATGTACCATGTTAGTTATTTCAAGAAACATGGCGACCCGATAGTTATTTAAAGAAACGAGGCAACCTAGTATCTATGTAAAGAAACGGAGCAACCCGTTAGTTATCTAAAGAAACAGGGAAACCCATTAGTTATCTGATGAAATAGAGAAACCCATTAGTATCTAAAGAGATAGGGTAACCCGTGTTGAAAATAGTTCCCACGGTCACAACAGTTGGTAATATTATTATTAATAGTAGAGTCATTTTGGGTTACATGCAACAACAAATATAAGCAAAGAATTGACATGATATTTTATTGGGGTCTAGTTTGTTAATTAATTAATAGAAACTTGTTGACTTAAGGGGTTTAAGTGTGCAAATTTGAATACTTGATGAACAGGTAATTATCCAATAAGTATTTCTAAACCTCCCCTATAAATAGAGGTGCCTAGTACTAGATTTCAGGATGATATTTCAAGTGTGAAAACTCTAAATTCTGTAGACCCTCTAATCTCTCAAAGAAACCCTCAACCAAATGTCTACATGTTGCGTAGAATAGCCAACATGCCATGTCGATCATGAAGAAAAATGTAATTATATAGGGTTTGGTGCTTCAATGTTCTAGTTTTCATCAACGTTGGCAATTCGCGTTCCTTGGGTGCGACTAATAAAGGTGAATCCTGTGTTGGTCTCTAAACATCTGTACAACTGGAGAGACGAAAACAAAAGACTAAGAAGGTATATTTTTTATGTGTTTGCTTTACATTTGCAATTGATCTATTTGACCTTTTGATCCTGTTTTGTTTTGGGATTTGTTTATTTGCTTCCGATGTGTGTCTTTGTCGCTATTAGATATATAAATATTGATTTTAATATTCATGATTAAGCTATTAGTTTTGTCAGTTTGAGAAGCTACCATTACACTTGAGACTGATCATACAAATTAAGTACTTCATAGTAAGAATTATTAAAATGGGTCAAGAAAAGTTATCCCAGTTGGTAAATAACATAAAAACACATGATTAATGATATTAAGTTTGATTTATTTATTTTAGGAATTAGTGGCTTTTGCTTATTTCCATTGCACTTCGTATTAATCATAATCATCACGTGATTCGAAATCTAAGCAAATGTATTTTTTTTTATCATTATTATCTTATTATTGTTTTAATCATCATTTTTTTTGTATTGTTAGGTTCTATTTAAAGTCATTATAATGAATTCTCTCATTTATTTAATTTAGTTTAAGATCTAAATTATTCGTACACTTCTGTTCCCCTTGAGTTCGACACTCTTGCTTACCTAGACTATACTACTCATGACTAGGTACATTTCTATTCACAAAATTTAACACCTGCTTTTTGAAAATAATGTAAAGTATTGTGGTTGCATGTTTACAATGATATTTAATCATAGAAAAATATGGTTTAACACAACCTTGTTAAAATATATGAGTTACAACTTTTGTTGTTACAAAATCAATATCTACAAACATTGTAAAAGAGAAGAGATTACACAACCTTCTCTAAGTTGCTCAAAGTATTTATCTAGTGTCACACCCCCGAACCAGACGGCGGAAACCTCCGGGGGCTTGTGTGTGACTTTATCTTGTAATATCATCACAATGTGTATAATTGAAACAAGACATCACCATCATCATACACACCAAAATACAACCAGCATTGTTTACATCAAGTATAGCATCACAGTTACATGCCAAAATATTCAATGAATGATGATAACAAAATATAACAAATTCCACATTTCCTGCTGACCTTTCCGCTTATCGATTCCCTGAGAATACAAGTTATTTTGAAAACGTCAACATATATAATGTTGGTGAGTTCATAAGCATGTCTGAATAAAAAGTTTTGCATTATTAGTAAAACACCAGAAAATCTGATATTTTCAGAAGAATGGTTTGAACGTGATGTGCCAGAATAAAGTATTAATGCATGTGTGTTTTCGATTTTTGGAATGTATATAAAGATGTAATCCGGTTTAAAACCTTGTATTTTCTGTTGTAAATAGAATGTATTGTTTAACTGTGTATTTCCCCAGAAAATCCTATATTTTCTATTTATAAAAAAATGTTGTGGTCTCAACCCTAAGAACGAATATCGGTACATGTATGTTTTTGTATCAATGATATTTTTATAGGAGTTCCATAAAATTATGTTGGGGAGGATCACTATATGAGCCATTTTAACCATACTTGATTATGACAAATTCGCCTGTCGTGGCATTTTCAGGCGTCGACTTGATTAAGGTAAGGTTTGTCAGCCTAGACTGACCTAGTCTAACTGTAGCGTATAGCTCAAGTGTGGGGTGTCACCCCGTATAGATCTATACACAAACTCCCGCTCTCCTTCTAAGAGACTTTGGTTATAACTATAGGCTACGATCATACACTCTAGAGGTGTCAATCGACATGTCTCACTAGCATCCTTGACTGAGTTTACGCGAATATTGTATTAAGATATATAATGTATGCTTGTACGTTTTATGTTCGAAGAACCCAACGAGTATGTATTTGAATGAACAAGGCCCAACAGACATGTAGAAGGACCACTAAGGTCCAACAAACATGTAATGTATAGTTTAGGTCCAGTAACCATGTATATGGGCCACTAAGGCCCAATAAACATGAAATGTATACTCCAGGCCCAATAAGCATGTAAATGGACAACTAGGTCCCAAATAAACATCTAATGTATATATTAGGCCCAATAAACATGTAAATGGACCACAAAGGCCCCATTAACATGTAATGAATATATTAGGCCCAATAAACAAGTAATCGATGTTTTTAGTTCGTTAGTCATTTCGTTGTATGTCTTAGCTCATTTGTTTACCAAAATAACATAAAAGGTCTAATTTTTCTAATAATGTCGTTTTTGGCCTATTTTTATAGAAATTGACATTTTTGGCCCAAATATATATAAAATATTATTTTCGGCCCATTTTTATAAAAATTGACATTTTTGGCCCAAATATATATAAAATATTATTTTCGGCCCATTTTTATAAAAAATGACATTTTTTGGCCTAAATATATATAAAATATTATTTTCGGCCCATTTTCATAAAAATTGACATTTTTGATAAAAATGGCATTTTCAACCCATAAAACCGTAAGTTTTACATTTTAGACTCAAACTTATGTAAAATGACAATTTAATCCATGAAAATCAAAATTTTTACAATTTTGGCCCAATAAAACCGAAAAAGTCCATTTTTAGGGCCCATTATGCAAAAATTTATGTTTTTGGCCCCTTTATCACCAAAAATATCATAAAAGCCCATTTTTAATAAAAATGGATCCTTTAGTCCTTGTAAACCTTATATGCCATAAAAATCCCATTCTTTTGTTTATTTGTAAAAAATGGCCCTATTTCAAGATTTTGTTTAGTTTTTCAACAACTTAAACATGTTTAACACTTTTATCTTTATGGTAAGTTGTATAAAGTGTTTTAGTTTACATATATTGTCGAGATCTATGAAGTTCTTCACAAAATCACACATATAACTTAAAGAACACACATAAACATGCACAAATACCTAGATCTAGCACATATCAACTTGTATCCTCCCCCAAAACATAGTAAAACCGAAAATCAAGGGGGTATGAACTCACAATGATGATGGATTCAATCTTGATGAAGAATGAAGTGAAGATCTCGACCCTAGCAAGCTCCTTGAGGGGTTTTCGAATTCTATGAAGTTCAAGAGTATGGACCATGAAATGATATGGGTTAAGAAGAGATTTTGATGAAATCTTAGAAGTTAAACCATAGATTCAAGTAAGAACTTACCAAGGATGATGATCTTGATGAAAAATCCTCTTGAAAACACACCCAAAATCTCAAAAATTTAGAGGAGGAAAGAGGAGTTCTTGAGAGATTTTTGGAAGACTTGTTGAGTGAAAATGAGAGAGGTGAGGGGAGGGTTTCGGTCGTGGGTAGAAGAAGAGGGAAGAAGAATAGATTGTGGTGATGTTTGCATGGATACCCACCATGCAAACATGAGGTGTCAAATGCCAATTAATCCTTCATTTCTCTTTTTTTACACATATATGTATATATATTACTATTGGGCTGAGATTTGGGCTAGAGAGATGAAAATGAAATGATTTGGGACCTATCTTTGCTTTGTTTGAATTTTAAGAAGCCTAATAATATTTTTCGGACCGTTGGGCCCTTATTGAGGTTCTCGGCCCAATGAAGCCCAATAAAAAGGGTTTACGGCCCATTAGGGCAAATGAAATCATTTATGGCCCAACAAGGCCCATTAGAGATAAGATGCATTGCTCTAGGTTCACATGGCCCAAAATGCTAAAATCTTATGAATATGGGTCTAATTAGAGCCCAATTAGGGTTTATAGGCCCAAAATAGTCAAGTTGAAGGTTTATTAATTCATTTAGAGTACAAGTTGTTACACTGGATGAATGTTTACATGAGAATAGAATTTCCTAGCTAAAATGCTAGTTGTGGCATCTACTGAGAGACTTTTAAACTTCAATCTTCGTACCTGAGTAAATAGAAAAAACTATGTAAGTTCGAAGACTCCTAAGCTACATGGGTTTTAATTTACTAATGTGATTTAAATCAAACAATTACAATACAAGTATGTTATACGGTAAAACTTGTTATTGAACTACTCAAACAATCTACATGCTTTTCTAATATTTAAGACTTCTCGCCATAATCGTTCTTGCCTTATAGGGTCACCGATAACATTATATGGTTCTTGTCATATAGACTCACCATGAAATCCAATTTGTTCTCACCATGTAGGCTCACCAATAAACAATAGGTGGTTTTCATCAAGTAGACTTACCATGAAGTATCATTGGTTCTTATAGTGTTATGGGATGCCGATAGGATCCCAACGACATGTTTAATAAGTTGTCTGGGAGAAATGTATAGAGAGGACTTAATGAGTGAAACCATTATGGAAGTATTATGATGATATGCTGCATTATATTTAGCAATTATGGAACAATTATGTGGTAATTGGGTTAAGATAGAATATTATTGATAATATTTAAGGTATATTTCGAATACCTAAGCAGATTAATCATACTACTGGACTTTGTAAATTGAAATATTACGTGAACGAGTCATTGTCCCGTCTAGATCTATACACAAACTCACCCTCTCCCTCCAGGAGACTTTGGTTCCTAAGGAGTAGACTTCCCAGAAGTCGTGTCTCACAATGTAGTTCTCTCAACAAGTTCACGAATAAATCTATGAAAACCCCTTTTTGTTATTAACATGTATCCTTGTAAGAAACTATGTTTGTAGAGTTTGTATCCTTTGTGATTGTAAAATTGCTCATAAATCTAATAGTAACAACGTTTGTCATGTTTAGTAGTTTTACGCTCAAATGTGTGTTAACGATAAGAAAATATAATAAACCAAATTATAATTTTAACACCAATATATTGTGTTTTACTTGTATCCCCCCACCCTTACAACATTAAAAGCTTGGAAAAATATGGGGGTATGAACTCAACGTCTGTTTATGTGCACGAGCTTGACAACAAGACTGGAAGGGTGACTCTCGAGTTGTTGTATGCGAAGTTAACGGAAACCTAATAATGATTAAACACATATTTGCATTTAAATTAGCGAGGCTATTAATTAAAGTGTTAGAAAACAATTGATTTTGGTTTAGGAATGTTACCGAGACTCTATCGAAGTGGAACAAGTCGGTTTTCAACCTAGATTCCAATTGAGGCTGATTACGGCCGTGAACTGTTCTCGGTCGTGAACGGTATTCGAAGGGTTATGGTCTTTGAAGGGTTCACGACCTGTTCTTGGTAAAATATGAAGATTTGAAGGGTTTACGGCCGTGAACTCAAGAACAGCAATGCTTGATATGATGAAAAGACAGGTGTTTGATGCTCCAAAACAAGTTCTAAGGTGGATTTGAGTGATAGATGAAGAGAAAACTTGAGTTTTTTGGGTGATGATTTTAGAGAGAGAAAGGGTGTTCGCGGCCAGAAAAGTATAAATGAGGGTAGGAGTCATGTATATATAGTTTGGGTGTATGGTCGATGGTGGGGTCCTTCAACCGTGATTGGGTTTACGACCATGATTGGGTTCACGGCCATCAACACCACTCAGGCTGGAATCTGCTGATTTTCGAAGCAAACTCGGGTTATCGCGCGATTTTCGTTCCGACTCTTATATAAAATTCAATTATATAACTTAAATGATTTTCCAAACCATAGGAATTTGACGGAACTAGAAAAAAATTCAAAATTTATTTAACGTAATCGGGCTAACGTTAACAGAAAAAGGTTTGGGTTGTCACATTCTTCAACCACTCTCAAGTGTTCTAGGCATAAAGATCTTCACCATCATCTCTTCAAACAAACCACAACCACACTCAAGGTGAGTTCACACCCCCCACATTTTAGAGTTCTTCATGTTTTAGGGGGGGGGGGGGATACGGGGAATACAAGCAAAGTTTGGTTCTTCAGACAAATACTTGCATGCTTCATCTCTATGGTTATCCCAACTTAAAGAACTTATGGTACCATGTTGCTTTCTCTAAGGACGTGAAGGAGGAAACTATGGAAAGCCACTTTGCATTTCCACTTTGCAGTTTTTCCGCATGATATAATTCTTATAAGAAAAAAAAGAATTAATATTTTGATTGAGAATGCAGATGCCAATTGACTACTTTTAAGAACCTTAGGTATTATTTCATGGGAAGGATGGGAAACCAGGATTTATACCTTATAGGATTGATAATTTCTCAAAGGGGGTTAGTTATTGCATATTCTTGAATTCTTTTCCTATGTTTTGACATATTTGTACATGATTACTGATTAAATTTTGTTGACATGTTGCAAAGACTACGTATTTATCAACAAAAATGTGAAGAGTATTTAACTATTATCTACTTTTTAAAAAATTCTATTTATTTATGAAACATGTTTTCCAGGAATATGTAAAAGCAATTTCAGCAAGTGGGATGCAATCCAATAATGGATTTGGTTGTTAGATTAATGCTTGTTGGACACACAAATTATCACAAACAGATTTAGAAATGATCTGAAAAGAATGTCTCATATCCATGTTTTAGTTTAGACTTTACAAACTGATTGTGTGTGTAAATTTATATAGATTTGATGTTATTGCTCAAGTATCTCATGCAAGAAAACTTGCACAAAAACTATATCTACTTGCAAGGATGGTACAACTTCATGGAGGTCATCTTTTGGGTCATGAGAGGACCAAAGGGGTACATACATACATACATGCATACATACAATGATAATTATATTGATATGCATGCAAACATTGTAAATATAGATGAATGAAGCTTTACTTGAATTGATAAGGGCATTATAGAGCAAGACAAGTACACATGGCTGGACAAATTTGTTAGGGAAGAGCACCGGTAAGAACAAATTATGACATTTATAACTGAAGCAAATAGAAAATTGGTAATAATAAACCAATGTTTTTTTTCTCAGGCATTTGGTGAATGAGCTGGATTTCCTCTAGTGGATCCAAGTCGAGAGGAATCAGTAATGGAACTCTTAGTAGCATTATGCTATACATATTTAGCATCTTTGCTTTATTATTTGAGTACATAAGAAAAGTTCCTAGACGCATACGGCCAGTCAGGGTAGGTACTGCTCTCACATGATGATGATATTATATGGTAAGCAATCAAATTCATTCTTTAGTAATAAGTCTTTTTAACCTAATAATCTTAAACACTCAATACCAAATTATCCTGTAGGTAATTTACTGAAAACAACTTTATTTCACGTTTCAGCTTATAGTTGTTGGCTTAGAACTAGTTACTGTTTAGGAAGCTATCTGTCACGCACATGCAACATGTATCCAATTATTAATATATACAGTGGGTATTTCACGTTTCTCCTTTGTTTTACCTTTAACCAATTAACCGTATGTTTTCATCCTTCTCTTTTCTTTTGTTTTATAGTTGTTTGAGTTTCTATTCATACCACTTGATGATGCTAGTAACCCTATATTAAGATTGGGAAGCACATAGTGATGGGTTTTGGCCATATTAACATTCCTATGTGCACATACAAACCCTAATGCTTGGATCTAGGTTTCTCTAATTAAACATGCATTGGATCCAAGACTTCTAATAGCTAATAGAGTATAAGAACAATACAAAATCAGAGTTAGAAGCTTACCTTGAAACACTTGTTTGATCTTCTTGTTCTTGGAGCTTTAGAGTCACAAATGTCACTCCTCTAATGGCTTACAAACACCAACTAGCAAGAGGATGACTTAGGAGAGAGGAAAGGGAATAGAAATCGGCCAGGGTTTCTTTGCTTTTGCACAGGTGCCGATTTCCCTTGCCCCAAGGGTTTATTTATAATTGTAAGGCTCCTAGGGTTTCACCCTTAAACCCTAATTGGATAACTTTTACTCAAAGCAATCCAAATCCTTTCCAAGATAAGCCCTTGGACGATTTGTGGCTTATCCCAAGCCCTAGAAATCGTCCAACCCTATCCATAAAGGATAACTATCAAACAATTGACAGTTTATACCCTCTTATTTAATTAATCTCTTTAAGTCACCAAATTAATTCTAATTAATTTATGACTTATATTAATCAAATAACAATATTATTATTCCTTATATTATTCTCATAATATATTAATAATATTTATTCTCTCATAATAAATCATCCTGTCAAGTTGCTATGGTGAAGGCAACCCAAAAGGACCATGCACAATCGGTTCTAATACTTGCCTAATATAGTTGTAGCCTTAAACACTATTCCAACAGTCTCCTATTTGGATAAGTCTAGTAACTATATGCACAAGTACAATTCGATTTGCAATCGTAGCTCTCAAAGACGCTGTCAAACTCTGATATAATCAATCTTGTCCTTTAGATAAGGGATCGTACAGTCCTCTGTTAGATATCATGCTGACAATTCTATGGAATAATTTGTCTAGCAGTTTGGTTTCTCGATCTCCGATTCATTTGACATAGAACTTAATCGAACACATCAATTCAGTTCTGACCGAGCCCGACACATAAGTCAAATCAAATCATCGAGCGGCCGAGATATCAGTTTTACCCTCTTGGGATAAAAGTAACAAATAAACTTCGACTTATATGCATTTACTTATTCATTAATCAAATATACACAACAATGCATTTTATAACACCGAGTTACTGATGCGTTTTCACATTATCAGTGTACAACCAATTAACAAATAACAAACCATATATCTAGGTTTTAAGACTATATGATATTATCGTCTTGCAATCACCCTTTTATATCATATTCCATAAGGTGATTCCAGCAAGCGCGGGTTTGTTCCAATGCTCAAAACTAGTTCATAAGCACTCATGAACGTTGCAACAACCCTTTGCTATGTCTAATACCATTTAGACAATCTACACACCGATTCATGACAATCTTCATTCATATCTACTTCCAACATATGAACGATTGTTGACAATTTGAATAATCCGATTATTCTTAATAAATTCAATTATCCTGGAAGTCAAAACATGCAAAATGAAACAATAGTTAAACAATTAACATAAGACAGTAACATTACTCATAAATAATACTCTTTTATTTAATTATCAAATGTTAATTACATTTATCTATTACACGTTTCTACTACTATCTAATCTATGCTAATATCATCCATTAGCCCAATCCTCCTAGCCTGCTGCAAGTGCTTAACCCTACTCAGTCCCTTCATAAGCGGATCTGCTGGGTTATCTTCTGATGATATCCTCTTCACTACGAGTTGTCCTTCTTCTACACGATGTCTGATAAAGTGATATTTTCTGTCGATATGTCGAGATCTACCATGATCTCTCGGTTCCTTGGTCAAGGCAACCGCTCCTTCATTATCACAGAAAATCTCCATGGGCTCCTTTATGGCAGGTACAACTCCAAGATCACCGATGAAGTTCTTCAACCATATCGCCTCCTTCGACGCTTCGCTCGCTGCAATGTACTCTGATTCGCACGTTGAATCAGCTACAGTTTCCTGCTTGGAACTTTTCCAAGTTACTGCTCCTCCATTCAGGGTAAAGACCCAGCCCGACTGCGAACGGTAGTTGTCCCAGTTGGTCTAAAAGTTGGCCTCACTATACCCTCGCACCTTAAAGTCATCACTCTCTCCGAGGACTAAGAACCATTCCTTCGTCCTCCGAAGGTACTTAAGGATATTCTTAACCGCAAACCAATGGGCTCTGCCAGGGTTCCCTTGATATCTGCTAACCATGCTCAAAGAAAAGGCTACATCAGGGCGAGTACAAGTCATAACATACATGATTGAGCCAACTGCGGAAGCGTATGGTACTTGGCTCATTTCTACTATTTCGGCTTCGGTACTCGGACTTTGAGTCTTACTCAACTTGGCATTACTTTGTATTGGTAATTCTCCCTTCTTCGATTTTTCCATACTAAAACGTTTTAGTACCTTCTCTAAGTAAGTGTTCTGACTAAGTCCTATTAGTCTCTTACTTCTCTCTCTTACTATCCTTATTCCCAAAATATAGGAAGCCTCTCTGAGGTCCTTCATAGCGAAGCACTTCCCGAGCCAGGACTTAATCTCCTGCAGAGTCGGGATGTCGTTTCCTATGAGTAATATGTCATCGACATATAGAACGAGGAAGCTTACTATACTCCCACTGGCTTTGACATATACACACGATTCATCTTCGCTTCGTACAAATCCAAACTCTGACTTTCTCATCGAAGCAAAGATTCCATCTGCGAAATGCTTGCTTAAGTCCATAAATGGACTTATCAAGCCTACACACCCTATTTGGATGCTTCGGATCCACAAACCCCTCTGGCTGAGCCATGTAAACATCCTCAACCAACTTCCCATTAAGGAAAGCGGTCTTGACATCCATTTGCCAAATCTCATAATCATGAAATGCGGCAACAACTAGCATCACTCTAATAGACTTTATCTTCGCAACTGGTGAGAAGGTTTCATCATAGTCAACTCCGGGAGTTTGAGTAAAGCCCATCGTAACCAATCGCGCCTTATACGTGTGTACTTTTCCATCGACGTCGGTCTTCTTCTTGAAGATCCATTTGCACCCAACGGTCTTACGTCCGGGCACATTATCAACCAAATTCCAAACTTGGTTATCATACATGGATTGGATCTCGCTATCCATTGCCTCTTTCCATTTTGCAGACTCCGGGCCTGCCATGGCTTCCTTATAGCTATTAGGTTCATCAAGGTTTATTAGTGTACCATCACTAATGTACGTGTCCCCTTCGGTAGTAATATGAAAACCATAAAACTGGGGTTGAACTCTAACTCTTTCGGAACGTCTAAGAGGTAAGGATTCGTCAATCGGTTCAACCGGAGTTTCCTCCTCGGGTTGAGTGCCAGCGGTAGAGGTTCCTTCATCTATCGATTCTTGAATCTCTTCAAGCTCGATTTGCCTCCCACTGTCTCCTTGGCTTATGAGTTCTTTCTCTCGGAAAACTCCTCTCCTCGCAATGAAGTCGGTCTATAGAAGAGATATCCAAAGGATTTCTGCGGGTAGCCGATGAAAATACATCGCTCACTATATGGTTCGAGCTTGTCGTGAGTATCTCGTCTTACAAAAGCCTCACAACCCCAAACCTTGATATGTGCCAACGAGGGAGCTTTCCTTGTCCACATCTCGTGAGGTGTTTTGGCAACCTTCTTAGTAGGGACTCGATTAAGGATATGGGCGGCAGTCTCTAAGGCATACCCCCAAAAAGAGATAGGTAGTGAAGCACGACTCATCATAGAGCGAACCATGTCCAACAAGGTTCGATTACGCCTTTCTGCCACACCATTCAATTGTGGTGTCCTAGGTGGCGTCAATTGTGAAACTATTCCACACTCCTTGAGATAATCGTGGAATTCAAGACTTAGGTACTCTCCTCCTCGATCGGATCGAAGCATCTTGATTTTCTTGCCCAATTGATTCTCCACTTCATTCTTGAACTCTTTGAACTTTTCAAAAGTTTCTGACTTTTTCTTGATTAAATAGATATACCCATATCTACTATAGTCATCGGTAAAAGTCACATAGAAGCGGTTCCCATCCTTCGTGGTTGATCTAGACGGTCCACATACATCGGTATGTATTAGGTCCAATAGACCCTCACCCCTTTCATACGTACTTGTGAAGGGTGACTTAGTCATCTTTCCAAGTAAACAAGATTCGCATGTGTCATCTTCCCTAAGGTCGAATGACTCCAACACTCCATCCTTTTGGAGTTGGGCTATGCGCTTCTTGTTGACATGTCCAAGACGACAATGCCACAAGGATGCTCTATCTATAGTATTGGAATAATCCATGCATAAAACATCATTTCCTAAGTTATCAACAATCATAACAGTTTCATAAATTCCATTACACGGTATTGCTTCAAAATAAAAGACACCATTTAGATAAGCCAAAATAGAACCATTCTCATTTTTAAAAGAAAATCTAAAACCTTGTCTAAACAAACCATGAAATGAAATGATGTTTCTAGCCATTTCTGGCGAATAGCAACAATTGTTCAAATCTAAAGATAAACCATTCCTAAGCACTAAAGAATACACTCCAATCTTGGTCACAGGCGACGATCTTCTGTTCCCCATGATTAGATTTATTCTTCCATGCTCCACGTCTCTATTTCTTCTTAGTCCCTGCACATTAGAACAAATGTGGTAACCACAACCGGTATCAAGAACCCAAGAAATATCATGAGATGAATCGTTAGATTTAATTGTGTATATACCTGCGAAAGACGGCTTGATATTTCCTTCCTTGATGGCTTGCAGATACTCTGGGCAGCTTCTCTTCCAATGTCCTATCTTGTGGCAGTGGTGGCACTCTGCCTCCTTTGGGTTAGGGCAGGGTTTTGCAGGATCAACTTTGGTCCCACTAGAAGAGGCACCATCTTGGGGCTTAACCTTGCGATGGTTCTTAGACGAAGCCTTCCTCTTCTTTCCCCTTCCTTGTCCAATAGCCAAAACAGGAGCAGTGGGTGGATTGGGAGTTGGTGCAATAGACTTGTCCTTGAAGTTGCTCTCAGTGACCCTCAAGATACCTTGGAGCTTGCTTAGGGTGACCTCTTCTTTGTTCATGTGGTAGGTCATCCTAAATTGATTGTAACTTGGAGGCAAAGAGTGAAGCACCATGTCGATCGCCAAGTCTTCCCCAAATTCAACGTTCAACTTGCGAAGACGGTCGACATACCTTTGCATCTTTTGCAGGTGCATGGTAAGAGACTCTTCATGACCCATTTTAGCGGAAATCATGTTAGTGAAAATCTCATAACGCTCTTATCTCGCGTTTTGGTGGTATCTCTCTAACAAGTCTTGGTGCATCTCGTATGGGTACATGTCCTCATAGGTCTTTTGGAATTCGGAGTTCATAGTGGCTATCATGATGCAATGTACCTTCGTTGCATCACGCTCGTGAGTTTCAAAAGTGGTCATTTCAGCCGGAGTAGCGATTTCAGGGTTGATTTTCTCGAGATTCTCATCGAGGACATACTCCTTGTCCTCATAGCGAGCAATAGTGCGAATGTATCTTATCCATTCGCTAAAGTTCGTCCCATCGAAAGTGACCTTTTGACAAAGGCTTATCAATGTGAATGAACTAGCAACAGCGTTGTTTGCATTCGACATCTACAAATAGAAAGGACAAAGATAGATTAGAATAATAATCCCTAATTATCACCCAATAAGAATATTAGGGCTAGGATCCAACAACAATATTTACATATTAGAAAAGGGATGCCGTAATCTAACATGCAAACAATTTGAAGGTAAGTGAATGACAATTCACTAATTCTCCACCACAAAACATAACTTTAAGTTCTAAATGTATTGAGAATTCCTAGGTTTAGATGAGATTCATTGAAACTTTTCAATGGCATGTTTAAATCTTGATATGCCCCTCTTGTTTGTGACTGGGATACCGAGGATCACAAAGCGGGTGTGAATTATCATGCAAATTCACATGGTGCCTTCATTGTAACGATCACCTATTCGATGTGCCGGTAAATCACACACGCTCCATCGAACTATGATAAACAATGAATCACCCTTTGCCACCTTTTCTTAGAACCAATTAGTGTGCCGGTAAACCACACACGTTCAACTAACTTCTTAACAAGGGTGCAAAGTGTAATTTCATGGGATTGCATCAATTCACTTTTCCTAAAGTAACTAAGATTGGGAAATTTAAAAAAAAACATGTAGTTACTTTGTATTTCATATTATACTTTTAATGAGAGGATGAGGTTGCCCTATCCTACCCGTTCGGCTAACGACCCTCCACCGATCAAGCAAGCGGTAAGTGTGAGTGTACACCCATTAAGCGCCATTTTATAGGCAGGAACCTTATACCCATCTTATAGACCGACTTCGTGAATGAGGCCTACTAACGGTAAGACTAGCATTTTAGTTATACACAAACACACACACACACACACACACACACACACATATATATATATATATATATATATATATATATATATATATATTAATATTATATTAGTATAGGGTTGGATTTTAAACTTGTAAAATTCTAGGGTTTGAAATTTAAATTGTCTAAATTAAACTATTAATCACAAAACATAAATTTCAAAACTTGAGGGCAAGTTTTAAACATTTAAAACATAGAGGATCAAATAACAGACAATTAATTCCATAATTATCCATATTTAATTTATTTAATGATTTCTTGCAAAATAATTTACCAATTTAATCAAAATAATTAATTAATTATCACATAAGGAAATTAAATATTTTATTAATTGATAAATATCTTCAATTAGATCAAGATTATAGTCATATATGTCAAAAAATCGGATTAGGGTTGATCTAATATGATAAAGGCAAGTTTCCATAAGATAAATATCAAAAAATCCCGATTTTGGCCCTTCCTGACGCTCGGACTCGCCAAGTGCCCAACTGGACTCGCCGAGTCAGGCCACCTCGCCGAGTCCACCATGGGACTCGCCGAGTCCATGACTCAGAACCATAAAATTCGAATTTTGCAAGCAAGAAACAAACAATCATGCATCAATTTAATAGAAACCAATCTAAGCTCTGATACCACTAATGGGTTTTGGCCATATTAACATTCCTATGTGCACATACAAACCCTAATGCTTGGATCTAGGTTTCTCTAATTAAACATGCATTGGATCCAAGACTTCCAATAGCTAATAGAGTATAAGAACAATACAAAATCAGACTTAGAAGCTTACCTTGAAACACTTATTTGATCTTCTTATTCTTGGAGCTTTAGAGTCACAAATGTCACTCATCTAATGGCTTACAAACACCAACTAGCAAGAGGATGACTTAGGAGAGAGGAAAGGGAATAGAAATCGGCCAGGGTTTCTTTGCTTTTGCACAGGTGCCGATTTCCCTTGCCCCAAGGGTTTATTTATACTTGTAAGGCTCCTAGGGTTTCACCCTTAAACCCTAATTGGATAACTTTTACTCAAAGCAATCCAAATCCTTTCCAAGATAAGCCCTTGGACGATTTGTGGCTTATCCCAAGCCCTAGAAATCGTCCAACCCTATCCATAAAGGATTTACAGCCCAAAGTGTAACTATCAAACAATTGACAGTTTATACCCTCTTATTTAATTAATCTCTTTAAGTCACCAAATTAATTATAATTAATTTATGACTTATATTAATCAAATAACAATATTATTATTCCTTATATTATTCTCATAATATATTAATAATATTTATTCTCTCATAATAAATCATCCTGTCAAGTTGCTATGGTGAAGGCAACCCAAAAGGACCATGCACAATCAGTTCAAATACTTGCCTAATATAGTTGTAGCCTTAGACACTATTCCAACATATAGTGACCTTGATTCATTTGCAGAAGCTTAAGATTAGGAAGGCTGGTATCATAGAGGGGAACATTAATGGAATCCATGAGAGGTGGAGAAGGAATGAGCTCGTAAAGATTGTCTGTGAGGATTTTTTTTGATTAAACATGAGGAGAACACATGATTTACTTGAGGTTAGATAAACAATGTCTATTCTCCTTTAGTATACAATTATTGTTCACAAACACAACTGAGTACTCCATCCTTCCAAACAACTAGTCCAAAATTCAAAATCAACTCAAATGCTTGAGTTTTTCTTGACCTAGAATCTTTCTTTTTTGTCATAATGATCAACATTAGGGCTTATTTCTCAGAGAAAGAATGGGGGTTTAGTTGTTTGGAGATCTGGAAGCATTATCATATTGTAGAGAGGAACAAACTACAAGTATCCTTACTTCTTTGTAAAAACCCTTGGTCAAAGTCAAAGTTAATGGTCAAAGTCAACAGTCCATGTTGACCTCAAATCGTCGACTACCCTTAGCTACTCGTCGAGTTCCTTGCATAACTCGCCAACTCGTCGAGTCACTACAGTGACTCATTGAGTTCCCAAGGTTTGCGGTCGTAAACTCCTTGGCCGACTCGTCGAGTCTCCTTTGCAACTCGCCTAGTTCATACATGTTCAAAGGTTGGGAAAACCCTGGCCGACTCGTCGAGTCACTCATCTGACTTGCCAAGTCCACGACAATCTTCATCGGACTCGCCGAGTTGACCATGCAACTCGCCAAGTCCCTTCAGTCCTTCATCCATATAGACGCTTCTTCGTGAAACCAAGGCTCCAAACTGTAGATCTAGGATCCTAAGGTGTTGTTATCACGCAAAGTTGCTAACTTTACATGCATGCAAGGCTCTATGGAACTAAAACACTCATAACTAGTATTAGGAGAAGGTTTTGGACATGAAGGAGGGTCAAAGCTTCCTAAAGATTAAGGCTTTATGCCCACAATGCCTAGGGGGGTCAAGATCTAAAACTTTTCCCTTGTGACAAGCTCAAACCCGAAAATGACTCTATCTTGTCCTAGAAATGACCATTTTCTTCCACAAAGGGGAGATCTAAGAAATGGAAAGTAATGGTGGTAGCTTTATACCTTAATCTTGATGCCACAATACAGGAAAGGTTAGATCTACAAGCTCTCTCTTGTCCCAAGCTCTCAACTCTTCAAGAAATGCTCCAATACACTCTCTTTTGGTCTCACATACTCAAGAATAGAGACTAGCTGGCTATTAGGGTTTCTCTGGACGTGAAGGTGATAAGGGAGGCTGGGAAGGAAAGTTAAGGACCTTTAAATAGGGTGCAAAACCCTGGAATTTGGGTTTCATCCTCCATCTCCTACTCGTCGAGTCCCTTCTTGGACTCAGCTAGTTGGTCACTTAAGGACGTGGACCAACCCACTGCTACTCAGCGAGTTGGGCAACTAACTCATCGAGTAGACCTAGAAATCAAGAGGAATAATTACCATAAATTGATACTCGGGAATCAGGGCGTTACAATTCTCCCCCACTTGAATTAGACTTAGTACTCGAAGTCTATTGTGGTGAACAACCTTGGATAGTGCTCCCGCATCTCTGTCTCTGTCTCCCATGTCCACTCGGACCCTCTTTGTAGCAATTATTGTATCTTTCCCAAAGGTACCTCCTTGTTCCGCAAACCCTTCACCCTCCTCTCCAGAATGGCCACGAGCCTCTCAACATAACAAAGGCGCTCACCGACATTAATGTCATCCAACGATACTACCGCCTCCTGATCCATGATGCACTTTTGCAATTGTGAAACGTGAATGATGATGTGAAACCCAACCGAACCTTTTAAAAAGGTCTATCCTACAAGCCACTTTGCCAACTGACAGAATCCAGATGATCCAACGTATCGGAAACCCAACTTTCCCTCTTCCTGAGGCGAACCCTTTGTGCTAACGGGACATTTTTCCCACAACATCATACAAAAATCAATCCACTGAAACATGAACATGATGGGTTTTAGGCACAAGAACATCCTATGTGCTCATACAAACCCTAATGCTTGGATCTAGGTTTCTCTATTGTACATGCAAGTTATCCAAGACTATAAACCCTAGAGCTAGCGTATGATAATCAATATAACATATAAATTAGGGTTTAGATCATACCTTGATTGTTATGTAGCAATAACAATCTCAAATCCTTCTTGTATTGACTTTAGAAAGCTTAGAGTCACAAATGTCACTCCTCTAATGGTTCACAAACACCAAGAGCAAGAGGATGAAGAGGAGAAGAGAACGAGGCTCTCAAAAACGTGTGGAAACCCTAGACCATTAGTTCACCTCGTTTTTGGAGCATAAGGGTTCTATATATAGTGAGGCTATTAGGGTTATCTAACAAGGAAACCCTAATTTGGATGCTTAAGCCCTAAGCAACCCATGGACTCCTTTCCTTAAAGGCCTTGGACGATTTCTAATGGGTTTCCCCATAGAATTCGTCCAACCTTATAATATAAGGCAATGCATGGCCTAATTGTAATTATATTATAATTACAATTCTAGTCCCTTAAGTTTAATTAATCTCTTTTTGGTCACAAACTTAATTCTTATTAATTCTAGACTAATATTAATTAAACAATATGATTTCTCCTTTAATATATTATTCTCATAATATATTAATAAATCATATTTAATCCTTTCTCTCCATAATTCATCCTATCAAGTTGCTTTGGTGAAGGCAACCCCAAAAGGACCATGCACCATCGGGTCAAGTACATACCAAAATAGTTATGGACTTAGACACTAATCCAATAGTCTCCCACTTGGATAAGTCTAATAACTATTATGCGTATGACTTCAGATCCAGATCTGCAATCATAACTTTCCAAAGCCGCTGTCAACTGTGATCCTATCAGATGCGAGTGTCCTTTAGATAAGGGATCATATATTCCTCCATTTTAGATATCGTATGAGACATGATTTCTAATCATTCTCTCTGTACTATTTCTCGACTTCCGATTTATGACGATTGACTAATTGAACAAATCAAATTAGCCCTAGCTCGGCCGAGCATTTATGTTTGTCATCACTAAATCATTGAGGGGCCCAAAGATATCGCTTTTATTCTACTTTGGATAAAAGGAACGGATAAACTTTGATTCAATGCTTGCTTGCACTCACTCACCGAATCGCACACAACAATATGTTTTATGACACCAAGTTACTAGTGCGTTTACATATTATCAATGTGCAACCGATTTGCAAGATACAACTCACACATCTCGGTTTCAAGAATATAAGATGTTATCGTCTCACTAATCACTCATGATACAATTCATGGAGTGATCCAAGTGAGCGTGGGTTTAATCCAATGCTCAAATCATATTCATAAGCACTCATGAACGTTGCAACAAACATTTTCTTATGTCTAATACTCTTTAGACAATCCACACACCAATTCACGACAGTCTTTATTCATACCTACTTCCAACATATGAATGATTGTGGCCCGTTCGAATAATTTGACTGTTCTCAACCAATTAAATTATTCAGGAAGTCAAAACATGCAAAGTGAAACACAAGAATAATACTAATCCCATATGGCCTCAACCTTGAGTATAAATAAAACACCTTTTATTTATCACCATATCGATTACTCATTATTTGTTGTTTCGGGTAATCAACTTTTTACTTGAATTATTATAACAGTTATCCCATGCTCTTAGCGTGCACACAATGTTTAGCTATGGTTCTTACTTTGTGAAATAGATCAAATGAACACATTTCCAATCATACTCATTTCACAACTCCAAATCCTTTTTCACAAGTGAAAAAATATCAAATTCTTGGCACTTGTGGAATATGCTAGATTCTAACATTTTATGCAATGGTCCTTTCATAATGTCATAGCACAAAGTTACAATAACTATTGCCAATGATATTACAAAGTCCTCTATCGGAGATTGTTACAACTTTGCAAAGTATAACTCTTGTTTTCTATAATTAATATTGCTAACTTGCAATACTTTCCATAATAATCATACAATCATAACATTTATGCTCCCACTATCATGATGATTATTATAAACATAACACTTATGCTCCCAATAGCTTTGACATGTATTCAAAAACATACTGACTTTCAGAAACACAATACCTATTGAATTTCTTAAGTTCATGTTTCTAATACTTAATGCTTTGATAATATTTTATCAAGGCTTCTTAAACTTATACACCTTTGCCTTAGATAGCTCATATGTGTGTCAAAACAATTAAGACTAATTTCCAAATCTCACAATTCGAATCATAGAAAGGGATACCGTAACCATAATCGAATTCGAGAATACAATTTTTACAAACACTATCTTTTTAAAATCTCTCTTAGTGAAAGTATTTCCTCACAGTCATTTTCATGAAGGAGGGAATCTTATGACACTTAGATTTTAATGGTGTATTTGTTCCTATCCATGTGAATTTGTCAAAACCAAAGTTTACGACAAATTCAAACTCATATGGACCGAACTTTCTTAATCTTGATTTCTTGCCTTATGGTAGCACAGCTGCCCACCATGTCTTCCAAGTAGTTAAGCAACTCACCTTTTCCTATCAATGTACTTTTAATTGATCAAGGTGCGTTCAAATTAGAACTCATAGAACTCACATGCATAATTAACTCAATTGGAATGGCACAGAAACAAAATAGTGTCAACACGATAGGTTGTAAACCTCAAGTAGTGTGCTAGTGATGATCGATAAGGTTTATTTTGATTTGTTCTTGAAACCTTTCAAGACCATTAAGACTCCCACTGACTCCTTGACATATAAGATTCTCTTGTCAATAAACATTTCTTGACAAACAAATATTCAAGAGTTGGTGTAGCTTTTATCAAAACACTTCATAAATTGGTCCTAGTTGGTCTTTGTCTTATCCAAGACATCACAACTTTCCACATTGGATGAATGTTATAAACCTTCTTAAGACTTATCACTCAATGTCACAATCTTAACTCTAAGAATTGTTTTAGAACGAAGTATGATTGACTTCTTGATTTAACCATTTCTTCAGTTCTTGATTCCTCTTCTTAGACATGCAATTGTACTAAGAGTCACTTAGAGGATCAATTGAGATATGGTTCTTAATCATTAAGACCTATCATAAAGCATAAAAGGTACTCTCCCTTCTTCTTAGAATGGAGAAATTTTTATCTTTCTGCCTACTTGATTCTTCTTATTCGTTCTGCTATTGATTTAAACTTTTTCAATCAATTCAGAATTACACTTAATCTTATAAGTATAATCATATTTACTAAACCTTTAGTAAATCATGCCGAATATCTTGTTACTCTTATGGTGGATTTGATCAACACGCAACTTTGTGTACTCGATCTCCTAGTCCTTTCACTTGACACTTTGTCAATGAATTAATCTAATTTCCAAATATGAAATTTCTCACTCATCGTGCAACCAAGTGCATGATTCCAAGTTTCTGTCCAATTGAAACTTGGGCGATGAGAAACTCTCCCTATTTGGTAAATTCTCGACATTTCCACAAACAACATAATTAAGAATCAAATCCATTATTGCTAATATTAGAAACCTTCAAACATCAATTTTCATGCATGCCATTGCAATGATAAATAAATAATATAAAATCAAAATTCATTTTATTGCGGAAAAATTTGTCCTTACAATGCAATTCAATGAAAAACTGTGCTAATACATCTTTCTTAGCAATCTTATTCTAACTCTAAGTAGTAGCTCAAGAATCTAATCTTCAAGTAATGCGATCGAAATCCATTCCTTCATGGTTAGATTTTGCTCACTTCTTCCCTTAAGCTTCCTTTCTTTTCTTCGATCCTACAAAACATCAATTGTAATCTTATCACATTATGTATTAAGAATCTAGAATAGAAGCTTAAAAGAGTTAGTCAATGGATTTTACCTAAAGCAGAGCCATACGTTTTGACTCTCCCATCTCTTAGATCTCTTAGGTAAATAGGACAGCTTCATCTCCAATGCCCCTTCTCTTGGCAATTAAAGCAAATTAACTCTTTTGGAACAAGACATGGAACTATTTCAGACGTTGCCTTTCTCTTATGATCAAACTTTTTGATTATAGCATGTCTTTCGTTGCCATTGTCTATATCCATAGAGGTCTTGAAGGCAGATTCACCAATCAACTTTGCTTTTCTATTGCGCCAAACCATTGCTAATTCAGCGGCAATAAGCATATAGGTGAGATCTGTAAGGGTCACGTCACAGTTCATCATATAGTACTATCTTACGAACTCACTATATGAGTTAGGAAGTGACTGAAGAACCCAATCAACAGCCATCTCCTCACAGACAACGGATCCCAACATTCTTAACCTATCAATGTGTGACTTCATCCCTAGGACGTGTGCACACACCGACTTTCCTTCTTTATGTTTACTTGCCAAAAGGGCTTGAGTGAGCTTGAACTTTTCAAGTCTTCGAACTTGTGGGTTAGGGAGAATAATTGGAGGAGGTGGAGGAAGTGAAGCATGATCTCTTGTTCCTCGATCGAATCGTGGAAAATCATCTTCATGCGGAATGCTTGTTCCACGGGATTTGGAAGACCATAGTTGTCGTACTTTGACATCTACAAAACGGGAGAAAACAAATTCAAGTTAGTTGATTGATTGAGTCCTTAATAAATCACCCAAATGAGATATTAAGTCTAGGACCCAACACAATATGCTACAACCTAGAAAAGGGATGCCGTAATCTGGTTGCAGAATATTTGAAGGTAAGTGAATGACGAATCACTAATTTCCACCATTAAAAATCAAAAAAGAAATTTAAGTTTTAAATCTATGAAAACTCCTAGATCCTTTGAGATTCATTGAACATTTCAATGGCATGTTTAAATCTCGATATGCCCCTCTTGTTTGTGACTGGGATGCCGAGGATCACAAAGCGGGTGTGAATAACCATGCAAACTTATATGGTGCCCTCACATGTTACAGTCACCTATTCGATGTGCCGGTAAACCACACACGCTCCACCGAACTATGACAAACATTGAGTCACCCTCTGCTGACTTTGCTTAGAACCATTTAGTGTGCTGGTTAACCACACACGCTCCACTAATGTCTTCGCAGGGGCACAAAGTGTAATTTCATGGAATTGCATCAATCCACTTTTGCCTAAGTAACTAAGATTGGGAATTTGTAAAACATTTAGTTACTTTTGTACTTCATTATACTTATAATGGAACGTTTTTTCCTATCCTACCCGTTCGGCTAACGACCCTCCACTAGTCAAGAGTGCGGTGGGTAAGAGTGGATACCCATTCAATCGCCATTTTATAGGCAATTTCCTTAAACACCCCTTATAGACCAGCTTCATGAATGAGGCCTACTAATGGTAAGACTGACTTTTACTCATACATATATATAATGTTAGACTTTTAATGTTATATATAGTATAGGGTGTATTTTACCCTTTTAAAATACTAGGAGGTCAAATTTAACAATTACACTTTTAATTCAATTAAATTGTAAACCTAAACTTTTATGGATTTAAGAAACCTCTTTTAATTATACACCTTAATTAATTAATAAAACCATAAGGGTATGATTTGAACTTTTTAAAAAAATACTAGGGTTTTAGAATTTAATATTCCTAATTAAACCTTTTAATTAACTTTTAAATTCCAAAACTTGAGGGCAAGTTTTGAAACATTTCAAAATATTTAGGTTTAGAATTTAAATATACATCAAAATTAAACTTTTAATCAAAATTTAACTTCCAAAACTTGAGGGCATGTTTTGAAACCTTTTCAAAACATTTGGGTTTCAACTATTTAAATTTCAAAACGAAACTTTTGAGTTCAAATTTAAACTATAAAACCTAAAGGGGAAAATTTGAAACTTTTCATAACACAATGATCAAATAACAAATAATATAAATTAAACAATTAATTTCATCATTATCTATATTTGACCTAATTTCAATTTCTTGCAAAATAAGTTACCCAATTAATACAAATAATCCAATCTTTATCATATAAGGAAGTTATCATCTAATCAATTGGTAATTTTCTTGTGTTTTGGCAAAGATATTCATTAAGAAACAATAAAATTCGTATTTTATAGGTGTAAAACGAATATGGTAATTATCCTTAAGCAAAACAACAACAAAATCCGAAATTTCCTCTGTCTGACGCTCCGACTCGCCGAGTCACACTTTGGAACTCGCCGAGTAGGGCTGACTCGCCGAGTCCAAGTAGTGACTCGCCGAGTCAGGTCGAACAGAAAGCCAGAATTCGATTTTCAGCTACATAATGCGTCAATACAATAGAAACCAATCAAGGCTCTGATACCATTGATGGGTTTTAGCCATAAGAACATCCTATGTGCTCATACAAACCCTAATGCTTGGATCTAGGTTTCTCTATTGTACATGCAAGTTATCCAAGACTATAAACCCTAGATCTAGCATATGATAATCAATATAACATATAAATTAGGGTTTAGATCATACCTTGATTGTTATGTAGCAATAACAATCTCAAATCCTTCTTGTATTCACTTTAGAAAGCTTAGAGTCACAAATGTCACTCCTCTAATGGTTCACAAACACCAAGAGCAAGAGGATGAAGAGGAGAAGGGAAGGAGGCTGTCAAAAACGTGTGGAAACCCTAGACCATTAGTTCACCCTGTTTTTGGAGCATAAGGGTTGTATATATAGTGAGGCTATTAGGGTTATCTAACAAGGAAACCCTAATTTGGATGCTTAAGCCCTAAGCAACCCATGGACTCCTTTCCTTAAAGGCCTTGGACGATTTCTAATGGGTTTCCCCATAGAATTTGTCCAACCTTATAATATAAGGCAATCCATGGCCCAATTGCAATTATCTTATAATTACAATTCTAGTCCCTTAAGTTTAATTAATCTCTTTTTAGTCACAAACTTAATTCTTATTAATTCTTAACTAATATTAATTAAACAATATGATTTCTCCTTTAATATATTATTCTCATAATATATTAATAAATCATATTTAATCCTTTCTCTCCATAATTCATCCTATCAAGTTGCTTTGGTGAAGGCAACCCAAAAGGACCATGCACCATCAGGTCAAGTACATACCAAAATAGTTATGGACTTAGACACTAATCCAATAGAACATTCATGCCTGACCCAATCAGCCTCGGGCTGGAACACCAGACATGCCTACGACGGGTCCAGTCATCCCTAGGATGGAATACCCTCGTATCCTACACACAAATCCCAATTCATACACCTAGTTCAACTCTTCCTGCTACCATATAATGTTTCCCAAACGAAGTCGAAACCTCCCTGGTCCCACTTATCTGTCCACTACCCGCAACACCGGATGCCTCGCCGATTACTGAATCATAAGACCCACACAAACAGCAGTCCCATGCGTCTCCCCAAAAGAAAACTGACTGGATGGAGTTGCTTCCACACCCTGCTATCAGCCTCTGCTAACATAATGAAGGATACATGATACACATTAGCCTCACCTCCTACCTGATATCCAGTGACCCATCTCCTCCTCACTTCAGACACACTATGGCTCTTCTACAGATGAAATCAACCTAAGACATGCCACAACAAATTGAATCATCATCAACATAGCTACCACTACCGGCCTACCAATACGCCACTCATATCCAGCTCATACCACCCTTCGGGCGGGAATACCAATATGCCAAGTCCAATTGATCCTAGGGATGGAATACCCCAGATTGGAATACCAATATGTCAAATCAATTCAACTATCAAGTTGGAATTCTTAGGTTTGGTCGGTCTACCGCCTCAACCCCACTACTCCTTTTGAGCCTCCATGCCTACGACTTTTAGTCGGCCCACACCGGGTATCTTGTCCTACTGCATAGGGCAGGACCGCCTCAACCCTACCCACATAACACATATACACTCAGAACTTGATCATATAACTATCAAAAACCCACCCAAAGCCTTCAGCATAATCCATCAGCATGTTCAATACTTGGGGACAGACCTACTGATTACTATAGCATAGCAGCATGCTGAATACCCGCACACAAATCTACAAACACATATGGAGTCTTCAGCATGACTGGACCACCTTGCCAGGCCTTCAGTCTATTTGGACCACTCTCAGAATCTCCAGCATGTCTGGACTGCCCCTCCGGGCCTTCATCCTGTTTGTACCATTCTCCGAGCCATCGGCCTGACTGGTACACCCCACCGGTCTTCAGTCTATCCAAACCGCTCTAAGCTGTTGAGCGTCTCCATGGACCACCCCTCTTGGTGGTCCTTCCCATGCAGACTGTTCTCACCCACTTGGGGTTCCGAACTCCTTATCCATTCTGTGGACTCTAACCCCGGCCTAACCCTAAGCCTCATGTCAATCGTGATGGGTTTTGAGCATTCTAACACTTCCTAAGTGTACATGCAACCATAATAACCTTGGATCTATGTTTGTCTAATAATCATGTAAAGTTGAATTCCAAGGTTATATTCCTATGTAGCATACATGGGGAACAATTTTTAACTTGAATGAAAGATAGAATAACTTATCTTGTTGTTGCTTATGATCCTTGAAACCTTGTGAGCCTAGCACCCCAAGTGTGATGCCTCAAATGCTTCACACAACACAAAATGCTTTTGGAATGACTTTAGAGAGAATACACACTTCTAAAATCGGCCTAGCCCTTTTGTTTCTTACGTGTAAACGATTTTGGTGGAGAATGGGTTTCTTATATAGTGTTGACACATCTAGGGTTACACCATGTAAACCCTAATGTGTCATGACTCTTCATTTCCATGACCCATGGGTTTGTAACTCCCATGGAGCATCCTATAGATTTAACCCAACTTGATAATCCATGGAGCCTCTTAACCCACTATACAAGTTATGGATGATTTACACAATCAACCCATATATTTAATTAGTTATCTTTTGATCACTTAATTAATTCCAAATTAATTCTTGATCAATACTAATTAAATAATACTATTAATATATTAGAACTTATAATATATTAATAAACCACAAGTGTTATTTCTCTCATTTAGTCTATCCAATTGCATGGTGCCATGAAACCCAAATGGACCATGCCGTGTCGGGTCAAGTACATACCAGAAATAGTTATGGACTTAGACACCTTATCCAACAGTGTCCCACTTGGATAAGTCTAATAACTATAACTGTAATACTTCAGGAACCGAACGGCAATCGTAGCTCTTTCAAGGTCTCTCGGAACTGAGGAGATGATGATATGCCATTTAAGATAAGTGATCATATAATCCTCTGTTCTAGTTATGAGCCGGACAAATACATGGAACAATGTCTTACTTATTGTTCAGCAGTTTGTTTCCCGATTTCCGATTTGTTTGACAAAGAACTTAATTGAACACATCAACTAAGTTTTGACCGGGCCCAGTACATAGGTCAAAAGAAAATCATCGAGGGGCCCAGATATCAGCTTCTAATCCAAGAAGGAACAGATAAACTTCGACTCATATGTTTGTTCTACTACTCATTGAATTATACACAAAAGCACATTTTATAACATCGAGTTACCAATGCGTTTTTGTACAATCAATGCATAACCAAATCATAAGTAAGAAATCATATCTCTAGGTTTGAAGACTTATATGATATTACCGTCTCACGATCACTCGAGATAAATTCCATGAAGTGATTCTAGTGAGCGTCGTTTGATTCCAATGCTCAGAACTTATGAGCACTCTTGATTGTTGTAGCCATGTCCAACACCTTAGACCTCTGCAACCAATCATGATAGTCTTGATTCATACCTACTTCCGACATATGACCGACTGTGGAGGTTTGAATAATATTATATACCAAACATAATTATTCTCGAAGTCAAAACATGCAAAAGAAATATAGTAAACGATCGACAAGAGATAGCAACACTTTACTCATAAATAAAACACCTTTTATTCATCATCTAATGTCAATTACACTTTACAAATTCGAGGTTATCTAACTACTAAATCTAATATCATCCTTCAGCCCTATGCGCTAAGCATGCTGGAGATGCTTAACCCGATTCAGTCCCTTCGTGAGGGGATCTGCTGGATTATCATCCGATGATACCCTATTTGCCACTAGGAGTCATTCTTCTATTCGATGTCTGATAAAATGGTATTTTCTGTCGATGTGTCTGGATCTCTCGTGATCCCTTGGTTCCTTGGCTAAGGCAATTGCGCTTTCACTATCACAGAAAATTTCCATTTGCTTTTTAATAGCTGGTACAACTCCAAGGTCTCCAATGAAGTTCTTCAGCCATATCGCCTCCATTGCTGCCTCGCTAGCTGCAATATACTCTGATTCGCAAGTTGAATCAGCCACTGTCTTTTGCATGGAGCTCTTCCAAGAAATTGCTCATCCATTTAAGGTAAAGACCCAGCCTGACTGAGAGTGGAAATTATGCCTATCAGTCTGAAAGCTAGCATCACTATACCCTACAACTCTCAAGTCATCACTCCCACCGAGGGTAAGGACCCATTCCTTAGTCCTCCGTAGGTACTTGAGGATATTCTTTACCACAGTCCAGTGTGCCTTGCCAGGGTTCCCCTGATACCTGCTTACCATGCTCAAGGAAAAGGCTACATCAGGTCGAGTACACGTCATAGCATACATGATCGATCCTATAGCCGAAGCATAAGGTATTCGACTCATTTCTGCTATCTCAGCCTCAGTACTAGGGCTTTGTGTCTTACTCAATCTGGCGTTACTCTGGATGGGTAACTCTCCTTTCTTGGAGTCCTGCATGCTGAATATCTTCAACACCTTATCCAAGTAGGTACTCTGACTAAGTCCAATTAGTCTTTTACTCCGGTCTCCCAAGATCCTTATCCCTAGAATATAGGCAGCTTCTCCTAGGTCCTTCATAGAGAAACACTTCCCAAGCCAGGACTTAACTTCCTGCAGAGTTGGGATGTCATTTCCTATGAGTAGTATGTCATCCACATACAATACCAAAAAGCTAACTATACTCCCACTAGCCTTGACATATACACAAGATTCATCTTCACTCCTAGAAAAGCCAAATTCCTTGACTTTCTCATCAAAGCAAAGATTCCATCTGCGAGGTGCTTGCTTTAACCCATAAATGGATTGCTCAAGCTTACACAGTCTATTAGGGTACTCTGTATTGACAAAACCCTCTGGCTGACTCATGTAAACATCCTCAGCCAACTTTCCATTACGGAAAGCGGTTTTTACATCCATTTTCCATATTTCATAGTCATTAAATGCGGCTATGGCTAACAGAACCCTAATAGACTTAATCTTTTCCACTGGAGAAAAGGTCTCATCATAATCAACCCCCAGAGTTTGTGAGAAACCCTTTGCAACCAGTCGTGCCTTATAAGTGTGTACCTTACCATCCATGTCGGTCTTCTTCTTGAAGACCCATTTGCACCCTACAGTCTTACGACCTGGTACATTCTCAACCAAGTTCCAAACTTGATTGTCATACATGGACTGTATCTCGCTGTCCATTGCCTCTTTCCACTTGGCTGGCTCAGGGCCTGCCATGGCTTCCGTGTAATTGTTAGGTTCATCCATACCTATCAGTGTCTCATCACTGATAAGTGTATCACCTTCCGCAGTAATATGGAATCCATAGTAATGCTCAGGTGCATTCCTAACCCTTGTGGAACGCCTTAGAGGTACAGACTTGTCAATTGGCTCAACAAGAGTTTCCTCCTCAAGTTGAGTCCTAGGGTATGAAGTTCCTTCACCACTTGACTCTTGAATTTCTTCAAGGTCAACTTTCCACCCACTGTTTCCTTGGCTTATGAGCTCTCTCTCTCTCTCTCTCTCTCTCTCTCTCTCAAGACAACCCTTCTAGCTACAAAGACCACATTTTCACTAGGTCCGTAGAAGAGGTAACCAAAGGATTGTTGTGGGTAGCCGATGAAAATACACCTCTCGCTTCGAGGTTCGAGCTTATCATGAGTCTCGCGTCTCACGAAAGCCTCGCAACCCCAAATCTTGATGTGGTCTAGTTTGGGTACTTTACCAGTCCACATTTCATGAGGAGTTTTAGCATCTTTCTTTGTAAGGACTAGATTAAGGATATGGGCGGCAAACTCTAAGGCATACCCCCAAAATGAGATTGGTAGCGAAGCTCGAGTCATCATGGAACGAACCATATCCAACAAGGTTCAATTACGCCTCTCAACCACACCCTTCAACTGCGGTGTCCTGGGAGGTGTCAATTGTGAGACAATCCCACATTCCCTAAGATAGTCAAGGAACTCTGAACTAAGATACTCACCACCTCGATCGGATCGATGCATCTTAATGTTCCTGCCCAATTGATTCTCGACTTCCTGTTTAAATTCTTTAAACCTTTCGAAAGTCTCTGACTTCTGCTTGATTAAGTAGCCATATCCATATCTACTGTAATCATCAGTAAAAATCAAATAATAATGATTAGCATCCCTTGTGGCATGTTTGAAGGGTCCACACACATCCGTGTGTACGAGATCCAACAAACCTTCACCCCTCTCACAAGAACCTATGAAGGGTGACTTTGTCATTTTTCCAAGTAAGCATGATTCGCAACTATCATCTGACTTTAGGTCAAATGACTCCAAGACTCCATCCTTTTGGAGTTGGCCTATGCGTTTCTTTTTTATATGTCCAAGACGACAATGCCATAATGATGCTTTATCCAAGTTATTATCATTAACAGAATCAATACACAATACATTATTTCCTAAATTATCAACCACAGATACAGTTTCATACACACCATCATAAGGTAATGCTTTAAAATAAAGAACATTATTAAAGAAAGCATTAATTGAACCAACTTCATTATCAAATGAAAAGGTGAAACCTTGTTTATACAATGCATGAAAGGAAATAATGTTTCTTGCCATTTCAGGCGAATAACAACATTTATTCAAATGTAAACTAAACCCACTACTTAGAGATAAAGTATAAACTCCAATCTTGGTGACATGTAAAGCTTTCCTATTCCCCATGATTAAGTTTATTCTTGCATGCTCCACATTCTCACTTCTTCTTAGTCCCTGCAAATCAGAACAAATATGAATACCACAAACGGTATCAAGGACCCAAGAATTAGAATGGGGTGAGTTATTAGATAAGATAGTGTAAATACCTGCATGGTTGGGTTTAACTTTCCCATCCTTCACATCTTGCTGGTATTTTGGGCAGTTCCGCTTCCAATGTTATTTTTCATGGCAATAGAAGCATTCAGCCTCTTTTGGGTCAGAAGAAGGAGTGATGAAACCTTTCTTGGTTCCACTTGAAGAAGAGCCATCAAGGGTCCTAGCCTTGGTACCCTTCGAAGAGCTCTTTCTCTTCTTCCCTCGACCTTTCCTGATTGCCAAAACCGGGGCAGAGTTTGGAGTAGGAGTGTTAACAACCGACTTACCCTTAAGACCTGTTTCTGCGGTATTGAGGAGTCCCTGAAGTTTGCTGAGTGTGACCTCTTCCTTATTCATGTGATATGTCATGCGGAATTGATCATAGCACGATGTTAAGGAGTGCAAAATGATATCTATTGCAAGCTCCTCAGGGAAGTTCACATTAAGCTTCAGCAACCGATCCACATACCTTTCCATTTTCTGCATGTGGTTCGTGACGGATTCCCCGTCCTTCATCATGGTTGTTATGATGGAGCAGATGATTTCATACCTCTCTTGTCTTGCACTTTGATGGTATCTTTCCATCAGATCTTTGTGCATTTCAAAAGGGTAGAAGTCCTCATAGGAATTTTGGAGTTCCGCTGTCATGGTGGCCAACATGATGCATGCCACTTTTGTAGTACCCCTTTCAAGTGCCCGGAAGTCAGCGATCTCCTGGGGAGTTGTAGTGGTCTCATCAATCTCCTTAAGCTCCTTGTCAAGGACATATTCTTTGTCCTTGTAGCGGGTAATCATCCTGATGTTTCTGATCCATTCATTGAAGTTGGATCCATCAAAAGTGAGATTCTCACAAAAGTTCATAAGGGTAAAGGATCCATTAGGATTAGAGCCAGAAGCAGCATTGTTTGAAGACATCTGAAAGAAGAGGACAAGATTAGTTTAGATATTAAGAGAGTCCTTAATAAAACACCCAAATGTAATATTAAGGCTAGGATCCAATCACAATATATTATAACTTAGAAGAGGTATGTCGTAATCCAAGCTATAACATATTTCAAAGATAGTTGAATGACGATTCACCAATTTCCACCATGAAAAACGAAATATTGAACATCAAGTTTTTAATTGGTTCTTAGAAATTCCTAGATTCTTTTGAGATTCAATGAACTTTTCAAAAGCATGTTTCAATCTCGAGTGTGCCCTCCAAGTTTTGTGACTGGGATACCGAGGAGCACAAAACGAGGTGTGAAGTAACCATGCAAATCACTTGGTACCCTTAAAGTTTATCACTCAATCGATGTGCCGGTAAACCACACGCGCTCCAACGATACTATGATAAACCTTAAGTCAGCCTTTACCAACCTTGTTAAGTCCAAGTTAGTGTGCCGGTTAACCACACACGCTCCACCAACGGCTTAAACAAATTGTAAAGTGTAATTTCATGAATTGGCACACATTTTTCCTAAAGTAACTAAGATTGGGAATTTAATAAAAGCATTTAGTTACTTTATAATATTCATCATACTTTTAATGACACTTTAAAAGTCCTTGTCTTACCCGTTCGGCTAACGACCCTCCACCGATCAAGGAAGCGGTGGGAGAGAGTGGACACCCATTAAGTTGCCATTTTATAGGCAACAACCTTATACCCACCTTACATACGGACTTTGTGAATGAGGCGTACTAGCGGTAAGATGACTTGCTCTTATACATACATATATATATATATATATATATATATATATATATATATATATACATATATATATATATATATATATATATATGTATATATATATATATATATATATATATATATATATATATATTAACTTATAATATTATAAAGTATAAGCGTTGAATTTTAACTTTTTAAAATTCTAAGGGTTGGAACTAAAGTTTTAATCAAGACTTTACTTGTTCCAAAACTTGAGGGCAAGTTTTGTAAACTTTCAAAACTTTTCATTTCTTATAACTTATGAGTTAATTGAGTAATAAAATGAAGAGACTTCATTTTTATAACTCATGTGTTCTTTTAATGGTTTTTAATAAAAGTGTGACTTTTTATTTTCCATAACTTGAGGACAAGTTATGGACTCCATTAAAACACATTATGATCATGAATTAAACTACCATGAAGGTTACAAGTAATTCCTATGATCATCTAATCTTCATAAGTTCAATAACATGCATATGAACACTTTCAAGAATCAAAAATTACACTTAAAACTTTGTAATTTTGATAATTGCCATTGCAAATGGATTAGCATAAACATTACACCATCTAAAACAAGTTTTCAAGTACCAAAACAGTTTAGGGTAAGGTTTCTAGTCCATTCACAACAACAAAAGTCGAAAATCTGCATTTTGAGGCTCCTACTCGTCAAGTGCACTAACCTACTCAGCGAGTAGGATGAATTTACACATGAACTCGGCGAGTCCCCCCATGGACTCGGCGAGTTCAACAGGCAGATTGCACAATATCGACTTTTTTCAACAATTTTGCACAAATAACAAACAAACAAGCCTAGGCTCTGATACCACTGATGGGTTTTGAGCATTCTAACACTTCCTAAGTGTACATGCAACCTTAATAACATAGGATCTATGTTTGTCTAATAATCATGCAAAGTTGAATTCCATGGTTATATTCCTAGCTAGCATACATGGGGAACAATTTTTAACTAGAATGAAATATAGAATAACTTACCTTGTTGTTGCTTATGATCCTTGAAACCTTGTGATCCTAGCACCCCAAGTGTGATGCCTCAAATGCTTCACACAACACCAAATGCTTTTGGAATGACTTTAGAGAGAATACACACTTCTAAAATCGGCCTAGCCCTCTTGTTTCATATGTGTAACCGATTTTGGTGGAGAATGGGTTTCTTATATAGTGTTGACACATCTAGGGTTACACCATGTAAACCCTAATGTGTCATGACTCTTCATTTCCATGACCCATGGGTTTGTAACTCCCATGGAGCATCCTATGGGTTTAACCTAACTTGATAATCCATGGAGCCTCTTAGCCCACTATACAAGTTATGGATGATTTACACAATCAACCCATATATTTAATTAGTTATCTTTTGATCACATAATTAATTCCAAATTAATTCTTGATCAATACTAATTAAATAATACTATTAATATATTAGAACTTATAATATATTAATAAACCACAAGTGTTATTTCTCTCATTTAGTCTATCCAATTGCATGGTGCCATGCAACCCAAATGGACCATGCCGGGTCCGGTCAAGTACATACCAGAAATAGTTATGGACTTAGCCACCTTATCCAACAGATCGTCCATCCTTTCAGAAATCCATGGTCTGTTCCCTGATTTTCGTGTCTACCACTTATGCTAAATAATCCGTATACCTGCCGAATGCACTGTCGAACCCTGGAAGCTAATAGAACCTTCAATGGATGATGCTCCCTCTGAGAATTTCTAATTCTCCCCCACTTGGGACACTAAATACTACCTACTGGCGGAGAAACCATAACACAACTCAACCGTTCCTTCTAGGTATCATCACCCTTAACTATGGAACGATCAACCCCTGAGTGAACAACCTCCACAGAATAGCCCTCCTGGCATGGATCAACCGAACTTCAAAGGAACCATATCCGAGTTGAACACTTATGCATCTCCGTCTCACTCTACTTCCCCTGGAATGGTGATCCTCTATCCTAACTCCCCATTCCCACCACCCTTGGAGACTAACCGTCTATAACACCTCGACACTAAACTCTCATGACCTTCCTATATTCTAATGACACATGCAGAATGAGGAGGAAAAATTTCACCATATAATCCTAAATATTAAGATAAGAATAGAAACGTACCCGCAACCGCATCTGGCGCTGACCCAACCTCCTCTGTCGTAAGCTGGAAGGCATGTCCCCGAGCCCTCGGAGGCTCTGCTCTACCCTGAACCGTAACAGTAGTCCTCATGGTGGCAAGTTGTGGACAGTTGGTCTTCACATGACCAAACTGATGGCACTGATAACAAATCCTTACATCTTGAACCATGGCCAACTGTCGACAATCCCTCGTATAGTGCCCCTTGAGGACATGCCACTAGACATGCCAACTCCGGTATGACCCTTCCTGCACTTCGCACAAGTGCGGCTGCTCTGTTCTCCAAACCTTGAATCAACGGTCTTGGACCGCTTCGGTGCCGCATGAAACTGCACCTGGGCCTGCCTTTGCTCTCGCAACTGCAGCTCAATATGTTAGGTCCGAATCTGGATCTAATACTAGTAATCAAACAATCACAAATCGAGAATAACATTAAGATGAATAAGAATTGAGCTTGCACACATTTATATCAAATAACCGTCTGGTACAACTCAAACACTAGCCGTAAACTGACTATCATCCAACCATACAAATAACCAACTCCTAGCCCTTATATACTCGTCTAGACATCAAACGGAGTTTGCGGCCGGAAACACGTTTACGGCTGTAAACGTGTTTACGGCCGTGAACATGAAAAAACAGTAAATAACTCAAAAGTACTATTACAGACTCATAACCAAACAAATCACATAGAAAGCCTAGCTCAAACCATTTATCAGACCCTTCAATCTCCTCCTTGGTTTGGTGCTAGCATGAATTTAGTCCTTGTCGACGACCAACACATCGGATCTCCCCATTGCTCCATGCCACATCTTCTTCTCGATAATTTAAGTCACCATCGCCGTATATTCTTTCGCAGCGGGCTCAAATATTGATTCAGCCACCACAATCTGTTTAGTAGCAAGATGATGTATGTCCCATTTGTGAAATTAAAGAAAATGCCTTTTCTCATAGAGACGGATGCAATTTTCCTTTAACTTGATGACCGCAGCATCTGTGGATTCATCATACACCCAATAAAGCATGGATGCAAGAGAGCCATCAGGGTAATTTTTAAGAACAGGGACTTGCTTAACCTGAGCTATAGCAGGCCACATCACTGATGTAATTGGCTATTTTGTTGAGGTATCAAATACCTTGGAGTGAACCTTGACAACAGACTCTGCAGTCTTCATTGACGGAAACCCTTTGGCTACTTGATCTTCCAAGAAAGATTTGAACTGACTGGCTTTGGGATTTCCTGTTGGATTTGAAAAGGGAGCTTTGGATACCTTAATAAGGTCAACCTTAGTAAAAGAGTGAAAATCATGAGCATCCTTGTATAGTTCCTTATTCCCGCTCTTCCTTCGCACCATAAACATGTTCTGCGTGTCATGGAATCCCCACGACACGATTCCTGACCTATCACCATAGTCATCCCTGAAATTTTGAGTGCTAAGATCGGTAAGAGTAATTCGTGGCTGGTCCCAGGGTGTCTTATGATCTACACTTCTTTTGAAAAGCCATTTGCCTTTGTCATCCTTGGTAAAAGCCTTCTTCTTCTTCTTTTTCATGGAACTCTTTGAAGCATTTGCCCTTGGAGCTTGTTCAGGTTCCACATCACTGATGTAATTGGCTATTTTGTTGAGGTATCAAATACCTTGGAGTGAACCTTGACAACAGACTCTGCAGTCTTCATTGACGGAAACCCTTTGGCTACTTGATCTTCCAAGAAAGATTTGAACTGACTGGCTTTGGGATTTCCTGTTGGATTTGAAAAGGGAGCTTTGGATACCTTAATAAGGTCAACCTTAGTAAAAGAGTGAAAATCATGAGCATCCTTGTATAGTTCCTTATTCCCGCTCTTCCTTCGCACCATAAACATGTTCTGCGTGTCATGGAATCCCCACGACACGATTCCTGACCTATCACCATAGTCATCCCTGAAATTTTGAGTGCTAAGATCGGTAAGAGTAATTCGTGGCTGGTCCCAGGGTGTCTTATGATCTACACTTCTTTTGAAAAGCCATTTGCCTTTGTCATCCTTGGTAAAAGCCTTCTTCTTCTTCTTTTTCATGGAACTCTTTGAAGCATTTGCCCTTGGAGCTTGTTCAGGTTCCACTTCAAAGCGATCCACAATGATGGGAAATCTGATCGGTTGAGAGGTAGTAGGAGCATCAACACTAGGAGCGTATGGAATGGGGGGATCGACCTATGGTTCTTCAACAGTTGACTTAAATTCATCACCGAATTTGTCTTCAAGTTTCTTTTGTAACTCCAGGAAGTTGGCAGCCAAGTGACCATATTGTGTCTAAAGGTCAGCAATTTGCTTAGTCTTCTGAACATTGTCTTCGCGAAGCTCGGCCACTTGGATACCGAGCTCTGTATTTTCAGATTGAAGGTCTACGACCTTGATGACTAGCTCAATATTCCTTTCGTCAAGATCAACATTCTTCCAATTGATAACGTCAATCTGACTTTGGAGTCCATGGAGTGAAGGGTTTCTTCTCTTGTGTTGTCACCTCTAATGAAAATTCCTTTGCCACGAGGAAGTGGTGTAGAGAATTGTTCTTCAGCGAATAGTCGAGCTAACTTAACCGAGGCATCATCTTTGTCTGGCCTGGGAGGAGAGAGGTCTGCTTGAAATGAGGAACCACCAGCTTCAAATACAGTACTGGGACCTTCACTGATAGGTTCGGCTGAGACTATAACATGCGTGATTGTCGGTGGAGTTGTAGCACCTTGAGTCGTCGTACTCTTATTTGCTAGTCTCAAAACGAGTATGTGTCGCTTGTTTGGAGGAGGAGTGGCTTGTGTGGCGGTGAGATCATCTTCCATTGGCATAGATGTAGGTGAAACAGTATCAAGGGGAGGAATCCCTGATATTGTCACCATAGTATTTATTTAGAAGTTTGCAAGAGGGACTCGGCGAGTTCATAGCCTGACTCGCCGAGTAGGGACGGGATTTTTGAGCACGTGTTAGTCGGCAACTCGACGAGTCCATATTCGGGACTCGGCGAGTCTGCTTACCAGGAAGAAACCCTAAATCCCCGGGTTGCTCACTATTTAAGCCACCTTATAGCCCCCATTTTCGCCTCCTTCACCCTCAGAAAGCTGTGAGAAAACCCTAATCCATCCTTGAGTGATTTAAGTGTTCTTGTGTTAAATTTTTGAAGGCTTGAAGAAGGAAAAGAAGAAAGGAGCAAGGAGAAGAGTTGTAGAGCAAAGATTCAAGGGCAAATTAGAGTTCTTTGAGGTATTCTTCAGATTTCCTCCTGTTTTATGCTTTAAACCTCCATTAGAACTCTTCTAGATCTAGTTTGATGCTTTTCGCAAGCCTTATGATTGTATGGATACCCTATTATGTCGAGATATCCTTAGATCTGTTCATTTAGGAGTTGTAGAGCCCAGATCTATTGCCTTTTTGAAGTTACTTTGCATGAAAACCCTAGACCTAGCCTTTATTATGCTTTTTGAGCCATTTTAGCTTCATGGATGCATATGGGCACGTAAAGATAGAATCTTTACGTGCTAATCGAGTTAAGGGAGTCCAGATCTATCAGTTTTATACACTGGATTCAGGAAGAATCGAGTTTTGAGTTGCTGCATGCAAGCGACTCGGCGAGTCGAGTTGCGAGTCCCCGTTTTTCCCCTTTTGATTGATGACGAGTGGAAGCCTGTGAGTAGTAGAGTGGACTCAGTGAGTTAGAGAGCAGACTCAGTAATGGAGGGACTCGGCGAGTTGTTCATACAACTCGGCGAGTCCAAGGCAATCTTCTTAAGTTCAAGAACAACTCGTCGAGTTGTTCATATGACTCGGCGAGTCGGATGAAGATTTTCTGAGTTCTTGGATAGAGAGAGTACTCGTCGAGTCGATGTCATACTCGACGAGTAGCCACGAGTGGGGTTGTGAAATGAGATTAGAGACTCGGTGAGTTGGTGGCCCAACTCGGCGAGTCAGGTCAACTGTGGGTTGACTTTGACCGGGAGAGATGACTTTGACCAAGGGTAAAAGAGTCATTTTACCCCAGTGCAGTGTTTAGTATTTGATTGAGTGTGTTTATGGCCTTGTAGCCGGGGAGATACCGGAGCAGCAGCAGTTAGCTTCCAGAGCCATTCACACAGCAGCCAGGTCACGAGGTGAGTGTTCCTTCCAGTAGTAACGGGTCTAAGGCCTCAATGCCGGCCCGTTTAGCTAGCAGTCAGCTTCAGACTTCGGTCCGATGTAGTAGTTAGTATGTTTGATGCGTTCGTGGTTCAGACAGGGTTATGTGTTTATGCTATGTTCAGTCAGCTTCGGACTTCGGTCCGATGTCAGCTTCGGACTCCGGTCCGATGTAGGGGACGTAGGTCCCGGTCAGCTTCGGACTTCGGTCCGATGTCTCAGTCAGCTTCGGACTTCGGTTCGATGTCCTAGTCAGCTTCGGACTCGGTTCGATGTAGGAGACGAAGGTCCCAGTCAGCTTCGGACTTCGGTCTGATGTATCAGCCAGCTTCGGACTTTGGTCCGACGTAGGGGGCAAGGCCCCGGTTAGCCGGACTTCGGTCCGATGCAGTGGGCAAGGCCCAGTATGTGCTTTATATGTTATTGTGTGGTATGTGGTAGTTTGAGGGAGCTCACTAAGCTTCGTGCTTACAGTTTCAGTTTTGGTTTCAGGTAATTCCGCAAGCAAAGGGAAGAGCTCGGGATGATGGCATCGCACACACACACCACAACTTCAGTTTTTATCCTGGGAGTTGACTCAGTTTCTTAGATATGTTTTGATACAGTTGTGACACAGTTTTCTTGTTACAGTATTTTAGTATGGTTTTGAGATACGCAACGCATGGTCTTATTATGATATACTTAGTTTTATGATTTTTGGTTATATTAAAAATGAAATTTTCGGGTCGTAGCAGAGATCAGTAGTAGTAGAAGTGACTTGGTGGAGTCAAGGCAGTTCTTGAGGAAAGTACGGATAGATGTGGAAGGTAGTATGGGCCCGTACTACTGAAAGCAGAGGATCCGTACTCGAATCAAGGAAGGCCGAGACAAGACCAGGAAGCTAGTAGTAGTATCAATGATCCCTTGAGATATTTCATCTTTCTGATGTCGTTGTGATGTGTTTCAGTATGGTGGTTTTGTGTTCGAGACCAGCAGCCGGCAGTGGAGGTGCCGGGGAGGGATCAGGTTCAGGCTCGGGAGACGAACGTATGGATGAGCAGACCAGAGAGTTTCTCTCTTCAGAGATTACTCGTATCATTGTAGAGCAGACTCCTGTGATCTTCGGTTCGACCAAGGAGGGTATCCTAGAGCTGATGGACGAGAGATTGGGCACCTTCCATGCCGAGGTGGCGGCCATGATGGGGTCGTGCACCCTTACATTCAGGGAGTTCAGGGCATGTGGAGCCCCGGACTATCATCGGGCGCGGGACCCCATAGCGAGTACTAGATGGTTGGCGGATGTGGCCAACGCATTCCGCACTAGCCGGTGTCCCGAGGGGGGCAAGGTCAGATTGGCGTCCTGTCTTCTGAAGGACAGGGCACGGGATTGGTGGGAGGAGGTCGAACATACCATTGGAGATGATGCAGCATTGGATGCCAAGACCTGGGCTGATTTCTCTACCAGGTTCAGGGCGGAGTTTTCACCAGTTATTGAGGTGCAGCAGCTAGCCAGGGAGTTTCAGGACCTCACCCAGACTACAGAGACCGTGGCGGAGATCACCGCCAAGTTCAGGGAGAGGGCTCTTCTTGTTCCTTAGTATGCGGCCGATGAGGAAATGAAGAAGGCCCGTTATCATGAGATGTTGCGGAGCGATATCCGCCAGTTTGTGAGCCGGTCCAGCTGTAAAACGCTGGATGACATGATTGCTAGGGCTCGAGAGAGGGATATTGATCTCGAGATGGAGAAGAAGAGGAAACCGGAGGCGGTTTCGGGTTCAGGAGGTTCGGGAAAAAAGCCCAAGGTTTCAGATCACAGGTCCAGGTCTCAGCCGAGCCACAACCGATGTGGCAAGTGTGGGAAGATGCACGATGGGGTGTGCAAGGCAGGGAGTTCCGGCTGTTTCAAGTGCGGTCGGACTGGGCATTTGAGTAGGGATTGTACGACTCCTGCTACTGCTGTTGCAGCATCAGATCTGATTTGCTTTCAGTGCAATCAGAGGGGACATAAAAAGTCCCAGTGTCCGATTTTAGCTGCAGTAGGTAAGGTGGTTGCACCTGCCCCTGCTACCTTGAGGATTACAGATGGTCGGCAGGGCCGAGCTGAGGTGCTAGTGGCGAAGAGTAGAGCATTTCAGATGACAACAGAGGAGGCGCGAGCGACTCCTGATGTGGTGACGGGTATGTATCTTCCCTTCATCTCTTTATTTTATTGATTGATTATTGCTTATGATTGTATGTTTTATATAGGGTCGTTCTCTGTGAACGACATTTCTGCTATGGTATTATTCGATTCGGGGGCTACCCGATCATTCGTATCGCTTGCGCTTAGAAAGAGATTTAGCAGAGCTCCAGGGGAGCTGGATTGTCCATAAGAGGTTGAGATAGCAGATGACAGGACCGTGAGGGTCGGCAGAGTGCATAGAGGGTGTTCTCTTCAGTTGTTTGATGAGCAGTTCTCAGTGGACGTGGTTCCTATTCCCCTACGAGGGAATAAGGTTATTGTGGGCATGGATTGGCTAAGCCCCAATGGGGCGGTGATTGATTGTGAGCTTCAGCTAGTGAGGGTCTGCAATCCCAGTGGGGGAGAGTTAGTGATTCAGGGCGAGAGGCCACAACGCGGACTGACCTATTGTTCCGCCACAAGGGCGAGGCGCTATGTTCAGCAGGGTTGCGCCAGTTATGTAGCTTACGTCTTGGATACCCGGGAGAAGGGCAAGATGACAGTTGATGATGTTCCGATTGTGCGAGACTTCCCGGATGTATTTCCCGAGGATTTACCAGGAATACCTCCCGAGAGGCAGGTTGAGTTTAGGATCGACCTGATTCCTGGTGCGGCTCCGATAGCCAAGGCACCATATCGCCTAGCTCCCCCTGAGATGCAGGAGTTGTCTACGCAGCTGCAGGAGCTGTTAGACAAGGGTTTCATTCGGCCGAGCAATTCGCCTTGGGGAGCGCCGATCCTGTTTGTGAGGAAGAAGGATGGGTCGCATCGTATGTGTATAGATTATCGGGAATTGAATAAGGTAACGGTGAAGAACCGTTACCCACTTCCGAGGATAGATGATTTTTTTGATCAGCTTCAGGGAACGTCTTGGTTCTCCAAGATCGACCTACGCTCCGGTTATCATCAGATGCGGGTTAGAGATGAGGATGTACAGAAGACTGTTTTCAGGACCAGGTATGGTCATTATGAGTTTGTGGTGATGCCATTTGGGCTCACCAATGCCCCAGCCGCGTTCATGGATCTCATGAATCGCGTGTGTAGGCCGATGCTGGATCGGTCGGTGATAGTATTCATAGATGATATTTTGGTGTATTCCAAGATGCAGGAGCAGCACGAGGAGCACCTACGGGAGGTGCTGGAGGTTTTGAGGAGGGAGAGACTTTTCGCAAAGTTCTCCAAATGTGAGTTCTGGTTGCGCGAGGTGCAGTTCCTTGGTCACCTCGTCAACCAGAAGGGTATTTTGGTAGATCCGGCCAAGATAGAGGTTGTGATGAAGTGGGAGGTCCCGAAGTCTCCATCTGAGATTCGGAGCTTCCTAGGGTTGGCAGGGTATTATCGGAGATTTATTCAGGATTTCTCCAAGATAGCAGTGCCGCTCACCCGACTGACCAAGAAGTCGGTGGTATTTCGTTGGGGGCCTGAGCAGCAGGCAGCGTTCGAGACCCTCAGATAGAGATTGTGCGAGGCTCCGATCCTTACCTTGCCAGAGGGAGTAGAGGACTTCGTAGTCTACTGTGATGCCTCGATCACAGGTATGGGAGCAGTATTGATGCAGCGAGGCCATGTGATAGCTTACGCCTCGAGACAGTTGAAGCCTCACGAGGCTAACTATCCTACCCATGATTTAGAGCTAGGGGTGGTTGTGTTTGCCCTCAAGATTTGGAGGCATTATCTTTATGGGGTCTGTTGTACTATTTACACGGATCACAAGAGTTTGAGGTACCTCATGGATCAGCCGAGTCTGAACATGAGGCAGAGGAGATGGTTGGATGTGCTAAAGGATTATGATTGTGAGATCCTTTACCATCCAGGGAAGGCCAGCATTGTGGCCGACGCCCTAAGCCGAAAAGTGTCGGCAGCCCCTATTAGAGATCTGTGTTTGAGGATGACAGTGATCACTCAATTGTTGGAGCAGATCAAGGAGGCTCGGGTGGAGGGCCTCAAGGAGGAGAGGCAGAAGTGTGAGAGGATAGTGGGCCGAGTAGCCTCGTTTGATTATGACAGTCGGGGATTGCTGACGCTTCACGAGAGGGTGTGAGTACCGTACTGGGGTGGAGTACGGCAAGTCTTGATGGAAGAGGCTCATAAGTCTCGATTTTCTATCCACCCAGGGGCGACGAAGATGTATCGAGATCTTCGACCTGATTATTGGTGGCCCTGCATGAAGCGGGACGTCGCCTGGTATGTTGAGAGATGCCTGACCTGCAAGAAGGTCAAGGCGGAGCACCAGAGACCTCACGACAAGATGCAGCCGTTAGACATTCCCGTGTGGAAATGGGAGGACATCACCATGGATTTTGTCACCAAGCTTCCCAGGACCGCACGAGGAGTGGATTCGATATGGGTAGTGGTGGATCGGTTGACGAAGAGGGCTCATTTTATCCCGATCCAGGAGAGTATATCGGCAGAAAAGTTAGCCGATATCTATGTGCGGGAGATCGTGGCATGTCATGGAGTGCCGGTATCGGTGGTGTCAGATCGAGATGTCCGTTTTACATCCAGATTCTGGAAGCGGTTTCACGACGAGATGGGTACTCGTCTTCATTTCAGCACCGCTTTCCACCCTCAGATGGACAGGCAAAGTGAGAGGATGATTCAGACTCTTGAGGACATGCTCAGGGCATGTGTTCTAGATTTTGGTGGCAGTTGGGATACGTACCTTCCGTTAGCGGAATTTTCGTATAACAACAGTTATCATGCGAGCATTGATCGACCTCCCTTTGAGATGCTTTATGGGAGGAAGTGCAGGACCCCGATTTGTTGGGGCGAGGTGGGTCAGCGAGTCATTAGAAGCACGGAGGTGGTGCTCAAGACGACCGAGTTGATCTAGCAGGTCCGTAGTAGACTGCAGACTGCGCAGAGTCGGCAAAAGAGTTACGCCGATAGGAGGCGTTCAGACTTGGAGTTCCGGGTGGGTGATATGGTTCTTCTGAAGGTCTCACCTTGGAAGGGTGTCATCAGGTTCTGGAAGAGGGGCAAGTTGGGTCCCAGGTTTATTGGTCCTTACAGGGTTTTGGCCCGGGTGGGTCGGGTTGCTTATCGGTTAGATCTTCCTAAGGAGCTTGGTCAGATCCACAACACTTTCCATGTGTCTCAGTTGAGGAAGTGTTTGGTGGATGAGTCAGTAGTCATTCCCCTAGAGGATATTCAGGTTGATAGCAGCCTGAATTATATTGAAAGACCGGTCGCGATTCGGGATCGGAAGACAATGACCTTGAGGAACAAGGAAATTCAGTTAGTGAAGGTGCAGTGGCAGCACCGGAAGGGGTCTGAGTGGATGTGGGAGGCTGAGGAGGAGATGAGAGAGCACTACCTGGAGTTATTTGTAGATTCAGCCGAAGCAGACTTCGAGGACGAAGTCTGAGCCAAGTGGGGGAGAATTGTAACGACCTGTCTCCGGTATGATGATTCCATAGTATTTATTTAGAAGTTTGCAAGAGGGACTCTGCGAGTTCATAGCCTGACTCGCCGAGTAGGGACAGGATTTTCGAGCACGTGTTAGTCGGCGACTCGGCGAGTCCATATTCGGGACTCGGCGAGTCTGCCTGCCTGGAAGAAACCCTAAATCCCCGGGTTGCTCACTATTTAAGCCACCTTATAGCCCCCATTCTCGCCTCCTTCACCCTCAGAAATCTGTGAGAAAACCCTAATCCATCCTTGAGTGATTTAAGTGTTCTTGTGTTAAATTTTTGAAGGCTTGAAGAAGGAAAAGAAGAAAGGAGCAAGGAGAAGAGTTGTAGAGCAAAGATTCAAGGGCAAATCAGAGTTCTTTGAGGTATTCTTCGGATTTCCCCGTGTTTTATGCTTTAAACCTCCATTAAAACTCTTCTAGATCTAGTTTGATGCTTTTCTCAAGCCTTATGATTGTATGGATACCCTATTATGTCGAGATATCCTTAGATCTGTTCATTTAGGAGTTGTAGAGCCCAGATCTATTGCCTTTTTGAAGTTACTTTGCATGAAAACCCTAGACCTAGCCTTTATTATGCTTTTAGAGCCATTTTAGCTTCATGGATTCATATGGGCACGTAAAGATAGAATCTTTACGTGCTAATCGAGTTAAGGGAGTCCAGGTCTATTAGTTTTATACACTGGATTCAGGCATAATCGAGTTTTGAGTTGCTGCATGCAAGCGACTCGGCGAGTCGGAAGAACGACTCGGCGAGTCGAGTCGCGAGTCCCCGTTTTTCCCCTTTTGAGTGATGACGAGTGGAAGCCTGTGAGTAGTAGAGTGGACTCAGTGAGTCAGAGAGCAGACTCAGTAATGGAGGGACTCGGCGAGTTGTTCATACAACTCGGCGAGTCCAATGCAATCTTCTTAAGCTCAAGAACAACTCGTCGAGTTGTTCATATGACTCGGCGAGTCGGATGAAGATTTTCTGATTTCTTGGATAGAGAGAGTACTCGTCGAGTCGATGCCATACTCGACGAGTAGCCACGAGTGGGATTGTGAAATGAGATTAGAGACTCGGCGAGTTGGTGGCCCAACTCGGCGAGTCAGGTCAACTGTGGGTTGACTTTGACCGGGAGAGTTGACTTTGACCAAGGGTAAAAGAGTCATTTTACCCCAGTGCAGTGTTTAGTATTTGATTGAGTGTGTTTATGGCCTTGTAGCCGGGGAGATACTGGAGTAGTAGCAGTTAGCTTCCATAGCCATTCACACAGCAGCCAATTCACGAGGTGAGTGTTCCTTCCAATAGTAACGGGTCTAAGGCCTCAATGCCGGCCCGTTTAGCTAGCAGTCAGCTTCGGACTTCGGTCTGATTTAGTAGTTAGTATGTTTGATGCCTTCGTGGTTCAGACAGGGTTATGTGTTTATGCTAGATGATATGTTTATGCTATGTTCAGTCAGCTTCGGACTTCGGTCCAATGTCTCAGTCAGCTTCGGACTTCGGTTCGATGTCCTAGTCAGCTTTGGACTCGGTTCGATGTAGGGGACGAAGGTCCCAGTTAGCTTCGGACTTCGGTCTGATGTATCAGCCAGCTTCGGACTTCGGTCCGATGTAGGGGGCAAGGCCCCGGTTAGCCGGACTTTGGTCCGATGCAGTGGGCAAGGCCCAGTATGTGCTTTATATGTTATTGTGTGGTATGTGGTAGTTTGGGTGAGCTTACTAAGCTTCGTGCTTACAGTTTCAGTTTTGGTTTCAGGTAATTCCGCAAGCAAAGGGAAGAGCTCGGGATGATGGCATCGCACACACACACACACCACAACTTCAGTTTTTATCGTGGGAGTTGACTCAGTTTCTTAGATATGTTTTGATACAGTTGTGACATAGTTTTCTTGTTATAGTATTTTAGTATGCTTTTGAGATACGCAACGCATGGTCTTATTATGATATACTTAGTTTTATGATTTTTGGTTATATTAAAAATGAAATTTTCGGGTCGTATTTTTGGGTCGTTTCATAGAAGTTGTTATTTCCGCCTCTGGATTAGAAAAAGTAGGTGCAGCTTTGAGAACGTCTTCTTCTTCTTCCCTTGCCTCAGTTGTCACATGAACAACTTTGTTGACACTGTCGAACAAGCTGTCGAGGTTTACTCCGGTCAAATAATCATCATTGCTACCAAAATTCAATGGGATATCATCCTTATCAAATCCCGTGAGGTGAACATCCTCAAGCCCTTCATCATCGATTCATGTTCCCTCATTGTAATTACTATGTACTTGAACAGATTGTAATTCGTGTTCATCATCGAATTGAGCTTTTGGATCTGGAGTCTCATTGTTTTCGTGATCTGAGACAGTGATGATAAATTCAGAAGACACTCTTTCAGATGAAGTCGGCTCAGATAGAGTTTTCTCAGAAGTTCTATGAGATTCAGAAGACTCATTAATCTCAGCAAACTGTCCGAACTTCACCAGAGGATGCAGACCTTGAAACACTACCTTGCCCTTTCGATTCTGTTTGATAAGGCCAACAGTGTGAGGGCCCAAGGATTTTGTGTCCGTCTTATCACCAACTTTGACCATATCGGGAAATTGATCATTAATGAAAACTTGAATAAATCTGGGATACATTAAAAACGCATCTCTATTTCCCCGATTCATGGCGCCAATGTTCACCAAGAATTCATCAAAGACATACTTCGAGAAATTGAATTTTTTGCCGGAGGCCAAGGAAACAATTGCTCCTATATTTCTGATAGAGATCTCATCTGCTCCTGATCTCCTTCCTGACATGCAACTGATGAACACATGAGCCAAGAATCGCCAGTAGGGAGGCAGAAGCTTCTTCACAATTGGAGGATAAGAACCCTCGTATCCCATCCTGTCAAGGATTTGTGGAATTTCTTCAGCTTCAACTTCAGTAGGATAATCAGGTTCATCAAGGATTAACAAGGTGTCTCTGATATACTGCTCTGAAATTATGATCTTGCAATTTTGCACCATTGCTTCAACAGTCAGCTCTTTATTCATCTCTGTCACCTTAGCTGATCTCCAGAATTCTTGAATAAGATTGTCATAGATAACAGGATTCACCGTGATAGCGTGAGCCAGACAGCATTCTCGTAGTCGGTACATCATTGACATAAATTCTATGTGGGCCACTGGTGCATCATCCAATACGATGGCAAGGTTATGCATCTCAACAGTCTTAAGATACGCCATTATCTGCACTAAACAAGCCAAGTAAGAAAACAAAGTATTTAAAAATAAAATACTCAAAGTTTTCTTAATTTTGCACTAATAACAAATCTGCAAGAGTTTACAGTCGATGAAGAGAGGAGACGGTAAAGGAGTTTACAGGAGTAAACTCTTCCTTATATACCACTTGAGTTTTCGACTTTCCTTACACAGTTAGATTATAATCCCAAATAAAATTTCAAAAATAAAACTTTTTGAGGATTATTAAAGTAAAAGTAAAAGTAAAAATAAGAATTATCCTAATTTCAAAAATTTAAGAAAAATTTGACACATAAGAATAATTAAAAAAAATAAAAATAAAAATAAAGAAAAATAAAGATAACCTCAAAAATAAAATAAAAGAAATTTTAACAAAATAATACACATAAGTAAACTTTTGACTTTATCTTGTGATACTGGGATCAAAGTTGTTAGACAATCTTTATCCACTTGTCGGTACCTTTCATATTCACATCTTTGTCTGGTCGATCGTCGGTATTGTGATCCACTTAAACACGAAAAATTGTGAAAATTTTAGGAGATAATAATAATTGTAAGACAAAGTGATCCTAAGATCCTAGATATCATATCTGATCCTAATTCCTTAGATACTATACCTTAGGGAACATTCATCTGACGACAACTAAGTGATATTGTTGTCCACCTAAATTGAGCAGCGAGATCTATAGACAATCTTTGAGTGTTCAATTTTAATTGTACTGGAACATGTTTCTCGCTTCCAGATATGCCTCAGTAATCAAGGACTTCTAGAGTACTCCTTACATCGGATGAGCAGACCATCATTAGGGGAGAAGATAGATTCAAAGTATTATCATTTATAGTGGATATGTTGTGTACCAGGTCGGATTGTTAGTTACACAAAGGAGACAACATATGGCTAACAGATAAGAGGAATTTCATATATATATATATATATATATATATATATATATATATATATACATATATATAATATACAGAGAAATAGAGTTGCATGTGTTACAGTCCAGGTCGGATCTCTTCCAATCACGCAGAGGAGGTAACATATGACTGAAAGAAAGAAAGAAAGAAAATGATTTTCTATAGACCTAATTTATCGGAATTTACCAGTTTCCCCATCAATACCGGAATTAAGGACAGAATCCGCACATGGAGGAAAAGTTAAACCAGGGTTCCAGATACGGGTTCAATTACTGTGACGAGTAGATTCCCATATATATCTCCCTGCTCAACCTATCCGAGCGCCGTATTGTCGGGCTAAACGGATCTAACTAGGTCAAGATATGCCAAGTCATTTAATTTCTTAAGTTCAACTTTGCCTAGTCATGTGCATTTAGAATCTTTCGTGCCTACCGACGCATCAAACCAGAGCACATACCCTTCAACTTTGGGTACATTACGCAGACTCAGGTTGCCTATTATCACTTGATAATATAACTTCCCAAAACATCTCCTTCAACCACATTTCATAACCAACATATTTTTGGATTTTCTGATTTTCTAATGTTTTTGGGTTTTTGAAAATTTTCTAATTTTTTTGTTTTTTTTTATTTCTCCCCCTAAATTTGTGCGTAGAAGAGAAACGAAAGTAAATGCACAAATTTAAACTATTCTAAAACAAAAATTAATCCTCAAAACGAATCATTTTCAAAAATCCTACAAGCACATCGAATCGAGCCGGATGAGCGAACGCTCATAACAATCTCTAATGAAATGAATTTTGATGTCAATGTGCTTGGTTTTGGAATGTTGGACATGATTTTTAGTGATTTGAATAGCAACCTCATTATCAAAGTGAATTAGGGTTTCTAGATAGTTCAAACCGTAGTCCAACAGCTGATGTTGGATCCAGATAACTTGAGAGCAGCACGCCGATGCAGCAACGTATTCCGCTTTTGCTGTAGAAGTAGATACGGTATGTTGTTTCTTGCATTGCCACGACACCAGTCTATCACCAAGGAACTAACACCCTCCCGATGTTGATTTCCTGTTAAGCTCACAGCCTCCATAATTACTGTCAGCAAAAGCATATAAGTCAAATTCATAATTGTTCGGATACCAAAGACTCAGTTTTGGGCTGCCTTTGATATACCGAAAAATCCTTTTGACAGCAATAAGATGTGAAAGTTTAGGATTAGCCTGATAGCGAGCGCATTGACACACTGCAAACATGATGTTGGGATGACTTGCAGTGAGATTCATCAAGGAACCGATCATCGATCTATAGTGAGTTTGATCTACGGATTTGCCATCAATATCTGGAGTCAACAGGGGTCTTTCAGCCATGGGAGTCGATGCAGGCTTTGCGTCTGAAAATCCAAACTTCTCAAGAATATTTGCAAAATACTTTGCTTGGTGTAGCAAGATTCCGGTTGAATTCTGTTTGACCTAAAGCCCCAGAAACATGGTCATTTCACCTAGAGAACTCATCTCAAATCGCTTCTTCATTATGCCTTCAAATTCTTTGCAAAGCTTTGGACACGTGGACCTGAAGATGATGTCGTCAACATAGATCTAAACCAGTATTTGATCATCACCCACATGCTTGATGAATAATGTTTGATCAATAGTGCCGCGAGAGTAGCCGTGTTCGAGCAAGTGCTTTGTTAGAGTGGCTTACCATGCTCGAGGAGCTTGTTGTAACCCATACAACGCCTTGTCCAACTTGTAGACATGATTAGGGAACTTTGAGTTAACAAACCCAGGGGTTGATAAACGTAAATTTCTTCCTTCACCTTGCCATACAGGAAGGCAGTCTTGACATCCATTTGGTAGACCGTGAAATTCTTGTAAGAAGCATATGCGAGAAAGATTTGAATAGCTTCCAGACGAGCCACCGGAGCATACACCTCAGTATAATCAAGACCCTCTACTTTTCGAAACCCGCGAACCACCAACCTTTTTTTATTTCGTACGATTACACCAGAATCATCTTGCTTATTACGATAGACCCAACGCGTGTCAAGAGACCGTTTGCCCTTTGGTAACTCAACCAATTTCCAAAGCCCGAGCTTTTCTAACTGATTTAGCTCTTCATGCATCGCATCTACCCAGCTGGGTTCATTCAAAGCCATTTCAACATTTTTGGGATCTATTTGAGAGATAAAGCAAGAGTAAAGACATTCATTTACGTCTCCACTCTGACTTCTGGTTTTAACTCCATCACCTAGCTGGCCAATGACATTTTCGATCGGATGATTGCGTTGAATTCTAGAAGGTATGTCTTGGCTGATATCATTGAGAGAAACAGGAAGAGTGTGAATGTTGAAACCTCCATCATCTGCTGATTGAATCCTATTAGATGACTCTGCTATGAACTCATTTGCAATTTCTTTAGGAAAGAGGAGTTCCATAAATGTTGGATTGACAGCGGAAGCATCTCTAGACATGAACTGTCTTTCAACAGGTGTAAGAGGTGTAGCTTCAGCATTAGGAGTTCCAGTCGGAGCCTTAGACGTTGGACTAGTTGGTTGCATAGAAGACTCCCCCTCAGATGGAGCAGAGGACTCCCCCTCAAATGTTGGGGGTCTGTAGACAACCTCTTCATCTTCGTCTTCGTCTTCAAAAACATTCTTCAAACTAGAAGGAGATCCACTTGAATTATCTGAAGACACATTGAAAGATCTGAATAGCGATGTGTAATCAAATAACCATTCGGGACCCACTCGAGTGTCTGTTTTATTCTCCTCCAGCTAGCGCATGTCATAGGATTCAACGATCTGCTTAGTCCTTTTGTTGTAAACCCTATATGCGTTGCGCGCAGCATACCCCACGAAGTAATAGTCACCAGCTTTGGCATTAAATTTAGGGTTGGATTCTAAGTGAAGAAGGGTGCAAGGGCAGCCAAATACACGGAAATGGCTGATAGAAGGCTTGTGTCCATAGAGAATTTTGTACGGTGTCTTCATCTGTGCTTTGTTGATTAGAACACGATTTTGCACATAGCAAGCAGTGTTAATCGCCTCGGCCCAAAAGAAAATAGGTAGTTTGGAGTCACAAATCATGGTCCTTGTGGCGTCTTTCATTGTTCTGTTTCTCCTTTCAGCAACACCATTTTGTTGAGGCGTGTGAGCAGAGCTATATTGACGCATTATTCCCTTTTCCGCACAAAAATGGTTAAGAACTGCATTCTTGAACTCAGTTCCATTGTCGGTACGAAGCGCCTTCACTTGTTTATTGGTTTGCTTCTCAATCATCACAATGAACTTCTTTATCAGATCAGCAACCCCCGCTTTGTTGGATAAGAAGAAGACCCACGTAAACCAAGAGAAATCATCAATCACAACTAGACAGTATGAGCTTCTGTTGATGCTCAGGATGTTGACCGGACCAAATAAATCCATATGCAATAGTTGGAGCACTTGACTAATTGAGTTGATTTTCTTGGGCAGATGTGGTTTCTGATGATGTTTGCCTTGAGCACAGGAAACACACTTTTCAAATGTGATAAAGTCTCTGACAGGGAGGCCTTGGACCATCTCATTTTTCGCAAGACGATTCAGGTTTTTCGCGTTAGCATGACCGAGTCTTCGATGCCACAAATTTGCGTTTTGTTCGGAGACCTTTGAGAATAGACAAGTGACTTGTTCAGGTAGGTTACTGTTCATATCAATAATGTAAGCATTCCCATCCCGTTTAGATTTGACTAGAATCCATTCTTCAGGGATGACAATTCCTGGCTTGAGAATCATACACTCTTTATCAGTAAAATGGGTAGAGTAGCCTTTGTCGCATATTTGGGAAACGCTCAACAAGCTGTGCTTTAACTCGGGAGCGTAGTTGACATTTTTGAAGCTCAACAATCCATTCGTAACAATTCCGCGCTATGTGATCTTTCCACCATCTCCGCCCGCAAAGGAAACATAACCCCATTAAAAGATTGAATTTCGCTTAGTTGGGAGATATCTCCAGTCATATATCTGGAGCAGCCACTGTCGACGTACCAAGGATGAACGACATTCCTCCGCAACGGTCCCTACAAAATGAGCGGAATCATTTAGACTTAGGAACCCAGGTCATCACTATCCTGGGCTTCCCTTTTGGTTTCTTTGAATCATTTTTCAGTATCTTCAAATTTGGATCTTCATTCGTACTTTCTTCAGAGGATTTCAATGATGAATTACAAAGAGATTTAGGCTTCCATTGATATTTAGGTTTTACAAAATTATCAGTTGGTTTTGAAATTGGTTTCTTAAAGGTTTGCCTTGAGCTAGGTGAGCATTTTCTGGCCCTAAGATATTCAATGCTTGAATTTGGTCCGCCCAGTCAAATGATTGAGCAACCATAGATGTTTCTCCATTAGCTGTAGCTCCTGCATGATTTTTTCCCACTGCAACCATCTGCTTGTTGTTGTTGATTTTGTGATCTAGTTTCGGGCAATCACGAGCAAAATGACCTGGCTCGTGGCAGTTGAAACATCTCAGCATTCTTTTATTGAATCCCACCTTCTTGTCAGCATTCATGGCCCAGTTGTTTTTCCTGGTCTTCTTGGCAAATTGTTTGGCTCTGAAAACAGCCATGGCAATTTGCCATGTGATGTCCATTTCCTCCACATCTTCAGGATGTATCTGGTCCAAATCAGAAAATGATAGCTGAGGTGGAAGATCTCCAGCTACAAAGGCATTGTAACAGTTAACTAGCCCAGTGGCTAGAGCCAGATTTTGATCAGATTCTTTGGTGTTTGAAGAAGAGGCTTTAGCTGACACATTGGGAGCAGAAATGGTTTGTGGAATAACAAATGGCACCTTTGAAGTTTGATGGTGAGGGATGGATGGTGCAGCATTTAAGGTTTGAATATGAGGTTGTTGAACTGCGAAAGCTTGTCCTGAGGGAGTCATGAAAGATGATAGAGCATTGCTGGATGAAACTACAAGATTTGCAGTAGAGTATGAATTCACATGGTTGATTTCTCTCTATTTGTTATGAATGTCACAGGCTTTCATGACCGCCATGATTTTTGCAAGAGAGAGGCGATTCAAATCCTTGGTTTTCTTAATCACAGCAACATTCATATCCCATGATCTAGGAAGAGCATTCAGAAGTTTCTTGTGGATTTCTGACTTGGTCAAGAAAGTCCCTGAAATATTCATGGCAGTTGTGAGTGTAGTGATCCTTTGCAATTGAGCTTCAAGAGTCTCTCATGGAATGTAGTTGAACATGTTGAATTTCATTCTCAGCATGTCCTACCAACTCTCTTTCATATCTTCATTGCCCTCATAGACCTCAATAAGTGCTTCCCATAGAGTTTTAGCTGAAGTGTACTCACGAAAGCCTTAAGCAATATCAGGAGATAATGTCATGGTTAAAGTGGCTAATGCTCTTTCCTGTTCCTCAATCAATTCAAAATCCTCATCAATGTAGTTTTCAATAGATTTGTCAACCAATTGACCTCCAACTGTCACAGTGATTCTGGCAGGATCTCTAAGAATGCTTCTCCAGATTTTGAAATCTTTCATTTTAATGTATTTCTCTATTCTGTACTTCCACTCGGGAAAACCTTCAGCAGACATTAACCTTGGGATAAGTGTAGTAGTGCCCATAACAACATCAAGTTCTTGAAACTGAGTTTGACTTTGAGTATCCATTTGAAATTAAAGTAATTTAACAGCTCCAAAGAGGTTTATGGTTTTTAAAAATTAAGCTGATTATGACAGTAAACGGATTTACGGTTGATGAATTTGCGACCGTAAACTGGTTTACGGTTTAAGTTCACGGTTTCTGAGTTTACGGTTTCTAAGTTTACGATTTCTGAGTTTATGGTTCTTCGATCCTGATTACGGTTTTTGAAGTTTAACTGTTTACGGTTGATGAGATTCCTCCTTTTATGGGCGTAAGCTAAGTTTACGGTTAGGTAGTAAACTCACAAACAACCTTCAAAACATGATTTTAAGATGCAATCCGTCCCTTCAAAGCCTAGAACGTAGAAACTAATGCTCGAACAATGAGAATGGCAGCTTAAACACTCAAAATCTCGATCGAATGACTTTTTGATACCAATTTCTGCTCTAATACTAATTGTTAGGTCCCGATCTGGATCTAATACTAATAATCAAACAATCAAAAATTAAGAATAACAATAAGATGAATAAGAATTGAGCGTGCACATGTTTATATCAGATAACCGTCTAGTACAACTCAATCACTAGCCGTAAACTGACTGGCATCCAACCATACAAATGACCAACTCCTAGCCCTTATATACTCATCTAGACAGCAAACGGAGTTTGCGGCCGTAAACACGTTTACGGCCGTAAACGTGTGTCGTGAACATGACAAAATAGTAAATAACTCAAAAGTAATATTACGGACTCATAACCAAACAAATCACATAGAAAGCCTAGCCCAAACCATTTATCAGACCCTTCACAATCTCCAGCTCCCACCGCCTGGCGACCTCCTGTAAATCCCGTAACATATCATATCGTTGGGTAGCAACGAATTGTCAAATGTCATTCTTGAGCATGCTCAGTTATCGTGTCATCTGAGCCAGCTCAGAAGAAAACTCTGGGCAAAACATCTCCCTCTCACTGAACATACGGGAGATCTCCGTCACCGACTCCGAGTCCTGCTTCAACTCCAAGAACTCCTGAGCTGGCCTGTCATGATCGACCAGGGGAATGTAACGGGAGCGGAAAATCTCCCTAAACTGGTCCCAAGAAACTGCAACTCTCCGCTCATCCAAATAAGACCCTTTCATCAACCTCCACCAGTCCTTCGCCCCTGACCTCAACATGTTCCGGGCACACCAGACCTTCTGGTCAGTTAGGAACATGTGAAAAAGCACCCCTTGATGTCTGATAGCCACCTCATAGCTATGATAGGGTCCTGAATTCCATCAAAAGTCAGGGGCTTCGTGTTGTCAAAGTCCCGGTACTAGAAGCCCTGACCGACTCCTCCCCCTGTCACTGCTACAGCCGTTTTAGGTGTCACGGCAGCCGTCTCAGCTAGAGCTGAGTATCGGTCATCAAAATACTCCATCATAGCGGTCTTGATAGACCCAAGTAGCTCCAGAATCTGACGGATGATCTCCCTGACTTGGTCCTCTGTCAATGCTAGTCCATCCAGACTGATGACCTCGGGTGCTGTTGGGGCACCCTGATCATCCTATACTGATCATGATCCGGATCCCGTCACTAAACGACCTGTAACCACCGTACTGAAAATGTAACAGGAAGATATCAGACATTCCGCACAACGATGAGGAATCTAACCCCAACCACACCCTATGGGTTGTGACTTCCTTGCTACGTGTATGGGTCTTGTGCTTTCAGTAGTACATGCCCATACTACCTTCCACGCCTACCCATATTTGTCTCAAGTATCATCACAACACCCTAACAAAATACATAAAGATAGTGAGCGCTCAATCCTCTCTCCTAGAGGAAAGCTAACCATCTCACAACTGATCTACCGGTCCTACACAATCCACCCCTCCATGAAACTTCCATCAACCTTGTAGCACTAGTGTATGCTAGCCATACATAATGTTGGACCCTATAGACTTTCGAATATCCAATCCTACCCAAAGTCCCCAATCAGACAAGAATAGAACATAAGGCCAAATCAAACATTCTCAGGATATAAGATCTTAATCATGTATAACTGTGATTCATACACGAAAAAAATACAGTAATGATGTCAATCTCATATAAAGGAACCCCTAAGCTAGCAGACATCATGTGATTAGACAATTCTTATCATGCAATTCCTGAAGATCCCTAGCCTAGTACTAGCATGATGTTCTAACATATCACAATATCAAATAACCGTATGGTATTTTGGGGTCTATTTACTGGCTTTGACTGAACGTACACTTGCATCCTCTCTTACTTATTTTGAAAACCATTTAAAAATCATTTTGAAAATCATTCCTTGATTTGAGAATGGATTCACACGAAAGTTCCTCCAATTCACTCAAACCAAGGCTCTGATACCAACTTGTAACATCCATAACATTCGAGCCAATTTAAAACGTTTAAAACCATTCAATTACTACAATTTGTTTTCAAAATAGTTTAAACATCAGAGTTCCCAGAAATCATATTCATCAATCGAGGAAGTGTACGGTCACGCCTTCACCTTCCAGCGGCCATCCAATGAACCTGAAACAATAAACTAAAGTTGTAAGTTCGAAAGCTTAATGAGTCACCCCCAAAATACCAACGCCATACAGAGGACCATATCATATAAGTATATAAGTAACAGAACAACCATGCATCACGAGTCTACAATGTGACTGGTCCACCCGCACCGGGCCTTCAGTCCACCTGGTCCACTATATGAGTCTACATTATGACTAGACCGCTAGCACCGGGCCTTCAGTCTATCTGGACCACTCTCCGAGCCTCGGCACATCTGGACAGCCCTCACGGGGACTTCAGCCTAATCGGACCGCGCGTCGGGCCTTCGACCTGACTAGGTGCCCTCCTGGACCTACAGTCTACCCGGTCCGCCCTAGGTATGTTGGCCTACAACACGAAGCAGGAACCGCCTCAACCCAACCCCATAGTAATCAAACAATCATGTGCATAGAAATATCATACGCTATCATGTATATAACAGATAATCATACCGATCTAACAGATCACTAAACAACAACCATCCTCTAACCAGGATACCGACCTAACTAGTCACTAACATAACATCATCCTATATGCCAGGATACCAACCTAAACCATGCCACTAATATAATACCATCCTATCTACCAGGATGCAGATCTCGTAGATAAAAATCCGATAAAGGGTCTAGGTCAATAGTCCATGTTAACCTTAACTCATTGAGTACCTTAGCTACTCGCCGAGTTCCTTGCACAACTCCCCAACTCACAAGAGTGACTTGTCGAATTCCCAAGGTTTGCAGTAGTAAACTCCTTGGCCGACTCGTCGAGTTTCCCTTGCAACTCTCCTAGTTCATACATGTCCAAAGGTTGGGAAAACCCTAGCTGACTCGTCGAGTCACTCATCTGACCCGTCGAGTCCACGACAATCTTCATCGGACTCGCCGAGTTAACCACGCAATTCGGCAAGTCCCTTCAATCCTTCATCCATATAGAAGCTTCTTCGTGAAACCAAGGCTCCAAACTGTTCATCTAGGCTCCTAGGGTGTTGTTATTACATAAAGTTGCTAAATTTACGTGCATGCAAGGCTCTGTGGAACTAAAACACTCATAACTAGCATTAGGAGAAGGTTTTGGACATGAAGGAGGGTCAAAGCTTCATAAAGCTTGAGGCTTTCTGTCCATAAAACCTAGGGGAGTCAAAATCTGAAACTTTGCCCTTGTGACAAGCTCAAACCCGAAAATGACTCTGTCTTGCCCTAGAAATTACCATTTTCTTTCACAAAGGGGAGATCTAAATAAGGAAAAGTAAAGGTGGTAGCTTTATACCTTAATCTTGATACCACAATACTGGAAAGGTTGGACCTACAAGCTATTTCTTGTCCTAAGCTCTCAACACTTCAGGAAATGCTCCAATACACTCTCTTTTGGTCTCACATACTCAAGAATAGAGACTAGCTGGCTATTAGGGTTTCCTTGGACGTGGAGGTGACAAAGGAGGATGGGAAGGAAAGTTAAGTACCTTTAAATAGGGTGCAAAACCCCGGAATTAGGGTTTCATCCTCCAGCTCTAACTCGTCGAGTCCCTACTTGGACTCGGCGAGTAGGTCACTTAAACATGTGGACCAACCTGCTGCTACTCGGCGAGTCAAGCAACTAACTCATCGAGTAGACATATAAATCATGAGAAATAATAACCACAATTTGAAACACGGGAATTGGGGCGTTACAATTAGTTTGTAAATTTCTGTTACAACTTCTATTGATTTGTTTTATTTTTCCATGGAAGAGTATTTTTATGACATTAAATTTAATGTAAAGGATTGTATTTTTTGTATATGATATTTTATTTTCTATTATGAGACATTAAATGCAAATTTAATTTGAAAATTATTAAATCTATAAATAATATGTTTTAAACATTTAAAATTATGATACGCAAAAAGGTGTGTCATCTTCATTTAAGACATGGGATTTTTTGACAGGGGCTTTAATGATACGCAATGCGAGTCGTAAGGTTATGACACGCAAATGTGTGTCGTCTTCCTTTATGACAGGGTCTTCCTTGATACGCATTGCGTGTCGTAAATGAGCGTCGTAAATGCGTGTCATAATTACGCGTCATAAATGTGCGTCGTCTATAGACGACGCGCAAAAGAGTGTCGTCTCTCGTTAAGACAAGGCCTTCCTTGACACGCACTACACGTCGTAAAAGGTTGTTTTTCCAGTAGTGAAATCAAGACTGTCATGAATTGAATTGTAGACTGTCAATAGGAGTTAGACATTGCAATTAGATTTGCTACAATGATCATGAGTACATACAAAATGAGATTTTGAGTAATGGATAAACCTACGCACAGAGAATTACTTTATGAATTATATTATGAGTAATTATGAGAAGATAATACTTTTATTCTTATATAGAGATATATGAGTTGTAATTTACATTTTGGTTGTACATTGGGGTTACGTAAACGCATCAGCAAGATGATGCTATAAACGTAGTGTCATGCATGATTTGGTGAGTAAAAGATACAAGCATATAAGTTGAAGTTCACTCATTCCTTTTTCCCTAACGGGAGAAGCGATATCTTTGGGCTCCTCGGTGATTTGGTGCAGACATTATAGTGAGGGGCCTAGCCAAGACTGAATTGATGTGTTTAATTAGTAGTCTTATGAGGTCATCACAAAGCCGGAAATCGGGAAACATAATTTCAGACGAGAGATTGATTGTAATCCATGTCTCATGTCCATATAATATCTTGAAGAGTGGAGAAATATTTTATCACTTATCTTAGGGCCGATGTCTAATCAGATCATTGTCTGCTAGTTGCTTTGGAAAGCACACTTTATTGTTTGATTTAGAAGTTGTATTTGTAATTGTAGTTACAGACTTATCGAAGTGGGAAACCGATGGATTAGGTGTACAAGCCAATAACTAAATTCGTATATACTTGAATTAAAAGCAAAGTCCTTTTGGGGTGCCCTCAAAACTTGTAACTGACTAGAATGACTTTTGGAGAGAGAGGATGATTTGTTGATTTATATGATTAGTAAATAGCAATAAATTGTTTGTTAATATATTATGTGATTAATATATTAATTAGAAATAGTATTATTTAATTAATAATTAATCAGAAATTAACTGGAATTAATTTGGGATTAATTGGATTAATTAAAAATGCAAGGACCAAAGTTGTATCTTTTTTAGCTTGAGGTGTATATAGGTGATCTAACTCTTTTTCAAGTGAGATTAAGAATTATCCTCTTGTGATAGTGGTTAGTGGAACATGCAAGATAGGGCCAGTTAGGCGAGCAGAATCAAGAAAGAAAAAAAAACTCATAGGAGTTCAATAGTTGAACAAGAGAATAATTCTAGAGGATTCCTAGGGTTGGCCAAAATTTGGGAGCCTCCTTAGGGTTTTTAGAATTTTCATGTGGATAATATGGATATTAAGGAAAATAGATCATGTCAGATTTGAAATAATATTTTTTTTTTATTTCATATTAGGGTTATCTAGGGTTTTCTTATCAGTTATAAATAGGACCTTAGCCATAAGATTTTTGGCCAACATTTGATACCAAAGGAACAACCTAAAATCTCATCCCCTCTCCTCACTCCTCAGGTGTTCTTATTGCTAGGATTTGGGTACAAACCATCATAGGCATTAGATTTCTGGTGCTTGCTTTCTAAGAGCTTTTTGAAGAAGGATTTGGTTGATTATTTGAATAACAATCAAAAGGTATGCAAACCCTAATCCCTTGTAATTTTCAATTGTAGTAGGGTTCCTTTAGGGTTCTTGATGTTCATATATTGTTGTTATTAATAAAGAAAGCTTAGATCCAAATAGGTTGCATGTGAACTTTAGGGTTAATTTTTTCCGCCACATATTTTAATTATAACCTGTAAAACCCATAAAATAATACATGATTGTAACCTATCTTGCAAAGTCTTTATTATCCTCTCGCTCTGGCCATCGGTCTGGGGATGATGGGCTGTACTGAAATACACTCTAGTACCTAATTCCTCCTGAAGTTTTTGCCATAATCTCAAAGCAAACAAATTGTCACGATCTGAAATGATAGATAGTATTAGCCCATTATGTATAACTATCTCCTCCATATACAACTTGGCCAAATTTTCTAACCTCTTATTCTCCCTAGTTGCCAAAAAGTGGGCGCTTTTTGTCATCCAATCCACTATCATCCAAATCATGTCATTACCTCGCGAAGTCTTCAGTAACTTTGAAACAAAATCCATCATAACTTTATCCCATTTCCACTCAGGAACCTCTGACTGCTGTAACTCACCGTAGGGTTGTTAGTGATCAACTTTGACTTGCGCATGAGTCATGCATTCTGACATGTATTTCACTATCTCTCACTTCATACTCGGCCACCAGTAGTTGGCTTTTAGGTCTTGATACATCTTCGCCATAGTTGGATGGATTAAATACTTCGATTTATGCGTTTCTTGTAATAGTAAATCGCAGACACTACCCACCTTAGGGACCCATAATATCCCCTGAGAGGTCATAAGTCCTCGACTATCCTCACTCAAACGAGCCTGTTGCTTAACCATTACCTCACATTTCAAATGGTTTTTCTTCAAACACTCAGCTTGAGTAGCCTGTTACTACTCAAATATACCAGTACACAGCCAATTCCATATACTATAAGTGATATGACACCCTCGTCTCCTTACGAATCAGAGCAACATCTACCACATTTGCTTTTCCCATGTGGTAATTAATCTCCCAATCGCAATCTGCAAGTAGCTCTACCCATTTTCGTTGCCTTATATTCAACTCTTTCTGGTTCTGGATATGTTGCAAGCTCTTATGATCTAGATATAGCATACACAATGTTCCATACAAGTAATTTTGCCATAACTTGAGTGCAAATACCATGGCTGCCATCTTTAAATTGTGTATCGAATAATTTCGCTCGGCGCTCTTCAACGGGCGGGAAGCGTAAGCGATCAATTTCCCCTGATGCATAAGTACACAACCCAATCCTGAATACGATGCATCACTGAAAACCACATATAGCAAGCATTTTCACATAGACAAATTGAATTTGTATTTCACATAAAATCATTTACTTTGATATATACTCAAGAATTATGCATGTACCCACCTAGCTAGTTAGTAGAGGCTAACTATTGACATGGCTTCACGCTTAACACTACTTTCCAAATTATGACCTTATAAAAACCTTATTTCGTTATGTAAGAATACTCTCTTAATCACTGTCGTTACACACTTCCTTTATTTATGAGTCATCACTCGGATGTTTGGAATTTTTGACAAAGAAATGCTACACTTCAGGTTGTTTATACTATAGTGATATATGCCGACATGCTGACTAATGCAATTTCCCAATCTTAAAAACTTATGTAATCTCAATCTTCTTTATTTTAACTCCTTTTTCTATATACTATATTTATTTAAGAGGAACTTTCAATTTTTCCTTTTTTAATACAGAACGTTTAACCCAATATATCTATTTATATTCAAATTTTCAAGTGTGTCATACTAACTTAACTAAGGAAGAGGTTGTGCGTTGCACACGCGAAACATTTTTTGTTGATTTTTGGTGGGTTATGTACACGAAAATCCAGCAACGTTGTGCAAGGCAAATAGGGAAAGTTTATTTGCCTAAGAAGAATTTTTTTTATATTAGATAGTTACACATCCTCCATATGTTGTCCACTGTTTGACATATAATTGAAAAACAATGGTACATTACCTAATCTTAAGTAAAAGCTTGAGCATAAAACTCAGTTACATAACAAAAGGTTACATCAAGAGCTAACACTCTTAGGGGCTGTTTGATAGTTGCTGGTTGAGTAAGATCTGACTGAGTCAGAATTCTGACCGAGTCTAGCTCTGAGTGTAACTTGGATGTTTGATTATGTATCTGACTGACTATGTTGAATGATGAAAATGACTGTACTACCCTTTTGTTCTATTACAACAATGTACTTTAAAAAAATCTAAATAATTACAACAATTTAACACATCAAACTTTAACATCTAAAGATTTGACTAAACATTTTTACAATTATTTAACATACCCATTGCTATATATTGTTTATATTGGTAAAAAAAAGAGGCAAAGTACGTTGGTATTTTCTATGCGCTTTACTAAACAAAAGTTTTTAAACAAATATTCAAACTCAATATCCCTAAATTGAAACATAAATTACATCTCCAACTATAATAAATTATAAGAATACAACATTTCATTTCATTACATCTTGAACAATCTGTGGTTGCCACACCTTCAAGTCATTGATAACAACTTTTGATCTTATCATTCTCTTCAACCAATGTAAGTTGAATCTCAATGCTACAATCAACATTTCCCTCTCTCTTCTTACATGAATTCATTCTAATTGCAAAATCTTGAATGTTTGAATACACAAAGTTGTTTTTCCATAATTCATTCCAATGCTACCCTTTTGGATATCTAGCACCTATAACCAAAACACCTTTCAAATATCACATTTATAGTGGTTAGAAAAGTGTAAAGCTAGTGAGAATGTATGAGTGGCAAAAGATTCTAAGTTTTACAAGTGTGAAGCTAGTGACAATGTATGTACTGTTTGCAACAAAAGCAAGGATTGATGTACATGAAACCATTTCACCATTGGCAACATTTATCTCATATTTTCCTTTTAACACCATTTTCACATCATTACCCCCAACATTTTCCATCCTTGAACACTCCTACATAGGAGATGTCTGAGCAAGAATCCAACATAAAATGTGACAAATTAAATACTCAATGTAAGAACAAAAGCAGACATCAAATTTAAGGTCTTAAGTGACAACTAAATTGATAAAATTTTAGGTCTGATTTAGAGAAGTACCGGCATATTGATATACATAAATCCAACTTTTCAAAAAAAAAAAACAAAGAAATTAAAAGATCACCCGATTTCTGAAAACAAATATGAGAAATACATGTACCTGAAGTGTTGTTGAAGGCACTGGTGGAAGGTGTTGGCTTAGGAGCAGCGGAGGTCGATAGTTGTGCTTGAGGCGTCGGCCGCAGCGAACATGGAGATGGTGTCTCAAAAGAACGTGGAGGACCGAAGGTGGTGTCGCAGTTGAAATTCATATAATCGACACATTTGAAATTAAAACATTTGATTTTGTGATACAATCGGCACATTTGATTTTGTGAAATCGACACAATTGAAATAGATAGAAAATCAGAAAAAAAAAATCGACAAATAATGGATTGCAATTGAAAAGAAATTGATGGAGGTGGTGCAGTAGAACGTCTGGAGAAAGGCGTGAGAAATAGTGTGGGCAAGGAGAAGGAGAAGGGCAAATAAGGGAGAATGAGATTTCGTTTCTGGTCCGCGACATTTTTTTGAACGACCGAGTCAGGAGTATATGGACCGAGTCAGTGGCTTAAATGGTTGTATCAAACAAGCCGACCGGACCGAGTCAGCCAAAATAGTCTGACCGGACCGGGTCAGACTCAAATCAAACAGCCCCTTAAATTGATTACATGCATATCAAGGTGTTTATGCAGCAATAGATGGTAATCTGCAGCCTCTGATTTGTCCTTTCGAATCCTCCTATTAATGTCGATATTGTCACCAACCTCTGTATCTATGGAGCCTTTCTCTACAAAGATGAAAAAGGTAAAGGATCAACTAAGCTGCAATTGTGCCAACTCCAACACCTTTGTTGCATAAGGAAAGCAAAAACAGAACATCCATTAATAAATTAATATTTCATGGTGTTTTTTATTTAGATTATATGGTATTATTTGAAAGCATAAATAAATGTTATTTAAGACTATTAAGATTAACCAAACACCTAATTTTTGAAAAGCAACCAAAAGACATTTATGTTCTATTGTAGAAGATAGCCACTATTTGTATAATTTTAACTGATAATTGATAATTCTTATATATGTTTATAACTTTGCCAGTGTGTTACCCTATTAGCTTCGTCACATAAGTGAAAGATATCATCCACAAAATGTTAGTGTTTGGTTATGTAAGATATATCTTGATATTATTTCTTACTTACAATAGCAATGTACTTGTATAAACATCAACCGTATTACAATTTCCACCTAAAGTGTCCATGATCAAGTTCACCCGTAGCAACTGCACCACAGTAAGGGGTGCAGACCCTGAAAAATTTCCATACCCATGCAATTATGTAAATGCAATTTACAAAACATATGAAAAAGAAAGACTAACAAACTAACATGTAATGCAAGCTAAAACAAAATTAATCATCAATAAATATCAATCACGATTACGTTAGTTTGTTCTTTTACGACATATACATCACATGACATCATATCAGCTTCTTCTTACCAATATATTACATATGGGATCATTTTTTAATTATCTCATTTCTTTTATACTAAAGTGACATGAATATGAGTCACAAACATACCTATGTTCCTGCTATACCTAAAGCGAATCCGATTGCATTTTACATTTTAACTTTAAGATATACAAAAATGGATGAAAAATGGAGAAAGTGAGTATTATTAATATTTAAATCGTCAACTCTTTTAGAGTGCAAACCTTAGGTAAACCACTAATCACCTGCCTAGATTTACCCGCCCCAACATCTATTCCTCCCACTAATAAACTGAACCATGATAGTCAAAATTCCAAATAAAGTCAAATCAAAATGTTGTGATACATGAATGGAAATAATGAAAATAAAGAAATAATTTGTTATGACATGCCAACTGAGGGATTTTGGAAGCTTTACGAATGAATGCAACCTATATTTTTAATAAACATACACTTAACTCTTTTTCTTTCTCATTTGTTGTTATTGTTGCCTTTTTAGGCAATCTCTTCTTCTCTGTGGCTGCTTTCTCACTGTCATACAACCAAAAATGACATAATAAGGAAATATTATATATGATGTTAAAAGACAAAGAAATGGTTGTAGAAATTAAAAAAAAGATTGATATGATGCTCATTGCTAATTCAGACAAATTGGAGAGAACTTACCTGCTAAAAGGTAAAATCATCACTATTTTATGTCTGATCCATAATGGTGTCAAGAAAATTATTGAATCAGATCAGTAACATTGCAGTATCTATTGTCTATAGCCTAGAAGGATAACTATATTTGATCAAATGAAGTAATGTAACTATGATGGATCAATCTCAAATCAATGCATGAAATATGCTTGTTTGTTGTCAAAACAAAAATTCAAACATGAATCTCAACAATAAATTATGGAGGACTGAGACTTTTACATATTTTAACTTTCAGTGATGAATGAAAAGATTTTAAAATTTAGAATGTCAGGGCAAGCAGTGACACAATTCTGTTGTTGCTTTAAGCAACAACTATCTATTGGAAATGGAAGAAAAAAAAATCAAGTAAATGAATAAACATTACTCTCAATATTAAACCCTGCAAATAATCATATTTTAATCAAATGTCAAATAACTAATTGCCCATTTTAATAAGCAAATTGTAAAAAGCGACCAAATTTAAGTAATCAGCCTTACATACAAATGGAAAATATTTGTGGATTTTAGAGTCGAAAGAACAGATATTTGTAATCATCCTTCAACTTGACTTTATCATGCTTCATGAAGCCCTAATCACCCTTAAAAATAGTAGAGAAAAAAAATACCATCATAAAAGTAGATAAAGTAACCTTACCTCTCACTAACTCTGATTGGTCATTCCTACGGTGTCGTCAATGGTGTTTCCGATTGACGTAGATGGAGCTCTATGCATGTCGGTGATTTTTGCGATGGTCTTGACACCGATTAGAGAGAATTGGGGAAAAACATGGAAACATTCGATCGGGTTAACAAGTTAGATGAAATGGTCACTGAAAAATCATGAGAATATGAGATTTCCGATCAGGTGTAAGAAGAAGCCGAAATCCGACGATTCTGCACACCAGTCGAATGAGTGTAGGTCAGAAAGAATATGCGATTCAGAGGTTGAAGGAGGCGAGTTAACAATAAAAAAGGGGGAAACGGTAAATCAAGAATATAGCAATTTTGAGACGATAGGTGAAGTGAAGTGGTGAGGGTCTGGGGAAGATGAATTGAGATAGTGGCGGTGGAGAAGAAACCGGAAGAATCACAGATGGAAGCATCTAATTCGGTGAAGCGGTGGCAGGTTAAAAAAGTCAACCAATAACATGGATGAACTGTTCCTAAGGGGACTTATAATTTAATATATTATATAATGACTTAGCATGACTAAAATTTGACACGGATGTTTCTTAATTGAAGGAAGATGTACGCACGTTATTAATTAATTGAAGATCTATCGTTAACCACACATGTTCGATAAAAAGAACATAATGAAAAATGTGTGTTTTCATGGTTAGCTTAAGGCTCACGTTTCTTCTATATTAATAAAATGGATTTTTTTTTTATAATTTTAGTTACTACTTTTTAATTTTAAACACTTATCCTATCAAAACCTTTCGGTAACTTCAATCTAGAAATGCAAAAGAACAGTAAGGTTGGTAAGCCTAATGACTCTTAAAAACCGACCTCATTTAGAATCGAAAAATGATGCTTAGACTTTGGATCGGGTGAACCAAGTCATGGTTCTACGATAACATTTTTGCAAATCATGCAAGGGCACATGTTTGAATTATTTTTTACATATATTAATTGAATTACATACATAAATTCACCTTTTAAATTTATGTATTAATTCCATTTAAATAATCTTGTTTAAATCTGTGTATTTTTTTTAAATTTAATTAATCATTTAAAATTTTCAAATTTAAATTCTCTTTTTAAGCAAAATTAAAAATTTAATTAATCCTAAATATTCAAATTTAAATTCTCTATTTAAATAATGTTAAGATTTTAATTAATTTTAATTTTTCAAATTTAAATTCTCTATTTAAATAATATCTAGATTTATCCTATTATATATTTAGGTTTAAAACTTTTTAAATAATATTTAAAACAATAGGCTTTTTTTAATTCGAAAAAATACTAAAACATCTGAAAACATGAAACACGAGGTCGCGTCGCGTCAAAGTGTGGGTGTGTTGCTTCCTGAGATTAACAGGTTTCTAGATTTTGATTTTTTATAAGCAGTGCTCATAATTAAAACCTAAAGGCTCTGATGTCACTGGTAGCTTATATTACATTTATACACATATAATTAAGACAACGAAATCAACTAATTAATCTTTAGTTGTACATGCACCATAGGATCTAGGTTTACTAATTATAACAACCTACTTCAAAAGTAACTAAAGAAAAGTAAGAACACTAACCTCTTGATCTTTTGATTGAGACATTGTGATTGAAAACTCTTGCAAAAGATGAAGGACCGAACCTATAATCCTTCTAATATAGTCAGACCCAAGATTCCAAGAAAGCAAATAAGAAAACCCTACGAAGGGAATTTTCAAATTTCTATATCCCTACAGAGGGGATAAAATTTCAAACTAAGAGAGTTTAGAGAATGGGATGATATTACCATATTTATGCATGTTTTTAGGCAATATTTACTTATATTTTTATACATATTTTGGTTATTTGCATTGAATAATGATACTTATAAGCTTTAATTGTACATTGCAGCCAAATAGAAGCATTTTTGGAGAAAAGGAATAAAATCGACAAAGATTGGAACTTTGGAGGCTTGGAGAGTAAAAGAGAAGAATACCCATGTAATCAGCTACATTCACATCATGAGACATATATATTCACGATGTGTGTACGAATATTCCAGAAGGCAGGATACACGTAGAGGAGTCCTTGCCCAACATGGATAATTACTATATTCACGTCGTGAGACATATTTGTTCACAACGTGATCGTGGAAAATCAGAAAACTATATATTGGCTTTTTCCCTATGACTTAAAGGACTTTTGGCTGACTTGGAGGGTTTTTGAGGTCGAAAATCAGAAGAAGAAAAGGTCTGGAATTAGATTGCATACCAAAGAAGAAGGAAGAGTTCATACTTAACTTATTAGGTTGGTACATTTAAACATGATTAATACTATGGTTTGTTTGTGTTTGTTTGCTAGGATGTCTAGCTAAATCTAGCTTCTTCCGTTAGCTAGATGAAGTTGGAACTCATGGTTTTAATACTTTAGCTTTGATTTACTTGTTGGTTGTGACTTGTGTTTGATTAATTGAACCTAGCATGCTTGATTTAATATTTGATTGATTTAAATTCCTATTCTGTGTAGTTAATGAATATAAATCTGCATGAATTTGAATACCTAGTAATTTAGTGAACATTAGATTATTAGAGCTAAGATAGAACCAATCTTAGATAAGTAATTGAACTATTGAATTAGGTTGTGCTAGAAAACTCATATTATGACCATAAGTGTGTTTTTCAAATCAATCTTACATGGCTCCAATTCTATTTAATAATTGATAATGTGTTAACTATTGTGTGACCAAACATAGATCTACATGAATTAATTAATGTTAGTAAATTTAGAACTGAATTGCCAATACTATCTTGATTGGTAACCAATAGTAATTATCATAAACAATTTATAAACCATTGAGGGAAAGTGGATTCGAACTACCAGAAGTGTTTTGTTTATTGATTTAATTTGTGTTAAAGAATTAAATTCTTCTAAACTTGCAAAATTAGATAAAAGCCCTTCCTTTATTAGAAATTAGGTTAATTTAATAGTAGGTAGATTAATTAGTTAAAACCGTTCCTTGTGATCGACACCCGAATTATTCAAACTATTCTATAATTTGACTAGGTACACTGCCGAGGTGCATTTTTATTAATTAAGTAGTTAGGTTACTAATTTAGAATTGGGTGTAGCTATTTGCACGCATCAAGTTTTTGGCACCGTTGTCGGGAACAACTTATTTAATTGTTGATTTACTTGCTTTAAATTAATCGATCCATTTTGTTGGATAAAACCTGCGAAAATTTAATTTTTCAGCCTAGATTTTTTTTTTCAGTACCAATCTTACGATGTGAGGATTAAGCTCACGGCGTGAGTTTATTAAATTTTATACAACAACATGAGGTGGTACACTTTACGACGTCGTGGTGACTAGTTAGTAGACAATTTTTAGTTAATTTTTGTTCAGTTTTATGTTTTATTTTTTGTTTTATTGTAGTAGTTCATGATTAGAGGTTCCAACACACCTTTGGTGCCACCATTTGAAGATCCAGAATCGGCCCTTCACAAGAAGACGTATAAGAACACACGAGTGAACCAAGCACCAAAGAAGTTGCCTTTTAAAGATCTAAAGTCAGTTTTTGGAAAGAATTCAGGAAAGAAAGTGGGAAAATCTAGTACATCATCAAAGGTTGAAAGCTCTGATAAAAAATCTAAACCACAAGAGTCTGAGTACGAATCACAAGAATCAGAGTACGAATCTGGCCCATAATTCGAACTACATAGAAGTGAATCCGAAGACGAACCAGAAAATGAGATGGAAAACATTTTGGATATGTCTATGCAAGCTTTCAAGAAATGAATTAGAGTTGATGTTGGTCCGGGGTTAGTACAACTTTCAATTCCTGCCACTGCCACATTCGAGCTGAAAGGACACATCCTTACTGCACTTAAGGATATTCCATTTTATGGGAAGGATCATGAGGATGCTTTTAAGCATCTAGATGAGGTCAATCACATTGCAGATTATTTCAATGCCCATAATGTTCCTAGAGAGACAGATTTGCTAAGGATGCTATCAGTCACTTTTAAAGGAGCTGCAAAAGACTGGCTGAAGGCACTACCACTTGGTGCAATCAGTACTTGGGCTCAGATGCGTGTGCATTATCTAGAACAATTATGCCCACCTTCCAAGATAGTTAAACTCAAGAAGGCAATAGCCAATTTTGAGCATAATCCGGGTGAGTCACTTTATGAGGCATGGGAATACTACAAAGGTTTGTTAAGGAATTGTCCACAACATGACCTTAACAATCAACAAGAAGTATTGATATTCTATGATGGGGTCAATGTCATGATAAGACAGCTCCTTGATACTCAAGTACAAGTTACAAAGGCATTCTCGTGAGTACCACAATCCAAGTTATGAAGGCATTAAAGGAATTGGGGTAGGAACATCTGAAGACATGGCTGCTGTGCTATCAATGCTCAACACTATGGATAGGAGGATGACCAAGATGGACCAGTCAATACATGCTATAAGAGTTGGTTGTGAAAGGTGCAATGGTCCACAGTTGACTAAAGATTTCCACTTGGATGAATATGGGAATAAAAGAGCTCAAGTTTGCTTATCGAGTGGGGATAAATATGATGAAGACTGGAGGAAACCAAAGGAGGAGTGGCTGCCATATGATGAATACAAGAAGTAGAAGGAGGAGAAATATAGGTAGACAGGCCGAGGCTTCCACCAAAAAGAGCAACCACCAACTGAGAAGAAAGTTGACATGGAAAACATGCTAGTTCGTTTTATGGAATCTTCTGAGAAAAGGCATGATGATACTGATGCAACACTTAAGGATCAAAGAATAATGATAAAAGAACAACAAGTAATGATGAAACAACATTAAGGAATGATGATTGACCAACAAGCATCTTTAAGAAATCGTCAAGCATTGATACACAATCTCGAAGCCCAAGTCGGTCAACTAACAACTTTGGTTAATGAAAAAATTTCTCTACAATTTACCGAAAAAAAAAGACTCAATCCCATGTCATGTTGATCGATACTGAAGAAGATGCTATTTTTGAGTTCCTAGAAGCCTTAGAAGTGGAGCCAAAGCAACTCGAACCAAAGTCGAAGAAGTCAAAGCTCGAAAATAAAAATGTTGTTGAAACACCGAACTCACGACGTGAACCCGCTATGCTTACAATGTGGGACCGGTCTGAACAGAAAACTTCTGAAAGTGTTTCGGCTTACCCTCTGCCTTTACCGTTTCCGTCCCGAGCTAATATTAGTCCACTGGAAAGGGAACATTAGGAGTTTATAAACCAAGTAAAGGGTATTCCAATAAATACTCCTTTTATTGAGTCGTTATCAAAAATTCCTGAGTACATGAAGTTCCTACAAGATTTGATAGACGCTTGACAACAATTGAAGAAAATTTCCAAGGTTATTTTAAGTGAGAAAAGTTCAAAAGTAGGGATGGGGGAGTTACCTAAGAAGATGGGAGATGTTGGACGCCTCACTCTTCCATGTAAGTTTGGGAATAATATGAAGACTTATGCTTTAGCCGATTATGGGGCTACCATAAATTTGATGCCTTATTCATTTTATCAGAAGCTGAATATTCAAAAGTTGAAGGCTACAAAAATGGTAATTCACATGGCAAACCGTTCAGTGACATAACCTCGGGGCATTGTAGAAGATATTCTAGTGAAAATTAGGAAATTCGTTTTTCGAATTGATTTTGTGGTTTTAGATATGAAAGAATATCTCGATGTTACGATTATTCTTGGTCGGCCTTTACTAAATACTACTGTTGCCTTCGTTAATATTCGTGAGTGCAAGCTCACTTTGAGAGTTGGAGATGAAAATGAAACTTTTGGAATAGAAGATGGTTTCCAAGGTAATGATGTTTGAGGTTAGGTTTTCAGTATTGATGAAGAAGATGAACTTGGAGAGTTGGAGAAGTTAATGGAAGAAGAATTAAAAACAATTCAACAAGTCAAACGAACAAAACCAAGAGCATCCACCCTATTTTTAGTTGAGGTATTTGCCTATATAAAACAAACTTCTTGGGTAAGCAAGGAAATCAACGATTTATCAAGTAATGAAGACGAGGTTACTTCTAAGGAGACGATTCTAGTTGTGAGAGAAGAGAAGATCCCCATGGAGCTTAAAAAGAATGAAGAAAATTGGAAAATAAAGGGACCAAACAAAACCTCGATATGGATGAGGTGAAAGCTAAAAAGGAGAGTTCGAAAGAAGGCGTATAAACGACGAGTTCAGGGTTACAAAAAGCGATGGAAGGAGCAAAAGGTTCAGCTGGTGACAGACTCTTCAGCCAGCTCAACTTAAGGAGGCATAGGGTCTGACTCATGACTCCATCAAAAAGAAGCGCTTCTCGGGAAGCAACCCGAGCCCGGTTTGAATTTTATTTTCCTTTTAGTTTTTGAATTCTAGTTTTTAGGAAAATCAATCGTCTCATCATATAAGTAATATTATGAATGGTAAAAAAAACATTAATTGTGGGGTACATGAATTAAATGGTAATTAATTAAGATTTATAGTTAATAAAAAATTGAATTTATTAAGTGAATATTTGATCAGATAGAAATCACGACGTGAGTGCATATACCTCATCACGTGAGTCTAGGAGGACTTATGGACTGTAACGCCCGCAAATCCGGGCTAGTCAAATTAGAGGCAATAAGGGTCAAAAACGACTTTTCGACAAAAGATTATTTAGAATAAATAATCTTAACCAAGTTGTAGAGTATGTTACAAGGTTTTCGTACATATAAAGAACGCCGAAATCCGAGTTATAACGAAGAAGTTATGACCCGTTGAAGTTTCGCGACGGAACCGGCACGATACCGGGAAGCGTAAATAGTGAATTTACGATAGAGCGAGATTTAGCCTTAGCGATCTAAACGAAAGTCGTAGAATATGTTAAACTAAGAACATTGATAAAAAGAACGCCCAAATCTGACTTCGTATGAGGAAGTTATGATTTTTCTAAGATTTAGCATAGTAGTGCACAGCCCGAAATCTGAATTTTAGATCGGTCGATTTTTAGCCGAAGGATCTAAATGAAAGTTATAGTACTCGTAAATACTAACGCGTGGATATAAAGAACGTCGATAATAGAGCTCGTATGCGAAAGATATGGACGAAGCTTAGTCCCTACTTTTCGAGCGCGGCGAATTCGATACAGTTTTGTAAATCCGAGATAGAATGAGAATTAGCCAACGAGGTCTAAATGAGAGTTGAATATCTCATTAATAGGAACTCAACGATAAAAAGACAGACAAAAACGGAACTCGTATGCGAAAGTTATGGACGAAGCTTAGTCTCTACTTTTCGAGCGCGGCGACTTCGATACAGTTTTGTAAATCCGAGATAGAATGAGAATTAGCTAACGAGGTCTAAATGAAAGTTGAAGATCTCATTAATAGGAACCCAACAGTAAAAAGACAGACAAAAACGGAGCTCGTATGCAAAAGTTACGGACGAAGCTTGGAGACTACTTTACTATACACTTCCTATAAATACAAGGGTGAACTCCTCATATTTTCTTCACACCATAAGCCTTTCTTTCTCTCTCTAACTTCTCTCTAACCTCCCTAAACCCCTCCCAAGTCTACGGAACCTCCCTAGCACGAGAAGAGAGCCCCGGAGCGCCCGACGGCTCCGAGAAGAAAAGCTTTCGGCTCGGAAACGCTGCTCCAGCGAAGCCCGGTTTTTAATAAAAACCCGCTGTAAGTGAGCTACGCCTATAGTATATTTAATATAGATTTTACTTAATTATAGTAACATTGTTAGGACCTTAAAATAATTATTTAGGCTATTATTATGAGTTATATTGAGTGTTATTTAACGCTTATATAATAGTAATAATAGCTAGACTATTAAATTAGTCTCGTCAAGCGTTAGACTAAACTCTAGTGGTAATGATACTAGGTTTCGTCAAGGGATAATTGTTTTAAGAGTAACGAAGTGCTGTCCGAGTGCCGACTCACCACCTTTCAAGTGAGTGCATGGTCCCTTTCATCTTACACATAGATATGAAGTATTTTATATAAACTACGTGCTATGTGTGCATATTATCTGAATACTTGCTGTCTATGCTGGTTGAACGTTTTATACATGTTTTAAAGGACTTAAACTGTATACGTATCTTATATATACGAAAATGTTGGGTATGAGATGGTAGATGAATGATGAGAGATAGAAGATGACGTGAGTATACATTGGCAGCTATAGACTTAGTGCCTATGGGACAAACACCGGTAGCTATGGACTTAGTACCTTTTAGACGTTGGTAGCTATGGATTTAGTACCTGTTGGGAATTGGTAGCTATGGACTTAGTACCTATTAGTTAGACGCTGGTAGCTAAGGATTTAGTACCTGTAGGAATTGGTAGCTATGGACTTAGTACCTGTTGAACATTGGTAGCTATGGACTTAGTACCTATTAGATAAAGACTGGTAGCTATGGATTTAGTACCCGATGAATAGACTATAGCAGCTATGGAATTAGTGCTTTATGAACGAACATTGGCAGCTATGGATTTAGTGCCAGTCCCATAACCCTGGAAGTAAGGGACTTCGGAATAAACGAATGCAGGATAGATGACTCTTAGGTTAAATCCTTAAAGAGTAAAGAAGATAATGGGGATGGGTAATTGGGTTGATTGTTTGATTGAACATAATAATTATATTATTGTGGGTTGAAAACCCTAAGTACTCACCAGGTTTCCCAACCTGACCCACTCAGTTTATGTATATCACAGGTGACGAAGTGAAGTGACATTACACTGAGAGATTTAAAAGAGATGTAGATCACTAGTGTAAATCATTGTAAGTTCTGTTTATGCTTATGTTTCGGTATTAACGATGACATCCCAAACATTTTAAAATAAAATAAATACGTTTCTTCAAAAATGTTTTAATAACGTATTTACCATGTTTTTCTGGGAACAAATTCCGCAACCTTTTTATAAAATGAAGTACTCTGATTTTTATAAAGCATAAACAAAATCGGTCTTTTCTGGCCGTGATTTTGGGGATGTCACAGTTGGTATCAGAGCATTAGTTTAAGCGAACTAGGAATATGGATTTATTTCTAGACATAAACTTAGAATGCTAAGCGATGATTATGAGGTGTGAGCACTAGCTTATTTTAGGAATTGTGCCTAAAATGCTTTTATGTGCTAAATGCTTTGTGCATGATATGTTGTTAATTGTTCGGATCTATGGTCTGTTGCCGACCGGATCTGGAAACCTTATGTGTTTAGGATTCTAAACGTATGACTACGGTATTAGAACTAGCATGTAAACGTTTCGGAGTGATAAGGATGATTTAAACGTCAAGTAAAGGTCTAAATTCACCTTATTCGGTGTATAGATCGAGATGGTAAGGACCCGTAGCGGAAACGTAAACGCAAATGGGAACAGGAACCAACCCCCAGTGGTTCAGCAAATACCTGTTGTAGAAAAAGTTGCGCCTGAGCCAGTCACCATGGTTGGAGTTCAAGCCATGATTCGGGCTATGTTGGCTGAACAAAGGGAAGAAATGAGACGTATGTTGAATAGGGACGGACCTACTATGCCCATTGAGCAACCCGAACTGATTCCCGAGCAATCTGAGGAAGGGAACTACAGCCGCCAAGTGAGTCAAGTTGGGACTCAAGGTGAGCAAAGGGATGGCCCAGAAGGGAGAAACAACAAGGATGGGCGGATGTACAAGAATTTCTTGGGTGCGAAACCCCCAAGTCTCTCAGGAAGCCCGAAGCCGGTTGAGATTATGGATTAGATCTCTGAGATGGAGATGGTGTTTGAGAGCTGCAGCTGTAACGAGAAACAGAAGACTGTCTTCGCTGTAAGACAACTGAAAACTGGAGTCTTGAGCTGGTGGAAGCTATTGGCAGATACGATGCCACGAGGAGAAGCCTTAAGGATGTCGTGGGAAGAGTTTTTGGAACAGTTGAAAATGCAGTACTGCTCAGAGGTAGATCTGATAGACCTAAACAACGAGTTTCAGAACCTGAAGAAAGGGAAGATGAGTGTTGATGAGTATGCCACCGCATTCACTGAGAGGATGAAGCTATTCCCCTACTTGGTGCCTACTGAACTCTCCAAGATTGATAGGTTTGCTAACGGACTGCCCACTGACTTTGGCCCAATGGTCAAAATGGCAACTACCTTGAAAGCAGCTGTTAGGGCAGCTAAGAACGTAGAGGCCCAGATAAGAGAAAAGGGTCTAGAAAAAGATAAGGCAGGAGAGAAGCGAAAGTTTGAGGGATCTTCGAGGTCGAACAAGGAAAGAAAATTCTCAAAACTTGGAGGAGCAGATGGAGGTGAAGCAAGATGGTGTGATAGATGCAAGAAGAAGCATGGTGGGAAGTGCAATGAAGAAGTGACTTGTTACAAGTGTGGGAGGACTGGCCACTATTCCAAAGACTGCACACATGATGATAAAGTATGCTACGGATGTGGAGGCAAGGGGCATATGTCCAGAGACTGCCCAAAGAAAAATAAAGCAGTAAGACCAGAAACGCCACCAAGGCCAAGGGCATTTCACATGATCCTCGACGAAGCAGAAAACCGTGCGAGGAATCACGGATGAGGACTTCATATCAGAAGAGCAAGTTATGTAGTAGCCATAGTATTTTATGATGTAGCCTAGTAGAGGCATAGTCTAGGGTGAACTTGAACACCTATGTAATCGTTTCAAGAATTAATATAAAACCTTCATTTTGTTATCTGATGTGTCGAATGATTGTGTGATTTGCTGCATGGTGACTTGGGAAACTGCGAGACAATACTTGGGACGAGTATGAGTAGGTGTGAATGGTAGTAGAGGCCTATACTACCGGAAGCACAGGACTCACACTTGGATCAGGGAAAGTCACAAGGTTACCAAGAAGCTAGTAATTGATTTCGTTTTATTCAAGTGTGTTGTTACCATCGTTTCGGTAATGACTAAGAAGATTGTTGATATTCCGACCCTAGTGGTCATATCGAATCGAGTCCGACTACGATGAGTATGTTGTGTGGTTCAGAGAACCAAGTTTGATGTAGCGTCCGACTTAAACCAAACGGTTGAAATCAAAGCGATCAATAGAAGTATCACACTCGTTGTTAAAGAAGTTGGTGGCTAGAAATGCCTAATGTTAAAGTGTGATTATATCACATTAGAACATGAAGGAAGGCATAGTCTGTTTTAGAATTTAACTCTAAGAGACCTAAGTCTAAGTGTTGCAACATACGATGATAGGTCATTAGAATATGACACATCGATCTATAGTAGTAATAAAAGAACTTATCTCAAGTCCGTATCCAGCAAGAATCGAGATTGTGACTTGAAGGTCATAATTTGGAGTCTAACATGAGGTAGAGAGCAGGTGCACGATCGAGTACTCTTACAGTCAATAAGTTTAAGAGATAGAATTGAAGGAATGTAGAAGTTATAATTATTACCTAGGATGAATAGATGACGCATGGAGTCATTATACGACCTTGTTTCGTTGATGATTCTGGGTCGTAATCATCCTAAGGGGGAGATAATTGTAACGCCCGCAAATCCGGGCTAGTCAAATTAGAGGCAATAGGGGTCAAAAACGACTTTTCAACAAAAGATTATTTAGAATAATTAATCTTAACCAAGTTGTAGAGTATGTTACAAGGTTTTTGTACATATAAAGAACGCCGAAATCCGAGTTATAACGAAGAAGTTATGACCCGTTGAAGTTTCGCGACGGAACCGGCACGATACCGGGAAGCGTAAATAGTGAATTTACGATAGAGCGAGATTTAGCCTTAGCGATCTAAACGAAAGTCATAGAATATGTTAAACTAAGAACATCGATAAAAAGAACGCCCAAATCTGACTTCGTATGAGGAAGTTATGATTTTTCTAAGATTTAGCATAGTAGTGCACAGCCCGAAATCTGAATTTTAGATCGGTCGATTTTTAGCCGACGGGATCTAAATGAAAGTTATAGTACTCGTAAATACCAACGCGTGGATATAAAGAACGTCGATAATAGAGCTCGTATGCGAAAGATATAGACGAAGCTTAGTCCCTACTTTTCGAGCGCGGCGAATTCGATACAGTTTTGTAAATCCGAGATAGAATGAGAATTAGCCAACGAGGTCTAAATGAGAGTTGAATATCTCATTAATAGGAACTCAACGGTAAAAAGACAGACAAAAACGGAACTCGTATGCGAAAGTTATGGACGAAGCTTAGTCTCTACTTTTCGAGCGCGACGAATTCGATACAGTTTTGTAAATCCAAGATAGAATGAGAATTAGCTAACGAGGTCTAAATGAAAGTTGAAGATCTCATTAATAGGAACTCAACAGTAAAAAGACAGACAAAAACGGAGCTCGTATGCAAAAGTTACGGACGAAGCTTGGAGACTACTTTACTATACACTTCCTATAAATACAAGGGTGAACTCCTCGTATTTTCTTCACACCATAAGCCTTTCTTTCTCTCTCTAACTTCTCTCTAACCTCCCTAAACCCCTCCCAAGTCTACGGAACCTCCCTAGCACGAGAAGAGAGCCCCGGAGCGCCCGACGGCTCCGAGAAGAAAAGCTTTCGGCTCGGAAACGCTGCTCCAGCGAAGCCCGGTTTTTAATAAAAACCCGCTGTAAGTGAGCTACGCCTATAGTATATTTAATATAGACTTTACTTAATTATAGTAACATTGTTAGGACCTTAAAATAATTATTTAGGCTATTATTATGAGTTATATTGAGTGTTATTTAACGCTTATATAATAGTAATAATAGCTAGACTATTAAATTAGTCTCGTCAAGCGTTAGACTAAACTCTAGTGGTAATGATACTAGGTTTCGTCAAGGGATAATTGTTTTAAGAGTAACGAAGTGCTGTCCGAGTGCCGACTCACCACCTTTCAAGTGAGTGCATGGTCCCTTTCATCTTACACATAGATATGAAGTATTTTATATAAACTACGTGCTATGTGTGCATATTATCTGAATACTTGCTGTCTATGCTGGTTGAACGTTTTATACATGTTTTAAAGGACTTAAACTGTATACGTATCTTATATATACGAAAATGTTGGGTATGAGATGGTAGATGAATGATGAGAGATAGAAGATGACGTGAGTATACATTGGCAGCTATAGACTTAGTGCCTATGGGACAAACACCGGTAGCTATGGACTTAGTACCTTTTAGACGTTGGTAGCTATGGATTTAGTACCTGTTGGGAATTGGTAGCTATGGACTTAGTACCTATTAGTTAGACGCTGGTAGCTAAGGATTTAGTACCTGTAGGAATTGGTAGCTATGGACTTAGTACCTGTTGAACATTGGTAGCTATGGACTTAGTACCTATTAGATAAAGACTGGTAGCTATGGATTTAGTACCCGATGAATAGACTATAGCAGCTATGGAATTAGTGCTTTATGAACGAACATTGGCAGCTATGGATTTAGTGCCAGTCCCATAACCCTGTAAGTAAGGGACTTCGGAATAAACGAATGCAGGATAGATGACTCTTAGGTTAAATCCTTAAAGAGTAAAGAAGATAATGGGGATGGGTAATTGGGTTGATTGTTTGATTGAACATAATAATTATATTATTGTGGGTTGAAAACCCTATGTACTCACCAGGTTTCCCAACCTGACCCACTCAGTTTATGTATATCACAGGTGACGAAGTGAAGTGACATTACACTGAGAGATTTAAAAGAGATGTAGATCACTAGTGTAAATCATTGTAAGTTCTGTTTATGCTTATGTTTCGGTATTAACGATGACATCCCAAACATTTTAAAATGAAATAAATACGTTTCTTCAAAAATGTTTTAATAACGTATTTACCATGTTTTTCTGGGAACAAATTCCGCAACCTTTTTATAAAATGAAGTACTCTGATTTTTATAAAGCATAAAAAAAATCGGTCTTTTCTTGCCGTGATTTTGGGGATGTCACATGGACCACTTTTCTGTTAGCCCAATAAGTATATAAGTACACTTGATGATTAATTGGATGACCCAACTACATAAACCAAGACGCCTCACGACGTGAGTAATTAAAAACTCAGGATGTGAATGTTGAATTACATGGAACCACATGCTAAGGGCCAAAACCCACTTTGACCTAATCACTTCTCCATTCCCACGAAGTGAGGCAGTTCTCCTGGTACCCCCACCATTCCAATTGCGGCCATATAAAACTCAATATTCCATTTTAGCTTACGTCATCTACACTCTAAGGTATTGATTTCATGATTTTAATGGTTAATTTTTACGTTAATAATTAAATATAGGGCTAGGGTTTGTGTTTTGTAAATTGTTGAAATGTTGCCCTAAAATTCGTGTTATAACCATTGCATGTGACTGGATTATGCTTAGGATTGTTATAGGAGTAAACCCCAACCGTTTTATTGGATCAAATTATACATTTCATTGAATGATTCTAGCCTGCGCTGTCGAACTCACAACATGAGTTCCTAGGAATTCACGACGTGAATTCTGGGCTTGGTGAACCTTTTGTTGTTTGATTCTAATGTGCTAGATATTTTTCTATTTTGGTTTGTGTTATTTCTTGTTTTGCGGGAAATGGCTCCTAGGCTAGAGATTCCAGCTGGGTTGGCTAGCTTTCACCCATTTTATGTCTTCCCAACGAATGTGTCGCGGGATGTTCTTACTCGTTATACCAACCGTCTAGGGTGGTTACATAACCGTGAGTTCGCTGTCGCCCCGACTCTGAATTGGCAAATGTTGAGGGATGTTGGAATTGTTGACCGGTTGACCCCATTTTTTACAAAATTATTTGTGGGGAATGGGTACTCAAAACATGCAAGGGATGGAACAATCTTTTTGCTATCCAGGAACGGGTCTAAGGAGTTATGTGTGGTATTTTTCTCTATTGTAGCATTTCATGAGAATGTCCAAGGTGCCACTTATCCGCAAGCCTTGGTTTTCCGTTTAGGCAGAGAATATCGGGAGTGTAGCTTGGTTGAGTTCTTGTGGAGAATGGGTTTGTATGAAGCCCATGAGGCCATGACTTTCGAGCTCATCATGTTTTTGCGAGAGGCTGCCCGAGATTACGAGGGAGAAGCATCGGGGCTTGAATTTTGGAGCAATATCACGTCGGGAGTGTTCAATTCCGATGTATCACCAGAAAGTAGTATCACGTCAACCATTCACCATCTTATTCACCGACTCATTACTTCTTCCATCCACCACAAGGGCCATGGAGACAAAGTTACAAAGTTGAATTTGTTTTTCTTATCGGCTATTCTGAAGTCGGGAGTGTGTTGCAATATCCTGTACTTTCTGGCCCGCTACTTAGCGGAGTATGCAGTGAGTTCCCGACCTGGGAGCCCGATATATGGAGGACATTTCGTCACCCGTTTGGCCCGATCCAACGGTATGATAATTCTTGACATCACGAGGTCCTTGACTTGCATGGAGGGGAATGAGTTTTCCTTGTGTTATATGGAAACAATGAGGGTGGTGAGGAACTATGGGACATATTGGGGGATTGTGTACTCCGATGATAATGGTGAAGAACAACCAAGCATGCAACCCGAGCAACAACCGCAACTGAGACCTCACCGACGAAATATGCGAGCATGTGGAGAAACGGGAAGAACTCAAAGATTTGAAGGCGGTATACCCAACGACCCATTCCAAAGTCGGGTGGGTACATATTTTGACAACCTTCGTGTGGGAGTTACTTATAATATCCATCTTGTCGAGGGTATTTATTCCCACATGCGTGTGATTCGGCCACCCACCGTGCCACCACATTGCCTGTATATCCCGACATGGGAAGAACTTTGGATGTCGTGGGGAGATGGGGCTGGAACGAGTGGAGCACACGAGAACGATTGATCATTTTGTTTATTTATTCTTAGTTTTTAGTTTAGTTTTGTTTGTTTTTATTTTGTTTTGAAATTTGGTTGGATTGTAAAACTATTTAAGTTATTATGTTACTTTTTACTTCCTTTGGTTATTAATTTTCAAATGTACTCGAGGAGTCGTGGGAGAAGAATGTCAAGAAATTAGTTCGTTCATATTTAGCCGAGAGAGCGTTAGAATCGAGAGTCAAGACCCACGGTTAGAAATAAGTGTGGGGTGAGTCAAGATAGAGGATATAAGGTTGATTGAGGATTTGAGGTCTTTGATTAAACTCGTTGAAGGTTGATTCTTGAAGGATGACGTATGAATGAAGAAACGTTAGTGTAGTAAAAGAAGCGTAAGAACGCAACAACGCATGGCCTGAAATATAAATCGATAAAAAAGCCTTAAAAGCATAACTCGCTTTAGGAAGGTTGGTTCTTGAAAACATTGTATTGAAAATTGAGAAGTCGCTAAGAATTCAAAAAATATGTAAAAACAGCTTAAAGTAAGTTTCGAAGGAAGGCCTTCCACTTCAAAACTTACATGTGCCTCAACGATCTCAACTACAAACATATTTGAATTTTCTCTACATAATATATTTTATATCAGCTAAAACTATATGTATATATACTAATCAGGACTCTCGTAGGGGCCCCGAGATTTGGAGAGGCCCGGGGCGGTCGCCCAACTTGCCCTCCCTCTAGGGCCGGCCCTATGTGTGTGTGTGTCTATATATATATATATATATATATATATATATATATATATATATATATATATATATATATATATATATATATATATATATATATATATATATATATATATATATATATATATATATATATATATATAAATATATAGGGTAAAGTGAATATAACTAACAACCTTATATAAGCTTAGGTACCTAACCTCATCAAACTACGTCATTTTGCATTAAATTTTCATTGCAATCATCCAAGGTTCTTAAACTTCATCCCTAAACTTGATTTACTTCAAAAAAAATTGGAAATTCATCATTATATTTCCCCTACATCCTTTCATTTGTAGCGGTAGGATATGAAGCTCATCATGTGGTATTCGGTAGAAAGACGTGATGTAAAAGAAAGATATTGGTGAAAGTCCAAAGATTTGGAAGTAATCAAGTTATGAAGTTGAAGTTTAAGAACCTTAGACAATTACAATGTAAATATGATAGAAACCGCTGTATATTATGGAGTTAGGTACCTAAGTTTATATAAGGTTGTTAGGTATATTTACTTTACCCATATATATATATATATATATATATATATATATATATATATATATATATATATATATATATATATATATATATATATATAAAATGTTGCAGTTTTTAACTATGTATTAGTTTCACTTAAATGAATTAATCATATATTTGAAATGTCCAACAAAACATATTTCGCACTAGAGTTGTGAGATATTCCTATAATGCGAAATGTATATAGAAGTGGACATAAGCAAAACAAGCATTCGATGTATATGACGACGATATTTTAACGGAGCTTATAATCTGTCTGATGGACAATACCATAAAAAAATTTATTTATAATTAAGATTCTCGGTCGTGAGAGTATTGATTGTTATTGTGAAATGTTACCTAAAAAAACTAAAGTGATAAATTTAACATAGGGATCTTGTTTAACAATATGCATAAATATTTTTTTAAAGGGATAATGATATAAAAAGTTAAGATATTTTTTAATTTTTATACATTCATTAACTGAGTTTTTTATTTTATTTTTTTTTTCACATATTTCCATCGAACTTATTGAACTGTTCAAAAAACATTCTTATGATCTGCTATCAGAGGTTTTGCCGGTTTCCGGTGTGTTTGACAGCTCCGTCGAGGCGAAGCTCCGGTTATCTTTTCCGGCAACTCTCTGGCGTTCATGATTTTTCCAACGAACTCAAGAACTCACGACTCTTCTCTCCTATCTCTTTCTTAGATCAATGAGTTCTTTTTCTCTCTTTTATTTTGTTAAATTAGATCAATGAGTTTTTTTTTTTCTCTGTTTTATTTTGTTAAATGGTTAATATGTTAAATGGAACCTCTCATTTTGTATTCATGTAATTAACCCTTTTGCAACCTGTTTTGTATTTTTGTATTTAACCATTTTGCAACTTGCCTTTATAGACAAAAGGGTACAATGCAAAATAAATAAATAATAATAAAACAAATCTAAATGAGAAACACCAAAATCACTCTATAGACAAAAGGGTACAATGAAAAAAAAAATTCGAAAAAGATAATTGTATTAGACCCCACCGAAAATCAACTCAACTCAAATTAGACCCCATGTGTTTTGTTGCTAATAAACAACACACTTTCTGTTCTAAAAACCAACATTTGCATGATCGTTTGTGGAAAGACATATATATATTGACCGTTAATATTATAAAAGTTGTTGCTACCGACGTGGACGAATTACATTCTCCTACTGTCAATGGTTAATATATATCATTGTACATTGCATACAATAGTAAACATTTTTATAGATTTATAGCCAAACCTGCACATGTTAATACATGGGTATTTCCTACATCATTTGGCCAGGGAGCTTGGTTTGATAGGATGTCTTATCCAAATGTATTAGCTTATATATTAGTTGTGAGTAGGGCTGTAAATAAACCAAACAAACACGAACAAGGTCTTATTCATGTTCGTTCGTTTAAGTTAGTCGAACAATAAACGAACACGAACGGATAAACGAACGAGATTTTCTTGTTCATGATCGTTCGTTTAACAAATTACTTTGTTTATGTTCGTTCATTTATGTTCGTGAACATGTAAACGAACAAACATAAAAACACACACACACACACAATTAACATATATGAACATAAATGAACATATAGTATAACAATATACTAAAAAATTGAATATAAATGAATATAAATAAACTTAAACGAACGAACATAAATGAACGTTCACGAACATCATAAACAAACGTTCACGAACATAAATGAACCAATGGGATCATTGTTCATGTTCGTTCATTTAACTAAACAAGCGATAACTTTTGTTCATGTTCTCTCATTTATTAAATAAACGAACTTTCCGCCGAATAGTTCACGAACAGTTCGCCAAACGTTCAGTTCGTTTACAGCTCTAGTTGTGAGACTAATGTATTACATGAGTTTATTTAAAAAAATAAACAAACATGAATATCAATTTAAAAAATATAAATTGACAAGAAAAAATGTAAAATATTAAATATTAAAATTGAAGTGCTTATTTATCTTTTAAATTTAAATTAATAATTTAAATAAATAAGCAACTAAAATAGTTGAATTTAATTTAGAAATTTTGAATTATAGGAGAAGATGCATTCTAAATTGGATATACATTTAGTAATACATTTATTAAATTTAAGTATTATATGAAATTTAGTAAAATAGTAAAAAAAAAAAAAAAAAAACTTCAAAATAACACATGTATATAATTTAATTTAATTTACCACAAAATGACATGTGAAATAATGCATAAGAGGATGATAAACGACACAATTATATTCATTTATTGGGGAGGATTTATTGTGTATTTGGCCTTTGGCCTTGTTGGGCTCAGCTTTTTCTTTTAATTTGTATTCCATATATTTTGGAATATACACCATTCCCATTCACGGGAATTACGACTAATATGGTATAACGACCATAATCCATTTTTTCTCTATGATTCTTTCCTTTCACGATCACATCTGCTCCTTAATATCCTTCTTCTTTTTTGTTCTGTTTTCTTTGTGGTCGGCCTTAGCTTCCCTCCATGACTGGTGAATCTTTAAACAAAGATGCTATCGACAAACCCCGGTATCACCAGCATTCAAACCTATGTTCTGATTACCCTTGACCTTGATGAATTTAATTATGACACCTGGTGTGAGCTTTTCACTACATGTTGCATCGGTTTTGGTGTCAAACATCATATCATAGATCCTGTACCAGCAAAACCCACCAACGACTGAGAACAACTTGAGAATCTTGTCCAACTCTGGATTTTTGGTACAATCCACAAATCCTTGTCGCTACATATGGTATTGAAAGTAGAAATGACAGCATATGACCTATGGAAAGGTCTCAAAAACCTCTTTCGTGAGAACAAAGACTCGCGTGCAATGCAACTTGATCAAGATCTTCGGTCCATCGAGATCGATGAAATGTCTATTCATGACTACTATCACAAAATCAAAGTGTTATCAGACCTCCTTGCCAGCATCAATCAACCCGTACCTGGGAAGAACTTAGTCATCTACATGATCAACGACCTTAGAGATAAATTTGATAGTTTTGCAAGTATTATCCGCCACCACCATCCCATCCCTTCCTTCTAAGAAGCTCGCTCCATGCTCATGGTTGAAGAAACACGCCTACATCGTCACCACCCTTCACAGGTTTCACATCGTGATCACAACTCCTCTCCTGCTACCCTTCTTGTCTGTCACGATGGTCATCATCAACCCTCATAGTCTCACTGTGAAAATCGAGAACATTGTCAATACAGTGGCGATGGCCGCTGACAATTCAATGACCGTCGACAAAATAATGATTGTCGATGAAGGAATAATCGACGGTAGCAAGATCAATGCTCCAATAACAATGGGAATTCTCCCCCGTGGGCCTCCTGGAATGCTTTTTACCCTCCTCCATGGGTTGCTTTTAATTGGAAACTGATGTAGACTTTAGGCCAGCAACATAAAAGACAACCCACTCCGAATTGGGTTCTTGGACCATCGTCTAGGCAGAAGCAACAACATCAACAATAGACCCAACACCGTGCTACCTTCTCCTCATGGTATGCTAAAAAAAACTACCCAAATCAGCCTACTAATCTCCCTCAAGTGTTTCAGGCAATGAGTTCCAAGACCCATCTACTTCTGAATGGTTTATGGCACCAGAGCTACCAATCATCTCTCATTGGATACGGGTAACTTACATATTATTTTTAATACACGCCTTTTTTCATCAATCCTTGTTGGCGACGGGTCTCTACACCTGTCACCAACACGAGTAATGGCATTTTATTAACTCTTTCTCACACATTACACCCTAATAATGTTCATGTAAATCCAAATTATTAAACATTTGATTTATGTGCGTACTTTTACTCGTGATAACAATTGTTCCATTGATTTTGACAAACATGTTTTTTTTTTGTGAAGGATCCCCTGACCAACCAAACCCTAATCCATTGTGATAACACAAACGAGCTCTACCCTTCTCATTGCATCAAGAATCTCCTTCAAGTTTTGTTATCTTCCAGTCCGTCTATATGGAACCAAAGACATGGACATCCCAACAATGAAGTGCTTTGTTTTATGATTTCTAGTAATTTAGTTCCAAGTAATAAGACTATGTCACAATCTCTTTTCAATGCTTGTCAATTAGGAAAACATGTTTTTCTCCCATTTTTTAGCTCCAATAAAATCGTTCATGCTCCTTTTGATATTATGCACTCTGACATTTGGACATCTCCCATTACAATCCTAGGTGGTTTAAAATACTAATTTTCCGTGACCACTATTCTCACTATATTTGGGTTTACCCGCTGAGACAAAAAAGTGACGCCACATCCAAATTCTTACACATTTATGCATTTGTCCACAATCAATTCAAAAACTGAAATTCATGCTTTTCAATTGGGAGAGGAGGGTTCGACAACCAAACTCTCTGCTATCTCTTTGACCAAAATGGTATCAAATTCAAATTTTCATGTCCGAAAATGTCTCAACAAAATGAAAAATTGGAACGCATGCTTTGCACTATAAATAGATTCATCCGTTCTCTAATGTTCCAAGCTTACATCCGACCCACTTTTTGGGTTGAAGATCTACATATGGCATCTCATATTCTTAACCGTCTTCCATCCAAATCAATGAGCAAGTTAGTCCCTCACTTCAAACTATATAATAAAAACCACACTTTTGATTACCATCGGGTATTTGGTTGCCTATGTTAGCCTAAATTCATGCTCCTCATATTCTTGTTCCCGCTCTTTTCCTTGCATTGTTTAAGCTACCCCAAAAATCACTGGTGTTTTCGAAGCTTTAACCTTCACACTAAAAAGGTCATCTTCTCTCGTCACGTAACTTTTGACGAGAAAACATTACCTTATGCTTCCATCACATACCAAATAACCCTCCTTCATATGATTTTCATCACTCTAGTATTGAACCCAACCCCATTGCCACCAGTTTTCTCACTTATGTCACCCCACCTCTGCCTCATTTGGTGAATGACTGCCCTATGGCCCTGCCATCTCCCTCTAAGGGCTCCTATGCTACCATTGGCAATGCTCCATTCTCGCCTCTAACCCTTGTGCATCCTGATCAACCCTCTCAAACATCTCAAAGCATCAACAACCCACTGCCATTGGTAGCCCCACCCACTTCTCAATTAATCAAAATGCGCTCTTTATCAGATATTGTTAAACCCATTCATTGGCTTAATCTTCATATCAATCCTCTCTCTCCTATTCCATAATCTCATATACAAGCCCTTAATGACCCGCATTGGAAAAATGTCGTGCATGATGAATATAGTGTGCTTATTAAAAATAATATATGGTACCTTGTTCCTCGACCTACAGGGGTTAATATTGTTCGTTCAATGTGGCCTTTTAGACACAAATTTGATGAAGATGGAACTATTGGTAGGTAAAATGCATGCCTTGTTGCAAACGGTAAAAGCCAACAACCGGGTGGTGATTGCGAGGATACATTAAGTCCAATTGTTAAACCTACCACGATTCGTACTGTGTTCAACATTATAGTTTCTAAACAATGGCTTGTACACCAATTGGATGTTAAAAATGCTTTCTTGCATGGTCACTTAACCAAGATTGTTTTTATGTATTAGCCACCAGGATTTGCAGACCCTTGTACTCCTCATCATTTATTTCGCCTTCAGTGATCCCTATATGGTGTAAAATAGGCTCCTCGAGCATGGTTGTAGTGCTTTGCCCAACACACCACCACCCTTGATTTTCAACAAAGAAAAAACGACTCATCATTGTTCATCCTTTGGCATGGACACAAAGTTTCTTATCTTCTTCTTGATGTTGATGATATTATGCTCATGGCCTCCACTACGACTCTCCTTCAAAGCATTATCTCCAAACTCAGCCATGAGTTTGCCATGATGAATCTTGGCCCACTTAATTATTTTCTTGGTATATCTATCTCTCGGTAATCCAAACGGATGTTTTTATCTCAGAAAAAAGTATGTTACCAATTTGTTATAGAGAGTACATATGTCGAAATGCAATCCCTCTCGCACACCTGGTGTTCCTTCTCCAAAACTCGGTGCCGACGGACCTCAATTCATTGATGCCACTTTCTACCGTAGTCTTGAGGGCCATTATAGTATTTGACATTTACACAACCATATATATATCCTTTTCCGTTTAACATATATGTTTGTATATGTGTGACCCTCGCAAACAACATCTTCAGGCTCTCAAGTGCATCCTCTGATATGTTCGTGGTAATCTGGATTATGGATTACGACTGTACTCATCCTCGTTTATCTCTCTGACAACTTACTCTGATGATGACTAAGGGGATGCCCAGTCTCTCTTTGATCAACATCTGGTTATTGTGTTTTTCTTGGGGATAATCTCATTTCTTTTTCATCTAAACCACAACATAGAGTCTCTCGCTCAAGTGTCGAAGTAGAATATCGTAGCTTAGCCAACGTCATTGCAGAGAAAGCATGGTTGCGCAATCTTTTATTGGAACTTCACCATCCCTTACAATCTGCCATATTGGTGTACTAAGATAATATCAACGCCATTCACATGTCTACCAATCCGGTTCAACATCAACGAACCAAGTACATTGAGCTTGACCTTTACTTCATTCGGGATAAATTTGTTATTGGCCATGTTCATGTTGGGTTTTGAGCATTCTAACACTCCTAAGAGTACATGCAACCCTAAATACCTTGGATCTATGTTTTCTCTATTATACATGCAAATAAGAACTTTCCAAGGTATTATCCTAATCTAGCATACAAAACAATAAATGTGACAAGATATAATACATACCTCTTTGATGTAGAAAGTCTTCATGAAGCTTGAGTGCCTAGTGCCCCAAGTGTGACACCTCAAATGGTTCACACAAAACCAAATACACTTGGAAAAACTTGAGAGAATTCTACACTCATGAAAATCGGCTAGCCCTTTCTTACTCTCACTAGTCACCGATTTTGTCAAGAATAAGATCTTTATATAGTGTTACAATTAGGGTAAACCCTAATTGTCATGACTTTCCATTTCCTTGGATCCATGGGTTCAAAAACACCATGGAGCATCCATGGACCATCCTATGGGTTTTAGCCCAACTTGATTATCCATGGAGCATTAGCCCACTATACAACTATGGATGATTTACACAATCAACCCATATATTTAATTAGTCTTCTTTTGATCACTTAATTAATCCTAGATTAATTCTTGATCAATACTAATTAAATAATCTTATTATTCTTATTATTAATATATTAGAACTTATAATATATTGATAACCATAAGTGTCTTATTTCTCTCATTATAGTCTATCCAAGTGCATAATGCCATGCAACCCAAATGGACCATGCCAGGTCGGGTCAAGTCTTACCAATTATAGTTATGGACTTAGACATTAATTCAACAGTCTCCCACTTGGATAAGTCTAAAACTATTATTGCGTATGACTTCAGGAACCAAATGGCAATCGTAGCTCTCAAAACCTTCTGTCGAACTCTGACCTTGTCGATGAACTCTGACCGTTGTCAATGACTTGTCCATTAGATAAGGGATCATATATTCCTCCATTCTAGATATCATATGGACTGAGACATGGATTATAATCATTCTCTCTGTCCATTTTTTGTTTCCCGATTTCCGATTTATGACGACTGACTAATTAAACAAATCAAATCAGTCCTGGCCCGGCCGAGCACTTCCATTTGTCATCATCAAATCATCGAGGGGCCCACAGATATCACTTTTATCCCGAAGGTAAAAGGAATGGATAAACTTTGACTCATATGGCTTGTTCTACTACTTGTTGAATCATACACAAAGGCACGTTTTATAGCACCGAGTTACCAAATGCGTTTTCGTGCAATCAATGTACAACCAACTCATAGTAACAACTCATATCTCTAGGTTTGAAGAATATAAGATATTATCGTCTCATGATCACTAGTGATAAAATCCATGAAGTGATTCCAATGAGCGCGGGTTGAATCCAATACCCAAAACTAATGAGCACTCATGAGTGTTGTAGCCCTTTGTCCAACACCTTAGACCTCTACAAGCCAACCCATGACAGTCTTAATTCATATCTACTTCCAACATATGACCGACTGTGGATGGTTTGAATAACTTAGTCATTCCGGAAGAATAACCTAGTTTATTCTGGAAGTCAAAACATGCAAAATGAAACACAATAATAATTGAATCCAATATGGTATCAAAACCTATGAACATAAATAAAACACCTTTTATTTATCACCATATGATTACACATTATTCATTGTATACTGTTTCAGCTATCAACTTTATTCTTGAATTTAAAACAATAGTTGTCCCATGCTCCAAGCATGTACACTATGTTTTCTAAACACTAGTCATGCCATACACCAAGTATGCATACTATGTTTGTCTATGATCTTCACTTTGTGAACTAGATCAATTGAACATAACTCCAATGATCCTCTTTTCACAGTCCCAAATCCTTACTGCAAATGCAAGAATTCCAAATTCATGCCATTTACTGAAATCTGTTAGATTCTAAACTTATATGCATTGATCCTCTTGTAATGATTATGCACAAAGTCAGAAAGACTTGACAACAATCATTACAGAGTATTCCAAAGGAGATCAGCTCCTTGGAAACATCCTTCTTGCATTAAGTTTCCTTAATCTTACACAGATTGAAAATTCTAACTTTGAAACATTTCCAAATTCCATTTTGACTATCACTTCTGAACAAGAGTTGCCTCCTTACAGATTATGTCAATATGGTCCTTCTAGAATTATCACTATACTTCCAACTGTCCTTGAGCAACCAATCTTTGGTAAACCTTAGATTGTCCCCGACAATTGTTTAATCCTTTTAGTCATATCCAGTTCTAAACCATTTTCCCTTCTTAATGCCCCAGGCATTTGGAAAATTTTAGAAAGGATGAATATAGCACATGTAATCGATCCTATATCCGAAGCATATGGGACACGATTCATGATGTCTCACATAAAGACTAAACCAGTCTTTTGCTATAACATTTCCATTTCTATTTGCCAAGTTGTCATAATTCAGATTATGAAAAGGGATGCCGTAATCATAATCAAATTCTAGAACGCAAATAATGGACCCATATACAAAATTTCCTTATGTTGAGCCATTCCAACATGAAATTCATATATATATCCTTGACTAAATGATTAAAACCTCACGATCTAAGCTTATAGATTTGAGATGAAGTATAATTTCCTCTCCCTTAATTATAGCAAAACAACTTTTCCCAATTGAAACTTTTGTTTTCTATAATTAACATTGCTAGCTTGCAATACTTATCATAATTATCATGCTCCCACTATCATGATGATTATTAGCATAACACTTATGCTCCCACTAGCTTTGACATGTACTCAGAAATCTGCTGACTTTCTTACCAAAGTTCAGATTTCTGATACTAGATTGTTTTGATAAAACTTTATCAAAATCATACACCTTCCCTTAGATAGCACACTTGTGTGTCTAAACAATTATGAAGAGGGATGCCGTAATCATAATGGTTAGACCTTTTTGCCACTTCTCACAAGTCCAGGTTAGTGTGCCGGTAAACTACACACGCTCCACTAACGACTTTGAGAATGCAAATATCACAATTGCTATCTAGTTAAAATCTACTTAGTGAAAGTGTTTCCTCACCATCATTTTCATGAATCAGAGAGAAACCTTATGACACTTAGATTTAATGGTGTATGTGTTCTTATCCATGTGAATTGTCAAAACCATAGTCACAAGACAAGGATAATGACAAATCCAAACTTATATGGATTGAACTCAATCTTAACTTCTTGCCACCTGGCAGCTCGAGGGCCTTCCATTGCTTCCAAGTTGTTGTGCAACACATTAAGAACTCTAAGAACTCATATGAAAAGCAAACTTTGACTGGAATGGGCACAAAATATGTCAACACGATAGGTTATAAACCTCAAGTCGTGTGCTAGTGAAGAACTTCAGGTTTTATTCTTGATTAGTTCTTGAGACTTTCAAGACCTTTAAGACTCCCACTGTCCTCTTGACATATAAGACTTTCTTGTCAGTTATTCAAGAGATAGTGTGGATTCTAATCAAGAAAAACACTTCACAAAATTGGCCTAAGTTGGTCCTTGTTTTATCCAAAACATCACAACTTACCAATTTCAAATGTACAACATTTGACAAGTGTTTTAAACCTTCTTTGAGACATGTCACTCAAGTTACAATCTTGGAGTATGACTCTAAGACTTGTATTGGAACGAAGTATGACTCATCTTCTTGATTTAACCACTTCAACAATTCAAGTTCCTCTTCTTAGTCATAAGAATGCACTAAGATTTCCTTAGAGAACTAATTGTGCTATGGTTTCTTAATCATTAAGATGATCACAAAAACTGATACTAAAGTACTCTCCCATCTTTTCAGATTTGAGAAACTTTTATTCTTCTGCCTAATTTGATTCTTCTTATTTGCTCTGCCATACATTGGAACCTTTTCCAATGTCTCAGAGTTACACTTAAGCTTGTAAGTATAATCATATTTACTGAGCTTTAGTAAACTATGACGAATAGTCTTATCAATCTTTTGTGGTGGACTTAATCAGTGCACAAGAATGTGTACTCGATCCCTTAGTACATTACTTGATTCACACATCCATGTGAACAAGTAGTTAGTCTTAATTTTACCAATGCTTGAAAGTTCTCATTCATCATGCTATACAACTTGCATGATTCCAAGTTCCGGTCCAATTGAAACTTGGGTGATGAGGATCTTTCCTTATTTGGTAAATTTAGACATTACCACAAATGAAAGAATCAATTTCATATTTCTACTCTTGCTATTAATGGAATCTTATAAGCAACAAAAATTTCCACAGATGCCATTGTAAGGATATTTTAAAATAAATAAAATCAAAATTTTCCTTTTATTTTAAAAAATTTTGCGGAAGAACTTGTCCTTACAATCCATATGAAAACTTGTTGTTATCTATTCCTAAGCAATATCTCATAACTCATAAGAAGTAGCTCAAGAATCCAATCTTCAAACTACGCGATAGAAATCCATCTACGCGATCAGATTCAACATATTCTTTCTTTAAGTTTCTTTACTTTTCTTTGATTCTTAAAACATCAACATGTGACCCAGTCACATCATGTATCAAGAATCTCATAATAGAAACTTAACAGAGTTAGATAGTGGACTTTACCTGAAGTAGAGTCAAACTTATTGACTTTAACATCCTTAGGTAAATTTGGCAGCTTCGCAACCAATGCACCTTTCTTTGGTAATATAAACATATGGACCCATTGATAACGGTACACGGGACTATCACAGACTTAGCTTTTCTCTTTACCATTTGGTCAACCGAGTTGACTATGGCCGATCCCTTTCCATTGGGAAGAGAATGCTTTCCTATATTTCCTGTGTCACTATTGTCAATGTCCATCAAGTTTTAAGGAAGTTGATCTTAACAAATAGATAAGATCATTAAGGGTCTTGTCATAGTCTGTTTCATAGGTGTCCCAAAGGAACTCACTATGTGACTTAGAAAGTGATTGAACCACCAACTTTCTCAAGACTTTGACACCCAACTCTCCCGGCTTTTCAATATGTGACTACATCTCCAAGATGTGACCACACCTAGACCTTGCCTTGCCAATACGGGTTGAGTGACCTTGAACTTGTGGGTTAGGGAGAATAATTGGAGGAGGTGAAAGAAGTATGATTTCCATGGGACATCATCTTCATTTAGGAAAGCTTGTTTCAAGAGATTTGGGAAGATCATAAATGTCTAAACCAGACATCTTTTGGGAGATATTCAAGATAGTTGATCTTAAGTCCTTAATATTACACCCAATATGAAATATTAAGGCTAGGACCCAACAAACTATTTTATAACTTAGAAGAGGTATGCCGTAATCCAAGCTATAAAATATTTGAAGGTAGGTGAATGACGATTCACCAATTTCCACCAAGATAAACGAAATGTATTATTAGGTTTTAATTGGTTTTTAAAACTCCTAGATCTTTGAGATTCATTGAACTGTTCAATGGCATGTTTCAATCTCGAGTGTCCCCTTCAGGTTTTGTGACTGGGATGCCGAAGATCACAAAACAAGGTGTGAAGTAACCATGCAAATTACTTGGTACCCTTAAGTGTTTACCCCTCAATTGATGTGCCGGTTAACCACACACGCTCCATCGATACTAAGATAAACATTAAGTTACCCTTTACCTACCTTGTTAAATACGAGTTAGTGTGCCGGTTAACAACACACACTCCACTAACCGACTTAAACAAAGTGCAAAGTGTAATTTCATGGATTAGCACCTTATTCAGATTTTCCTAAGTAACTAAGATTGGGTATTATTAAGAGTTTAGTTACTTAGTATTTATCATTAATACTTTTAATGAAGGGAGAATTCTAGTTCTGTCAAACCCGTTCGGCTAACAACCCTCCACCAGTCAAGCAAGCGGTGGATGAGAGTGGACACCCATTAAGTTGCCATTTTATAGGCAACAACCTTATACCCACCTTATAGACCGACTTCGTGAATGAGGCGTACTAGCGGTAAGACTGACTTGCTCTTATACATATATATATATATATATATATATATATATATATATATATACATATATATATATATATTATTAACTTATAATAGTATAAAGTATAAGGGTTGAATTTTAACTCTTTAAAATTCTAAGGACTAACTTGGAATTAAAGTATTCATGGGGAAAACTTTACAAATTCCAAAACTTGAGGGCAAGTTTTGAAACTATTCAAAACTAATTAATTCCATAACTTATGTGTTTAAAGTAGTTCTAATCCAAAAACTCTTCAAGTTCCATAACTTGAGGACAAGTTATGGAAGACTTTAAACTAATAAAAGAATTAACTTTTCTTTATTTTATAACTTATAGAATTAATTAAGGTTATACTTGTTTTTATTTATTATTTAATGAAGAGACTCTTGGTTCTCCATAACTTGAGGACAAATTATGGAGTCATAACACCATTCAATTAGAACTAGACTCTTCATTTTGTAACCTTTGCCAACTTTTATGAGTTTTATGATTCTTAAATGTGACTTTTCATATAACTTGAGGACAAGTTACAAAAACACATTTTAGAATCAACTCTTAGATTAATTTGGATTGAAAACAACTATTTCACTCAACTTTTCTATTAATGTAAGCAACTCATAAGAACAAGATAATTCAAATCAAACTTTTTCATGTAATTAGCCTAATCACTAAACTAATTCAAAACATGAATCTATTGACAATTATCTTTGAAATTGGATTAGCATGAACATTACCACATCAAAAACAAGTTTATAAGTTCAAAAACAACTTAGGGTAATGTTCCTAGTCCAATTCTAGCCAAAAACCTTGAAAATATGTTGTCTGGGGCTCCTACTCGTCGAGTGCATGAACCTACTCGGCGAGTAGGATGGTTTTACTCATGGACTCGACGAGTTAATCAGTGGACTCGGCGAGTCCAATGCCCAGAAAGCCAGAAAATCGTGTTTTTCAGCATTTTTCAACAATTTGCATCAAGTATAATAGAAAACAAACCTGGCTCTGATACCACTGTTGGGTTTTGAGCATTCTAACACTCCTAAGTGTACATGCAACCCTAAATACCTTGGATCTATGTTTTCTCTATTATACATGCAAATAAGAACTTTCCAAGGTATTATCCTAATCTAGCATACAAAACAATAAATGTGACAAGATAGAATACATACCTCTTTGATGTAGAAAGTCTTCATGAAGCTTGAGTGCCTAGTGCCCCAAGTGTGACACCTCAAATGGTTCACACAACACTAAATACACTTGGAAAAACTTGAGAGAATTCTACACTCATGAAAATCGGCTAGCCCTTTCTTACTCTCACTAGTCACCGATTTTGTCAAGAATAAGATCTTTATATAGTGTTACAATTAGGGTAAACCCTAATTGTCATGACTTTCCATTTCCTTGGATCCATGGGTTCAAAAACACCATGGAGCATCCATGGACCATCCTATGGGTTTTAGCCCAACTTGATTATCCATGGAGCATTAGCCCACTATACAACTATGGATGATTTACACAATCAACCCATATATTTAATTAGTCTTCTTTTGATAACTTAATTAATCCTAGATTAATTCTTGATCAATACTAATTAAATAATCTTATTATTCTTATTATTAATATACTAGAACTTATAATATATTAATAACCATAAGTGTCTTATTTCTCTCATTATAGTCTATCCAAGTGCATGATGCCATGCAACCCAAATGGAACATGCCAGGTCGGGTCAAGTCTTACCAATTATAATTATGGACTTAGACATTAATCCAACAGTTTATGCTCTTCATGTTCCTTCTCGCTTCTAGTATATCGATATTTTCACTAAGGGGTTTCCATATCCTCTCTTCTTAGATTTTGATCCAATTTGAGCATACACCAGTCTTCCCCTCAAACTATAGGGGCATATTAGTGTATATATATGTAACATCACGCTCATGAGGTAATTTCAATTTGAACACTTGTATGAAGAAATATTACATTTTGACCCTTGGAATGAGTTATGTTTGCAAATTGTGGCCTTAGTGGCATTTCTAGATTTTCATGATAGGCGTAGTACGATGGCTGTATGTTGTGTATGTTGGGCGTATGTGTGCATGCCTTAGTACGTTGGACATACACCGTGTATGCCGGGCGTACTTGAAGGATCCTCAAACCCTAATTTTTAGGGTTTGGTTCATATATAATCATTATCCTGAGATACGAGAACATTATCCAAAGTTATTTGCAGCAGCAAACTTTGAGGAAAAAATCTAGTTCAAGTGGGGGAGAATTGTAACATCCCGATGATGAGGTAATTTTAATTTTAACCCTTTTATGAAGAAATATTACATTATTAACCCTTGGAATGAGTTTTTGTAAGGTCCTGAAACTGATCTTACCAGTGATCAAACAAACAAAACAATCAACTATAATAAGAATGATGTAGAAATAGAAATCAAAACATGCTTGCACACGCTTCTATTAACGAAAAACGTCTGCTACAACTTGTTTACAGCAACCGTGAACTCTATGGAATCAACAACCATTAAATGACCTACATAGCCTCTATATATAGTGGACTTGGGCCGACTCTGGTTTTACGGCCGTAAACAGGCTTACGGTTGTAAACTCATAACATGGCCGTAAACTACCATCAACACTACCAAAACTGCATATCGAACCAAAAGAACCTATTATAACGAAAGCCTAGACCAAAACGTTAAATGCACCCTTCAATCTCCCCCTTGGTTTGGTGCTAGCTTGAAGTTAATCTTTGTCGACCACCATCACATTTGCCTGCCCCATTGCCCCGTTCGACATACTTTTATTGATGATGTCAGCAACCATGGACATGTACTATTTCGCTGCTTGCTAAAAAATCTCTTCGACAAGCTCAAAAATCTCTTCGGAAATTTTTATTTGATAAGTACTCAGATGATGAATATCCCACTTCCTGAACTGGAACAAATCCCTTCGATCATCAAGACAAATGCATCCATTTTTAAGCTTGATAACAACAAATGTTGTAGTCTCGTCGAAAACCCAATACTCCATGGAGCTTAGAGATCCATCTGGGTAACTTTGAAGGATAGAAATTGGTTTAACCTGATTGGTTGCAGGCCACATCACCACCCGAAGAGGATGACCAGTCTTGCGATCTATGATGTCTGGATAATGCTTGATAACAGACTTAGAAGTCTTCATCGAAGGAAAACCCCTTTTCACCTGGTCTTCTAGGAAGTGTTTGAATTGAGTTGCCTGTGGATTATCCGAGGGATTTGAAAAAGGAGATCGTGATAACTCTGGTAGATCCATCCTAGTCCATGAATTGAAATAATGACTGTCTTTGTATAGCTCAATGTTGCCACTCTTTCTTCGTACTATCCACATGTTAAGAGTATCATGAAATCCCCAAGAAATAATCCTAGACCTATCACCATACATATCTCTAAAGCGTACAGCCCCAAGATTCGTAACGATGATTGTTGGTTGATCCCAAGGTGCATTCTTGTCAGAACTCCTCTTAAACAAGAGTTGTCTTTTTTCAGCAGCTTTAGCTAGTCTATCATGTATAATTGCCGCAACATGGGGAGCATGAGTGGGCTCCTCATCAAAACGATTAACAACCCGTGAAGTCTGAACGGTTGGCATGGTAATAAGAAACACTTGAGTATGTAGATTGATCTTGTACTCGTCTACAGATGTTTGGTATTTGTCACCAAGATCTCCTTCAAGCTTCTTCTTCAATTCAAAATAACTGGAGGTAAGGAGATTAAAATGGTCTTGAAGATCAGAGATTTGCTTTGTCTTTATCGCTCGATCATCCTGAAGATCAGACACTTGAGATTTCAGTTTGGCATTCTCAATCAATAACTCATTGACTTGAATATCAAGTTCAATGTTCTTCTGATCCAAGACACTAATCTTCTTTTGAATCTCATCAACTGACGGTTTATCTGCTCCTTGGTGATCTTCTTTGAAAGAAATTCCTTTACCACGAGAAGAAGGATATACACTTTCATTCTGAGCGAGATGCATAGCTAACCGCACAGAGGCATCATCAGGATTTTACCTAGGAGGAGAGAATCCTGGTGTCACACCCCCGAACCAGACGGCGGAAACGTCCGAGGGCTATTGTGACTTAATTGAATACCATCACAATGATTATACATGAAATATTACAACTGATATTGTTTACATTCAGTACATTGTTTTAAACATTACAAATCCATAACATAAACCGTTCGATAATAAATCTAAGCAAAACACCATGACATCACTTGGTACTTATTCTTCGATTTATCTGTTTTTTTGAGAATACAAGTATTTTGGAAAAACGTCAACATATGAAATGTTGGTGAGTTCATAAGTAATGTTGTGAAAAATGATTTCTGTGAAGTTTGAAAAACCCAGAAAATCCGATATTTTCTGAAAAGAGTATTGTTTATAAAAAGTGTGAAGATCCGTAAGTATGGTTGTCGATTTTTGTAAACATGTATAATTGTCGAACTTTGTATACATCACACAGGTAAAAGTGTTGAACTCCCCGGGAAAACCCGATGTTTTCCCAATACATAAAATTACGTGTCTTATTTATTGTTATACCGATACAACGATTGGTTTTGATTACCCAGGTGACATTGGATTAATTATGGGTTGTGAGTTGTTATAATCACGCATTAATGAAAATGACTAGTTTATAACTACCAATTACAAACGATCCTTTAGACATTGTCCGTACTACTCACTTAATCCAACCACCCTGACTTCTCTTGAGTTACGCCATGAATCTGTCTACTCGATATTACCCAGGTGACATTGGATTAATTAGGGGTTGTGAGTTGTTATAATCACGCATTAATGAAAATGAGTAGTTTATAACTACCAATTACAAACGATCCTTTAGGCGTCGTCCGTACTACTCACTTAATCCAACCACCCTGACTTCTCATAGCCCTACAATCGAGGAGAAAGGAGGGTACGAAGCCCCCTTTATTTCCATAAGTTGTTCAAGGCTATCGGGAATGCGAAAGGCACTTGGCCCAACTCGCATTTGACTTCTCGACTTTGCTAGCAGTACCAATGGACCCTTGGAGTCCAACAGTACAACAAAGCTATTGAAAGTCCTTTTACATGGAATTAGGTCATAGAAGGCCCAATAACATGTAAGCGCGTTCCCTTCGGGCCCAAAGATCATTTTATTGGGCTAGCAAGGCCCAACAAGCACGATTTGAAACTTTCAAGCCCAAATATTGAATAATGACTTCTCATAGATCTCGCGTGTTTATTGAAGTACTATTGTTTATTGATTTTTGTCTTGTTATTGATTCGAGACCGTATCAATTCGTTTGGTAACGATATTGGTGTTGAAAGTGTATTTGTTATTACATTTCGCTGGTAGTCGTGGATCTCGTATTTTGTCTTAAGGGATTTATTTGTTTAAAAGTAATATTTTACCTTTTCACGACCCTTCTTGAATAAAATTTGCACTTTTAGTCCTTTATATAAAAGAATTTCCATTTTAGTCCTTAAACCATTTTTCTTGACACTTTAGTACCATAACTTATTGAAAAGACATTTTCAGCCCAAATTTACTTTTTAAACAGCTTAAATCCTTCAAAAATGAAGTTTTCTCAGTTGGAACCCCCATTTTCGCAACTTTTACGGTTTTGGCCCAAAATGGAAAACTTTTGCATTTTTGATCCCTTTTGAATTTGAAAGACATTTTTGACCTTTGAAATGGTTTTAATACACTTGAAATTCCCTGTTTTACAGAAAGTTGCATTTCCAACCCCTCAAATTTAAAAGTTTCGCAAATTGGAGCTTATTGGGCCGAAAAGCCCATTTTAGCCCATTAAGTTCAAGATTTACATTTTAAGCCCCTCAAAAATCTTGATATTCAGAAAAATTGTATTAGAAACTGATTGGACCCTTTTTAACCTCCAGAAATTATAATTTGTCGTTTTGGGCCCTTCGTTTTGTATTTTTGACAATTTAAGCCCAAAAATGGGTTTTATGTCCAAATATGATCATCCTAACCAAATGAACTATTTTTCTTGACTTGGTTAGTGTAAAATGGTTTAAGTTATGTTTATTTCATTCCTCATGTTATAGATATTGGTTTTTAGATACTTTTTGGATAACATATTCATCACAACACATGATATTACACACAAACATGCATCAAATCACACATAGCATACATTTACTCATAGATCTACACATTTTCTTGCATTCTCCCCCATAAAAACTCATAAAAACCGAAAGAAATGGGGGTATGAAGCTCACCTTGGGTGCGGTTTCGGTTTTTGGAAGGAAAAATGAGAAAAATTCGGCCCTAGCAACCTTTCTTGGAAGATCTTGAACTTGGATGATTCTTGAATGGAATGAAATATCTAGCTTATGGATCTAAGCAACATCTTACCTTAGATGATGATTTTTATGTAAGAATCCCTTGAACACCTCTTAGATCTCGAAAATATGGAGAGGGAATGAGAGAGTTTCTTGAGAGAATTGTGAGTGAAATGTGTGTGTGTGCTTGGATTCGGCCGAGAGCAAGAGAAAGAGGAGAGAAGAGTGATTTTGAAGTGAGTTGCATGAAAACATGAGATGGCATGGATGTTTGAAGTGTAATAACCTAGATATCTTCCATACAAAGATGAGGTGTCATGCAAGAAGTCAACTTCTTCTTCTCCTTTTGGGCTTGGGCCGAGAATTAGAGAGGAAAAAGAAAAGAATTTGGGCCTTGTATGCCTAAGCCTTTTTCATGGTTATGTTAAGTGATGTTTTGTCCAAATAATTATAAATGTGATTCTTATGACCTATTAGGGCTAAATTAGGTTAATTATGGCCCAATATGGTTCATTTAATTAATTTATTTCATTCTAGGCCCAATATGGCCCAAAGTATTGAAATAATTGGAAGTGGGTCCAATTAGAGCCCATTTAAGAGTTCTAAGCCCAAGATGGTCAAATTAGAAGCTTATTGGTCCATTTGGCCCAATAAGGAAGTCCTAGTCCAAAATGGACTTAAACAAGAACTTCTAGGGTTTTCAATTGCTTATTGATTACTTGAAATGCTTGTATGAGGTGTTTGATTGAAATTTTGTTGTCATAGAGTATGCATCATACATGCTCTCATGTCTTTGATTCATAATTTGGCTTAAGTGTTGTAGTTACAAGGCACAAAAATTTCTAGTTGTGACATCATCCCCCCGTTAGAGGGAATTTCGTCCCGAAATTCTTTTGAAAGCTAGATTTGAGAATGCTAGAATAGGTGAGGGTACTTTTGCTTCATTTGGTCTTCGCGTTCCCACATGAATTCTGGCCCACGCTTCGCGTTCCACCGTACTTTCACGATCGGGATGCGACTTTGTTTAGTACGCTTCACCTCCCTGTCCATGATTTAGACTGGTTCTTCAACGAACAGGAGATTCTCGTTGATTTCAATCTCGTCAAGGGGAATGACGAGAGTTTCATCTGATAGGCACTTCTTTATATTGGAAACATGGAACACAGGGTGTACACTACTTAGCTCAGCGGGTAGCTGCAGTTTGTACGCCACTGGACCTATTCGGGCAACGATCTCGAAAGGTCCAATGTATCGTGGGTTCAGTTTTCCCCGTTTTCCGAAATGAATGACCCCTTTCCAAGGTGAAACTTTTAACAGCACTCGATCCCAGACCTGAAACTCTAAGGGCTTTCGCTGTTTATCAGCGTAGCTCTTTTTCGGTCGCGCGATGCTTGTAGTCGAGCTCTGATTTGAACTATCTTTGCCGTGGTTTCACGTATGATCTCCAGTCCCGTTAACGTCTTGTCTGATGTTAGTTCCCTCGCTAGCTGGGTGTCGCCCACTTCAGCCCAACACAACGGTGATCTACACTTACGTCCATATAGCGCTTCGAAAGGAGCGACTTTGATGCTCGAATGGTAACTGCTGTTATACGAGAATTCAACTAAGGGTAAGTGGGTATCCCAAGACTTCCCAAAGTCTATCACACATGCGCGGAGCATGTCTTCGAGCGTCTGGATGGTTTGTTCGCTTTGACCGTCCGTTTGTGGGTGATAAGCGGTGCCCATGTCGAGATGGGTTCCAAGTGCTTTCTGAAGTGATTGCCAAAAATGTGAAGTGAATCTACTGTCTCTATCTGAGATGATAGACACTGGTACTCCGTGAAGCCTCACGATTTCTCGGATGTATATTCGTGTCAGTCTGTCCATCTTGTAGGATTCTTTTATTGGCAGGAAATGGGCGGATTTCGTCAGTCGGTCAACTATTACTCATATAGTGTCTAATCCGTCCGACGTCTTGGGAAGTTTGGTCACAAAGTCCATGGAAATCCCTACCCATTTCCACTCGGGGATCACCAGTTACTATAATAGCCCCGAGGGCTTCTGGTATTCTACCTTTACTTTGGCACAAGTAAGGCACTTGCTGACATATGTGGCAATTTCCGCCTTCATGTTTGGCCACCATTATTGTTGTTTAATATCCAAGTACATTTTGTCCAAACCTGGATGGATGGAGTATCGCGTCTTGTGAGCTTCATTCATGACTACCTCCCTAAATCCTCCGAGTTTAAGGACCCAGATACGGTTCATGAAATAGTATAATCCGTCCTCTTTTACCTCTAGATTCTTCTCCATTCCGCGTAATGCTTCGCTTGCTCTGTTTTCCATCTTCATGGCATCTGACTGGGCTACCCCGATCTGAGTGGTTAGGTGAGATTGGATGGTTATTGAGAGAGTTTTCGCACGACGATTAGAGTACTCCTTCCGGCTCAAGGCATCAGCTACCACGTTGGCCTTGCCTGGGTGGTACTTGATTTCACACTCGTAATCGTTTAATAGTTTAACCCATCTTCGTTGCCTCATATTCAGCTCTTTTTGATTCAAGATGTGCTGGAGACTCTTGTGGTCCGTGAAGATGGTGCACTTCGTACCATAAAGGTAATTCCTCCAAATCTTCAGAGCAAAGACCACTGCTCCCAATTCCAGATCATGGGTTGTATAGTTCACTTCGTGTGTCTTTAGTTAGCGGGATGCGTAAACTATCACTCTTCCACGCTGCATGAGAACGCAACCTAAACCCTGATTTGACGCGTCACAGTAGAGCACGAAATCTTCCGTTCCCTCTGGTAGAGATAGTACCGGGGCACTGCAGAGTGCTTGCTTCAGAGTTCGGAATGCAACTTCTTGTTTGTCCGTCCATTTGAATGGTACGCCCTTTTGTGTAAGCGAGGTAAGTGGCTTGGCAATATTAGAGAAGTTTTGCATGAACCTCCTATAGTAGCCTGCTAGGCCTAAGAATTGGCGAATTTCTGTGGGTGTCGTCGGGACTGCCCATCCTTCAACGTCTTTGACCTTAGAAGGATCCACATGTATTCCTTCCCGACTAACAACATGACCTAGGAAGTTCACACTACAGAGCCAGAACTCACACTTGGAGAGTTTTGCGTATAGCTTCTCCGTCCGCAGGGTTTCCAGGATTTGTCGGAGATGTTGGCCATGCTCTTCTTCGCTTCGGGAATAGACTAGAATGTTGTCAATGAAGACGATAACAAAGTTGTCAAGGAATGGTCAACATATTCGGTTCATCAGGTCCATAAATGTGGCAGGGGCATTCGTTAGACCGAAGGGCATTACGACAAATTCATAATGTCCGTAACGAGTTCGGAAAGGGGTTTTGGGAATATCCTCTTCCCGGACCTTGAGTTGATGGTACCCGGACCGTAGATCTATCTTAGAAAAGTAACTAGCTCCTTGGAGCTGGTCAAATAGATCATCGATTCGTGGGAGTGGATAGCGATTTTTGACAGTGAGTTTGTTTAGCTCCGTGTAATCGATGCACATTCTAAAAGATATGTCCTTCTTTTACCTCTAGATTCTTCTTCTGGTTCGGCAGGCTCGCCCTCGACTTGTGCCTCCGGTTCCTTGTCAGATTCCTCCTCGGGGTCTTCCTCAGGCTCTTCTTCAGGCTCTTCATCTAACAATCCGTTATTTCCCTGGTTAGGGAAGTAAGGATCTCCGTGGTGATGGAAACCAGCCATGCTGTCTGCGAGAGTGTGTAAATATGCTTACATTATTCCTAGGACGCTACAACTATTGTATAGACTAAACGAATGTTCTCTTCTTGGTGATAAAGGGGTATGTTTTTAGGTTCCCTAGCTATCATGATATTCTCAGGACATGTGATAGTTATACCTTGGAGGGAATATAGTTGATCAGGCTACATCCACTCCTCGATATGACTAGAACAGTTCTAGCTTAACCGAGATACTAGCATTATCTTGTTTTGTTCGGTATTATGTTCTTGTTCCTAATAAAAGCAAGGGTGTTTTTATTGTTATGTTTTACTTGTTTTGTTCAGAGTTGTGTTAGTCCCTCTTTAGGTTTATAGTTGCATATCAATGTGTGGTTAGATATGCTAGTTCACTATAAACAGAGCTCTGATACCAACCTGTCACACCCCCGAACCAGATGGCGGAAACGTCCGAGGGCTATTGTGACTTAATTGAATACCATCACAATGATTATACATGAATCATAACATCATTCATCACCATGCATTGAAATATTACAACTGATATTGTTTACATTCAGTACATTGTTTTAAACATTACAAATCCATAACATAAACCGTTCGATAATAAATCTAAGCAAAACACCATGACATCACTTGGTACTTATTCTTCGGTTTACCTGTTTCCTGAGAATACAAGTATTTTGGAAAAACGTCAACATATGAAATGTTGGTGAGTTCATAAGTAATGTTGTGAAAAATGATTTCTGTGAAGTTTGAAAGACCCAGAAAATCCGATATTTTCTGAAAAGAGTATTGTTTATAAAAAGTGTGAAGATCCGTAAGTATGCTTGTCGATTTTTGTAAACATGTATAATTGTTGAACTTTGTATACATCACATAGCTAAAAGTGTTGAACTCCCCGGGAAAACCCGATGTTTTCCCAATACATAAAATTACGTGTCTTATTTATTGTTATACCGATACGACGATTGTTTTTCATTACCCAGGTGACATTGGATTATTTATGGGTTCTGAGTTGTTATAATCACGCATTAATGAAAATGACTAGTTTATAACTACCAATTACAAACGATCCTTTAGGCGTCATCCGTACTACTCACTTAATCCAACCACCCTGACTTCTCATAGCCCCACAATTGAGGAGAAAGGAGGGTACGAAGCCCCCTTTATTTCCATAAGTTGTTCAAGGCTATCGGGAATGCGAAAGGCACTTGGCCCGACTCGCATTTGACTTCTCGACTTTGCTAGCAGTACAGTACAACAGAGCTATTGAAAGTCTTTTTACATGGAATTAGGTCATAGAAGGCCCAATAACATGTAAGCGCGTTCCCTTCGGGCCCAAAGATCATGTTATTGGGCTAGCAAGGCCCAACAAGCACGATTTGAAACTTTCAAGCCCAAAGATTGAATATTGACTCCTCGTAGATCTCGCATGTTTATTGAAGTACTATTGTTTTTTGATTTTTGTCTTGTTATTGATTCGAGACCGAATCAATTCGTTTGGTAACGATATTGGTGTTGAAAGTGTATTTGTTATTACGTTTCGCCGGTAGTCGTGGATCTCGTATTTTTTCTTAAGGGATTTATTTGTTTAAATGGAATATTTTACCTTTTCACGACCCTTCTTGAATAAAATTTGCACTTTTAGTCCTTTATATAAAAGAATTTCCATTTTAGTCCTTAAACCATTTTTCTTGACACTTTAGTACCATAACTTATTGAAAAGACATTTCAGCCCAAATTTACTTTGTAAACAGCTTAAGTCCTTCAAAAATGAAGTTTTCTCGGTTGGAACCTCCATTTTCGCAACTTTTACAGTTTTGGCCCAAAATGGAAAAGTTTTGCATTTTTGATCCCTTTGGAATTTGAAAGACATTTTTGACCTTTGAAATGGTTTTAATACACTTGAAATCCCCTGTTTTACAGAAAGTTGCATTTCCAGCCACTCAAATTTAAAAGTTTTGCAAATTGGAGTTTATTGGGCCGAAAAGCCCATTTTAGCCCATTAAGTTCAAGATTTACATTTTAAGCCCCTCAAAAATGTTGATATTCAGAAAAATTGTATTAGAAACTGTTTGGACTCTTTTTAACCTCCAGAAATTATAATTTGTCGTTTTGGGCCCTTCGTTTTGTATTTTTGACAATTTAAGCCCAAAAATGGGTTTTATGTCCAAATATGATCATCCTAACCAAATGAACTATTTTTCTTGACTTGGTTAGTGTAAAATGGTTTAAGCTATGTTTATTTCATTCCTCATGTTATAGATCTTGGTTTTTAGATACTTTTTGGATAACATATTCATCACAACACATGATATTACCCACAAACATGCATCAAATCAAGCATAGCATACATTTACTGATAGATCTACACATTTGCTTGCATTTTCCACCATAAAAACTCATAAAAACTGAAAGAAAAAGGGGGTATGAAGCTCACCTTGGGTGTGGTTTCGGTTTTTGGAAGGAAAAATGAGAAAAATTCGGCCCTAACAACCTTTCTTGGAAGTTCTCGAACTTGGATGCTTCTAAGGTGCTAAATCATAAGTTTGAATGAATTAAGAGATGATTCTTGAATGGAATGAAATAACTAGCTTATGGATCTAAGCAACATCTTACCTTAGATGATGATTTTTATGTAAGAATCCCTTGAACACCTCTTAGATCTCGAAAATATGGAGAGGGAATGAGAGAGTTTCTTGAGAGAATTGTGAGTGAAATGTGTGTGTGTGTGCTTGGATTCGGCCGAGAGCAAGAGAGAGAGGAGAGATGAGTGATTTTGAAGTGAGTTGCATGAAAACATGAGATGGCATGGATGTTTGAAGTGTAATAACCTAGATATCTTCCATACAAAGATGAGGTGTCATGCAAGAAGTCAACTTCTTCTTCTCCTTTTGGGCTTGGGCCGAGAATTAGAGAGGAAAAAGAAAAGAATTTGGGCCTTGTATGCCTAAGCCATTTTCATGGTTATGTTAAGTGATGTTTGGTCCAAATAATTATAAATGTGATTCTTATGACCTATTATGGCTAAATTAGGTTAATTATGGTCCAATATGGTTCATTTAATTAATTTATTTCATTCTAGGCCCAATATGGCCCAAAGTATTGAAATAATTGGAAGTGGGTCCAATTAGAGCCCATTTAAGAGTTCTAAGCCCAAGATGGTCAAATTAGAAGCTTATTGGTCCATTCGGCCCAATAAGGAAATCCTAGTCCAAAATGGACTTAAACAAAAACTTCTAGGGTTTCCAATTGCTTATTGATTACTTGAAATGCTTGTATGAGGTGTTTGATTGAAATTTTGTTGTCATTGAGTATGCATCATACATGCTCTCATGTCTTTGATTCATAATTTGGCTTAAGTGTTGTAGTTACAAGGCACAAAAATTTCTAGTTGTGACACCTGGTGGAGCAGAGGTGCCACCAACCTCAAAAGCGGTGCTAGTACCTCCATGAAATGGTTCTGTTGATACGATGGCAGGTTTAGTAGTTGGTGTAATCGGCATGTCATGAGACAAGTCAAAATCCAAAGGCCCAAACCTAGGATTACGTCTTCTTCTCTTAGATGGACGCTGTAAGGTCTGTTCTATTGTATCATCATCCTGAATGGTTCAATTGTAGGTGAGGCAACATCAAGGGGAGGAATCCCTGACACTGTCACCGTTGGAGCTGTAGAATCAACCACTTGATCTGTAGACATGGGTGTCGACTCGAGAACGTCTTCATAATCCTTTATCTCCGTTTCTAGGTGAGCAACATCACTAATATTATCAAGCAATGAGTTGAGGTTGACATTCGAAAAAAAGTCATCATTGCTTCCAAAGATGGTTGGAATCTCATCTCTATCAAAACCTGTAAGATCAAGGTCTTCATACTGATTAGACTCAATTGCCTTCTTAGAAGACCCTTGATTGTAGTCACCTTCGACTTGGACTGATCGCAGATCGTGCTCCTCAGCTACAGAAACAGTAGGAGCAACTGTCTCTTCCCCTTCCTGATCTAATACCTTGATCACATCTCCTTCCGAGATCGCTCTTTCTGATGAAGTAGGCTCCGAAGATATCTTATCAGAAGATCCGTGGGACTCGGACGCTTCATTCGGCTCAGCAAATCGTCTGAATTTAACCAGTGGATATAGTCCTTGAAAGATAACTTTCCCTTTGCGATTTTCTTTAACAACCTAATAGTGTGAGGGCCCAAGGACTTCATATCAAGCATTTCTCCCTCCTTTAACATGTTAGGAAATTGTTTGTTGACGAAGAGCTGAATGAATCTAGGATACATCAGGAAGGTTTCCCGAGTGGTGGCATTGATGTTGACCATAAACTCGTCCAGGATAAACCTCGAAAAGTTGAAGCCAATCCCGGTAGCAAGAGAAACAATAGCTCCGGTGTTTCTCAGGAATATTTCATCCGCACCAGACCTCCTGCCGGAGATGCAGCTCATGAACACATGGACTAGGAATCTCCAATAGGATGGCAGAAGCTTTTTCATTGTGGGAGGAGAATCACCTTCATACCCCATCTTTTTTAAAATTTTCTGAGCATCCTCAATACCAATTTCAGTGGGAAAACTCGGTAGGTCATTGATCAGCAATGTCTCTCTGACGAACTGCTTATCGATCACAATTTTGCATCCTTTTACAACTGCATCTACTGTCACTGCTCCATCATTGTCTCTTCTCATTTTGGCAGTCTGTCAGAACTCTCTTATAATCTTCTGATAAGCGATGGTGTTCATGGTGATGGCGGAGGCCAATCAGCGTTCCCTCAGTCCATGAATCATTGACTTGAAATCTCCATGTGCCATCGGAGGATCTGCCAATACCATTGCCAGATTGTGCATGTCTGCGAACTTTAAAGCCGCCATTTGATCTGCACTAAAACATACTAAGTAAGAAACGAAAGACATTTGAGCAATCAATGTTTTTTTTATTTAATTAAATCAATTTCAAATTAAGCCCAAAATAATAAATAGTTTTGACCAAAATCAAGTTTACAGTCAACAAAGGGTTTACGGTTAAACTGAGTTTTTTAGCCGTAAGCTTGGGCCGTAAACTCCGACAGTTAGTTTTTCGTCGATTTTGGCCTCAAAACTCATCGATTTCATGAAGCGACTGCATATCCTTGGTCGGAATCTTCTTACCTATGAGATGAACGGAGCAATTTCACGAAAACAAATCTGCCACATTAAAAGGCTTGGTGAACAAATCTGCCACATTATTAGCAGTGGGAACCTGTTCCAGCCGGATAAGTGAGTGTTCATAACAGTCTCTAATAAAATGAATTTTAATATCAATGTGCTTGGTTTTTGAGTGTTGGATAGGATTTTTAGCAATTTGAATCGCAGCCTCATTATCACAATAGATAGGGGTTTCTAGATAATTCAAACCGTAATCCAACACCTGATGTTGGATCCAGATGACTTGAGAGCAACATGTAGATGCAACAACGTATTCTGCTCTTCAGCTGTTGAAGTTGAGACAGTGTGTTGCTTCTTGCACTGCCATGACACTAGCCGATCTCCAAGATATTGACGCCTTCCTGAAGTAGATTTACTGTCAAGCTCACAGCCTCCATAATTACTGTCAGTAAAAGCATATAAATCAATTTCAGAATTTTTCGGATACCAAAGACCCAATTTTGGGCTGCCTTTAATATACAAAACTTTTTTTTGACAGCAATAAGATGTGAAAATTTAGGATTAGCCTGATAATATGCGCATTGACAAAATGCAAACATGATGTCTGTTCGGCTTACAGTAAGATACATCAACGATACGATCATCGATCTGTAGTGTGTCTGATCTACGGATTCGCCATCAACATCTGGAGTCAGAAGAGGTCTTTCAGCCATCGGTGTCGATGCAGGCTTAGCGTCTTGAAACCCGAACTTCTCAAGAATATCCTCCAGATACTTGGCTTGATGTAGTAGGATTCCGTTTGAATTTTGTTTGACCTGAAGCCCCAAAAACATGGTCATTTCTCCCAACATACTCATCTCAAACTGCTTTTTCATAACACTTTCAAACTCCTTGCATAGCTGCGGACTGGTAGACCTGAAGATAATGTCGTCAACGTAGATTTGTACTAGAATTTGATCATTACTAACATGCTTGATAAACAAAGTTTGATCAATAGTGACACGAGAGTATCCATGCTCGAGCAAGTGCTTTGTTAGAGTCGCATACCATGCTCGAGGAGCTTGATGTAACCTATACAATGCCTTGTCCAACTTGTAGACATGATTAGGAAACTTCAAGTTAACAAACCCAGGGAGCTGATCAACATAGATTTCTTCCTTCACCTTGCCATACAAGAAGGTTGTCTTGACGTCCATTTGATAGACCGTGAAGTTCATGTAAGAGGCATATGCAAGGAAGATACGAATAGCCTCCAAGCGAGCTACTAGAGCATAAACTTCACTATAATCAAGGCGCTCGACTTGTCGAAACCCGCGAACAACCAATCTAGATTTATTTCGCACTATGACCCCTGAATCATCATGTTGTTGTGATAGACCCAGCGTGTGTCAAGAGACCATTTGCCCTTTGGTAACTCAACCAATTTCCAAACCCCAAGTTTTTCAAACTGATTCAACTCTTCATGCATAGCTTCTACCCAGCTGGGATCATTTAGAGCCAATTCAACATTCTTGGGCTCTATTTCAGAGATGAAGCAAGAGTAGAGACATGTATTGACGTCTCCATTATGACTTCTGGTTTTAACTCCATCGTCCAGCTGACCAATGATGTTCTCTATCGGATGATCACGTTGAATTCTAGAGGGTATCACGTGGCCGATATCATTAAGCGAGACGGGAAGATTGTGAATCTTGACACCTCCTTCATTTGCTGATTGTTCCACACCAGATGACTCTGCTACAAACTTATTAGAAATGTCTTCAGGAAAGAGTAGTTCCATAAAAGTTGAAGTGACAGCAGAAGCATCTCTAGACATGAACTCTCTTTCAACAGGAGTGAGTGGTGTAGCCTCAACATCAGGAGTATCATTCTGAACTGGAGATTTTGGACTATCAGGTGGTATAGATGACTCCCCCTCAGGCGAAGCAGAGCCCCCCCCCCCCCCCCCCCTCAGATGGTGAAGAGGATATTGTTGGGGGTCTGTAGACAACTTCTTCATTTTCCTCTTCAGAAACATTCTTCGAACCAGAGAAAGACCCAGATGAGCTATCTGACGACACATTTATGGACTTGAAAAGCGATGTGTAATCAAATAACCAATCCGGACCAACTCGAGCATCTATTTCGTTCTCCTCCAACTAGCGCACGTTATAGGATTCTACAATCTGCTTCGTCTTTTTATTGTAAACCCTATATGTGGTGTGTGTAGCATACCCTACGAAGTAACAATCATCGGCTTTGGCATTAAACTTTGGGTTGGACTCTAGGTGAAGAAGGGTGCAAGGGAAGCCAAATACGCGAAAATGACTAACTGATGGCTTGTGACCATATAGAATCTCATACGGAGTCTTCATCTGAGCTTTGTTGATCAACACACGATTCTGAATATAGCAAGCGGTGTTGATCGCCTCGGCCCAAAAGAAAACGGGTAGCTTGGAGTCACACAAGATCGCCCTCGCAGCGTCTTTTAAGGTTCTATTTCTCCTTTCAGCAACACCATTTTGGTGAGTTGTGTGAGCGGAGATGTATTGACGCATAATCCCCTTTTCAGAGCAAAAATGATCAAGAATAGAATTTTTGAACTCTATTCTGTTGTCGGTGCGAAGCGCCTTCACCCGATTGTTGGTTTGGTTCTCAATTAGTACTATGAACTTCTTTATTAGTTCTGCAACCCCATATTTATTGGATAAGAAGAAAACCTACGTAAAACGAGAGAAATAATCAATCACAACCAGACAGTATGAACTTCTATTGATGCTAAGGACGTTGAATGGATCGAACAAGTCCATATGTAATAATTGGAGTAGCTGACTGATTGAGTTAACCAGTTTTGGCAGGTGTGGTTTTCTGTGATGTTTACCCTGGGCACATGACACATATTTTTCAAACGTTATGAAATCTATGACAGGTAAACCACGAACCATCTCATTCTTAGCAAGACGATTTAGGTTTTTAGCGTTAGCATGACCGAGTATTCGGTGCCACAACATTGCATTTTGTTCTAAGATCTTTGAAAAGAGGTACATAACTTGTTCTGGAAGATTGTTGTTCATATCAAGAATGTAAGCATTTCCATCCCTTTTAGATTTGACAAGAATCCACTCTTCTCGGATGACAATGCCTGGCTTGAGAATCATACATTCCTTGTCAGTGAAATTTGTAGAATAGCCTTTGTCGCATATCTAAGACACACTCAACAAACTATGCTTTAACTCAAGAGCAAAGTTGATATTCTTGAAACTTAACACTCCATTTGTAAAGATTCCTCTCTAAGTGATCTTGCCACCTTCTCCACCCGCAAAGGAAACATATCCCCCATTAAATGATTGAATGTTGTTCAGTTGGGAGATATCCCCTGTCATATGCCGAGAGCAGCCGCTGTTGACGAACCAAGGTCTGACGACATTCCCCCGCAACTGTCCCTGGAAAATGTCCAGGATCATTCAGATTTGGGAACCCAAGTCATCACTTTCCTGGGTTGACTCATTTCCTTTTCAGATTTATCATTATTTACTAATTTTCAAGAGGATACTGATGATGGATTGGAACTTATTTTGGGCAGCCATTGAAAATTAGGTTTTCTAACAGTCACCGATGGTTTTGAAATAGGATTTTTATCAGTTTGCCTTGAGCACCTGGGTTTTCTACCTGAAATGGTTGAAGACCCAAAGTTGCTCCTTAACGAAACAAATCTTGGCTGAGCCATGTTCAGTTTTGGCAAACTGTTTGGGACTTTTTTATGAAAGACCTTTTTATTATTTTCAAAAACTCCCCGTTTTCTACTATGATCATCCTTCCAATCATCATTCTGAGAACGAGTTTTAGAGGAATTTCTAGTTAAAGACCTTCCTCTAAATTCATTCTCTCCTCTTTGTGACATATAATGTAAAAACATTCTATTAGGACAATTCCTAGCTATATGACCATAAATACCATAATTGAAACAAATCTGTTTGTTATTGTTAAAACCTATACTGCTCTTTTCAGATTTGTTTTCCATACCGACACCCTTGGTTTTCTCACATGAACATGAACAAGAATTAGGTTGTGAGATAAGTGAGGGTGTATCAGATGGAGAAACTTGTGAAAATGGTGGTTTTTTATTAGTATCATCACAAACATTAGAATTGTCAACCATCTCATCAAACACTTTAAAAACATTCAAACCAGTATTAGAAGGTGCAGAAAAATCACAAAAAACATTGTCACTTTCAACATCAGAAAAATTAAAGTCTTTATTTAAAACTAAAACTTCAGGTTCAGACTCAGTTTTATTTTTAGAACCAGATCCTTCAACTTAGTGCTTTGACTGATTCAAGGATTGATCTGTAGGAGAAGTGGAAATGTTAGTACTTTCAACATTAATAAATCCTCCCGAAACAAAACCAGATGGCTTGCCATAAACCAAGAATGGTTCATTGGCAATCTCTTCTTTGGACAAGGGTTGAAGCTGATATGAATGATTGAAGGGAATAGGGACTTGATTATACCCTAGACCCTTTGACTGATTATGTTTAAATTGTATGCAGTGGTCTATCATGTTGGCAACTACTTCACTTGATACATCAAATTTTCTAAAATCAAAATTAGCAGTTTCAAATTTGCTCTTTAATGTGTCAAGTTCAGTAATTAACTCAACGTTCTATCTCTTTATGTAGTCATAATTCTCACATTTATTACTGTTGTCTTCCTGAAGTCTTCTAAAGTCCTTTATTTTAGTTTCTAACTGGGCCTTAAGGGGTTTTTGTCCTTTTCTCAGTTGATAACCCTCATATCTAAGGTCCTCTACTTCTCTACGTAATGTTTCTATTTCTTCATGAAGAATTTTAACATAATCAATACAAGCTTGAGAGCAGGAAGGCAAACTTACCTAATTTTTCTTCGGTTCAGAAGTAGAAGATACAATCAACGCATACTGAAGCTCCATCATCTTTTCTTCAGCAGCAACACTCTCCATGGACGCTTCATCGTTAACTTGGTCTAGGTGAGCATTTTCAGGTTTTGAAATAATCAAGGCATGCATCTGGTCCTCCCAGTCAAATGATTGAGCAACCATAGCCTTCTCGCTGTTGACCTGAGCACCTCCCCGGTTGTTTCCCATCGCAACCATTGTCCTATTGTTGTTTAATCTTCGATCTGGCATCGGGCACTCACGAGCAAAATGACTTGGCTCATGACAATTGAAACAACATAGCTTTCCTTTGTTGAACCCTACCTTCTTATCGACACTCATACCCCAGTTGTTCTTCCCGGTCTTCTTAGCAAACTGCTTCGCCCTGAATACTGCCATGGAAATTTGCCATGTAATATCCATTTCTTCCACGTCTTCTGGATGAATGTGATCCAGATAAGCAAACGACAATTATGGAGGAAGATCTCCAGCTGCAAGAGCATTGTAGCAGTTAACAAGTCCTGTGGCGAGAGCAAGATTTTCATCACACTCCTTAGCACTTGAGGAAGAAGCCCCATTAGAGGAAGAAGCAACTTGAGAACCAGCAAATGATGGGTTCTGAGGAAGAGGCATGGATGATGCAGCAGGAAGTGAAGCAGCTGATGAAGTTGAAAAGTACTGAGTCTGAACTTGCTGAGTAGCATAAGGTTGACCTGTAGAGGGAAAAGTGAGAGATGAAAGAGCATTGTTAGATGAAATTCCAAGATTTGCAGTTGAATACGAATTCACATGGTTTATCTCCCGCTGTTTATCATCAATATCACAAGCCTTGATGATCGCCATCACTTCAGCAAGAGTAAGGCGATTTAGGTCTTTGGTCTTCTTGATAATAGTTACATTCATGTCCCATTACTTCGGAAGAGCATTTAGTAGCTTCTTGTTTATTTCAGACTTTGTCAAGAAGATTCTAGCTATGCTCATCTCAGTGGTGAGAGTTGTGAATCGTTGTAGCTGTGCCTCCAGGGTCTCACTAGGATCGTAATTGAAGATATTGAATTTTTGGCGCAGCATGTCTTGGCGACTCTCCTTCATATCTTCATTCCCTTCATATACCTCAATTAGGGCTTCCCAAAAAGCCTTTGCTAAAGTATACTCCCTAAAACCTTGAGCTATATCCGGAGATAGGGCCATGGTCAGAGTGGCCAAAGCCCGTTCTTGCTCCTCAACCTTCTTAAAATCTTCATCAGTGTAATTTTCAACCGCTTTGTCAACCACTTGCCCTGCAGCAGTTGTGGTTATTCTGACAGGATTCTTGATGATGCTTCTCCAAATTTTGAAGTCCTTCATTTTAATGTACTTCTCTATCCGGTATTTCCACTCAGGAAAACAATATGTAGACAAGAGTCTTGGAAAGCGAGTAGTTGTGCCCTTGACAGAGTCCAACTCATGCTGATGTGTTTGACTTTGTGAATCCATTGAATATTAATTTAAATAAAAATTAAATTATTTTCTTTTTAAAAAAAATTGAGTTTCCGGTCAACACAAAAGTTTACGGTCAAAGATGGGTTTGCGGCCGTAAACTCAGTTTACGGTTGAGAGTTTATGGTTGTGAGTTTGTGGTCGAGAGTTTGCGGTTTCTGAATACGGTTTATGAATCTAAGCTTGCGGTTATTGAAGATACTTGATTTACGGTCTAAGAACTGAGTTTACGGTCCAAGAAATTTCTTGAGCTTGCGGTCGTAAACTGAGTTTGCTGCCGTAAACTCTAGGCAGTAAACTCCCTGAACTTCAAGAAATCACGATTTTTGGATTAAACTTGATTCCCTTTCGCAGCAAACACCAACTGCAATCTCAAACAGTGTGGAATATGGCCAAAAAATCAATTGTAAGATGCTTTGACACTGGTTTTTCTCTGATACCAATTGTAATGTCCTGAAACGGGTCTTAATAGTGATCAAAAAACAAAATAATAAACTATAATAAGAATGAAGTAGAAATAGAAACCGTAACAAGCTTGCACACACTTCTATTAACGAAAAATGTCTGGTACAACTTGTTTACAACAACCGTGAACTCTATGGCATCAACAACCATTAAATGACCTACATAGCCTCTATATATATAGTGGACTTGGGCCGACTCTGGGTTTACGACCATAAACAGGCTTACGGCCGTAAACTCATAACATGGCTGTAAACTAGCATCAACACTAACAAAACTGAATATCTACCTAAAAGAACCTATTACAACAAAAGCCTACGCCAAACCATTAATTGGACCCTTCAGTTTTGTTAGCAAATTGGGCCCTTAGTGGCATTTCCATAAATTCAGGATAGGCTTAGTACGTTGGGCATACATGCGCATGCCTTAGTACGTTGGGCATAGACCGCATACGTCGGGCATACATGAAGGATCCTTAGACCCTAATATTTAGGGTTTGGTCCTGATATAATCATAATTAACTCCTCATTTCTCATTCCCTCATCAGCAACCACATGAGAAAACGTCCCTCAAGCTAACCCTAAGTGAAAAAAGTGCATCTTGAGGTCATCTTTGTCTTTTGGTGGTATTCTTGAAGAAGAAGAAGAAGAAGGTGGTGGGAAGACTTTGGAGCTTGGAAGCAACTTGGAAATGGGATTCTCTCCTTACTAGCAACCTCAAGGAGGTAAAAATCACATAACTTTATGTAAGGTCCTGAAACGGATCTTACCAGTGATGAAATAGCAAATACAATTAGTTAACAATAAAGAACAAGTAGAATTAAGAATGAACAAGCTTGCACACACTTTTCTATTAGAATAACGTCTGGTACAACTTGTGATGAAAGCCGCCGTGAACTCTGACGTATCAACAACTGACAAAAGACCTAGCACACCTCTATTTATACTAGACCTGGGCCGGCCTTGGGTTTTCGGCCGCAAACAGGCTTACGGCCATAAACTCATTGTCGGGTCGTAAACTACACACAATCTACCAAAAGCTATCAATTGACTCAAAAGAACCTATTACATAGAATGCCTAGACCAAACCACTAATTAGACCCTTTAATCTCCCCCTTCGTTTGGTGCTAGCTTGAAGTCAATCTTTGTCCACGATCATCACATCGTCCAGCCCCATAGCTCCATTCGACATCGGCTTATTTATGATCTCAGCAACCATAGTGGTGTATTCTTTCGCGGCAGACTCAAATATCTCCTCAGCAACCTAAATTTGAAAATGGCTCAAATGATGAATGTCCCATTTTCTAAACTGGAACAAGTCCCTTTCTGTCATAAAAATGAATACACCCCTCCTTTAGTTTGATGACAGCAGATGCTGTGGTTTCATCAAACACCCAGTATAGCATAGAGATTAGAGATCCATCTGAGTAATCTTGAAGCACGGGAATTTGTTTGACCTGATTTGTAGCAGGACACATCACCACCTGGAGTGGATTACCAGTTTTGGGATCAATGACGTCAGGATGACCTATTATTACAGATTCAGCAGTCTTCATAGCTGGAAAACCCTACTTTACTTGATCTTCCAAAAAGTGCTTGAAGTTAGTTGCTTGCTGATTATCCGTCGGGTTTGATAACGGAGATTGAGATAGCTCTGAAAGATACACCCTAGTCTAAGAGTTAAAATCATGACAATCCTTGTAAATATCCGTATTGCCGCTCTTTCTCCAAACAATCCACATTTTCAGGGGATCATGAAAACCCCAAGATATGATACCTGACCAATCACCATACGTGTCTCTAAACCTTACGGCTTCGAGATCCGTAACAGTGATTGCGGATTGATTTGCTGGTGCATTCTTATCAGAACTCCTCTTGAACAAGATTTGTCCCTTCTTGGCAGCTTTATCTTGTTTATCTCGAATAATCTCTGAAATATGTGGAGCATGAGCAGGCTCTTCTTCAAAACGATTCACCACTCGATAAGTCTGATCAGTTGGCACAAAAATAGGATGAGCTTGAGAGTGAAGATCGATTCTATGCTTATCAGCGGATGTCTTATACTTATCACCAAAATATTCTTCAATCTTCTTCTTGAGATTAAAGTAGCTGGAGGTCGAAAGATTGAAATGATCTTGGAGCTCACAGATTTGCTTGGACTTGATTGCTTTATCATCTTGGAGTACAGAAACTTGAATCTTCAAATTAGTATTCTCATTCAAGAGATCTTTAACTTGGATGCTGAGCTCTATGTTTTTCTGATCCAGCATATTCACTCTTTTCTGGAGTTCATTGATCACGGAGTCATCTTCTCTTGGCTGACCTTCACTAAAAGCAATCCCTTTTCCCTTAGAAGAAAGTGCAACAGCTTGTTCTTGAGCAAGATGTTGGGCCAAGAGCACAAAGGCTACATCAAGATGAGTTCTTAGAGGAGAGAATCCTGGTGGAATAGAGGAACCATCATCTTCAAGGAATGTGCTAGGGCCTTCACGTAAAGGTTCTAAAGTCACAATAGCAGGAGTGGTAGTTGGAGTAAAAGGCAAGCCCTGAGACAAACTAGACTCCATATTCTCGAACCTAGAATCTTGTCGTCTTCTTTTGGACGGAGGCTGCAAAGTCTGGTTGGTTGAGAAATCATCCTAAAGTGGCTCAGATGTAGGTGAAGCAACGTCAAGGGGAGGAATCCCTGACACTGTCACCATTGGAATTGTAGAGACAGCCACTTGTTCTGTAGTAAAGGGAGTTAACTCGGTAGCGTCTTCCGATTCCCTACTCTCCGTTGCCGTGTGAGCAACATCACTGAGATTATCTAGCAGCGAGTTAAGGTTGACGTTTGACAAAAAAACATCATTAGTTCCAAAATTTGTTGGAATATCATCTCTGTCGAAACCTGTGAGATCAAGGTCTTCAAATTGATTAGGCTCAACAGTGTTCTTAGAAGACCCTTCATTATAATCTCCTTCAACTTGGACATTTTGTAGGTCATGCTCCTCTGCAACTAACACAGCAAAAGCAGCAGTCTCTTCTCCTTCTTGATCTAACAAGGTGATCACATCTCCTTCTGAGATCACTTTTTTCGATGAAGTATGCTCCAAAGAAATCTTGTCCGAAGATCCATGTGACTCGGTTGCTTCGTTTGGTTCAGCAAATTGTCCGAACATAACCAACGGATACAACCCTTGAAAGACCACCTTTCCCTTGCGGTTTTGTTTAATGAGCCTAATGGTGTGAGGGCCCAAAGACTTCATATCAAGAGTATCTCCATCCTTCACCAAGTTGGGAAATTGCTTATTGATGAAGAACTGAACGAACCGAAGGTACATTAGGAAAGTATCCCGAGTAGTGGCATTAATGTTGACCACAAACTCATCCAGGATAAACCTAGAAAAGTTGAAGCCGATCCCCGCAGCGAGAGAAACAATCGTGCCTGTGTTTCTTAGGGATGTCTCATCAGCACCGGACCTTCTGCCGAAGATGCAGCTCATAAACACGTGGGCTAGAAACAGGGCCGGTCCAAGCCGATTTGGGGCCCGGGGCAAAGACAAAAAATGAGGCCCTTTAAAATTTAGAAAATTAGTATTTTTTTTAACATCAAGAGATTTTTTATATTAAAAGGCTAGCATAGACCTAGAAAATACAATGAAAATAAAATAAGAATGTTCTCCTGACAGTGTAAGTAAAATGTTTGAGAAAGAATGAAAAATCTTCAGACGTCAATAAACTTTAGGATCTAAACTTAGATCATCAAGGTGAAAAGAAAATTTTAAGCAACAATAGCCTCAACTGCACTTGTGCATAACAAAAACACATTGGCCAGTCTTACACTTATCACTTATTAGCTATGTAATTTATGGTGCTTTGAGCCTCATGAAGAAGAAACAAGGTGAGATAGAAATTTGTTCTTAAACTTCCATCATTAATAGGATCCAAATTTTGAGCCATGACTACAATATAAGAGATCACTCTACTAAAACTATTATAGAAACATCAAACAAACAGCCAAAACCTTAACTCTAAATGATACAAGTCTCCTAGGCATTTTATCAAACATGGAGTCTATATCCATTAAAGGAAAACAATGTACCCTAGCTCACATAACAAGCTTCAAGACGTATTTCTATACAACCATATGAACAAAAAAGCACATAGAACCGAAAGACTAATCGTTGTAAACAAATTCAAAATTGAGCTTCAACAGTTAAACCCAATAGAAACTATCATAAGCAACCACAAATCAAAACCAAGTTTCCAGCAAAAAAAAAATTACCATCAATATCGTTGAAGGAATAATCAAACAAGATGGAAGGTTGATTGAAGATTTGAGGTCTTTGATTAAACTCGTTGAAGGTTGATTCTTGAAAGATGACATATGAATGAAGAAACGTTAGTGTAGTAAGAGAAGTGTAAGAACGCAACAACGCATGGCCTGAAATATAAATCGATAAAAAAGCCTTAAAAGCATAACTCGCTTTAGGAAGGTTGGTTCTTGAAAACATTGTATTGAAAATTGAGAAGTCGCTAAGAATTCAAAAAATATGTAAAAACAGCTTAAAGTAAGTTTGGAAGGAAGGTCTTCCACTTCAAAACTTACATGTGCCTCAACCATCTCAACTGCAAACATATTTGAATTTTCTCTACATAATATATTTTATATCAGCTAAAACTATATGTATATATACTAATCAGGACTCTCATAGGGGCCTCGAGATTTGGAGAGGCCCGGGGCGGCCGCCTAACTTGCCCTCCCTCTAGGGTTGGCCCTGGCTAGAAATCTCCAATAGGGCGGCAGAAGTTTCTTCATTGTTGGTGGAGAATCACCCTCGTACCCCATCTTTCTTAATATTGTTTGAGCATCACCAATACCAATCTTCGTGGGAAAGGTCGGAAGGTCGTTTATCTGCAGGGTCTCTCTCACAAAGGTCTCATCGATGACAATCTTGCATCCCTGAACAATCGCATTCATAGTGACAGCTCCATCATCGTCCCTTGTCATTTTGGCAGACTGCCAAAATTCTTGAATGATCTTCTGGTAGACAACCGTGTTCATATTGATGATAGAGGCCAGACAACATTCTCGTAATCCGTGAATCATCGACTTGAAGTCCCCATGGGCCAACTTAGGATCAACGAGAACCATAGACAGGTTTAGCATATCTGCAAATTTTAAAGCTGCCATTTTATCTACACTAAAACATACCAAGTAAGACAAGAGAGATTTGAGCAAGTGATATTTTAAATAATTTACTTTTGAGCCTAAGAGTGAATTTTAATTTTTAAAATAAATTTCAGGTCAATGGGGAGTTTACGGTCAATGGGGAGTTTACGAGCATAAATTCGTGACTGCAAACATGTGGCCGCAAAATCAGTTTGCGGTCGTAAACTTCTTACGGCCGTAAGCTTGGGCCGTAAACTCCGACACCTCGTTTTTCGTCGATTTCAGGCTCAAAACACGGTTATTCACTGAAAGAAATGCATATTCATGGTCGGAACGTGATACCTTCAAAGCTATCGGAGTAATTTCGCAAAAATCAAGAATTTTTTTTCGAGGAGAGACAGACGGTGGGAGGGTTTTCGGCCGGAATCAGAAAAATGAGAAGGATTCTGGCGGTAAACACCTTTTATACCTTGATTCCCTTTTCCTAATGTCCACACAGTATAAGGCAGAGTCGAATACAATCCAATATTTTTCAAAAATTTTAAAAACAAATCTTTTTGAGGATTAATATTAATACTAAAATTAAAAATAAAATAAAATAAAATAAAATTAATTCTACAAAATTTAAAAATTAAAGATAATTATTAGATTTTAACAGTCAATTAAATAAAAATAAATTTAAAAATAAAAATAAAAATAAAAATAAAAGTAAAAATAAAAATAAAAATAAATAGAAATAACATCAAATAAAATATACAACTAAAAATTTAATTGCTGAGAATAAATTTGTGACGCTGGGATCAAAGTTGTTGGACACCTTATTCCACTTGTCGGTACCCTTATTTTCATATCTTCGTCTGATCGATCGCCAGTATTGTGGTCCACTTAAACACGAAACATTTGTGACATAATTTTGGACAATTTACCAATAACATGTCATTTTTAGCCCTTATTCTTAAGTAAATTTCTTAGGGACCATTTAGCTGACGACAACCAGGGATATTGTTGTCCACCTAAATTGAGCAGCGAGATCTACAGACAATTTGTATGTGTTCAATTTTAAATGTACTAGAACGTGTTTCCTGCTTCCTGATATGCTCCAACTATAAGGACTTCCAGAGTACTTCTTACACCGGGTGAGCAGACAATTATTAATAGAGAAGATAGATTTAGAATGCATATGCTGTACATCCAGGTCGGATATCTTGCAATCACACAAAGGATGAAACATATGACTAACTGAAGTTTTCAGAGGGATTGAGAAGAGAATGGTGCATATACAGTATACCAGGTCGGATTTTGAGTCACGCAAAGGAGACAGTATATGACTAACAGATAGAAAGAATTGCATAGAGAGAAGATGCAAAGAGATAGAATTGCATATGTTATAGTCCAGGTTGGATCTCTCGATCACGCAGATGAGGCAACATATGAATAACAAACAGAAAGAAAGAAAATAACCTTCTACAGACCTAGTTTATCGGAATTCCCCTGTCACCACATCAAAACCGGAATTAAGGACACAATCCGCACGTCAAGGAAAAGTGAATCCACAGTTCTAGATACGAGTTCTTTAGTGTGACCAGTAGATTCCCATGTATATCTCCATGCTCAACCTATTCAAGCGTCGTATTGTCAGGCCAAACGGATCTAACTAGGTCAATGTTTGTCTAGTCCTTGAATTACTTAAGTTAAAACTCTTCCTAGTCAAGTCCGTTTAAAATCTTTCGTGCCTACCAGCGCATCGAGCACAGAGCGTAGACAATTCAACTTAGGTACGTTACACAGATTCAGATTGCCCGTTATCACTTGCTAATTTCATTTCCCGTCACAACACCTGCAAACAAAACTAACAGTAATATATATTTTTTATTTTTTGGATTTTTGTTGTTTTTGGATTTTTGAATTTTCTATTGTTTTTGGATTTTTGATTATTTCTCCCCCTAAATTTGTGCATAGGTGAGAATAAAAAAAAATAGAAATTAAATGCGCAAATTTAAACTAACCTACCTACAGAAACAAAAATAAATTTGAAAACTATTGAAGAATTAAGAAAATAAAATAAAATAAAAACAGAAAAACTTAATCCTCAAAACGAATCATTTTTTAGAAATCCCACAAGCACATCGAAACGAGCTTTGTTAAAGCTTAGTGAAAAGATCCGCCACATTATTAGCAGTGGGAACTTGTTCCAGCCGGATTAGTGAACGTTCATAACAATCTCTGATGAAGTGAATTTAAATATCGATGTGCTTGGTTTTAGAATGTTGGACTGGATTTTTGGCAATTTGAATTGCGAATTCATTATCACAGTAAATGGGGGGTTTCTAAGTAATTCAAATCGTAGTCCAACAACTGATGTTGGATCCAGATAACTTGAGAACAACAGGCAGATGCAACAACGTATTATGCCTCTGCTATTGAGGTTGAGACAGTGTGTTACTTTTTGCACTGCCATGACACTAGTCTGTCACCAAGATGTTGACACCCTCCTGAAGTAAATTTCCTGTCAAGCTCACAGCCTCCATAATTACTGTCAGCAAAAGCATATAAATCAAATTCAGAATTCCTCGGATACCAAAGACCCAATTTTGGGCTACCTTTGATATACCAAATAATTCTTTTAACAGCAATAAGATGTGAAATTTTAGGATGAGCCTGATAACGTGCGCATTGACAAACTGCAAACATGATGTCAGGTCGGCTTGTAGTAAGATACATCAACGATCCGAGCATCAATCTGTAGTGTGTCTGGTCTACAGATTCGCCATCAGGATCTGGAGTCAGAAGAGGTCTTTCTGCCATTGGCGTTGATGCAGATTTAGTGTCGTGAAACGCGAACTTCTCAAGAATATCCTCCATATAGTTGGCTTGATGTACCAGGATCCAGATTGAGTTTTGTTTTACTTGAAGCCCCAAAAACATGGTCATCTCCCCCAATGAACTCATTTCGAACCTCTTTTTCATTACACCTTCGAATTCTTTGCAAAGCTGAGGACTGGTTGACCCAAACATAATGTCGTCAACATAGATTTGAACTAGAATCTGATCATTACTGATATGCTTGATAAACAAAGTTTGATCGATAGTGCCACAAGAGTATCCATGCTAGAGCAAATGCTTTGTTAGAGTCGCATACCACGCTCGAGGAGCTTGATGTAACCCATACAATGCTTTGTCCAACTTGTAGACATGATTAGGAAACTTTGAGTCAACAAACCCAGGGGGTTGATCAACGTAGATTTCTTCCTTCACCTTGTCATACAAGAAGGCAGTCTTGACGTCCATTTGGTAAACGATGAAGTTCATGTAAGAGGCATATGAAAGGAAGATACGAATAGCCTCCAAGCGAGCCACTGGAGCATAAACTTCAGTGTAATCAAGACCCTCGACTTGTCGAAACTTACGAACCACCAATCTACCTTTATTTCACACTATAACCTCTGAATCATCCTGCTTGTTTCTATAGACCCATCGTGTGCCAACAGACTTTTTGCCCTTTGGCAACTCAACCAACTTCCAAACCCCGAGTTTCTCAAATTGATGTAATTCTTAATGCATTGCATCTACCTAGCTAGGCTCATTCAAAGTCATTTCAACATTCTTGGGATCTATTTGAGAGATAAGCAAGAGTAAAGACAGGTATTGACATCTCCACTCTGACTTCCGGTTTTAATGCCATCGCCCAGCTGACCAATGATGTTGTCGATCGGATGATCACGTTGAATTCTTGAGGGTATTTCTTGGCTGATATCATTAAGCGAGACTGGAAGATTGTGAATATTGACACCTCCCTCATTTACTGATTGAGCTGCGCCAGACGACTTTGCCACAAACTCATTTGAAAAGTCTTCAGGAAAGAGTAGCTCCATAAAAGTTGAAGTAGCAGCGGAAGCATCTTTAGACATGAACTCTCTTTCTATAGGAGTGAGTGGTGTAGTTTCAGCATCAGGAGTATCATTCTGATTTGGAGATTTCGGAATATCAGGATGTACAGATGACTCCCCCTTAGGCGAAGCGGAGGTCTCCCCCTCAGGCGAAGCAGAGGACTCCCCCTCATGTTGACAAGAGGATACCGTTGGAGGTCTGTAGACAACTTCTTCGACTTCGTCTTCAGAAACATTCTTCGAACCAGAGGAAGATCCAGATGATTTACCTGAAAACACATTAATGGATTTGAACAGAGATATATAGTCAAACAACCAATCCAGACCTACTCGAGCATCTGTCTCATTTTCTTCCAACCAGAGCACGTCATAAGATTCTACAACCTGCTCTATCTTCTTATTGTAGACCCTATAAGCGGTGCGAGCAGCATACCCTACGAAGTAACAGTCATCGGCTTTGGCATTAAACTTCGGGTTGGACTCTAAGTGAAGAAGGGTGCAAGGGCAGCCAAATACACGAAAATGACTGACTAAAGGCTTGTGACCATATAGAATCTCATACGGGGTCTTCATTTGAGTTTTGTTGATCAACACACGATTCTGAACGTAGCAAGCAGTGCTTATCGCCTCGACCGAAAAGAAAACTGGTAGTTTGGAGTCACACAGCATCGTTCTTGCAGCGTCTTTTAAGGTTCTATTTCTCCTCTCATCAACACCATTTTGTTGGGGTGTGTGAGCGGAGCTGTATTGACGCATAATCCCCTTTTCTATGCAAAAATGATCGAGTACAGAATTCTTAAACTCTGTTCCGTTGTCCGTACGAAGCGCCTTCACCCGGTTGTTAGTTTGGTTCTCAATCAACACAATGAATTTCTTAATTTGATCAGCAACTCCAACTTTGTTGGATAGAAAGAAAACCCACGTAAAACGAGAGAAATCATCAATCACAACCAGATAATATGAAGTTCTGTTGATGATGAGAACATTTACTGGTCCAAACAGATCCATATGTAGCAGTTGAAGCACCTAATTAATTGAGTTGACCTGTTTTGTTAGGTGTGGTTTTCTATGGTGCTTACCTTGGGCACATGATACACACTTCTCAAACGTGATTAAGTCCTTGACAGGCAAACCACAGACCATCTCATTCTTTGCATGACGATTCAAGTTCCTGGCGTTAGCATTACCGAGTCTTCGGTGCCATAACATTGCATTTTGTTTGGAGATCTTTGAAAAGAGGCACGCAACTTGTTCTGGAAGATCGCTATTCATATCTATGATGTAAGCATTCCCATCCCTTTTAGATTTCACAAGAATCCACTCTTCTAGGATGAAAAAGGCTGGCTTGAGAATCATACATTCCTTTTCAGTGAAATGTGTAGAATAGCCTTTGTCGCATATCTGAGACACACTCAACAAACTATGCTTCAATTCGGGAGCAAAGTTGACATTCTCGAAACTCAACACCCTACTTGTGATGGGTCCTCTTTGAGTGATTTAACCACCATCTCCACCCGCAAGGGAGATATATCCCCCATTAAAAGATTGAATGTTGTGCAGTTGGGCGATATCTCCTGTCATATGCCGGGAGTAGCCGTTGTCGATGAACCAAGGTTTGACGACATTCCCCCGCAACTGTCCCTGCAAAATGTGCGGGTTTATTTAGATTTGGGAACCCATGTCATTATTTTCCTGTGGTGTCCTGATGCCTTTTCAGATCTATCATCATTTAATAACTTTTCAGAGGACAGAGATGATGGATTGGAAGCTAATTTGGGCAACCATTGATAATTAGGTTTTCTAATAGTCCTGGGTGATTTTGAAATAGGATTTTTATCAGTTTTCTTGGAGCACTTGGGTTTTCTACCAGAGATGGTTGAAGACCCATTGCTACTTCTTGAAGAAACCGAACTTGGATTGGCCATGCTCGGTTTTGGCAAACTGCTTGGGACTTTGTTATGAAGGACCTTTTTATGCTTTTGAAAATCAGCCCGTTTTCTACTCCGATCATCCTTCCAATCATCATTCTGAGAGCGATTTCTATAGGACCTTCTAGTTAAAGACCATCCTCTAAATTCGTTCTCTCCTCTTGGTGACTCAAAACATACATACATACGATTAGGACAATTCCTAGCTATATGACCATCAATACCACAATTGAAACAAATCTGTTTGTTATTGTTATAACTTGTGCTACATTGTTCAGATTTGTTTTCCATAGCAACACCCTTGCTTCTCTCACATGAACACGAACAAGAATTAGGTTGTGAGACAAGTGAGGGTGCATTAGATGGAGAGGCTTGTGAAACTGGTGGTTTTTCATTATTATCATCACAAACATTAGAATTGCCAACCAAATTATTCAAAACAGTATCAGACACTTTAAAACCATTCAAAACAGTATCAAAAAATGTAGAAACGTCAAAAAAACATTGTCACTTGCAACATCAGAAAAATTATTGTCTTTGTTTAAAACTAAAACATCAAGTTTAGACTCAGTTTTATTTTCAGAACCAGATCCTTCAACTTGGTGCTTTGACTGATTCAAGGATTGATCTGCAGGAGAAGTTGAAATGTTAGTACTTTCAACATTAATAAATCCTCCCGAAACAAAACCAGATGGCTTGCCATAAACCAAGAATGGTTCATTGGCAATCTCTTCTTTGGACATGGGTTGAAGCTGATATAAATGATTAAAGGCAGGAGGGACTTGATTATACCCTAGACCCTTTGACTGATTTCGTTTAAATTGCATGCAGTGGTCTATCATATTGACAACTACCTTACTCGATACATCGTATTTTCGAAAATCAAAATCAACAGTTTCAAATTTGCCGTTTAATGTTTCAATTTCAGCCACTAGTTCAGCGTTTTGTTTCTTTATGTAGTCATAATTTTCGCATTTATTACTAAAGTCTTCATGAAGTCTCCTAAAGTCCTTTGTTTTAGATTCTAACTGGGCCTTTAGAGTTTTTTGTCCTTTTCTGAGTTGGTAACCTTCATAACTAAGGTCCTCTACTTCCCTTTTTAGTAAGTCATTATGTTTACAAAGAATTTTAAGGTTCTCTACTTCTTCTACCTAGTGTCTCAATTTCCACATGCAGAATTTTAACATAATGAATACAAGCTTGAGAGCATGAGGGTAGACTTACCTCGTTTTTATTAGGTTCATGAGAAGAAGATACCATCAACACGAACTGCAGCTCGATCATTTGTTCTTCAGCTGCAACAATCTCTGCCGGAGCATCATCACCAATCTGTGCAAAATGGGCATTTTTAGGTCCATATATGTTTAGGGCCTGCATCTAATCCTCCCAGTCAAACGATTGCGCAACCATGGCCTTCTCGTTGTTGACCTAAGCACCGTTTCAATTGTTTCCAACTGCAAACATTGTCCGGTCACTATTCAATCTTCTATCTGGCTATGGACACTCACGAGCAAAATGCCCTGGCTTGTGGCAGTTGAAAGACCGCATCTTTCCCTTGCTGAACCCAACCTTCTTGTTAGCACTCATCCCCTAGTTGTTCTTTTCAGTCTTCTTGGCAAACTATTTCGCCTTGAAAACTGCCATGGCAATTGCCATGCGATATCCATCTCTTCTACGTCTTCAGGGTGAATCTGATCGAGATCGACAAATGACAGTTGGGGCGGAAGATCTCCAGCCACAAGTGCATGTAGCAGTTGACAAGCCCTGTAGAAAGAGCGAGATTTTCATCATCCTCCTTTCCTTTTGAAGATGAAGGCACATTAGAGGAAGAAGCAGCTTGAGCAACCATAAACGATTGGTTCTGAGAGAGAGGCATGGCTGATGTAGCAGGAAGAGAAGAAGCTGATGGAGTGGAAAAGGACTCAACCTGAGCTTGCTGAGCAGCAAATGATTGACCTGTAGAAGAAAAAGTGAGAGATGAAAGAGCATTGTTAGAAGAGATCGCAAGGTTTGTAAATGAGTATGAATTCACATGGTTTATCTCTCGCTGCTTGTCATCAATATCATAGGCCTTGATGACTGCCATCACTTCAGCAAGAGAGTTTTGGATTAGATCCTTAGTCGTCTTTATAACAGCTACATTCATGTCCCAAGACTTTGGGAGAGCATTCAGTATCTTCTTGTTTATCTCAGACTTGGTGTAAAAGATCCTGGCTACAGTCATTTCAGTGGTAAGAGATGTGTATCGCTGCAGCTGTGCTTCAAGAGTTTCTCCAGGATGCAGTTGAACATGTTGAACCGTTGTCGCAACATATCTTGGCGACTCTCTTTCATATCTTCGTTCCCTTCATAAACCTCGATTAGGGCTTCCTACAAAGCCTTAGCAGAAGTGTACTCCCTAAAACCTTGGGCTATGTCCGGAGATAGGGCCATGGTAAGAGTGCCCAAAGCCCTTTCTTGCTCTTCGACCTTCTCAAAGTCTTCATTTGTGTAATTATCAATCTTCTTGTCAACCACTTGCCCTGCAACAGTGGTGGTTGTTCTGACAGGATCTTTTATGATGCTTCTCCAAATTTTGAAGTCCTTCATCTTGATGTATTTTTCAATCATGTACTTCCATTCAGGGAAACCTTCAGCGGACAACAGTCTAGGAATTCGAGTGGTTGTACCCATTACATAGTCCAGCTCATGGTGGTTTGTTTGACTTTGAGAACCCATTAATATTAAATATAAATTAAATTATTTAAGAATAAATTAAGTTTCTGGTCAAACACAAGTTCACAGTCAAAGTAGGTTTGTGACCGTAAACTATGTTCACGGTCAGAGAGAAGTTTGTGGCCGTAAACTCTGTTCACGGTCCGGAGTTTATGGTCGTAAGGTGTTTCCGGTCTAAGTTCACGGTCCAAGAATCTAAGTTTCCGGTTGATGAACAATTCTTATTCACGACCCAAGAACCAAGTTTACGGTTCAAGAATTGATTGGAATTTGCGGCGGTACACAAAGTTTACGGTCGTAAGCTAGGGCCGTAATCTCCCAAAAACTCGAGAAAACGCCGTTTTTGAATGAGGCTTGAAACCCTTTTGCAGCAAACACCAACTTCAATCGCAAACAAATGAGAACACAGTCAAAAATTCGATTGTAGGATGCCTTTGACACTGATTTTGCTTTGATACCAATTGCAAGGTCCTGAAATGGATTTTACCAGTGATCAAATAGCAAATACAACCAGTTAACAATAAAGAAAAAGTAGAATTAAGAATGAACAAGCTTGCACATGCTTTTCTATTAGAATAACGTCTGGTACAACTTGTGATGAAAGCAGTCGTGAACTCTGAGGTATCAACAGCTGACAAAAGACCTAGCACCTCTATTTATACTGGACCTGGTTCGGCCTTCGGTTTACTGCCGTAAACTTATTGACGGGCCATAAACTACACACAGTCTACCAAAAGCTATCAATTCACTCAAAATAACCTATTACATAGAAATCCTAGACCAAACCACTAATTAGACCCTTCACTTGATCATCTTATCGTATAGATCTAGCCATTTCTTCATTTAGGGCATTTTTAGTCCCAACTATGATGATTCTTGAGCATGACATTCTCTTAGTCGAATAAGTCGTCCTTTCAGAGGTATTCGAGGGGTCTTAAGTCATAAAAAAATGGTCTTGATGCTTAGTTTTTCCCCACACATGCTCTAGAATGTCTTAAGGTGTTAAGAAGTTGGGATTTTGTGTATTAAGCACTTAATAGGCATGCAAAGTCATAAAGTTGGTAAATTTATGACTCATAGTGGTATTTTGGCCTTGGATATGAAATTGGGACATGAGAGCTTAATGCATTAAGCCCTTATTGAGTAAAACAGATTATGTGTGTACGTTGTGAGTAAACCAACGTACGCCATGCATACAGGGTCAACCGCGTAACTCTGCTTACAGGTTGAGTATGCCCAGCGTAGGAGCTTAGTACATCCCACATACTCAACTTAGTCTACTAAGTTGACCCATTGACCTTGAGCTTTAACCAGCGCTTTGACCAAATTGACCTAGGGGTACTTTAGGTATTTTGAGCTGACTAATTGATATAAGTCATTGGTTTTGGTTAGGTGATTGTTGAGCCAATTTTCGGGACCGAGATTCATTCAGCGTGTATTTAGACTGAGAGGTGATTTTTCCTCACTACACCCATGGGTCGATGGCACCAATGTCGGCCCACTAGATTATATATCCTGGTTAGGATAGTGATATGTTAGTTTTAGCTATTTAGTAGATCTATATGACTATCGGTATTTGTTGGCTCTGTGTTTATATTTATTTGTTGCATATGTCGACATGTTGTGTTAGGTTGAGGCGGTCCTACTTAGTGTTGTAGGCCAAGACACCCAGGGATGAGCGAATAGGCTGTAGGCCCTATAAGGCGGTCCTGTCATCTCGAAGGCTCATCTAGCAGTCCAGATAGGCAGTAGGCCTTGTGAGGCAGTCTAGTCAGGCAGGTTGCACATATTGTATGTTTTTTTTGTTATAGTGTGTTGGTACTTTGGGGGAAATCACTAAGCTTTGGCTTACAGTTTTTAGTTTATTGTTTCAGGTACTTTAGAGGACCGTGGGAAGGAAAAGGCGTGATCATACACAACTACCTGTGTTTATGTCTCCGAGTCTTGGGAAACTCTGATTTGAAATAATGCTTTTGAGACAGTGACTCTTTTTATAAACAATATTGATACATGGTTGGTTTTGAAAATTTTAAATTGATTGTGATTTTTTGAGTGTTACAAGTTGATGTCATAGCCTTGGTTTGAGAGAATATGTAGAACATTCATGTGAATCCAGACTCAAACTAGGGAACTACAAAAGTTTTTAAATGGTTTTCAAAATAACCAAGAAAGAATGGGATGTGTACAATCAGTCGGAGCAAGAAAGTATACCTTAAATTAATTACCACTTTGTTATTTGATATTATGTTTATGTTAGAATAGCGTGCTAGTTGTAGGATAGGTTCTTCAGGAATTGAATGATAGAATTGCCTAATGTATGTTGCCTTATTTCCTATATGATTTCTTGCTTATTGTTGTAGGACTCTTACGGGTGTGAACTAACTATTAAATGAATACGTTAAGTCAAATGTTGTATGGGTTAAATAATTTTATAATGAGGGACTTGGTCCTATTGCGCATATCTTGTCTGAGTCCAACCACTGTAGGGTTGAATCTTTTAATATAAGACTATTTAAGTTATGTAGCATGTGATTGTCTTCATGGAGTAGTTAAGCAGCACCATTGGGGGTCATTCGGCAATTGATGGCAGGGTGAGGTACGGATCCTAGGATAGCGTAGGAAATATGTAGTGCTCATGTTGCATTTTTTTAGCAAGTGGTGGGAGTACCATTATGAATGGGTTTGGATGTAGTAGGCCAGTTTTGGAATGATTAGTCACTCTTGAGAGAGTTACGATAGGATGTATTGTTGGGTTTTGAGCATTCTAACACTCCTAAGTGTACATGCAACGCTAAATACCTTGGATCTATGTTTTCTCTATTATACATGAAAATATGGACATCCAAGGTATTATCCTAATCTAGCATACAAAACAATGAATATAACAAGATAGAATACATACCTCTTTGATGTAGAATGTCTTCATGAAGCTTGAGTGCCTAGTGCCTCAAGTGTGACACCTCAAATCGTTCACACAACACCAAATACACTTGGAATAACTTGAGAGAACTTCACACTTTATGAAAATCGGCTAGCCCTTCTTTTACACACACTAGTGGCTGATTTTGGTGAATAATATGATGCTTATATAGTGTGTTACAATTAGGGTTACACCATGTAAACCCTAATTTTCATGACCTTTCATTTCCATGACCCATGGGTTATGTAACCTCCGTGGGGCCTCCATGGAGCATCCTATGGGTTTAAGCCAACTTGATTATCCATGGAGCTTTGGCCCACTATATAAGATATGGATGATTTGCACAATCAACCCATATATTTAATTAGTCTTCTTTTGATCACATAATTAATTCTAAATTAATTCTTGATCAATACTAATTAAATATTATTATTCTTATTATTAATATACTAGAACATATAATAAATTAATAACCGTAAGTGTCTTATTTCTCTCATTTAGTCTATCCAAGTGCATGATGCCATGCAACCCAAATGGACCATGCCGGGTCGGCTCAAGTCTTACCAATTATAGTTATGGACTTAGACATTAATCCAACATGTATATGTAACCTAGCTATTGAAATTGTTTTGGTTGATTGTGATAATCCTTGAAACAAATACACATAGGTGTGGAAGGTAGTATAGGCCCGTGCTACTAAAAGCATAGGACCCATACGCATTGCAAGGAAGTCACAAACTCGAGGGGTAGTCTTGTCATGTGATTGTATCAATATCTTTTATGGCGTTTCTGATGCTCTTGATTCATTTTTAGTATGGAGTTCACGAGGGGATCTAGTTTGGGATCTAGAGTTGATGACAAGGATAGGACGAGGTTGATTTTTGATCAGATTCGACATATGATTACCATTGAGGTTTCGCAAATATTTCAGTAAGATTTTTCTGGTATCATGGATCGGGTCACTAGTAAGTGAACAACCAAGTGCGAGAAATGAACTGCAGTTTGTAGACTGCGACACTGAGATGAATATGTTGGATTAGGTATCTAAGCCCATAACCATAATTGGTATGTACTTGAATTGACAGTAACAATGTCCTTTTAGGTTACCTTCAAACTTGGTAATTGAATAGGATAACTGTTAGAGAGAGAAGAATGATTTATTAATTTATTACTTGGTTAATAAATTAATTTGAAATGAAGATAAATGATTTATTAATGTATTTTGGATATAATATATTAATTAGAATTAATATTTTTTAATTAATATTTAATCAGAAATTAATTTGGAATTAATTTTAGGATTAAAGGGTTTAATTGAAACTGCAGGGACTAAAGGAAACAATGTTCAATAGTTGAGCATTGACCATTCTAGAACCTCTCTGAACGGGGGGGGGGGGGGGGGGGGGGAACGAATTATAGGGTGTTCCTAGGGTTTCCTTGGGCTCTATGGGTGCCTTGGATGCGTTAGGGAGGAAGTTAAGGGATTAGGGTTATCTTAGATACACCTACCTATTCCAATACCTTCCTAGCACCTATATAAACCCTTTTAGGGTTAAATTTCCACCAATGCAGTCCAAAAAGAACCCAAGGGCTGAAATTCTACTCTACTTCTCTCTCTCTCTCTAAATTATTCCTTGGTTGCTAGGTGTGTTTGTGAGCCATTAGAGGCGCGACACTTGTGTCGCTCGCTACCTGTCGAAACTAGAAATTTTGGTGCCTTGTAACTACAACACTTATATCAACTAGGAATCAATAACATGAAAGCATGCATGATGCTTATTCTATAACAATAAGACTCCATCAAATACTTCATTCTAGCCCTACAAATGGTCAACAAAGAATTGGAAACCCTTGAAATTCCAATTTGAGTTCATTGTGGACTAGGATTCTTTAATGGGCCCTAATTGGACCCATATACATGAAACTTAACATTTTTGGGTCTTATGAACCCAAAATAAATTAGATTAACTTTAATGGGTCTTATTGGACCAAAACAAATTTATATTAGCCCTAATAGGTCATAAAAATCATTCTTTAATTTTTATTGGGCCAAAAATCACTTAACTTAACCATAAAATGGACTTAAGCATACAAGGCCCAATTCTTTCCTATTCCCCTCTCCATTCTCGGCCCAAGCCCAACCCAAGAAGAGGAGTTGACTCTTGGATGCCACCTCACAATTGTTCAAATGATTTCCATGCAAAATGACTCATACTTCCATGCACCATCCAATCACTCACTCTCTCTTCTCTCATCTCTTTCTTGCTCTCGGCCGAATCCAAACACACATACACACACACATACTTCACTCAAAAATCCTCTCAAGAAAACTCTCTCCACTCCTCTCCATACTTTCGAGATCTAGAAGGCTTTCAAGGAAATTTTCCACAAAACTCATCATCTAAGGTAAGATATTGCTTAGATCCATAATCTAGCTACTTCATTTCATCAAAAATCTCTTCTAAATCTATTCAAACTTGTGATCTTACATCATCTAAGCCACTAAACTCGAGATCTACCAAGAAGACTTGCTAGGATCGAAAATTAGCATCAAACTTCTTCTAGTCTTCTTCAAAACCAAAACTCCAACTCAAGGTGAGTTTCATACCCCTCTATTTTCGGTTTTCATATGTTTTATGAGGGAGAATACAAGAAAATGTGTAGATATATGTGTATGTGTATGCTATGTGTGATTTTATGCATGTATGTTTGTGATATTATGTGTTTTTGAGATAAATATGTAACAAAAAGAGTGATAATTCGAGATCTATGACATGAGAAAGGAAAAAAACATAATCTAAGTTATTTTACACTAATCAAGTCAACAAAAATAGCTTACAAGGTTATAAGGAACAAACTCTAACATAAAATTCATTTTAGGGCTTAAAATGTTAAAATGCATAACTTGGGGTAAAAACCGCCAAGTCACGTTTTCTTGAGGGTCAAATGAGTCAAAACAGTTTTTATAATCCCTTTTCTGAATATTAAAATTTTCAAAGGACTTAAAATGCAAAAATTTGAGTTATTGGGCTAAATATGGGCTTTTCGGCCCAACAAGCCCAAAATTGCGAAAATTGAAGTCTTTAAGGGGCTGAAATGTAATATTCTGTAAAACAAGGGACATAAACTGAAATAAAACTATTTCTAAGGTCAAAAATGCTTTTAAACTCCAAAAAGGATCAAAATTTAAACTTTTTGTACTTTAGGCCAAAACTATAAAAGTTGCGAAATTTGGGGTTCTAACCGAGAAATACCATTCTGGAAGGGCTAAATCTGTTTACTAAATATAATTTCGGTTAAAAATGTCTTTTCAACAAGTTTATGATACAAAAGTGTCAAGAAAATGTTTTTAAGGACTAAAAATGAAATTCTTTTATATAAAGGACTAAAAGTGTTTTTTTTTATAAAAGAAAGGTAGTGAAAAGTGTCAAAGTCATACTTCTAAAACAAATTAATTCATTCATTAAGAAAAAGTACAAGATATCCGGCTACCAACAAAATGAAAAACAAACACACCTTCAATACCAAATATCGTTATAAATGAATTGATTCGGTCTCGAATCAATACAAAACAACAAATGTTAAGTCAAAACACTTCAATAGATACGTGATGACTACAATGAGTAAATCTACAAACTTTGGGCTTATGAGTTTCAAATTATGCTTGTTGGGCCTTGCAAGCCCACCAACATGATATTTGGGCCCAAAGGGATAACGCTTATATGTTATTGGGCCTTCAATGACTCAATATTGTATAAAAGGACTTTCAATAGCTTTGTGTGCTAGTAGGCCAAGTGTCTCGCTAGAAAAGCTAGTAAGGTCGCAGTAATCAAGTGCGAGTTGGACCATTGTGTCTTTTGCATCCACAACAGCCTAAGTACTTACAATAGTAGTGGGACATAATGCCCCCTTCTCTTCATTTGTTAAGGCTTACGATAATTCGAAGTAGATAAAATTAGGACGATATAGAATATGGATTAATTCAATACTCATTTGTTAAGATAATACATAAACCAGTAATTACGAATACATTTCAACATCGGGAAAACATCGGGTTTTTTCCGGGGAATTCAATACTACTCGTTTGAAATATTATAACCATAATACAAAGTATCCTTTATATATATATATATATATATATATATATATATATATATATATATATATATATATGTTTTAAAATCATTCATGCATCAACATATGGTTCTCACGCTTTGATAAACAAAACTCTTTTTAGAAAATATCAGATTTTCTGGGTTTTTACAAAACTTCATAAACCCTTTTATTACAACTATTCTTATGAACTCACCAACATTTCATATGTTGACGTTTTTCCAAAATAACTTGTATTCTCAGGTAACAGGTAAGAGGAAGAGTTTTATGAAGTAATGTTAGATGTTATGTTGTTAAAACACTCGAACTTTTTATGTTATGAATGTGTAATGTTAAAACAATATACTTGATGTAAAACAATTCCAGTTGTAATATATTGATGCATGGTGACGTTTATGTTATGATTCATATATATATATATATATATATATATATATATATATATTCATTGTGATGGTATTCAATTAAAGTCACACAAGCCCTCGGACGTTTCCGCCGTCTGGTTCGGGGGTGTGACAGGTTGGTATCAGATCATTGTTTATAGTGAACTAGCATATCTAACCACACATTGATATGCAACTATAAACCAAAAAGGGACTAACCCAACTTTGAACAAAACAAAACAAATAAAAACACAACTATAAAACATCTTTGCTTGTGTGAATTAGGAAACACAACATAAAACCGAACCAAACAAGATAATGCAAGCATCTCGGTTAAGCCAGGACTGTTCATAGTCATATCAAGGAGTGGATGAAGTCTGATCAACAACATTCCTCCAAGGTACAACTATCACATGCCCTGTGGAGATCGTGATGACTAGGGAACCTAAAATCATACCCCTTTAGCACCAAAAAGAGGACAGTCACTTAATCTATAGAATAATAGAAGCGTCATAGGAGTAACGATAGTTAATCGCATGCCTCTTCTCAGTCGACATGGAAAGAGAACAGCAGGGCATTCAGTTTCATCAGGTCTTAGTGGCTCACGGGATGATTGAAGATGAGCCTAAAGGAGATCAAGGAGAAGCACATGACGTCGGGCCTGATTAGTACACGGACACTGACTATAAGTTCGATGAGGCCGATGATGACATAGAGGAAGGACAAGACTCAGGCGAGGACTCTACCACATCACCTGTCAGTGAGTCGCAGCATGACCACCCCACCCCAGCAGTGAATACTACAAGGGAGAATCGCTTCCACGAAGCTGAGATTGCCGCCCTGCGGCAACAGCTATTTGCCATGGAAGCACGTGCAGTGCGAGTTGAGCATGAGAGGGATGAGGTCATTGGAGAAATGACTGAGATGGCTCAGTTGTTGGCTCAACACTTCGGCATATGATCTCGCTACTGTCATAGGGCGTTCCTTAGAGTGTTAGGAATAGACTTATCTTACTAGCACTAGGATCTATTCTATGTATCCTCGACTCTATGTTTAAGTGATTACACTACTCATATAGCCGTTATGCTGCCGAACTTGCACTGCTTATGCATTGCTCTTTCGAGCAAAATTTTCATGTATCGAAAAATGCGGACAATAGTAATAAAAGGTTTTATGTGTTCCACTGTGATGTTGTAATCTGCTATGTGTTATATGTATCCATGATTATATGCTAAACTGTGAAATTGCTTATGTTCGTGCCACACACCTGGACTATAGGCTCACTATCTCACAAAACCATAGGCACTCAACATCTTTCCGTTCCATGACATAAAGATGCCTCGACAACCAACCCATGGTAACCCTAGACCAACCCCTGTAGAGGTTGACTCAGCTGCATTCCAAGCATTTGTGTCTGCTGCGGTCACCGCAACTATGGCACAGATTCACCAAGGGAACAATGGAGGAGTCAATGGACAAGGGGCAGGAAGTTCGAACAACGGGATCAATCAAGGCCCGACCAAAACGTGCTCCTACAAGGATTTCACCAATGTCAAACCGCGAACCTTTAATGGCACAGGTGGTGTCATAGCCCTGAAACGGTGGATAGAGAAAGTGGAATCAATGTTTGAAATATGTGAATGCCCCAAGGAATTGAAAGTGAAGTTTGCTGCGTGCACCTTTGTCGACCAGGCTCTCACTTGGTGGAATGGGCATATAGAGGCCCTGACTCTCCCTGTAGCCAACTCGATGCCATGGACAGAGCTGAAGGAAATGATGATGGCTGAGTACTGCCCTCGTGGTGAAATTCAGAAGATGGAGCAAGAGCTGTGGGATCTCACCGTTTGGAACTCTGATATAGACACGTATATATCAAAGTTTAGAGAACTGTCATTATTGTGCCCTAGCATGATTTCGTCTGAAGGAAAGAAGATTGAACGATTCATCTGGGGATTGACCTCCCCGATTCAAGGAAATGTGATCGCTGCAAAACCTGAGACGTTCGACAGTGCCAAGAGGTTGGCCAAGAAACTGTACGACCACAACAACAAAAAGGGCGGGAAGCCAACGGAAGTTGAAGGCAAGAAAGAGGATGACAACAAGAAAGGGAAGAACAATAAAAGAAAAGGGCGACAAGGCTCGGAATCAGCAAAGAAGCAACAAACTGTGGCGGTCAATGACGCAACCACTCAAGTACCCTTCACACCACATGCTCCAGCCTTGGCTAATCCAAGTGTTCCTAGGCAGTATTTTGGGAATCTCCCAAAGTGCAACAAGTGCAACTACCACCATAACGGCGACTGTAGGGAAATGCATTGCACCAGTTGCAATCAGAAGGGTTACACTGCAAAGTATTGCAGGACCTATCCTCCCCAGAATCAACCACAAGGAAATAACAACAACAACAACGGCAATCGCAACACCAACAATAACACCAATAACAGCAGCAACAACACAAGATCAAGCCGCACCTGCTATGGATGTGGGAAGACTGGGCATATCCATCGCAACTGCCCCAACACCAACAACTCTGGGAATGCATGAATAGGAAGGGTGCTAGCTATGATCAGGGAGAAGCAATTCAAGATCCCACTGTTGTCACTGGTACGTTTCCCTTAAACCACACTTATGCATGCATCCTATTTGATACCGGAGCAAAACGAAGTTTCGTGAGTAATAAATTCAAACACCTATTAAATCAACAACCCCATAAGCTTAATGAAACCTTTACGGTGGAAATGGCTAATAGGAAGACAGAATCCACAGGGGAAATCTATATAGGATGTACCCTAACCTTAAATCACCACGTCTTTCAAATAAACTTAATGCCTGTTTCCATTAGGAGTTTTGATGTGATTATTGGCATGGATTGGTTAAGCCCCCACCATGCTAAAATTATGTGTCACCAGAAGGCCGTTCGCCTTCATCTCCCAAACCATGAAACCCTAGTTATTTACGGAGACAATCCTAGTACGAACCTTCGTCTTATCTCGTGCATTAAGGCGCAAAAGCACCTACGAAAGAAGGACTTGACGTTCCTAGCTCACATAGTAGACAAGTCCAAGAAAGAGGTCAAAATTCAAGACATTCCAGTAGCTCGTGAATTCCTAGACGTCTTTCTTGATGATCTTTCGGGGATACCCCCAGAAAGACAAGTCGAGTTTCGAATCGACCTTGTACCAGGAGCTACCCCTATCGCCAAATCGCCCTACAGATTGGCTCCTGCGGAGATGCAAGAGTTGTCCAGTCAACTCAGTGAGCTTATGGATAAAGGATTCATCCGAACCAGTTTCTCACCTTGGGGGGCTCCAGTTCTCTTTGTCAAGAAGAAAGACGGTACATTCAGGATGTGTATCGACTACAGAGAACTTAACAAACTTACTGTCAAAAACCGATATCCACTTCCACGAATCGACGACCTATTTGACCAGCTCCAAGGAGCTAGTTACTTCTCAAAGATAGATCTGCGATCCGGATACCACCAACTCAAGGTCCAAGAGGAGGATATTCCAAAAACCGCCTTCCGAACTCGTTACGGACATTATGAATCTGTCGTAATGCCCTTCAGTCTAATGAATGCTCCTGCCGCATTGATGGACCTAATGAATCGAATCTGCCGACCTTTCTTGATAATTTTGTAATCGTCTTCATCGATGATATCCTAGTATATTCCCGAAGCGAAGAAGAACGCAGCCAACATCTTCGACAAATCCTAGAAACCCTATGATCCAAAAAGTTGTACGCAAAACTCTACAAGTGCGAGTTTTGGCTCCGAAGTGTGAACTTTTTGGGTCATGTTGTTAGTCAGGAAGGAATACATGTGGATCCTTCTAAGGTCAAAGCCATCGAAGGATGGGCAATCCCAACAACACCCATGGTAATTCGCCAATTTCTGGGTCTCGCAGGCTATTACAGAAGATCCATCCAGAACTTCTCTAAGACCGCCAAGCCACTTACCTCGCTTACACAAAAAGGTGTACCCTTCGTATGGACGGATAAGCAGGAAGCTGCGTTTCGATCTCTAAAGCAGGCACTCTGCAGTGCGCCGGTGCTATCAATACCCGAAGGAACAGAAGACTTTATAGTCTACTGCGATGCGTCAAATCTGGGTTTAGGATGTGTACTCATGCAGCGTGGAAAGGTGATAGCTTACGCATCCCAACAGCTAAAGACACACGAAGTGATATATATGACCCACGATTTGGAACTGGGAGCAGTGGTATTCGCCCTGAAGATTTGGAGACACTACCTGTACGGTACTAAGTGCACTATTTTCACTGACCACAAAGAGTCTTCAGCACATCTTGAATCAAAAGGAGAAAAACATGAGGCAATGAAGATGGGTCGAACTGCTAAACGACTATGAGTGCAAAATGAAGTATCATTCAGGCAAGGCTAACGTAGTAGCCGATGCCTTGAGTCGGAAAGAATACTCAAATCGTCGTGTGAAAACTCTCTCAATAACCATCCAATCTCACCTGACCTCGCAAATCAGAACGGCTCAGTCAGATGCCATGAAAGCGGAAAACAAAACAAGTGAAGCGTTGCGTGGAATGGAGAAGAACTTGGAGGAAAAGGAAGATGGAGCATACTACTTCATGAACCGCATATGGGTCCCTAAGCTTGGGGGATTTAGAGAGGTAGTCATGAACGAGGCTCACAAGACGAGATACTCCATCCATCCGGGTTCAGACAAGATGTATTTGGATGTTAAGCAGCATTATTGGTGGCCAAATATGAAGGCAGAGATTGCCACTTACGTGAGCAGGTGCCTCACTTTTGCTAAAGTAAAGGTTGAATATCAGAAGCCCTCTGGATTACTACAGCAGCCGATAATTTCCGAGTGGAAATGGGAAAGGATTACCATGGATTTCGTGACCAAACTACCCAAGTCGCCGGACGGTTTGGACACGATCTGGTTAATAGTTGGTAGACTGATGAAATCTGTCCATTTCCTGCCAATAAAAAAAATCATACAAGATGGAGCGCCTGAAAAGAATCTACATCAAAGAAATTGTGAGACTCCACGGAGTACCGGTATCCATCATCTTAGATAGAGATAGTAAATTTACTTCACGCTTTTGGCAATTGCTTCAGAAAGCTATGGGAACACAACTCGATATGACAAGTGCCTACCACCCACAAACAGATGGTCAAACTGAGCGAACCATTCCAACGCTAGAAGATATGCTCCGAGCGTGTGTAATAGAGTTTGGAAGATCATGGGATACCCACTTGCCTTTGATCGAGTTCTCGTATAACAATAGTTATCAGTCGAGTATCAAACTTGCTCCTTTCGAAGCATTATACGAACGAAAGTGTAGATCATCGTTGTACTACGCTGAAGTAGGAGACACACAGCTAGCGAGAGAGAAAACGCCAAACAACGCTTTAACAGGACCGGAAATCATACGCGAGACGACCGAGAAGATAATTTAGATCAGAGCACGACTACAATCGTCACGAGACTGACAGAAGAGCTACGCCGATAAGCGACGAAAGCCCTTGGAATTCGAAGTCAGAGATAGGGTGTTACTAAAAGTCTCTCTTTGGAAAGGAGTGATTCGTTTTGGGAAGCAGGGCAAATTGAACCCTCGATACATTGGACCCTTCGAGATTCTTGCCCGAATCGGTCCAGTGGCTTATAGATTGCAACTCCCTGCCGAGCTCAGCAGCGTACACCCTGTGTTTCACGTCTCCAACTTGAAGAAGTGCTTATCCGACGAGACTCTCGTCATTCCATTAGAGGAAATTGAAATCAATGAGAACCTTCTGTTCATCGAAGAGTCGGTTGAAATCATGGACCGAGAGGTAAAGCGTACAAAGCAGAGTCACATTTCGATCGTGAAAGTTTGGTGGAATGCAAGGCACGGACCAGAGTTCACATGGGAACATGAAGATCAAATGAAGCAGAAGTACCCTCATCTATTCTCACATTCTCAAATCTAGCTTTCGAAAGAATTTTGGGACGAAATTCCCTCTAACGGGGGGATGATCTAACAACTAGAAATTTTGGTGCCTTGTAACTACAACACTTATAACAACTAGGAATCAATAACATGAAAGCATGCATGATGCTTATTCTATAACAATAAAACTCCATCAAATACTTCATTCTAGCCCTACAAATGGTCAACAAAGAATTGGAAACCCTTGAAACTCCAATTTGAGTTCATTGTGGACTAGGATTCTTTAATGGGCCCTAATTGGACCCATATACATGAGACTTAACATTTTTGGGCCTTATGAACCCAAAATAAAGTAGATTAACTTTAATGGGTCTTATTGTACCAAAACAAATTTATATTAGCCCTAATAGGTCATAAAAATCATTATTTGATTTTTATTGGGCCAAAAATCACTTAACTTAACCATAAAATGGACTTAAGCATACAAGGCCCAATTCTTTCCTATTACCCTCTCCATTCTCAGCCCAAGCCCAACCCAAGAAGAGGAGTTGACTCTTGGATGCCACCTCACAATTGTTCAAAGGATTTCCATGCAAAATGACTCATACTTCCATGCACCATCCAATCACTCACTCTCTCTTCTCTCCTCTCTTTCTTGCTCTCGGCTGAATCCAAACACACACACACACACATTTCACTCAAAAATCCTCTCAAGAAAACTCTCTCCACTCCTCTCCATACTTTCGAGATCTAGAAGGCTTTCAAGGAAATTTTCCACAAAACTCATCATCTAAGGTAAGATATTGCTAAGATCCATAATCTAGCTACTTCATTTCATCAAAAATCTCTTCTAAAACTATTCAAACTTGTGATCTTACATCATCTAAGCCACTAAACTCGAGATCTACCAAGAAGACTTGCTAGGATCGAAAATTAGCATCAAACTTCTTCTAGTCTTCTTCAAAACCAAAACTACAACTCAAGGTGAGTTTCATACCCCTCTATTTTCGGTTTTCATATGTTTTATGAGGGAGAATACAAGAAAATGTGTAGATCTATGTGTATGTGTTTGCTATGCGTGATTTTATGCATGTATGTTTGTGATATTATGTGTTTTTGAGATAAATATGTAACAAAAAGAGTAAGAATTCGAGATCTATAACATGAGAAAGGAAAAAAACATAATCTAAGTTATTTTACACTAATCAAGTCAACAAAAATAGCTTACAAGGTTATAAGGAACAAACTTTAACATAAAACTCATTTTAGGGCTTAAAATGTTAAAATGCATAACTTGGGGTAAAAAATGCCAAGTCATGGTTTCTTGAGGGTCAAATGAGTCAAAACAGTTTTTATAATCCCTTTTCTGAATATTAAAATTTTCAAAGGACTTAAAATGCAAAAATTTGAGTTATTGGGCTAAGTATGGGCTTTTCGGCCCAACAAGCCCAAAATTGCGAAAATTGAAGTCTTTAAGGGGCTGAAATGTAATATTCTGTAAAACAGGGGACATGAAGTGAAATAAAACTATTTCTAAGGTCAAAAATGCTTTTAAACTCCAAAAGGATCAAAATGTAAACTTTTTGTACTTTGGGCCAAAACTATTAAAGTTGCGAAATTTGGGGTTCTAACCGAGAAATACCATTCTGGAAGGGCTAAATCTGTTTACTAAATATAATTTGGGTTAAAAATGTCTTTTAAACAAGTTTATGATACAAAAGTGTCAAGAAAATGTTTTTAAGGACTAAAAATGAAATTCTTTTATATAAAGGACTAAAAGTGTTTTTTTTATAAAAGAAAGGTAGTGAAAAGGGTCAAAGTCATACTTCTAAAACAAATTAATTCATTCATTAAGAAAAAATACAAGATATCCGGCTACCAACAAAATGAAAAACAAATACACCTTCAATACCAAATATCGTTATAAACGAATTGATTCGGTCTCGAATCAATACAGAACAACAAATGTTAAATTAAAACACTTCAATAGATACGTGATGACTACAATGAGTAAATCTACAAACTTTGGGCTTATGAGTTTCAAATTACGATTGTTGGACCCTGCAAGCCCACCAACATGATCTTTGGGCCCAAAGGGATAACGCTTATATGTTATTGGGCCTTCAATGACTCAATATTTTATAAAAGAACTTTCAATAGCTTTGTGTGCTAGTAGGCCAAAGTATCCCGCTAGAAAAGCTAGTAAGGTCACCGTAATCAAGTGCGAGTTGGACCATTGTGTGTTTCGCATCCACGACAGCCTAACTACTTACGATAGTAGTGGGACATAATGCCCCTTTCTCTTCATTTGTTAAGGCTTACGATAATTCGAAGTAGATAAAATTAGAAAGATATACAATATGGATTAATTCAATACTCATTCGTTAAGATAATACAAAAACCAGTAATTACGAATACATTTCAACATCGGGAAAACATCGGGTTTTTCCGGGGAATTCAGTACTACTCGTTCGAAATATTATAACCATAATACAAAGTATCCTTTATATATATATATATATATATATATATATATATATATGTTTGAAAATCATTCATGCATCAACTTATGGATCTGACGCTTTGATAAACAAAAGTCTTTTTAGAAAATATCGGATTTTCTGGGTTTTTACAAAACTACATAAACCATTTTATTACAACTATTCTTATGAACTCACCAACATTTCATATGTTAACGTTTTTCCAAAATAACTTGTATTCTCAGGTAACAGGTAAGCGAAAGAGTTTTATGAAGTAATGCTAGATGTTATGTTGTTAAAACACTCAAACTATTTATGTTATGAATGTGTAATGTTAAAACAATGTACTTGATGTAAAACAAATCCAGGTGTAATATTTTGATGCATGGTGACGTTTATGTTATGATTCATATATATTAATTGTGATGGTATTCAATTAAAATCATGCAAGCCCTCAGACGTTTCCGCCGTCTGGTTCGGGGGTGTAACATTGTCAAAGTTCAAGATCTTCAAGGTTTTGATTGTTATTACAATATAACAATCAAGGTATGTATACTAACCTTAGTTATATGTTAATTTCGAAAATTACATGTGCCTCCTAAG